>NC_080171.1:81237669-81883295 GCF_950295315.1 Erinaceus europaeus | reverse complement strand
AGTTCTCTCACTCACTCCAAAGCTAACCTCATCAAAGCAAGGATTACAAAAGCTGAATAAGGACAAGAGACTGGCATACTTTAATGAGGACTCTTTAGTCACTATCAGGCCACCCCATCAGCTGGGGCCCTAATCGAGGAGTCCTGAGATTCCCAAACACCCATGATGGGCCTAGACCTCAAATAAATCCCTCTCTCCATTGTTACCGGTCATTTCTATCAGGAACAACACAATAGACCCCTTTGTTAGCCCCCATAGGACCTTGCCCTCAACTTGGATCAATAATGATAGAGAATGTTCCATCCTCTGAAGGGAGGCTGGACAATGTACTCTATGCTACACCTGAGGAAGATGGGCCCTGATATTGGGGCAGCTTGGAATGTTCCAACTTATGACCACAGAATATGATTTCAGATCTACAGGGATGCAAAGGCCACATAGACTTCTAAGCTAATTATGGGCCCCAGATCAAATCAGATCTATGGGGTTTATAATCAACAATATTTATACCCCTTTCCCATATTTGGGAGCTACTCTCTTCCTTGATCCATCTTTCTGGTCCTTCTGCCAGCCATCACGTCATCTCCCAGACAATAATTAGGATCCACCTGTATATCAGATTTCAGGCTCAGGCTAAAAATAAAACACTAGTATAGCCACAGGCCCTTTGGAATATACCTAAAATATGCATACTAGCTATCTACAAAATGGAGACCCCCCCCATCTCTTCACCTGCACTATTCCAGCCCTTAGGTCCATGATTGGTCAACAATTTGTTTGGCTTTGTATGTTAACTCTCCTTTCAACCTCCAGGTTCTAGATGCTAGCATGATGCCAACCAGACTTCCCTGGACAGAAAACCCCACCAATATGTCCTGGAGCTCCACTTC
Organism: Erinaceus europaeus; assembly: GCF_950295315.1. Taxonomy (NCBI): domain Eukaryota; kingdom Metazoa; phylum Chordata; class Mammalia; order Eulipotyphla; family Erinaceidae; genus Erinaceus; species Erinaceus europaeus. Next base: position 81,882,405 of record NC_080171.1, on the reverse strand, counting down.
CCCAGAGCCCCAAGTACTAGGGAAAGAGGATAAGAGGGGTACAACTACAATTACACACAATTCCCACCACCAGAACTCTGTATCCCATCCCTCCCCCTGATAACTTTCCTATTCTTTAACCCTCTGGGAGTATGGACCCAAGGCTATTGTGGGATGCAGAAGGTTGAAGGTCTGGCTTCTGTAATTGCTTCCCCACTGAACATGGGTGTTGACAGATTGATCCATACTCCCAGCCTGTCTTTCTCTTTCCCAAGTGGGTAAGGGCTCTGGGGAAGCAGAGCTCCAGGACACATTGGTGGGGTTGTCTGTCCAGGGAAGTCTGGTTGGCATCATGCTGGTATCTGGACCCCTATCTAGAGAATCCCAGGTCACAAGCCGCTGCTTATTGGAGCTCACACCAGTAGTTGCTTCCAAATCACCATCTTGGCTCTGCCCAGGTCCTTGGAATTCTTAAAGAAAAACTTCAATAGATTCAAACCATTGAACTACAAACTCTGGAAATTTTAAATTATTCTCTCTTTTATAACTGACTTTTAAATATTATGGTAATAAATTTTTAATTACATAAAAAGTAATTTTGATTCCCTAAGTGCCTGTATTATTTTAGAAATTCCTCAACATCTTTATATGTTTCAAATCCACAGTTAAAATTGTGTTATTTCACAATATAATGATGAGAGTCTGTCCTGTGCTTGCTGACAGCTGGAAGTCACACAATGGAATTCACTTATTTTCACTATGCTTTAGATTTATTTTATTTTTTCACTGCCAAATACTGTTTTCTAGTAGAACAAGTTTTATGTGTAAAACACAAGCAAGTAGCACAGAATTATGAACAAATGTTGATTTATAGTCAGTCAGACCTGGTTAGGATACTGGTTCTACCACTAATGATCTTTAATCGCTGCACCTTCAGTTTCCTCGCCTGCATAATGGGAATAATAACAATGGAGTTCTAATAGGACTGTTGTTGTAAAAATGAAAACTGATATATATGAAGCATCTGGAAAATAGAAGGCATCCCCATTGAAATGGTAAAGAGAAAAAGAAAGAGAGATCTGAGAGAGAGAGATGAAGGAGGGGCAACAATGAGGAAACCGAACAAATGGAAAGGAAAGAAACAACTCAAAAAAATGAGAAGCCACATGTAGGAGATTTCTATTTCTGAAACAGCAGATTAGTGAAGAAATCTAAAAAAAAAAAAAAAAAAAAAAAAAAACTAGACAAAACAGTTTAAAGAAACTTCAGAGTTTGCAGTGAGTCAATAAATTAAGCAAGCAAGTAGAAAACCTAAAAATACACCATAAAGTACCTAATAAAATAGTTTCTACTTAGATCTAGATAGCTTCCTATTACACTTCCCTCAATCACTACAAAGCTAACTTTGTCAGACAAAGTAAGGAATTCAAAAGCTAAATAAGGGCAAGAAACCGTTATTTTAATGATGACTCTTTAGTCACTACCAGGCCACCCATTATCTGGGCCCTAGTCAAGGAGTCCTGGGATTCCCACACAGACATGATAGACCTAGACCTCAAATAGATCTCTCTCCACTGTCATCTCCATCACGACATCAATAACAACAATAATAACTACAACAATAAAACAACAGAATGGACTCCTCATAGGCCGCCATAGGACCTTACCCTCAATGTAGATCAACAACGGTAGGGAATGTTCCCTCCTCTGAATGGAAGCTGGATAACATACTCTACCTATAATCTGAGGAAGATGGGTCCTGAAATTGGGGCAGCTTGGAATGTTCCTACTCATGACCACAGAATGTGAGCTCAGACCTATAGGGATGCAGAGGTTACATAGGCTCCTATGCTGAATATGGGCCCCAGATCAGATTAAATTGATAGGGTTTACAGTCAACAATATTTATACACTTTTCCCAAATCTGGGAACCACTCTTCCCTGATCCAGATTTCTAGCCCTTTATCCAGCCATGAAATCATCTCCCCAGACAACAACTTGGGTCCACCTGCATATCAGAGGTTAGGCTCAGGAAAAAACTAGTATAGTCATGAGCCCCTTAGAATAAAACTAAAATAGACCTTTTAGCTTTTTCCAAAACAGAGACCCCAAATCTTCATCTTCACTATTCCAGCCTTTAGGTTCATGATTAGTCAACAAGTTGATCTGCTTTATATCTTAACTCTTTTCAGCCATACAGTTCCAGATGCTACCATGATGCAAACCTGACTTCCCAAGGCAGATGACCTCTCAAATGTTTCCTAGAGCACTGCTTCCCCAGAGCTCCACCCCACTAGGGAAAGAGAGAGACACGCTGGGAGTATGGACTGACCTATCAATGCCCATGCCCATGTTCAGCAGGGAAGCAATTACAGAAGTCAGACTTTTCACCTTCTGCACCCCACAATGATCCTGGGTCCATACTTCCAGAGAGTTAAAGAATAGGAAAGCTATCAGGGGAGGCGATGGAATACGGAGTTCTGGCGGTAGGAATTGCGTAGAATTGTAACCCTCTTACCCCATGGTTTTATCAGTGTTTCCATTTTATAAATAGAAAAGAGAGGGAAAATAAAGAAAAGAAGAGACATCTGGAGGCAGGGCTATGAGCAGCAGCAGATCTCTTTCTCTCCTCTCCTCTCCCAGATCAACTAGGAATACCAAAGGAGACCACCTGGAACTGCAACAAGACAAGACTAGAACGACTACAGAAATCCACCAAATCACTGGTGAGTGCAAACACATGTGGCTGGTGACAGAGAGGAGCCTACGGAGAGATTAAGTGGCTGGTAACAGTCTGGCAGTTTATCAGTTGAGACACCACCTCCAGTCTGTTCCACCAACAAGGGGACAGATGAAGGGAGGAGAGGACTCCCGGGAGACTCACCAAGTACAACTCTGAGTCTCCATTTCTACTGCCCTCAGAATCTGGAACAGTGGCATGGAGGGACACCAGGGGACAGAGATCTAACCAGGAAACTCAGGAGAAGACCTATACCATGGTGGCATAGTGGTGGGGCTGTGAAAGTCTCTTTGCATAACCAATAGATTATCTCTGCCACACCCTGCTTTATCTCTTGGTCAGGAGTCAGTGATTAAGCTAAGAAGCCTACTTATAGTTTAAAAGCCCTCAGGTTCCCATAGCCTACAGGGAAGGGAAAAAAAGAGGCTTTTAAATCACTGAGCTCCAACTCAGAGATTAAAATACTATTGAAACAACTGTTAACTTCCACCACTGTGAACTGTTTAATTATCTTACTTAGACACAAGTCAATCCAGGAAATAGTGATCAGTAATTTGAAAAGTACTGAGAGAGGGAACTCGTAACATAATAAATAAAATGGTTAAACCAACAAGAAGACATATTAGAGAAACGAACCAGGACAGAATTCCAGCTAAAAGCACCACAAAGAGTGAACCACAAAATAACGAGTTCAACATCCAGACACTAGCTATGGAAATAAGACAGGAGTGAGTAAAGTGATTGAAAGAATTGTAATCAGAAATACAGGAGCAAAAAATGAGACTCTGGAAGAAAACACTAATTATCTCAAGGTTATTAGAGAGCTGTAAGCTGAAATAGCTAAGCTAAGAACACAACTAGATGAACAAGCTAAAACAGTATCAGATCAGGGAAACAAAATAGATGAACTCCAGAAAACAGTAGAGGGCAGAGAGAATAGAATAATGAGGCTGAAGACAGAATTAGGAAGATTGAGGACGAATTAGAGACAACTAAATAAGAAGTAAGAGATCTCAAAAAGAGATTAAGAGATGCTGAAAACAACAACAGAGACCTATGGGATGACTTCAAAAGAAAAAATATACACATTGTTGGCATACCAGAGGAAGAAAGAGAGGGAGAGGAAGAAAGCATTCTTCAGGCCATAATAGCTGAAAACTTCTCTAGTCTAGACAACATCAAAGACATAAAGATTCAAAAAGCCCAGAGGGTCCCAAACAGAATTAACCCAGACTTAAAGACAACAAGACACATCAAACTTAGAATGGAAAGGAATAAGGATAAAGAAAGGATCCTGAAGGCTGCAAGAGAAAAAAAAAAAAAAAAAGAATCCCCAATGGAGGAAAACCCATAAGATTAGCAGCAGACTTGTCCACACAAACACTACAGGCCAGAAAAGAATGGCAAGATATCTATCGAGTACTCAATGAGAAAGGCTTTCAACCAAGAATACTATATCCTGCTAGACTGTCATTCAGACTAGATGGGGGCATCAAAACCTTCTCAGACAAGCAACAGTTGAAGGAATCAACTATCACTAGCCTTCCCTGAAAAAAGTTCTGAACGGTCTCCTATAAACAGTCAGACCACCATAAATATGTTATCTATCAGAACACTCTAAAACTCTTCCAGAATGGCATTAAAATATCTTCAATGTTTGATATCAATAAATGTCAATGGCCTGAATTCACCTATTAAAAGACACAGAGTAGGAAGATGGATCAGAAAATACAACCCAGCAATATGCTGTCTACAGGAAACCCACCTAACTCAACAAGACAAACAAGACTTAAAGTGAAAGGATGGAAAACAATCACAGAAGCCAATGGCCCACAAAAGGGCAGGAACAGCTATTCTCATATCCGACATGATAGACTTTAAAACAGATAACTTTTAAAAAGATAGGAATGGACACTACTTAATGCTCAGAGGATCAGTCAATCAAGAGGACTTAACAATTATTAACATCTATGCACCCAATGACAAGCCATCTAAATACATCAACCATCTACTGAAAGAGCTACAGCAATATATTAACAGCAACACAGTCATAGTAGGGGACTTCAACACCCCACTCTCTCAACTTGACAGATCATCCAGGCAGAAAATCAATAAAGACATACAGGAGCTAAATGAAGAGATAGATAAACTAGCACTATTGGACATTTTCAGAGTCATTCATCCCAAGAAACTGGAATACACATTTAACTCAAATCCACATGGGTCATTCCCAAGGATAGACCATATGTTAGGCCACAAAGACAGCATCAGCCAATTCAAGAGCACTGAAATCATCCCAAGCATCTTCTCAGACCACAGTGGAATTAAACTAACACTTAACAATCAACAAAAGATTAGTAATAGTCCCAAAATGTGGAAGCTCAACAGTACACTACTTAACAACCTCTGGGTCAAAGAGGAAATCAAGGAAGAAATCAAAATGTTTCGAGACTTCAATGAAAATGAAGACACAAGCTATCAAAATATTTGGGACACAACTAAGGCAGTACTGAGAGGGAAGTTCATAGCTATACAAGCACACATTAGGAAACAAGAAAAAACACAAATAAACAGCCTGATCGCACATCTTAAAGACCTAGAAGAAGAAGAACAAAGGAACCCTAAAGCAACCAGAAGGACAGAAATCACTAAAGTTAGGGCAGAAATAAATAACATTGAGAATAAGAAAACCATACAAAAGATCAACGAAAGTAAATGTTGGTTCTTTGAAAGAGTGAACAAAATCAACAAACTTTTAGCCAGACTCACCAAAGAAAAAAGGGAGAAGACCCAAATAAATAGGATACTAAATGAAAGAAGAGATATCACAACAGACACTACAGAAATTCAACATATCATGTGAGGCTTCTATGAACAACTATATGCCACCAAGCTAGAGAAACTTGAAGGAATGGACGATTTCCTAGATACCTACCAACTTCCAAAACTAAGTAAAGAAGAATTGGATAACATGAACAGGCCCATCACAGCCAATGATATTGAAACAGTTATCAAAAATCTCCCCAAAAATAGAAGTCCTGGACCAGACGGTTTTACAAATGAATTCTACAAAACCTTCAAAGAAGAACTAATACCTCTACTTTTAAAAGTCTCCCAGAAGATTGAAGACACAAAAATACTCCCTGCCTGCTTCTATGAAGCCAAAATCACTCTGATACCAAAAGCAGACAGGGACACAACCAAAAAAGAAAACTACAGACCAATATCTCTCATGAATATAGATGGTGAAATATTGAACAAAATTCTAGCCAACCGGATACAGCAGTATATTAAAAAGATTGTTCATCATGACCAAGTGGGGTTTATCCCAGGCATGCAAGGTTGGTTTAATATACGTAAATCAATCAATGTGATCCACCACATCAACAAAAGCAAGATCAAAATCCACATGGTCATATCAACAGATGCAGAGAAAGCCTTTGACAAAATCTAACATCACACTACAAAAAAATGGGAATAGATGGAAAATTCCTGAAGATAGTAGAGTGTATAGATAGGAAACCTACAGCCAACATCATCCTCAATGGTGAAAAACTGGAAGCATTTCCCCTCAGATCAGGTACTAGACAGGGCTGCCCACTATCACCATTACTATTCAAGATAGTGTGGGAAGTTCTTGCCATAGCAATCAGGCAGGAGCAAGGAATTAAAGGCATACAGATTGGAAGAGAAGAAGTCAAACTCTCCCTATTTGCAGATGACATGATAGTATACATAGAAAAACCTAAGGAATCCAGCAAGAAGCTTTTGGAAATCATCAGGCAATACAGTAAGGTGTCAGGCTACAAAATTAACATTCAAAAGTCAGTGGCATTCCTCTATGAAAACACTAAGAAGAAATTGAAATCCAGAAATCAGTTCCTTTTACTATAGCAACAGAAACAATAAAATAGCTAGGACTAAGCCTAACCAAAGAAGTGAAAGACTTGTATACTGAAAATTATGAGTCACTACTCAAGGAAATTAAAAAGACACAAAGAAGTAGAAAGATATTCCATGTTCATTGGTTGGAATAATTAACATCATCAAAATGAATATACGACCCAGAGCCATCTACAAATTTAATGCTATCCCCACCAAGATCCCAAGCACATTTTTAGGAGAATAGAACAAATGCTACAAATGTTTATCTGGAACCAGAAAAGCCCTAGAATTGCCAAAAAAATCTTGAGAAGAAAGAACAGAACCAAAGGCATCACACTCTCAGATCTCAAATTGTAGTATAGGTTCATTATCATCAAAACTGCTTAATACTGGAACATGAATAGACACACCGACCAATGGAATAGAATTGAGAGCCCAGAAGTGAGCCCCCACACCTATGGACATCTAATCTTTGACAAAGGGGCCCAGACTATTCAATGGGGAAAGCAGAGTCTCTTCAACAAATGGTGTTGGAAAAAATGGGTTGAAACATGCAGAAGAATGAAACTGAACCACTGTATTTCACCAAATACAAAAGTAAATTCCAAGTGGATCAAGGACTTGGATGTTAGACCACAAACTAGCAGATACTTAGAGGAAAATATTGGCAGAACTCTTTTCCACATACATATTAAAGACATCTTCAATGAAATGAATCCAATTACAAAGAAGACTAAGGCAAGTATAAACCTATGGGACTACATCAAATTAAAAAGCTTCTTCACAGCAAAAGAAACCACTACCCAAACCAAGAGACCCCTCACAGAATGAGAGAAGATCTTTACATGCCATACATCAGACAAGAGTTTAATTACCAACATATATAAAGAGCTTGCCAAACTCAATAACAAGACATCAAATAACCCCATCCAAAAATGGGGGGAGGACATGGACAGAATCTTCACCACAGAAGAGATCCAAAAGGCCGAGAAACACATGAAAAAATGCTCCAAGTCTCTGATTGTCAGAGAAATGCAAATAAAGACAACAATGAGATACCACTTCACTCCTGTGAGAATGTCATACATCAGAAAAGGTAACAGCAACAAATGCTGGAGGATGTGGGGTCAAAGGAACCCTCCTACACTGCTGGTGGAAATGTCAATTGGTCCAACCTCTGTGGAGAGCAGTCTGGAGAATTCTCAGAAGGCTAGAAATGGACCTACCCTATGACCCTGCAATTCCTCTCCTGGGGATATATCCTAAGGAACCCAACACACCCATCCAAAAAGATCTATGTACACATATGTTCATAGCAGCACAATTTGTAATAGCCAAAACCTGGAAGCAACCCAGGTTCCCAACAACAGATGAGTGGCTGAGCAAGTTGTGGTATATATACACAATGGAATACTACTCAGCTGTAAAAAATGGTGACTTGACCGTTTTCAGCCGATCTTGGATGGACCTTGAAAAATTCATGTTAAGTGAAATAAGTCAGAAAGAGAAGGATGAATATGGGATGATCTCACTCTCAGGCAGAATTGAAAAACAAGATCAGAAAAAAAAACACAAGTAGAACCTGAAACGGAACTGGCATATCGCACCAAAGTAAAAGACTCTGGGGTGGGTGGGTGGGGATAATACAGGTCCAAGAAGGATGAAAGAGGACCTAGTGGGGGTTGTATTGTTATATGGGAAACTGGGGAATGTTATGCATGTACAAACTATTGTATTTACTGTTGAATGTAAAACATTAATTCCCCAATAAAGAAATTTAAAAAATAAAGCTTTAAGCTAGCTTTTATCATTAAAAAAAAAAAAAGAAGAAAGAAGAGAAAAGATAACTTCAGGCCAAGAAGATAATGGTTAAGCAAAGGATTTTTATGCCTGAAGCTAAGTCCCAAGTTCCATACAAGCCAGAGATGAGCAGGGAGCTGGTAAAAAAAAAAAAACAACTAAATAGGCAAAAGGATCCCGGTTTAAGCCCTTGGCTCCCCACTTGCAAGGGAGTTACTTCACAGGCAATGAAGCAGATCTGCAGGTGTCTTTATCTCCCCCTCTCTGTCTTCCCCTCCTCTCTCCATATCTCTCTTTCCTATCTAACAATGATGTCATCAATAACAACAATAACTACAACAATAAAATAAGGGCAACAAACAATAAAACAAGGACAACAAAAGGGAAAATAAATAAATATTAAAAAACAACTAAATAAATAAATTTTATTTACTTAGAAAAAGTGAAGAAAAGAAGAAGCTTCTAGGGAGGCAGGCGGTAGCTCAGAGGGTTAAGCTCATGTGGTACAAAGTGCAAAGACCAGCGTAAGGATCTGAGTTCAAGCCCCAACTCCCCACCTTCAGGGGAGTCACTTCACAGGCGGTGAAGCAGGTCTGCAGCTGTCTATCTTTCTCTCCCCCTCTGTCTTCCTCTTTTCTCTCAATTTCTCTCTGTCCTGTTCAACGACGACAGCAACAGCAACAATAACTACAACAATAAATATTTTAAAATAATAATAAATAAATATTTTTTAAAAAGAAGAAGCAGCTTCTTCTTGGAGATATAAAAAGCTAGAAAGGAGCTACCAAGCAGGATCTGAAGGGCATGGAGTGAAATTTAATGCTTTCTTGGTCTAATTTTATCCTTGGAGCATTTTTATCCTTGGAGCATTAGGCATTGAGGAACTAGAGTTGGAGACTAGGGTCTGTATAGAAGTGATGTCCTACTGAGTCCTACCTATGGGCTTGGATCCCTAAATGGTTCTGCATAGGAAGAAAAGTTAAGAGTCATCAGCACAGTTTTTCAAGAGACTTGCAGCACAACTTCTAATAGTTTCTAATAAATTTGAACTCTAACACTGAATTAAGATTATCTCAGGTTGAGGGATCCAGAAAGCTACTCACCCAGTAGACTGCACACATTAACCATGTGTAAGGACATAATTTTGAGCCCTGACCATCACATGGTAGAAGCTGCATGAAGGAAGCTTCATGGGCAGTGGAACAGGCTGTTGTGTCTCTCCCTTCATTCTTTCTCTCTCTCTCTCCCTCTCTATCTCTTTTTCTTTTTCATTAAAAAAGGAGGTGGAGAAATAAAATAGGGACCATGTTGGTATGCTTCTAGTTCTGCACAATTTCCCAGCAGGACCAGCCTAGACCTCTAACAGATCCCTCTCCCCACCATCACTGGTCATCTCCATCAGGAACAACATCATAAACTCTCTTGTGGGGGGAGGGCCCTGTTTCAAGCCCCTGGTACCCACCTGCAAAGGGAAAGCTTCACAATCGGTAAAGCAGGGCTACAAGTGTCTCTCTGTCTATGTCTCTGTCTCTGTCTCTCTCTCTTCCTCTTCCTCTCTTAGTTTCTTTCTGTCTCTATCTAATAAATTAAAATAATCCCTCTTTAAGGCCTCTACAAGACCGTGCCCTCAATGTAGAACAACAATGGAAGAAACTGCCCTATTCTCTGAAGGGAAGCTGGATCAACATACCCTGCTACTTGAGAAAGATTGGCCCTGACATGAGTGCAGCCTAGAATGTTCCTAGCTATGACCATGGATCTCAGACAGACAGGGATGCAGAAGTTACACAGGCCCCTGTGCTAAATATAAATAGATATGGGCCCTAGGTCAGATCAATGGGATTTACAGTATTTATATACTCTTCTCCTATTGGGAGCTACTCTCTGCCCTAGCCCAACTTTCTAGTCCTGTTCTCAACTCTGACACCATCTTCCCAGACAATAATTTCAGCCCACCTGCATGTTACCTGTCAGACTTGGACAAAAAAAGTCATAGGCCCCTTTGAATATACCTAAAATAGACTTCTTAGTTTCTTCTCAGACTAAGACCCTCAGTTCCATCTACTCTATTCTTACCACTAGATTACTGATTATTAATCAATTTGCTCTGCTGTATATCTTAATGTTTTTCAGCCACTAAGTTGCAGATGCTACCATGATGCCAACTTGACTTCCCTGGACAGATGACCTCACCAATGTGTCCTGGAAACTCACCTTCCCAGAGTGAGATATGAATCAACCTGCCAACACCCATGTGTAGTGAATAAGCAATTACAGAAGCCAGAGCTCCCACCTTCTAGACCCCATAATTATCCTGAGTCCATACTCCCAGAGTGAAAAAGAACAGGGAACCTTCTATTAGAGCAGATGTGATGCAAAAGTCTGGTGGTGGGAATTGTGTGGAATTCTACCCCTCTTATCCTATGGACTTGTTCATCATTACTAAATCAATTTTAAAAATCATAAAAAAAGAAAAACCTTTCTGAAGATAGCATTTTATACCTGTATTAAGAAAAAAACCTAGCAACTCTCTAACTGTTGTTTATAAGAAACTTGACACACCAAAACAGAGAGGCTGAAGAAGAAATAGATAAAGATATACCAGACAAATACTAAACAAAAGGATGCAAGGTAGTTATGTTAATGTTGGGAAAATTAGATTTTATCTCTACTAGAAATAAAGACTTTGTGACAATAAAGGAGACATCATCAAAAAAATTTCAATTTCCCAGAAGAACATAATTCTAGATGTGTATGATCTTAATATTATTTAAAAATATATACAGGAAAAAATGACAGAACTACAATAAAAACCAAATGAATTTACAATCAAAGTGGGAAGTTTAATATGCCTTCTCTTAGTAGCTAACAGAAAAATGGGGGCAATCAGGAAGAGTAGAGAATATGTGAACAAGATAATGAGCAAACTTGATCTAAAGCTGACATATACAAACAACTCTAGACCCAATTCCTGCAGATTTTTTCATGTATACTCAGAACTCTTATAAAAACTGACTACACACTGAGGAGCCACTAAAGGACTGAAAGGATGCAGAGTGTGTTCTCTGACAAAAATGTGAAATTAAGAATAAAAACATGTTACTAGAGGGCTGGAGAGGTAGGATAGGGTTATGCATCACCATAAACCAGAGCTGAGCAGTGCTCTGGTTACATACATACATACTGATTCCCAAAGATATAGAAATTAAGAAGGAGATTTCCAAATCACCCATAGATTCCAAAAAAACTGACTAAGAAAATAAGAAAGCACTCTAAGCATAATAACAAAAGGGGGGGAAAACTTAGTCCTGAGTGCTCTTGATATCGGCAATGTTCTAAAAGTTACACAGCTATTTGATTTGTGATAACTCACTAAATTACACATCATTTGGGAGAGTAAATTTTTGTATGTGTGACATTTCATAGTAAAAAGGTAGAAAGAAAATAAGAAAAGTGAGAGAGAAAGGAAGAAAGAAAGAAAAAGAAAATACAAATAGCAGAGTTCGGACAGAGAACAAAGGGCTTTCAACAGACCAGAAACTTTTGAGGAATTTCTTAAAACTTCCAGGCAGATGGACTCCAAAGACAGAACAATCAATAAAAGTGGAGGGCACTGACCAACAAGTAAGGAGTTCCTTGTCATCCAAGAAATGGTTAGGTTTCCCAGCCATGCCTGGGGAATGCCCTGGGCTTGGGGCAGCAGGGCAAGCCCGAGACAGCTGGCAGGAGTATTTTGTAGCCTCCAGTTCAGGGTCTGTAAAATACACAGGACAGCAGACTGGCATCTGTTCACAAGCTTCATTCTCACTACAGAAAGTGGATCTTTTTATCTCTTTGGCTTCTAATGAGAGACAAAGAAAGGGAGTGGATATGGTCCAAACTGAAAATTCACTGCAACAACAAACATAGAAAAACAATGAAGAATCCCAGCAGATTAATGGCATTCTTTAGTCTACTTTGCCATCAGAGCCACATCTTTCTGACTTCCTTCAGGCAAACCAGATTCCAGGCACTTCTCCAGAGTCCACATACACACAGCTGCTTTCTACAGCTTTTTTTTTGCTGCAGGTTCAACTGAGGAAAATGGTTTTACAGACACTTGGGGTTGTATCACCCCAAATGCACAGCTAACCCTAACCGAAAACCTCCAGAATATGTGCAGTCTGCCTGTCATCTCCTGGTCCAGACAGCAGTGTGTTCTCTCCCCAGACCACTAACCACATCCAGGCCCCAGAGTAGAGATCAGCTATTTATTGCCTCAGGACAACTTGTTAACTCCATTTCAAGACCTTTTGCAACTGGGGCCCTAGTGGGAGAGTCCTAAGATTCCCAAACAAACATGATGGGCCTAGACCTTGAATAGATGCCTCTCTCCATTGTTAAGGTTCATCTCCATCAGGAACAACACAATAGACTCCTCTGTGGACCCCCAGAGAACCTTGCCTTGCCCTCAATGTGGATCAACAATAGTAGAGAATGTTCCATCCTCCAAAGAGAAACTGGACAACATACTCTATGTTCCACCCGAGAAAGATGGGTCCTGAAATTGGGACAGCTTGGAGCATACCTACTCATGACCACAGAATATGAGCTCAGATCTACAGGGGTGCAAAGGTCACATAGGCTCCTAAGCTGAATACAGGCCCCAGATCAGATCAAATCAATGGGGTTTATAGTCAACAATATTTATACAACTTTCCAATATTTGAGAGTTACTGTCTTCCCTGATCCATCTTTCTGGTCCTTTTTCCAGCCATGACATTATCTCCCCAGACAATAACTTGGGTCCACCTGCATATCAGATGTCAGGCTCAGGGGAAAAAACCAAAAACAAACAAAAAACTGGTATAGTTATAGGCTCTTTGGAATATAACTAAAATAGGACTACTAACTATCTACAAAATGGAGACCCACCCCCCAACTCTTCATATGAACTATTCCAGCCTTTAGGTTCATGATTATTCAAAAATTTGTTTGGCTCTATATGTTAACTGTTTTATTCAGCCACCAGGTTCCAGATGCTACCATGATGCCAATTTGACTTCCCTAGACAGATGACCCCACCAATGTATCCTGGAGCCCTGCTTCCTCAGAACCCTGCCCCACTAGGGAAAGAGAAAGACAAGCAGGGAGTATGGATCGACCTGCCAATGCCCATGTTTAGTGGGGAAGCAGTTACAGAAGTCAGACTTTCCACCTTCTGTACCCCATAATGATCCTGGGTCCATACTCCCAGAGGGATAAAGAATAGGAAAGCTATCAGGGGAGGAGATGGGATACAAAATTTTGGTGGTGGGATTGTGTGAACTTGTACCCTTCTTATCCTATGTTCTTTGTCAGTGTTTCCTTTTTATAAATAAAAATTTTTAAAAAGAAGAAGACCTTTTGGAGGGCCTGGCGGGAGCACAGTGGGTTAAGTGCAATGGCGCGAAGGGATCTAGGCTGGAGTTCCACCCTTGCCCACCATCAGAGGGGTCGCTTCACAGGGGTGAAGCAGGTCTGCAGGTGTCTATCCTTCTCTTCCCCTTTCTGTCTTCCCCTCCTCTCTCAATAACAATAGCAGCAACAAAAATAACAAAGGCAACAAAATGGAAAAAATGGCCTCCAGGAGCCATTTGTAGTGCAGGCACCAAGCCCCAGCGATAATCCTGGAGTCAAAAAAAAATATTTGCTTTTATCTATTTAGCAAACATTCTATGAAGTTGAGTTTATATTTTTTTATATAAAATAGCGTACCTAAAAATCATTTGTAGGTATTATACAACAAATCCTAACAAAGGGATTTTTCAAGGTTAACCCAATTACCAAATAGTGTAACTGTCTATTGTCTTCTTGAACCCTAAGTCAGCAGGAACCTCATATTTCCACTATAGAGTCTATATTTCCCCCAGTCATAGAACCTTAGGGTGGGGCACACTTTCCTGCATGCTTCTCTCAATTCATACCAAATAATATTGCATTCACCGATCCCAACCTAATTAACACAACTAGTACCACCTCAGCATGCTTCACTTCAAAATGTGTCCACAGACTTCAGGTGTGGAATAACAATGCTTCAGCTTCATTACTCGGGTGAGACCTTTCCTTTCATAGGATTCTCTAATTCCATTCCAGGCAGTTCACTTCCTAACAAAGTCCCAAAACCTAGATATAGACAAGGTCCTGTGAGATAGAGCATATGTTCATACATATCCATAAACTAGGACAAAATATATACCTGAGAGCAAAAGTACATAATAGTCTCAGTGAGTACCCCCAACACTTCATCTGCACTATTCCAGCCTTTAGGTCCGTGATTGTTCAACAATTTGCATGATTGTTCAACAATTTGTTTGGCTTATGTTAACTCTCTTTTCATCCACCAGGTTCCAGATGCCAGCATGATGCTGACCAGACTTCCCTGGATAGACAACCCCACCAATGTGTCCTGGAGCTCCACTTCCCCAGAGCCCCACCCTACTAGGGAAAGTGAGAGGCAGACTGGGAGTATGGATCAACCTGTCAACGCCCATGTTCAGCAGAGAAGCAATTACAGAAGCCAGACCTTCCACCTTCTGCATCCCACAATGACCCTGGGTCCATACTCCCAGAGCGATAAAGAATAGGAAAGCTATCAGGGGATGGGATGGGATACTGAGATCTGGTGGTGGGAATTGTGTGGAGTTGTACCCCTCTTATCCTATGATTTTGTTAGTGTCTCCTTTTTTAAATAAATAAATAAATAAATAATCATTTGTAAAGTCAAGGAACCCAGGATATCCCAAACAATCTTGAAACATGACAAAACAAAACATACGAAAAAATAAATAACAAAAGGCTAAGAAGCGACTCAGTAGGTAGAACACGTCTTATCCATGCCTCAGACCTTAGGTTTTATCCCCATAATAAAGTGAGAGCACCAAGGCCAGAACCAGTGAAATTCCATGGGTGGTAAAGGGGTGTTTTTGTCTGTCTCCCTCTTACTCCTCCTACCCACCCTGTTCTTTCCTCTCCTTTCTTCTATTCTCTCCTCTTTCTGTGCCTCTCTCCATCTTTCCCTCTCTCTGTCTTTTAAAAATACGATAAAAATTGGGCTAGGATCAGTGGTATTGTGAATGCAGAAGGCCCTCAATTAATTCCCAAGCACTAAATTTAAAAAATGAAAAAGGTGATTGAAGAAATAGTCCAACTAGAAGAGTACAGAACTTACACAGTTCACATACCCAGTCTATTCTCAGACATCACATGAACCTGAGTGGTGGTCTGGCTCATCTCTATTTATCTCTATCTTTCTCACACACACAAAAGAAAAAATCTTTTAGAAAAAAAAGAAGGAATTCTAGGAAGTAGCACAGTGAATAAAATGTTGGACTCTCAAGCATGAGGTTCAGAGTTTGATCCCTAGCATCATATGTGCTCTGGTCATTCCCTCCTCCCCCCCCCCCATTCTCTTCCTTCTCCACCCCTGCCTCTCACTAAAACAAATTTTATTTTTAAAAAGACAAAATTGAGTGTTTCACACTTTCTAATTTTAATTGGTAAAGCAACAGTAGTGAAGACAGCACAGTATTGGCAAATGGACAAATAGATTAATGGAATAGAACAGGGAGTTCAGAAATAACCCTATGTATATTTGATCAATTAAGTTTCAACAAGAGTGGCAATAGTATCCAGTGAAAACTTAAGCCTTTTTAGCAAATGATGCCTGGACAACTACATAGACACATGTAAAGGAATGAAGCTGAACCCTTTCACCACATATTACATACAAAAGTTAACACAAAGTAAATGTAAGAGTCAAAACTATAAAACTCTGAGAAGAAAACATGATGGCAAGTTTCTGTGTTCTTGAATTTGACAGTATATGCTGAGATATAACACCAAAAGCACAAACAAAAACAACCAAAAAAGATAGATAAACTTGATTTCTTCAAATCAGAAACATTTAAACTTCAAAGACTATGATCAACAAAATAGATTTGAAAAACCACAAATTGAGAGAAAATATTTGAAAATCATATATCTGATAATGGACTTGTATCTATAATATATAAAGAACTCTATAACTTATCACACACAAAAAAAAAAAACTAGTATAATTTGAAAGTAGATAAAGGGGTTGAATTAACTTTTCTCCAAACAAGATGTACAGATAGCCAAAAAGCTCACAAAAAGTTTTCAACATCACTGATGATTAGGAACTGCAAATCAAAACCACAATAAGTTACCACTTCTTATCCATCAGGATGACTAGTATCAAAGAAAAAAAAGTCAGCTAATAGCAAGTGTTAATAATGCAGTGAAAAAGTCAAACCTTCATACACTGCTAACAGAAATGTAGAATGGTGCAACAACTTTCAAAAAGAGTTGGAAGTTCCTCAAAGAGTTCAACATAGAGTTTTCTCTGATCCAGAAGTCAAATTCCTAGGTGTATAACCAAAAGAATTGAAAACATTTATCCACACACATAAAAATGTACATGAATGTTAATAGCAGAGCATTACTCATAATAGTCAAAAGACAGAAAGAATCCACATGTATAACAGCTAATGAATGGATAAACAAAATCAGACATACTTATATAATGGAATTTTATTCACAAAAAATGAATGAAATGTTGATAAATGCTACAACATAGAAAAACCTTGAATATATGTTTAAGTGAAAGAAACCAGTAACAGAAAAATACATGGCCTCATTTATATGAAGGGAACAGAATAGACAAATTTATAGAAAGAAAATAAATTAATGAGTAGGGCTGATATGGAAGGAGAACTAGGATTGGAGGTAATGAACTAAACAGTACAATATTTCTTTTAGAGGTGGTAATAACCTTCTAAAATTGAGTGGTCTTGGTTACACAATTATGCTCCATATATTAAAAAAACATTTGATTATATATTTAATAAAGATTTATTTGTTTTTTCATGAAAGATAAAGAGAGGGAGAGAGAGAGACCGAGACCAGAGCACTGCTCAGATAGATGGAACCAGGGATTAAACCTGAGATTTCTGAGGCCTCAGGAATATAAGTCTGAGGCACTACTGCTGCACCATCTCCTCTCCCGGGTCCCTATTATCTACTTTTAATAAGTGAACTGTATGTACAACATGTGACATATCTGAATAAATGTTATTTTATTTTATTTTATTTATAAAAAGGCAACACTGACAAAACCATAGGATAAGAGGGGTACAGCTCCACACAATTCCCACCACCAGAACTCCATATCCCATCCCTTCTTTTGATAGCTTTCCTATTCTTTAACCCTCTGGGAGTATGGACTCAAGTTCACTGTTGAAGGTCTGGCTTCTGTAATTGTTTCCCCAGTGAACATGTGCATTGACAGGTCAATCCATACTACCAGCCTGCCTCTCTGTTTCCCTAGTGGGGTGGGGTTCTGGGGAATCGGAGCTCCAGGACACACTGGTGGGGTTGTCTGTCCAGGGAAGTCTGGTTGGCATCATGCTAGCACCTGCATATCATAATTCAGGCTCAGGAGAAAAAAAAAACTAGTATAGCCACGGGCCCTTTGGAATATAACTAAAATATACCTACTAGCTATCTACAAAATGAAGAAACCCCCCCCCCACTCTCCATCTGCACTATTCCAGCCTTTAGGTTCAAGATTAGTCAACAGTTTGTTTGGTTTTATATGTTAACTCTCTTTTCAGCCACCAGGTTTCAATAAATGTTTTTTAAGCATGCTAACAGGGGGCTAGGAGATGGATCACTCAGTAAAGCACACACCTTACCCTCCTGTCTCTTACTCTCTATCTAAAAAATAAATAAATAAATAAATAAACAAACAAACAAACAAACCTGTGGGAATAGTGGGATAGCAGGCATGAATTCCCAACAGTAACCCTTGCAAAAAAAAAAAAAAAGCTAACAAATATACTAATAAAATTAAAAGATATAATCATGGCAGGCAGTGGCAATAATAACTCCTTAACCAATTCTTATAGATAAAGAAAATCCCTCTAGAGTAGCTGATTCTAGTCCCACTTTATATCTTCCCCTCCCCTGGAGTCAGTCAGGTCACCTCCTTGGAAGGTAACAGATGGAACTAATGTTACCTGAACATACCTTTATAGGGGGGAAGGGTTGTACTCATGTGCCACCCCCACCACACACACACACACACAAAAATTTATATATACCATATAAGTCACAACATATACCACACAGTACTCTCGCTAGTGAGAGCTGTAATCAAAACAACTTTGTCTCTCCATAATCCCAGAAATGTGTATGTCCCCTTTAAAGTGTAAACTAGGAGCCATGGAGCGATGCACCCAGTTAAGCACATATATTACCATGCACAAGAACCACCCACTCCCTACATGCAAGGAGGACACCTCACAAGCAGTGAAGCAGTGCTGCAGGAGACTCTCTCTCTCTCTCTCCCATCTCAATTTCTCTCTGTCCCGCCCAATAAAATTTTCCACCTGGGGGGGGGTCGGGCGGTGGCGCAGTGGGTTAAGCGCATGTGGCGCAAAGCGTAGGGACCGGCCTAAGAATCCCGGTTCGAGCTCCCGGCTCCCCACCTGCAGGGGAGTCGCTTCACAGGCGGTGAAGCAGGTATGCAGGTGTCTATCTTTCTCTCCCCTTCTCTGTCTTCCCCTCCTCTCTCCATTTCTCTCTGTCCTATCCAACAACGAATTGCGTCAACAAGGGCAATAATAATAACCACAACGAAGCTACAACAAGGGCAACAAAAGGGGGAAAAAAATGGCCACCAGGAGTGGTGGATTCATGGTGCAGGCACCGAGCCCAGCAATAACCCTGGAGGAGGAAAAAAAAAAAAAATTTCCACCTAGGAAAAAAAATTACACCTAGGCAGGGCCTTCATTTGGTTATATTAGGGCAAAGTCCACTGCTGAAGCCTACCATACTGAGGTAAGGCCAAAAAAATAAGGATTTAACAAAGGTCTTCAAAGTTAAGGAAGCCCAGTTGGCTATTAAAACTGACTATATCCATTGCTTCCCAACTTGGCTGATTATCAAAACACTTCTCTGGCTTCTTAAAAACATAGATTGTCAGGTTCCACCCCAGACCTCTGGGTGAAGGTCTCGGGAATATATGTTTTTAACAGACTTCCCAGGTCAGGCAGAGCCACACCTGGCTGAACACACACATTACAGTGCACAAGGAACAGGGTTCAAGTCCCCAGTCCCTGTCTACAGGGAGAAACTTCATGACCCGTGAAACAGTGCTTCAGGTATCTCTCTATATATATATCCCTTTCTATCTCCCCTTCTCTCTCATTTTCTCTCTCTCTATCCAAAATAAATAAAGAAATAAAGAGAAATAAAATAAGTAACAGGCTCCCCAGCTGCTTCTGAGCATTGACCAGGTTTGGTAACCGCTGATAGGAATCTTCATTCATGAGCAAAAAAGATCACTCAGCATTTAAGAAGAAACTCAGAAGACTGAAAAAGGAGTATCACTATTCAAGGAAATAATTAATGTGGGAAATAGAAGATTTTCCCAGAGTCAATCAGTTTCCTAGGAGAGATTTGAGAAAAGACGATATACAGAAGAGCAGAAGGTTCCCCACCCCAGCATGTTCCTACTCCACCCTGTACACTCAGGTCACAGTCACTGATTCAAGCAGCAACCTTCACTGAGCTCCACCTTGCCCAGCCCTGAAGCCATTCCCTAGCAGGGCACTCAATCCCTGCTGGGCTAGATACACCCCCGATACACACACCTTCTAAAGTCTGCCAGAAAGATTAAGTCAATAGAATAGAAGTATATGGGCCAATACAAGGAAACAGTCATACATAACAGTAAGGAAAAGAAAAAGGTTACGAAACTACATATACAGTATTACTTCAATTTTGTTAAAATTATACACCCAAACCCAATCATGTTAGAGGCAGAGAAAAAGGGGGGGGGAAGAGGTCTGTAAAAACATATACAGTGGTCTCTGGTAAGTTAAATCAGAAGTAATTTTTCACTTTATTCTGCTCAGTAAGTTTTCAACAATGAATACATCTTATCCCGATAACAAGGAAGAAAAACAGCAAAAGATGTATTTACTCTTTGTCTTTTGCCACGTGGGCCCTGTGCCTGTATAATTCCAATGATCCCAGTGAACTTTTTTTTTAATTTCAGTTAGAAACAGACAGAAAAAAGAGAGAGAGGCCAGAGGAGTACTCCTGCATTCATAGAGGTTCCCCCTGGTGTTGCACATGGTACTCCTATGTGGTGGCCAGATTAAACTTGGGTCCTCACTCATGATAGTATGCACTCTACCAAATAAGCTATATCTTGGACCCATATATTTAATTTTTAATTAGAATACAGTCAAAGTAACAGGCCTCAGAGATATCTGACATTCTTTCTTCACCATTCCAGCCCCCTCTATCCCCCAATTCAGAGCATCCTGGAAGTCTCCATTGTCTGGTAGAATCCACATCCGTATGAGGTTAACAGAAACTACCTTCAAGGCCTAGGAAGATTAAGTGAGACAATGCAACTAAAACCTTTGGCACAAAACCTGGCTCACTGGTAAGGGCTCAACAAATGGCGGCTAGCTAGTTACTCTTATTATCCTCCACCAGCTGGAGCAGAGAAGTCCAAGGTGCCAGACTGCAAGCCACTTTCCTATCATTCCCTCTGCCTCTGAAGAAATGATAGGCTGAGGAGCCAAGTATGCTAACAGAGGTAAAACTGAGAATAGGAAGACTATGTACTTTTTAAGGAGGGCCAAACTTCGAAATCTGAGCAAAGGTCTGTTATGTTCCAACTTTCACAAAGAACATTGCATACTAATTTTAAGGACCACAGAACAGCTCTCCTGATGGAGCAAACACATTAATATGTGCCCTCTCAGGACCCAGGTTCAGGCCCCCATCCAGTACCACATAGGAGCACTATGCACAACACCAAGGAAAAGCTCTATGAACAGTGAAGTGGTGCTGTGATGTTTCTCATTTTCTCCCTTCATCACTGCCTAAAATTAATAAGCATAGTAAAAGGTCTAGCAGGGGCAGTGCAATTGTGCATGTGTAGGGTCCTAGCAGATGAAAAAAAATGTTTAAAAAAATATATCAAGACAAACAAATGACTCACCTGGATAGTTAGCTTGATTTGTCATGTACCAGACCCATGTTCAAGCCCAGCCCCCACCACATTGGAGGAAACTTCCATGCTTGCTGTCTTTCTGTCTCTTTCTGAAAAAGGTCATTCCTAATGGTGTAGCCCATAAGGAAGGAAAGAAGGGAAGAAAGAAAGAAAGGAGACTGAGGACTGAAAAGATAGTACAATGGTTATGCAAAAAAATTTTCATGCCTGAGGCACTAAAGGTCCCAAATTCAATCCCCAGTGCCACCACATCACAGCTGAGCAGTGCTCCAGTAACAAAACAAAACAAAACAAAACAGGAAAGTTGAGGAGGGAAGGGAAGAGTTGGGCATGTCTTCTAAGGAGGCTTAAACTGAGGGACAGATTCTGCCACTGACTCACTTGGAAGTCTTATTCTCTGAATGGTAACTCCACACAGGAAAGTCAGGCGGTAGCACAGCAGGTTAAGCGAACGTGGCGCAAAGTGCAAGGACCGGCATAAGGATCCCGGTTCGAGCCCCCGCTCCCCACCTGAAAGGGCGTTGATTCACAAGCGCTGAAGCAGGTCTGCAGGTGTCTATCTTTCTCTCCCCCTCTCAGTCTTACACTTCTCACTCCATTTCTCTCTGTCCTATCGGGAACAGTAATAATAACTACAACAATAAAACAAGGGCAACAAAAAGGAATAAATATTAAAAAAAAAAAAAACTCCACACAGGAAATATATCCCCCTCTCCACAGGGAGTTGCAGGATTCTTGAGGAAATGAAGAGCTGTGAGAGGCTGTATTCTAGAAAGGAGAGTCTGAGGGTGGGGTTTTCTCAATCCACCCGGGTAACCGTTGTCCAGCTATTATTGAAATAACCCAGTCTTACTTTCTGAGAACTTGGGAGCAGGAAGCCTCTGCTCATGTCTTTCACCTTACTCCTGAGAACAACCCTGTGACATTCTTGACAGTTTCTGTGGCTTCTGCAGGGGAACAATCTCCCAACTCCGCTGTGTGTCAGATATACACTGGTATGCCTATGGTGAACATCATAAGAGTCCAAGGCGGCTAGGGCTACCCCAGCACCTATTGTCCCTCAACCTAAAGAAAGAGGATGGAGAAAGTTGAGATGTGTGACAAGTCTGTGATTTAACCCTGAACTGCTGTCCAATGGGAAACTCACTGGCAGCAAACCAAGTCTCTGAAAGTAACTGGGGCTGATTATTTCAACCAAGCAAGGCAGAACCAAATACAACTTGGCACCCAGAGGTGGGCTGTAGGTGGTGCCCAGAGGCTTACTTGATTTGCACCTGTGCCCTGAGCCCCTCCTGAGCAGCCACAAGAGAAAAAAGCCAGAGATATTGCCCTCAATCGGAAAGAGTGCCTGCGGCAGGCCTCACGGATCCCCGTAAGTGGTAGGGGCCAAGTGGAGCATCCTGCAAACACTTACCAAAGGTAGTGAGATAGAAGGACAGGTCTGGGTGGGCGCGCCGCCTCCCGAGAGAGACGCGGTGCAGGGAGCGCTGCATGGCTTCCTGAGGCGTCTGTGTTGCTCCTCAGTAACCCAGGCAGCAGGTTCGCCCGCCCCCAGCGCCAGCGACTTGGAGGCGGGAGCGGGAGACCCTGAGATCCGCCTGCGTTTGACCGCGGGGCGCGCCGGGCCCTGATTGGCCCGCGTCGGTTTGAATGAGGAGATTTCCACCTGACGCTAGGCGAGGGGAGGAGACTCCGCCGGCCCCAACCAGCAGGGCAGCAAGCGGGCACTGAGCCCCTTCCCAGAACTGCCCGGACCCCGGTCCTCCCCCAGGGAGCCCAGTGGACAGGACTGTCTTCCCCGGGGAGCCAGAGGGACTGGATGGTCACTATCGGGCTCCGAGCTCCAGGCTCCAGTACCCCACCTTGGTTGGAAGGGCCAGCCCAACAAGAGACCCTAGGCCACCGCGTGCCCTTTGGGGCAGGCTTGGCCTGCTCACCTGACTCCCCCAAGCTAACAATTAGCTGAGTTTGTTACATGCATTGAAGCCCAGACCTGTAATCACCTGAACCCAGCAAGGGCAGCGAACCAAACAAGGACAAAGGAGCACCCTCCTAACCTAGTGAGATGAGCCCAGAAAGTATTGTCTGCACTTCAGCCAGTTGCAGTCCCAACCCAAACACTGCCCTTTTTGAGCATGTCTTAGGATGACAACAGCCAGTCTCAGGCCACTGTTTCCTCACCTTGTCTCATAGGACAGGAAAGGAGACTGACTGCCCGCCCCAACCCCCCACCCAGCATCAAAGGGAGCAGGACACAGGGGAGCTAGATGCTTTCAGCCTCCAGAGCCTGGTGGAGGAGGCAGGGCTGGCAGGAAGGTCAGCAGATGTGCTGTTTTGTGGGAAGACATTCATGGGATGCCTCCTGGGTGCAGTTTTACACCAAGACATCTGCTCAAGGAAGCTCTGACTGTTCTTGATGTGGGAGAGGAAGCTGCTGGTCTTACTTAGATTTAAAAATGTCAAGTGTTGGAAGTTGCCAAATGGATGCCTGTGGTTCAGTCAGCCAATCAACAATGGAAAGATACAAGAGAGAAAATGGGGAGAAAGGTTGCAGAAAGGGAGAGGGTGGGGGGAAGGGAGAGACTAAGTAGAGCAATATTTGAGAAATAATCTGAATCTCTGGCAGAAAGGGTATAGATGGCTTGCCCAAAGTTTGCAGAGCTAAGAGACAGAGCAGGAATCTGATTCCAGCCCTGTCTGTGCCAAAGACTATTATTCTGTTCTTCCTTGGCCTCCAAAACCTCCCTGTGGCCAACAGCAAGCAGAGGTGGTAGACCTGCCTTCCACAATGGAACCCTTTGTGGGCCCCCAGAGGACCTTGCCCTCAATGTGGATCAAAAATAGTAGAGAATAGTCCATCCTCTGAAGCTGGATAAGTACTCTACCTACCATGTGAGGAAGATGGGTCCTGAAATTGGGGCAGCTTGGAACATTCCTACTCAGGACCACTGAATGTGAGCTCAGATCTACAGGGATGCAGAGGTCACATAGGCTCCTAAGCTGAATATAGGCCCCAGATCAAATTGATAAGGTTTATAGTCAACAATAGTTATATACTTTTCCCATATTTAGGAGATACTCTCTTCTCTGATTCAGCTCTCTAGCCCCTTTTCCAGCCATGACATCATCTCCCCAGACAATAACTTTGGTTCACCTGCATATCAGATGTCAGGCTCAGGGAAAAATTAGCATAGTCATGGGCCCTTCAGAACATCACTAAAATAGGTCTACTAGCTATCTTCAAAACGAAGGCCCCAAATCTTCATCTTCACTATTCTAGCCTTTAGGTTCATGATTAGTCAACAATTTGTTTGGCACTCTGTGTTAACTCTTTTTTCAGCCACCAGGTTCCAGATGCTACCATGATGCCAACCTGACTTCCCTGGGCAGATGACCCCACCAATGTGTCCTGGAGCCCTGCTTGCCCAGAGCCCTTCCCCACTAGGGAAAGAGAGAGACAGGCTGGGAGTATGGATTGACCTGTCAATGTCCATGTTCAGTGGGGAAGTAATTACAGAAGCCAGACCTTCCACCTTCTGCACCCCATAATGACCCTGGGTCCATACTCCCAGAGGGATAAAGAATAGGAAAACTATCAGGGGATGGGGTGGGATACAGAGTTCTGGTGATGGAAGTTGTGTGGAATTGTACCCCTCTTATCCTATGCTCTTTGTCAGTGTTTCCTTTTTATAAATAAATTTTTTTAAAAAAAAGAAAGAAAGAAACTAGATTACCATAGTGCAGCTGTTAACCTACAGAAACTGAAGGAGTTCTAGAATCAGCAAATTAGTGGTCAAGTACAGATGAATCAAAGGTAAACAGATTATTTGGACCCTGGCACTTTGTAAAGTCCTACTTTGCTCTTCCCCTATAAATACTGCCTTAACAGGAACAGGCCTGTCTCTCTGGCCCCAGGCAGTTGCAGATAGACTTACTTGCACCATGAATTTGATCATGCTGGATCCATCTCTTGGCAGAGGTAGTCTGAGTCCAGGGATCCTTTCTAAGCTGGGCAGTATCCTGGCTCTGATGATCCATCTAGTTATGGGAAAATGGGCAAACTCAAACTGAAACCATAGGATGCATATATTAACACTACAGGTACTGTGAATCTGCAGGGAAAAGATGGCAACATGAGTTAGCTGTGGCCTGGGAGTGCCCCCTGTGTGGGTGTTCACTCCCAATGGGAACTAGAAAGTATGGCACTGGAGCAAAATACACAGGGGGAAAATGATGAATTCAAGCTCTGAGGAAGACCACTTTGGGCTCAGAGCTGTGAGCAACTTGCAAGTCCTCCTTCAGAAAAGTAGGGGCCAGCAGGAAATCTGGGCAAGTTGCACTGCCTGAGTGAAGTCTATGGGTTGAAGACTTAACACCCAAACTGGGCAGAGCACCCCACTCCAGACAAAGGTCCCACTGTCTTACACATTCTCTTTGGATTCCTGCCCCATTCAGGAGCTAACCTATCCAGCTAGAGAACTCACCATGCCATCATGATCATGATCTGGCTCCTCCAGTGGCACTGACTCCATCACTAGGAAGGCCCCTTAGCAGCCTAGAAGTGTCCTTCACTTAAAATGACAGGTTACCCTTTTCTTGAGAGGGAAGAAAGAGATAAGTAGGAGCCTATCCAATAACACTGAAAGAGAGACTGGCCCTAACTAACCCATACTTCTCATCACAGGGGATATCCAGAAGAGTCATGGTTATGACCGTACTATCCCCAAAAATGCAAATGAGTTTGAAAATCAAATCTAGCTTTCTCACATGCCTGAATAGTCTCTCAGTCCCTGGCCACAAGCCTTGGTATCATTTTTTTATACTTTACACATCCAAATAAACTCCACACTTTTATAAACATACCACCCACACAAAATATAAGCAACATTGAACACATACATCTCACAACACTTCTCACATATATACACAAACACAACATGAACACACACCATCACACAAGTAAACATACTACACACATACCTCATACATATATGCAAAAATATGCTACATAATATTCATACACTCTATGCATATATATAAGCACACAGATACACAATACACTTAAATATACCACATATGTATATCACATCCACATACACAGAATGATTATAGACAGTTTTATTTGGTTTGTTTTTGTTTTTTTTCTTTTTATTTTTTTATTTAAGAAAGGATAAATTAACAAAACCATAGGGTAGAAGGGGTACAACTCCACACAATTCCCATCACCCAATCTCCATATCCCATCCCCTCCCCTGATAGCTTTCCCATTCCCTATTCCTCCGGGAGCACCGACCCAGGGTCATTGTGGGTTGCAGAAGGTGGAAGGTCTGGCTTCTGTAATTGCTTCCCTGCTGAACATGGACATTGACTGGTCGGTCCATATTCCCAGTCTGCCTCTCTCTTTCCCTAGTAGGGTGGGTCTCTGGGGATTCTCCCAGTCCTGGAACCTTAGGATAGGTCCCACTTTCCCACATGCCTCTCCCAATCCATATCAAATAATGTTGCATCAGCCGATCGCAACCTAATCAACGCAAAGATTTGGTTTGTTTTTTACCAGCAGGGTTATTGCTGGAGGATAAAGGATAAATTAACAAAACCATAGGGTAGAAGGGGTACAACTCCACACAATTCCCATCACCCAATCTCCATATCCCATCCCCTCCCCTGATAGCTTTCCCATTCCCTATTCCTCTGGGAGCACCAACCCAGGGTCATTGTGGGTTGCAGAAGGTGGAAGGTTTTTTTTCCTGGCAGCCTTTTTATTTTCTTGATTAGGGGAAATAATGGTTTACAGTCAACCATAAAATGTGTAACATTTCTCAGTTTTCCACATAACAATTCAACCCCCACTAGGTCCTCCTCTGCCATCATGTTCCAGGACCAGAACCCTCCCTCCCCACCCCAGGGTCTTTTACTTTGGAGTAATACACTAAACCCAGTCCAAGTTCTGCTTTGTGTATCCCTTCTGTTCTTATTTTTCAACTTCTATGAGTGATATCATTGCATATTCATCCCTCTCTTTCTGACTTACCTCACTTAACATAATTCCTTCAAGCAATTTCCAAGATGAGGTAAAGAAGGTGAATTCCTCATTTTTTTTTACAATCTCTAGGCCAGTATCTTTTTTAAAAATTTCTTTATTGGGGGATTAATGGTTTACAGTAAACAGTAAATACAATAATTTGCACACGTATAACATTTCCCAGTTTTCCACATAACAATACAATCCCCACTAGGTCCTCTGGCATCCTATTCCAGGACCTGGACCCTCCCCCCCACCCCCACCAACCCAGAGTCTTTTACTTTGGTGCAATACACCAACTCCAGTCCAAGTTTTGCTTAGTGTTTTCTCTTCTGATCTTGTTTTTCAACTTCTGTCTGTGAGTGAGATCATCCCATATTCATCTTTCTGTGTCTGACTTATCTCACTTAACATGATTTCTTTAAGTTTCATCTAAGATGGGGTCAAGAAGGTGAAATTACCATTTTTAATAGCTAAGTAGTATTCCACTGTGTATATATACCACAATTTGCTCAATCACTCATCTGTTGTTGGACACCTGGATTGCTTCCAGGTTTTGACTATTACAAATTGTGCTGCTATGAACATAGATATACAAAAATCTTTTCGGATAGGTATGTTTGGTTCCTTAGGATATATTCCCAGGAGAGAAATCGGTTAGGTCTATTTCTAGCTTTTTGAGAGTTCTCCAAACTACTGTCTGCAGAGGGTGTCCCCACAACCTCTCCAGATTGGTTGCTGCTACCTTTTCTGGTGTATGGCATTCTCACAAGAGTGAAGTGGTATCTCATTGTTGTCTTTATTTGCATTTATCTGACAATCAGTAACTTGGAGCATTTATTCATATGTTTGTTGGCCTTTCAGATCTCTTCTATGGTTAATATTCTGTTCATATCCTCTCCTCATGTTTAGATGGGGTCATTTGTTTTCTTGTGAATTTGGTGATCTTTTAATATTTTGATTATTAGCCTCTTGTTTGATGTATGGCATGTAAATCTGATCTTCTCCTATTCTGTAAGGGGTGTTTTTGTTTGGGTAGGTTTTTTGTTTGTTTGTTTGTTTGGGTTTTTTTTTAATTTATATGCACCAAAGTAAAAGACTCTGGGTTGGTGGGGGGTGGGGGTTCAGGTCCTGAAACCTAGTGGAGGACCTAGTGAGGGTTCTACTGTTATGTGGAGAACTGAGAAATATTATGCATGTATAAACTACTGTATTTACTATTGGTGAAACATTAAACCCCCAATAAAGAAATTTTTTTTTAAAAACAGTTTCATCAATATTTTCCCTCTAAGTATTTGATAAATATTTCTGCTCTACCATCCAAGGTGAAATGTAGTGGTTCAGCTTCATTCTTCTGCATGTTTTAATCCAATTTTTCCAACAACATTTGTTGAAAAGACTCACCTTTCCCCATTTAATAGTCTGGGCACCTTTCTCAAAGATTAGATATCCATAGATGTGGGAGGTGTTTTGTTTTGTTTTGTTTTGTTTTGTTTTGTTTTGTTTTGTTTTATAGAGGATGGGAGACATAGAGAAAGAAAAACATCTACAGGTGGGGGCTATATAGCAAAATGGTTATGCAAAGAGACTCTCAGATCTGAGGATCTAAAAGTCCCAGGATCAATCTCCCCGCACCACCGTAAAACAGAGCTGAGCAGTGCTCTGGTTAAAAAAGAATAAATAAATATTTTTTTAAAACCCTTTAATCTTTGGGAGTCAGGCGGTAGCACAGTGGATTAAGCACATGTGACAAAAAGCTGCAAGGACTGGAGTAAGAATCCCGGTTCAAG
Source organism: Erinaceus europaeus (assembly GCF_950295315.1). Taxonomy (NCBI): domain Eukaryota; kingdom Metazoa; phylum Chordata; class Mammalia; order Eulipotyphla; family Erinaceidae; genus Erinaceus; species Erinaceus europaeus. The sequence continues at coordinate 81,853,114 of NC_080171.1, read as the reverse complement.
CCCCCAGTTCCCCACCTGCAGGGAAGTTGCTTCACAGGCAGTGAAGCAGGTCTGCAGGTGTCTATCTTTCTCTCGCCCACCCTGTCTTCCCCTCCTCTCTCCATTTCTCTCTGTCCTAACAACAATGGCATCGATAACAACAGTAATAATAACTACAACAACAATAGAAAACAACAAGGGAAACAAAAGGGAAAATGAATAAATATTTAAAAATTTTAAAAAACCATACAGTTCTTCACCATTCATGAAGTATCCCCTATGCAGGTGGGGAGCGGAAGCATGAAAATAGGTACTTGCACATAATAACATCTGCACCCAACCACCACCACCCAGCCACAAAGATAGGTTTTTGTTTTGTTTTGTTTTGTTTTTTGCCTCCAGGGTTATCACTAGGGCTCAGTGCCTGCACCACAAATCCACTGTTCCTGGAGGCTATTTTTTTCCCTTTTGTTGCCCTTGTTGTTTTATCGCTGTTGTTATTATTATTATTGTTTTGCATGTTGTTGTTGTTGGATAGGACAGAGAGAGAAATGGAGAGAAGAGGGGAAGACAGAGCAGGGGAGAGAAAGATAGACACCTGCAGACCTGCTTCACCCATTGTTAAGAGGGCCCCCTGCAGGTAAGGAGCTGGGGACTCAAATCAGGATCCTTGCGCTGGTCCTTGTGCTTCGCCTAGTGTGTGCTTAACTAGTTGCGTGCGCTACCACCCAACCCCGAAGATGGGTATTTTTAAGATTGATTATGTACCTTGAAGAATAAGGACTACTTGGATTTGGAACAAAAGTATTAGAGGGATGTGGTTATGGCACTCACAAAGCCCTAGATTCATTCCTCAACACCGCATTGAAAATTGAATTTTAAGCCTGGAGAAATAGAATAAAGGTTACGCAAAATGACCTTCATACCTGAAGCTCTGAGATCCCAGGTTCAGCCTCTAGTACCATCATAAGCCAAACTGAAGTGTTCTGGTATCTATATCTGTCTCTCTTTCATTAAAAATAAGTAAATAGGACTAGAGTAAAAGACTCTAGGGTGGGGAGGGGGAGTTCAGGTCCTGGAACATGATGGCAGAGGACCTAGGGGGGTTGTAAGTTGTGTGGAAACCCGAGAAATGTTATGCATGTACAACTATTGTATTTACTGTCGACTATAAAACATTAAAACATTTTAAAAATTTAAAAAACAAAAAATAAGTAAACAATAAAATATTTTAAATTAATTTTAAATAAGCAGGTGATCTTCCTTGAAATGCTATCTATACAGGTTTCCAGGTAGACCACAGAACTGTTTGTTATCTTGGAATGTGTTGAGAAGGCTCTGTCATTGATCAGGTAACAGAATAAGCTTTGACTGGAAATTCATAGAGATGTTTTAAAGACATGAGTAATATAGCTAGCCCTTAACACAGACTTTTGGTGGAGGAATGGGGTTAAATTATACCCCTCTTATTTTACAGTCTCATGACTCACTATTAATCCACCATGTCCAGGGGAATGGATACTTAATACTTCAAATTCTCTAACTGCCTAGGACATAGTATTTAATGTTTTAGATTTGTAAGGTGATCAAATTCTGACACTGGGTCTAAACTGTTCAAGCAGACATATATAGATATAGATATTTTTAATATCTAAGTAACCTACAACTCTAGGCCAGATAGATCAAAAACATTTGCTCAGTCAGTATTTTAAAAATTCACAGCCATATAAGCACACATTAGGGAACAAGAAAAAACCTAAGGAATCCAGCAAGAAGCTTTTGGAAATCATCAGGCAATACAGTAAGGTGTCAGGCTATTAAATTAACATTCAAAAGTCAGTGGCATTCCTCTATGAAAACACTAAGTTAGAAGAAGTTGAAATCCAGAAATCAATTCCTTTTACTATAGCAAAAGAAACAAAAAAATAGCGAGGAATAAGCCTAAACAAAGAAGTGAAAGACTTGTATACTGAAAATTATGAGTCACTACTCAAGGAAATTAAAAAGACACAAAGAAGTAGAAAGATATTCCATGTTCATGGGTTGGAAGAATTAACATCATCAAAATGAAGATACGACCCAGAGCCATCTACAAATTTAATGCTATCCCCACCAAGATCCCAAGCACATTTTTAGGAGAATAGAACAAATGCTACAAATGTTTATCTGGAACCAGAAAAGACCTAGAATTGCCAAAACAATCTTGAGAAGAAAGAACTGGAGGCATCACACTTTCAGATCTCAAATTGTATTATAGGGCCATTGTCATCAAAACTGCTTAATACTGGAACATGAGTAGACACGACCAGTGGAATAGAATAGAGAGCCCAGAAGCAAGCCCCCACACCTATGGACATCTAATCTTTGACAAAGGTGCCCAGACTATTAAATGGGGAAAGCAGAGTCTCTTCAACAAATGGTGTTGGAAAATATGAGTTGAAGCATGCAGAAGAATGAAAATGAACCACTATATTTCACCAAACACAAAAGTAAATTCCAAGTGGATCAAGGACTTAAATGTTAGACCAGAAACTTTCAGATACTTAGAGGAAAATATTAGCAGAACTCTTTTCCACATAAATTTTAAAGACATCTTCAATGAATTGAATCCAATTACAAAGAAGACTAAGGCAAGTATAGACCTATGGGAGTACATTAAATTTAAAAGCTTCTGTACAGCAAAAGAAACCAATACCCAAACAACAAGACCTCACATATAGTGGGAGACATTTACATGCCATACATCAGACAAGAGGCTAATAACCAAAATATATAAAGAACTTGCCAAACATAATAACAAGAAAACAAATGACCCCATCTAAAAATGGGTAGAGGACATGGACAGAATATTCACCACAGAAGATTTTCAAAAGGTTGAGAAACACATGAAGAAATGCTCCAAGTCTTTGACTGTCAGAGAAATCCAAATGAAGACAACAATGAAATACCACTTCGCTCCTGTGAGAATGTCATACATCAGAAAAAGTAGCAACAACAAATGTTGGAGAGGTTGTGAGGTCAAAGGAACCCTCCTGCACTGATAGTGGGAATGTAAATTGGTCCAACCTCTGTGGAGAACAGTCTGAAGAATTCTCAGAAGGCTAGAAATGGACCTACCCTATGATCCTGCAATTCCTCTCCTTGGGATATATCCTAAGGAACCCAACACACCCATCCAAAAAGATTTGTGTATACCTAAGTTTATAGCAGCTCAATTTGTAATAGCCAAAACCTGGAAGCAACCCAGGTGTTCAACAACAGATGAATGGCTGAGCAAGCTGTGGTATATATACTCAGTGGACTACTATTCAGCTATTAAAAAGGGTGACTTCACCATTTTCAGCTCATCTATGGAGCTTGAAGAAATCATGTTAAGTGAAATAAGTCAGAACAAAAAGGATGAATATAGAGTGATCTCAATCACAGGCAGAAGTTGAAAAACAAGATCAGAAAACACAAGTAGAACCTGAACTGGAGTTGGTGCATTGCACTAAAGTAAAAGACTCTGGGGTGGATGGTGGGGAGAGTACAGGTCCCAAAATGATGACAGAGGACCTAGTGGTGGTTGTATTGTTATGTGGAAAACTAAGAAATGTAATGCATGTACAAACTATTATATTTACTGTTGACTGTAAAACATTATCCCCCAATAAGAAAAATTTTTTTTAATTTTAAAAGCTTTTAAAATAGCTTTTTAAAAGCTATTTTTCCTACATAAAATAAGAAAATAACAAAATAAGAAAAAAATTTTAATTTTTTATATTTATTTATTTTCCCTTTTGTTGCCATTGTTGTTTTATTGTTGTTGTATTTATTATTGTTGTTATTGATGTCATCATTGTTGGATAGGACAGAGAGAAATGGAGAGAGGAGGGGAAGACAGAGAGGGGAGAGAAAGGTAGACATCTGCAGACCTGCTTCACCGCTTGTGAAGCAACCCCTCTGTGGGTGGTGAGCCGATAAATTTTAAACATATATAGAATACCAAAGTGACATCTCACAAGGCTGGGTGCCTGCATTGCCATACAAGCTACTCAGGTTTGTGCTGTGAAAACACATAGGAAATGCTATGGCAACAGAAAAAGCTCCCTCTGTGGTGTCTCTCCTTTTCTATCTTTCTCTTTGTATAAATACCTGAAGGCAAAGGTGACCCAGAGCAGTAAAATACCATATATTCAAGGCCTTGGTTCAACAAAAACAATGATAACGTATATGCCACATAAATAATAGAGATACAAATGTATTGAAGAGCTAAATGATTATTGCATAAAGGAGAAAATGTAGTTGAAATACAAAAAAATGCTAGTGACCAAAGACATAAAAAAGAAAAAAAAACTTATTTGACAACACTATTTGCCATCAGGAAGTTCAAGCATTTGTTATTTATACATGAAGCAACTAAAGGTCAGAGTGTTTAATGGAATCTCATCAATAAGGTAGTACAGTAAAAAAAAAAAAAAAAAAGAAAGAAAGAAAGAAAGAAAGAAAAGAAAAAAAAGAAAAGAAAAGACAGGAAATTCAACAAAAGACCCACAGAAAGGTCTTATTTCATACAAATCCTGTTCAGCATGACTAGGATATAAACTGGCAGAACTTCAACTAAGAAGACATTTGAATCCACTAAGATGTACAGACTTCTGGAAGCAGGGCTACACAGTAGTAGCAGCTGCATTTCTATCCTCTCCTCTCCCGGTCAGCTAGGAATATCAAAGAAGTTCACAAGAGAATGCAAAAAGACAAGACTAGGACTACTTTGGGGACCCACCAAGTCACCAGTAAGTGGAAACATATGTGGTTCATGGACAGAGAGGAGCCTAAGGAAAGATTCCTGGGGCTAAAGCCCATAACAATCTGGCAGTTTGCCAGGTGAGACATCACATTCAGTCTGTATTACCAACAAAAAGATTGCTGAAGGGAGAAGAGGAACCCCACTAAGGCTCACCAAATGCAACTGTGAATCTCCATTGATACTGTCCCTTGGAGGCTGGTGCAGATTGGAGAAGCCCTGTGCTAACATCATGGGGGCACAGAAATGACCAGGAAATGCACGTGAATATCTAAACCCTGGTAGTCTAGACATGGGACTGAATAGTGGCAGACTTTCCACATTGTTCTCCTGATGAATTGGGAGACACAGTGAATAAATACCTCAGAAATGATAGAGTAAAAATAGGATTTGTTTATAAACCAACAGGGCTGAGGAATGCTGCATGTCTTGGCTTTGGCTGATGGAAGAACAGCTGAATTGAGCCCAGGGTTTTGGATTCTCGGAGCATGGGAGCCTCTGCATAAACACTGTGCTATCTCCCCACACCCCAAACTCTGGTTTACCTCATGGTCAGGAGCGAGTGACTAAAATACAAAACCTACTTATAGTTAAAAAGCTCTCAGAGTCACATAGCGTACATGAAAGTAAAAGAACATAAGAGGATTTAACAACCACTGAGCTTCAACACAGGGACTGAGATAACACTGAAACAACTGTTAATTCTATAAGTACCTTATTTAGATACAAGTCAGTCCAGGCAAGACTGAGCTGTGGGTTGAAAAGTATAGAGGGATCTCATAACACATTATATATAATGGTTAAAGCAAGAAGAAACATTGGAGAAATGAATCAGGACAAAAGCCCAGTTAAAAGCCCCACAAAGGTAGAACCACATAAGAATGAAGACAACATCCAAACACTAATCGTGGCATTAGTCATAGGAGTGAGGAAAGAGTTTGCAAGATAAGTTTTTAGAAATGGGGAGACAACAAATGAAACTCTGATATCTCAACATAATTAGAGAGCTACCTCAACATAATTAGAGAGCTGAATGCAGAAATAGCTGAGCTAAGAGAGCAACTAGCTGAACAAGCTAATACAATATTTGAACTAGGAAAGAAAATAGTTGAACCACAGAAAACAAGAGGGGAGAGAGAATAGAATGAATGAGGCAGAAAACAGAATTAGCAAGATCAAGGATGAATTAGAGAAAACTAAGAAAAAAGTAAGAAATCTCAAAAAGAGATTAAGAGATATAAAACAACAGCAGAGACATATAGGATGACTTCAGAAGAAATAATGTATGAATTATTGGCTTACCAGAGGAGGAAAAAGAAGGAAAGAAAGCATTCTACAGGACATAATAGTTGAGAACTTCTCTAGTCTAGACAACATAAATGACTATCAGGAACAACACAATAGACCCCTTTGTGGGCCCCCAGAGGACCTTGCCCTCAATGTGAATCAACAATGGTAAAGAATGTTCCATCCTCCAAAGGGAGGCTGGACAAAATACTCTATTCTCACCTGAGGAAGATGGGTCCTGAAATTGGGGCAGCTTGGAACATTCCTACTCAGGACCACAGAATGTGAGCTTAGATCTACAGGGATACAGGGATCACATAGACTCCTAAGCTGAATATGAGGCCCAGATCAGATCAAATCAATGGGACTTACAATCAACAATATTTAAACACCTTTCCTATATTTGGGAGCTACTGTCTTCCCTGATCCACCTTTCTCACCCTTTTACCAGCCATGAAATAAATCATCTCCCCAGACAATAATTAGGATCCACCAGAATATCAGATTTCAGGCTCAGGCAAAAAAAAAAAAAAGTATAGCCACAGACCCTTTGGAATATAACTAAAATATGTCTAATAGCTATCTACAAAATGAAGACACCCCCCCCCTCAACTCTTCATCTGCACTATTCCAGCCTTTAGATCCATGATTGGTCAACAATTTGTTTGGCTTTGTATGTCAACTCACTTTTCAACTACCAGGTTCCAGATGCTAGCATGATGCTGACCAGACTTCCCTGGATAGACAACCCCACCAATATGTCCTGGAGCTCTGTTTCTCTGGAGCCCTTCCCGACTAGGGAAAGAGAAAGACAGGCTGGGAATATGGATTGACCTGTCAACGCCCATGTTCAGCAGGGAAGCAATTACAGAAGTCAGACCTTCAACCTTCTACATCCCACAATGACCTTGGGTCCATACTTTGAGAGGGTTAAAGAATAGGATAGCTATCCGGGGAAGGTGTGGAATACAGAGTCCTGCTGGTGTGAATTGTGTATAGCTGTACGCCTCTTATCTTATGGTTTAGTCAATGTTTCCTTTTTATAAACAAAAAAAATTTTTTAAAAAGAAATAATATATGCAATATTGGCTTACCAGAGGAAGAAAGAAAGGGAACAGGAAAAAAGTATTCTACAGGACATAATAGCTGAGAACTATTGCTGTAGAAGTATTCTACAGGACATAATAGCTGAGAACTTCTCTAGTCTAGACAACATAAAAGACATAAAGGTTCAAGAAGCCCAGAGGGTCCCAAACAGAATTAACCCAGACTTAAAGACACCAAGACACATAATATTTAGAATGGAAAGGAATAAGGATAAAGAAATGATCCTGAAGGCTGCAAGAGACAAAGAGTCACCTACAGAGGAAAACCCATAAGGTTAGCAGCAGACTTCTCCACACAAACCAGGCGAGAAGAGAATGGCAAGATATCTATCAAGTGCTCAATGAGAAAGGCTTTCAACCAAGACTACTGTATCCTGCCAGACTTTCATTCAGACTAGATGGAGTCATTAAAAAAGCTTCTCAGACAAGCAACAGCTGAAGGAATCAACTATCACCAAGCCCTGAAAGAAGTTCTGAAAGACCTCATATAAATAATCATATCACCATAAATATGCCATATATCAGAACACTCTAAAAGCCTACAGTAATGGCATTAAATTATCTTCAACCTATAATATCAATAAATGCCAATGGCCTGAATTCGCCTATTAAAAGGCACAGAGTAGGAAGATGGATAAGAAAACACAACACAACCATTCCTGCTGTCTGCAGGAATCCTATCTAACTCAACAAGACAAACACAGACTCAAAGTGAAAAGATGAAAAATTACCATACAAGCCAATGAACCACAAAAGAGGGCAGGAAAAAAAAGGGCAGGAACAGCTATTCTCATATCTGACGTGACAGACTTTAAAATAAATAAAATTTTAAAAGATAGGGATGTATATTACTTAATGCTCAGAGGATCAGTCAATCAAGAGGGTTTAATGATTATTAACATCTGTGTACCCAATGAGAGGCCATCCAAATACATCAAATATTTACTGAAAGAGCTACAGCAATATATTAGCAGCAATCCAGTTTTAGTAGGGGACATCAACACCCTACTCTCTCAACTTGACAGATTATCCAAGCAGAAATCAATAAAGAAACGAGGGAGTTAAATGAAGAGATAGATAAACTAGAACTATTGGACAGTTTCAGAGCCATTAACCCCCAAGAAATTAGAATACACATTCTATTCAAATCCACATGGGTCATTCTCAAGGACAGACAATATTTTAGGCCACAAAGACAGTGTCAGCAAATTTATGAGTGTTGAAATCATCCCAAGTATCTTCTCAGATCACAATGGAATTAACACTGAACAACAAACAAAAAATTAGTAAAAGTCCCAAAATGTGGAAACTCAGCAGTACACTACTTAACAACTACTGGATGAAAGAGGAAATTAAGGACGAAATCAAAATGTTTCAAGAGTTCATTGAAAATGAAGACATGAGCTATCAAAATATTTGGGACACAGCTAAAGCAGTACTGAGAGGGAAGTTCATAGCAATACAAGCACACATTCGGAAATAAGAAAAAGCTCAAATAAACAACCTGATTCCATACCTTAAGGAATGAATTAGAAGAAGAGGAACAAAGGAACCCTAAAGCAACTAGAAGGACTGAAATAACTAAAGTTACAGCATAAATAAATAATGTTCAAAATAAGAAAACTACACAAAAGGTCAACAAAGCTAAATGTTGGTTCTTCAAAAGAGCAAACAAAATCTAAGCAATGCTCTGGGCTCAGTGTAACTTTATCTCTGTATATCTCTCTTGTTAAAAATAAATAAATAAAAATGCTTGAAAATAAAAGAATAGTAATAATTTTCCTCTAATTTGATGAAAACTATAAACATACAAATTCAAGAAGTTCAATGAACCCCAATCAGACAAAATATGAAGAAAACTCTACCAAAACGCATCATGATCAAATTGTTTAAAGCCAGTGATGGAAAAATATTAAAAGCAATCAAAAGTGACTTTTAAGTACATTATATACACAGGAACAAAGAATAAATAAGATTGGGGCTGGGAGATAGCTCACCCAGTAGAAAGTACCCTTTCCATGTATGCAGACCTGGGTTTAAGCCCCCACCACCATACTGGAGCGCTATGCACAGCATCAAGGGAAATTTCATGAATGGCAGAGTAGTTCTATGGTATCTTTCCTTCTCTTCTCTGATATCTCTGTTTCTCTGTCTCTTTATCTCTATCTGAAAAGAAAGAAAGGAAAAAAAGAGAAAAGAAAAGAAGAGAAGAGGAAAGAACAGGGGGGCAGGCTGGGCTGTGTGCACCTGTTGAGCATACATATTATCATGCACAAGGACCCAGGTTCAAACTTTCTAGCTCCCAGTCTCTACCTGCAGGAGGGAAACTTCACAAACAGTGAAGCACTGCTGATAATGTCTCTCTCCCTTCTTACCTACTTCCCCCTCCCTTTTCAATTTATCTCTATCAAATAAAAAAAAAAGTAAGACGGGACAGGGGTAGATAGCATAATGGTCATTCAAAGGGACTCTCATGCCTGAGATTCCAAAATCCTAGGTTCAATTGCCTATACTATCATAAAACAGAATTGAGCAGTGCTCTGGTAACTTAAAAAAAATTTCTGTAATTAGAAAAAGGAAAAGGAAAAAAAATGACCACCAGAAACAGTGGATTCCTTATGCAGGCACTGAGATTCAAAGATAACCTAGGTGGCAATAAAAAAGTTATTTGGGAGGAATTAATGGTTTATAGAAAATACAGAAAAAAATTAAAGAAGGAAGGAAGCTGTCCACCAGGAACAGTCAAATTATGAAGAAATATATATATTTGAATTTATCAGAGATAAATACCTAGAGACCATGAGACAACATATTTAAAATGTTGGGAGAAAAATGTCAAAATACAGTTTTTCCGCCAGCAAAAATAACTTTCAAAAGTGAAAATAAAAATAAATATTTTTCTCAGGCTTACAAATTGATCATTAACAAACTGACAGGGGGAGGGGCAGCAGTGGTACATCCAGTTAAGTGTACATAGTACTAAGCAAAAGGAACCAGGTAAGAACCCAGGTTCAATCCCCCGCTCCCCACCTGTGCAAGGACACTTTGAAAGTAGTGAAGCATATCTGCAGGTGTCTATCTTTACCCCCCCCATATCTCCCCCTGCCCTGTTAAATTCTTTCTGTCCTATCAAATAAAAAATGGAATGAAGGTGGGGGGGGAAAGGAAAAAATAACCAGCGGTAGCAGTGGATTCATAGTACTGACACAAAACCAGTACTGGAAGCAAATAATAATAATAATAAGTAAAAAAATAATAAATACTTTTAACCATGAGATTTTCAAAGGAAACCAAGTTTCCAAATAACTTTGTTATAATAATAATTATCTAGAGTCAGACAGTAGCACAACGGGTTAAGTGTAGGTTGCACAAAGCACAAGGACTGGCGTAAGGATCCCGGTTCGAGCCCCTGGATCCCCACCTGTAGGGGAGTCATTTCACAGGTGGTGAAGCAGGTCAGCAGGTGTCTCATCTTTCTCTCTGTCTTCCCCAACTCTCTCCATTTCTCTCTGTCCTATCTAACAATGACAACAACAATAATAACTACAATAATAAAACAACAAGGGCAACAAAAGGGAAAAAATAAATAAATATAAATGATAATAATCATTATCATCTATAGCTTTCTTTTTTATTTCTTAATTGGGGAATTAATGGTTTACAGTTGACAATAAAATACAATAGTTTGTACATGCATAACATTTCTCAATTTTCCACATAACAATTCAACCCCCACTAGGTTCTCCTCTTTCATCATGTTCCAGGACCTAAACCCTCCACCCCACCCCAGAGTCTTTTACTTTAGTGTAATACACAAACTCCAGTCCAAGTTATGCTTTGTGTTTTCCCTTCTATTCTTATTTTTCAACTTCTATTAGTAAGATCATCCTATATTCATGCTTCTGTTTCTGACTTATCTCACTTAACATGATTCCTTTAAGCTACATCCAAGATGAGGTGAAGAACGTGAACTAATAGCTGAGTAGTATTCCATTGTGTATATATACCACAGCTTGCTCAGCCATTCATCTGTTATTGGACACCTGGGTTGCTTCCAGGTTTTAGCTATTATAAATCATGCTGCTATGAACATAAGTATACACAGATCTTTTTGGGGTGAGTGTGTTTGGTTTCTTAGGATATATCCTCAGGAAAGGAATTGAAGGGTCATAAGGTAGGTCCATTTCTAGCCTTCTGGGAGTTCTCCAAACAGCTCTCCATAGGGGTTGGATCAATTTACATTCCCACCAGCAATGCAGGAGAGTTCCTTTGTCCCCACAACCTCTCCAGCACAACATTTGTTGCTGCTACCTTTTCTGATCTATGAAATTCTCACAGGAGTGAAGTGGTATTTCATTGTTGTCTTTATTTGCATTTCTCTGATAATCAATAGCTTGGAGCATTTCCTCATATGTGTGTTGGCCTTTTGGATTTCTTGTTGTGAATATTCATATCTCTCCTCAGTTTTGGAGGGGGACATTTGTTTTTTTGTTTGTTTTGTTATTGCTGAGTTTGGTGATCTTTTTATATATTTTGGTTATTAGCCTCTTATCTTATGTATGGTATATAAAAATCTTCTCCCATTCTATAAGAGGTCTCTTTGTTTGGGTGGTGAATCTATTGCCTTCTTATACTCTAAGTCAGCAAGGAAACTTTCTTATTCTCCATAAACGCATATTTCTCTCAGTCCTGGAACCTATGGGGCTTTGCTCATTTTCCTTCATGCTTCTCTTGATCCATACCATTTGATTCTACATCTGCTGATCTCAACCAAATCAATGCAGCCAGTGCCACCTCTATATGTTTCACTTTGAGCCTGTGTCCAGAGATGCCAGACCTGAGATGTCAACCCTCCAGGTCCAATACTCTAGTGAGAACTCTCCTAGCTCATAGGACTCCTTATCCATTTCAAGTGTCACATTTCCTAACATAATTACAGAGCCTAGATACACATGTGCCCAAGAGATAGGGCACATAAGCACATGTATCCATAAGTTGGGCAGGGTATGTATACCTTAAAGGAAAAGTGTGTAATAGTCTACAGTGACTCAATAAGTGCAGCAAGCAAGTAGAAAGAACTAAAAAAGACATCATAAAGTACTTAACAAATAGTTTCTAATTAGAACTAGACACTCTCCTCACCTATTCCTATTTCACTTCCCTCAATCACTCTAGTCTAACCTTATCAGATAAGGTAAGGACTGCAAAACTAGATAAAGGCAAGAGACCAATGCACTTTAGTAATGGCCCTCATGGTCACTAAGCAACCCCATCATCAGGGCCCCAGTAAGGGAATCCTTAGATTTCCATATAGATACGATGAGCCCAGACCTCTAGCAGATCTCTCTCTCCACCATCACTGGTCATTTCCATCAGGAAAAAAATCATAAACCCTCCTGTAGGCCTCTCCAGGACCTTGCCCTCAATATACAACAGTGGTAAAATTGCCCCACTCTCCCAAGGGAGGCTGGGTCAAAATACTCTGCTACTCGAGGAAGACTGGTCCTGAAATGAGTGCAGCCTAGAATGTCCTTAGCTGTGACCAGAGAATGTGAGCTCAGACTGACATGGATGCAGAGGTTACACAGGCTCTTGTGCTAAATATGAATAGATATGGGCCCTAGTTCAGATCAATGGGGTTTACAGTTAATGGTATTTACATATTTTTCCCATATTTGGGAGCTTCTCTCTGTCCTGATCCAGCTTTCAAGTCCTATTCTCAATTTTGACACCACCTTCCCAGACTATACTCTTAGCTCACCTTCATGTTAGCTGTTGGGCTCAGGCAAAAATTAGTAGTAATGGGCCCCTTGGGATATACCTAAAGTAGACTTCCTAGCTTCTTCCCACACAAAGGCCCCTTAGTTCCATCTGTTGTATTTGTACCTTTAGATTCCTGATTATTAAACAATTTGTCCTGGTTTTTTTTTTTAATATTTATTTATTCCCCCTTGTTGCCCTTGTTTTATTGTTGTAGTTATCATTGTTGTTGTCATCATTGTTGGACAAGACAGAGAGAAATGGAGACAGGAGGGGAAGACAGAGGGGGGAAAGAAAGATAGACACCTACAGACCTGCTTCACTGCCTGTGAAGCAACTCCCCTGCAGGTGGGAGCCAGGGACTTGAACCGGGATCCTTACACTGGTCCTTGTGCTTTGTGCCACCTGCGCCTAACCCGCTTCACTACTGCCCGACTCCCAATTTGTCCTATTTTATATCTTAATGCTTTTCAGCTACCAAGTTGCAGATGCTACCATGATGCCAACCTGACGTCCCTGGGCAGACAAACTCACCACTGTGTCATGGAACCCCACCTCCTGAGAGCCCTATCCCACTGGGGAATGATAGAAATAGGCTGTGGGTATGGACCAATCTGTAAATGCCCATATCCAGAAGCAATTATAGAAGGCAAACCTCCCACCTTCTGCTCCCCATCTTTGGTTCATACTCCCAGAGGGATAAAGAATAGAGAATCTTCTAATGGAGGGGATAGGATGTAGAACTCTGGTAGTAGGAACTGTGTGGGATTGAACCCTCTTATACCACAATCTTGTCAATCATTATTAAATCACTAATAAAATTTTTTAATTTAAAATATAACTACACTGTAGGAAATGTTGAAGTCTTCCAGGCAAATAGAAAACAACATTATAGATGTGTATACAAAGCAATGTGAACACCAAAAAAGGTACTATGTGGATATATGAAAGAAATATTTATTACTTAAATCTTAAAAAAAAAAAAAAGGATATAGCTTGGATAATGTACCATTAACTGAAAAAACACCCCAAGTCCCTGCATTTCGGAATGAGCTGTTCTGTTGTCTAAACTCTGATAATTGCAAGAAGTAAACTCCAGAGAAGCTATCAACAAGTTATCATTTGCAGTCATGTGGGAATATGGATTCTACTTATAAAAGAAAATAATACAGCTATGCTTAGTATTAAATGCAACAAGTATAGCTGAAAACTGTGACTTTGATGGCTTGCACTCAAGATTGAATATCAGTTCAATGTACAGCAAAGCCTATTTCTGGATCAGTGCAGCATGACGAAGTGAACAGTAGCAAATCATAATGGGAAGAAAGGCAGGAAAAGGTCATGACATTTGGAGATCTCAGTCTCCAGGGAAATTCATTAAGAACCTGGAATCGTACCTAAATTGATTTTGCCATAATTTTCACTGAAAGAAGTGTTTCCTTTGCTTCCACATTCTTTAGAAATCACACATGGGAAGCCAAGGTCACTCAACAGTAAAACACTGGATTTACCTGCATTTAGTCCTAGGTTCCAGTATCAGCACTGCACATTAGAGGTACTCTGGTCTGTCTGTCTGTCTGTCTGTCTCTCTCTCTCTCTCTCTCTCCCAATGTATGAAAAAAGAAATGACACAGGCTGGGGAGATAGCAATGGTTATGCAAATAACTTTCATAACTTTCATGCCAGAGGCTCCTCAGAGATTCACTCCCCAGCACCACTATAAGCCAGAGCTGAGCAGTGCTCTGGTCTTTCTCTGTGTATCTTTCTCATTAAAATAAAATAAATAAAAATTTAAAAAATGACACTTGGACCCTCTTCTGTCCATACCACTCTACTAAAACTGTTCACTCAGAGGTCATACCATGTACTTCCTAATCATAAAACTCCATGCTATTGTTAGTCTTCATACACTTGTCTTGATTTTTTTTTCATATTGACACTTCCTCACTAGTGAGAATATGTGCCCCAACTATGGCTGTTAGTCTTTTTCTTTCCTCAATATTCTCTCCCTTCTCAATCTCATTCATCTCTATTGTTACTCTTACCTGTTCTGATGATAACTTCCAGATCCCTCTCCCAACATCAAGTCTTAGGGTTACTTCTGCTTTGACACACCAACCAACAATCCCCTTTCTCTCTACACCTACCCAGTCCTGGATGCTCAGCTATGCTATAGTCCTAGTTGTACATAATTAGACTGTATGCAGCTCTAAAGCAGAAACTAAGATGTGTCTTATTAGTTGGTGCTTACTGCCCAACACAGTGTTTGGTACACTTTTATGTATTTTTGCAGAGCTAGGACTTCGCACAAGCATAATTTCACTGCTTTGGGCTGCTTTTTCATTCAGGTAGAAAGACAAAGAATAAGAGAGAAAGAGAAAGACTACAGCACATGCCTTTTGTGCCATGGCACTTGCCATGAGGTATTGGGGCTTGAACCTGAGCCATGTGTGTGATAAGGTATGCATCCTACCCAAGCTAAATCTTACCAGGGGATTCAGATGTTAAATAAAATCAGTGTATATAACATAGATTGTGAATAGTCAGAATTATCTCAGATAAGCGCTCAGTCACCCATAAAATACATTCCTAAATCAAAAGAAGTATGGCAAATTTACCTTCTTCATCTAGAATATTTTTTACTAAGTGACATAATTATAACAGCCCCCACTGGCTACATTATATTTTCTCTTCACTCCTTCTCATATGTGCTTCATTTTTTGCCCTGTGCATTGATTGAATTTCCAGAGTGTACAGCATGCATAGCCATAAATCCATTGTGAATATTTGATGAATGAATTTTTTTATCTTTTCTTAAGCTAATTCTTCCTTTTGACTTCATAGTTTCTGATAAAACAGTATGTCACTTCTAAGGCTGGAAATTCTTATACTCCTCCCCATCCTTCAATTTTTCTAGTTTCTAAATTCTTGTTAATTATTCCTTTACACAATGTCCTCTTGGTTCCATTCTTATTGCCACCTCCATGGTCCAGACCCTCACCATCTATCATGCTGACATCTATGATAACCTCCTAAATGGTCACATTGATCTGGCTTGTCTTCTCTAACCCATGCTTCAACACCACTAGATGAACATTTTAAATACAGTTTTAGTTCTATTACTCCCCTGTTCAAAATCCACCAGTGAATCCCTATTGGCTGTTATTAGGGTTCACTCTACCCTGGCCCTCAAAGACCTAAATAATTCAATCACAAGCTATCTCTAGTGCTACTTTACATTCTTTCCAGAATAGAAAAATACATTCATTGCTTATATCCAAAACTTTTCATATCTATGTCACTTTCTCCCACCATAAAGGCCAACTCTATAGACCTCTCAAACTGACCAAACTTAATTCACTTGTATGGTACCATCCCAAGTACACAATCCATCTTCTCATCAAGAGAGCTCCTTTTTATCACTCAGTTCACAATGCTGGATTGTATTCACACTAAAGGATATATTTTTTCTTTAATGCATTTAGTACATATTAATGAGCATTTACCATATGCAAGATACTCAACTAAAATATGTAATGTAGATTCACTCAGTGAGGTCTAGCAGTAGAAAGTGGTAACAGAAAAGCTTTAAACCATATAGAAGGGCGGTTATCGGAAGATGGCGGACTGAGAAGCTGCTAGTGGCTTGAGCTCTGATCACATATTCTGTAAATGGTAGGATTTTCTGCCTTTAGTAGGCCAATCAATAAGGGGTCCTAGCAGTGACACCAAGGAGGTGACTATAACTTAATTTGGGTTAAGAATTAGAGTAGAGGTGGCACGGACTAGCGGGCAGGCTGCTCCAGACTTCCCAGGCTGCGGCAGGCAAGGCGGGTGCGCCAGGCACTGTCCTCGGCCCAGGAAGGCGGCTCCTCGGCCAGTTGCAGAGTGCTGCTGGGCGGCTGGCAGAGGACCAGGAGGGAGCACTGTAGCTCGGGGGCTTTCTCTTGGGAGTCTCCAGGGACCACTGCAACCCTGAGGGCAGATCTGAGGACATCCTTGAGTACAGCTCTCGTTGGATCAAAAGGACTTGGAGCTAGTTTTCATCTTTGAGGAATCCTTTAAAAAAGCTTCAGGGGGGGTTTCCTGGAAGATGGTGGACTGAGAAGCTGCTAGTGGCTGAGCTCTGACCACATCTCCTGGAAACGGTAGGATTTTCTGCCTTTAGCAGGCCAGCCAATAAGGGGTCCTAGCGGTAACACCAAGGAGGTGACTATAACTTAATTTGGGTTAAGAATTAGAGTAGGGAAAAAAGGGGGGAAAATTATTTTTTCTTCCTTTTAATTTTCAAGCATACCTCCTTCCCGGCCCCCCACACACACACATAACGAGTCCCTGGGGACCAGCTCCTAGCAGGATCCCCTGTTAGGATCTCCATTTCTTTACCAAATTCCTGTCCCACCAGGGAGTATCATTAATTCTAAGTCTATACCCTTCTGAAACCTCTGGCCTTTTTTCTTTCTAACTAGCCAACCCCATCCTCACCTCACCCCACATAGCTAATTAAATAATTAAAAATAAATACATTAAAAAAAAAACCTTTCCTTTCACTGCCCTTTTATGACTGTTCTTTTTCTTATCTTTTTCTTTTTTCTCTCTCTCTCTTTTTTTTAATTTTTCTCATTCTTGTCATCCCATCTTCCTTAATCCTACAGCTTCCAAAGTCACAGCCCCTAGCCCCCACACCAACAAACAGTGTGCTTTTTTGAATTCACTGATACACATTTGGGAATTTCCTTTTACTGATCTTTAATTACAGCTCTTTTCTCTCTCTTGTCTCTCTCTTGTCTCTCTCTCTCTTTTTTTAATCTTGTCATGCACTTCTTCCTTCTTCTATGCCTTTCTGAATTTGTGATTATTTTGGGGAAGAAATCTGACTCAGAGTGGACTCTCTATGTGTGTATCTCTGCTCTAGTTCCCTTTCCCCTCTTGTTACCCCTAGAATATACAGTGGATAGTAGATTCGCATAACTGTCTATTCTTGCTATCCTTTCTTTCTTTTCTCTTTCTTCACTGGGATTTGGTTACTATTTTTTCACGGATTGGAGAAATTGTTTGGCTAACTGGTAATGATTAAACTACTTCAATACTTGCTTCAGTTGCTACTGTAATTCCTGAGGTTGGTGAGTGCAATTGTCATAAAGGTATTTAGTACAGTGTTACTTGTACTCAAGACACAACAACGAGGAACAACAGAGCATAAAAAAAGGAAACACATAAATTTAAAAAATGGGTAGATCAAAAACAAATAAAACTGCTACTCCAATGAATGAAGACAAGAGCCCAGAAGAAACTACAAATCAGCCAGAAGTAACCATAGATAAGAAAAGTATGCAAGCAATAATAAACTTATTAATCACAGAAATGAAAACAACATTGGAGGAAAGGAATGGCAGTATTAGGGAAACAACAGTTGAGACCCCCAAGGAAAATACTGATTATCTTGAAGCAATTAGAGACCTGAAAGCTGAAATAGCTGTAATGAAGAAAGAAGCTGAGGCAAGGGAAAGCAGACTAACAGAAGCAGAAAACAGAATTAGTCAGACAGAGGATGAGTTAGAGAAAACAAAGAAAGAGGTGAAAGAGCTTAAAAAGAGATTGAAAGATACTGAAAACAAAAACAGAGACCCCTCCTACCCTATGGTTTTGTTAATTAATCTTTTCTTAAATTAAAAAAATTAAAAATAAATAAATAAACCATATAGAGGCTGTAGCCAGGCAGTGGCACGCACAGTTGAACACACATGCTACCATACACAAGGACCTGGGTGAAAGCCCCCAGACCCCAATTTCAAGGGATAATCTTCATGAATAATGAAGCTTTAATTAAGCAGTTTTGCAGGTGTCTCTGTCATTCTCTTACTCTCTATCACTCCTTCTCTCTCAATTTCTCTCTCTTCTATCAAATAATAAGAAATAAAGTTTTTTAAAAAACAGTGCACATAGACTTCCAGTGGCAGTGCTACAGAATAGCAGCAGCTGTGTCTCTTTCCTATCCCCAGTCAAATAAGAATAACAAAGAAGATCACCTGAGAACACAACAAGACAAGACTCAGAATACTTTGGGAACCCACCAAGTCACAGATTAGGAGTGAGTAATTAGGCTAAAAAAAAAATCTTATATTTAAAAATCCCTCAGGCTCCAATAGCCCACAGGGAAGAAAGGGAACAAAAGAGGCTTTAACAGCCACAATGCTTCACCTCAAGAATTGAGACAACAGGGAGTCGGGCGGTGGCACAGTGGGTTAAGCTCACGTGGTGCAAAGTGCAGGGACCAGCGTAAGGATCCCAGTTCGAGCCCCCAGCTCCCCACCTGCAGGGGAGTCGCTTCACGGGCAGTGAAGCAGGTCTGCAGGTGTCTATCTTTCTCTCCTCTCTCTCTCTGTCTTCCCCTCCTCTCTCCATTTCTCTCTGTCCTATCCAACAACAAAGCAACGTCAACAATGGCAATAATAACCGCAGTGAGGCTGCAACAACTAGGGCAACAAAAAGAGGAAGAAATGGCTTCCAGGTGCAGTGGATTCATGGTGCAGGCACCGAGCCCAGCAATAACCCTGGAGGAAAAAAAAAAAAAAAAAAGAATTGAGACAACAATGAAACAACTGTTAAGTTCTATAACTGTGAAATCTTTAAGTACCTTACTTAGACACAAGTCAATCCAGGCAAGTATGATTAGTGGATTGAATAGTACTGAGAGAGTAACCTTATAATACACAATAAACAGTAGCTAAACCAGAAAGAAACATTGGAGAAATGAACCAGGACAAAAGCCCAGCTAGACCATCCCCCAAAGGTAGAAGCATATAATAATGAGGACAAGATCCAAACACTAATTGAGGCATTAATCACAGGAGTGAGGAAAGAGTTTGAAAGTAATATCAGAAAAGGGGAAATAGCAAATGAGACTCAAAAAAGAAAAACTCAACATAGCTAGTGTTTTTCCAAAAGAAAACACTAGCTATGTTGAGGTAATTAGAGAGCTGAAAGCTGAAATAGCTGAGGTAAGAGCACAACTGGCTCAAAAGGCTTATATAGTATCAGAACAGGGTAACAAAATAGCTGAGCTACAGAAAACAACAGAGGGGAGAGAGAATAGAATAAGTGAGACAAGGACAGAGCCAATATGGCAGCTTGGAGAAAATACCTGCCATAAGCTCTGCAAGGAAGCTAATTTCAACCTGGGAATCTCAGTGAGGGTAGGAATTTTGGGCCAGTGGTGGAGGAGGAGTGCAGGGGTTGGTCATGGTGGAACCAAGGAAGACCTCTACAATCCACCCTTGGGCTAGCAAACAGAAGCCGAAAAGGAGAAAGGAAACAGGGACTTGGCCGAGTTTTTGGCTTTGTTACTTCTTTCTGCACTCCCCTTGCCCCAAGATCAACTCTCACAATAGCCTCCTGGTAGGCCTCCTCTGGAGCTAATTTAGTTGTCAAGATCCCTGGCTCAGTAGGGCTATCATCCAAAGAAGAGGGGATAGCTCCACAAGCACAGCCTTTCCCCCCCCCCTTTTTTTTTAAATGGGCTGTAGCTCTGAGTGACAGAATACCAGACAAATTAGGGCATTGGTCTTGCCTGGGTTAGATTACCTGTATTTCTCCCATCTACCTCCCAAGGTTGTTTGATAGTTGCTTTTTTTAATTGTTTGTTTTTGCTTGGTTTAGGAGGAGGACAAGGCTCTGGGAAACAAATCTGGAGTTGTTTAATCTGCAGACTGATTGTTAGGGTTATTTACTTTATATTATTATTATTTGCACTTGTCTGTTTCCCCTCCTCTCCAAGTTGACTAAAATTAGGTGGTGTTGTTTTTCCATTGATAGGTGACTCGCTGTGCTGTCCATTGTGGTAAGAACTTGCTTTTCTTTCTCTCTTTTCTCCAGTTTTCTTTTTCTTTCTTCCTAGCTGATCTAAAAAAAAAAAAAATCTCTTTCCTTTCATTTCTTCATATCTCTCTGTATTCACTGGCACTCATTTGTGAATTATCCTGTGGAAGAAGTCTGACTCAGAATGGTCTCTCTCTCTTTCTCTCTCTCTCTCTGTGTGTGTGTGTGTGTGTGTGTGTGTGTGTGTTTTCTCCTTTCCTTTATCTTCCAACTATCTCTAGAGTTTATAGTTGACAGTTCATTTTGGTAATTCTATATTCATACTTTGTCTTTTCTTTTTTGTTGTTTACATTTATTTTAGAGTGGAGGTGTTGCTTGGCTAACTGGTTTTTGTTGGACTGCATTAATCTTTGCTTCAGTTGCTACTGTTGTACATTCTAAGGTTTGTGACTTCATTTGTGAAAAGACTTTAGTGTGGCTTCTACTCACACAACACAACTGAAGAATGACAGGACAGAATAATACAAACCACATTAACAAAAAAAAAAAGGGGGTTAAACTGAGAACAAGTAAAACTGCTACCACAATGAATCAGGACAGGATCTAAGAAGAAACTCCAAATAAGTCAGAATCAACTATAAATAAGGAATGTACCCAAACAGTAATTGACCTATTAATCACAGATATGAAGACAGCTATTGAGAAAAGGGCTATCAGAAATAAGGGAACAATAAATGAGACCATCAAAGAAAATACTAGCTACCTTAGGTACAAATTGCTACAATACTAGCAATTTGAGAACTGAAACCTGAAATAGCTGAGATAAAAGGACAATTAGCAGAACAATCTAATACTGTCACTAAGCAAGGTAAGAAAAAGAAAGAAAGAAAGAAAGAAAGAAAGAAAGAGAAGAGTTGAATTAAAGAAGTAAGATGAGGGTAGGGAAAGCAGGTTAACAGAAGCAGAAAACAGAATTAGCCAGACAGAGGATGAGTTACAGAGGACTAAGAAGGAGGTAAAAGAACTAAAAAATAAACTGAGAGAAACTGTAAACAACAAAAGAGATAGATGGGATGTACTCAAAAGAAGCAACATTCACATAATTGGCCTAACATCCTAGAGGAAATAATAGAAGAAAACTTCTCAGAACTAAACAACAGAAAAAACATTAAGATTTAAGAGGACCAGAGAGTCCCAAACAGAATCAACCCAGAAATGAAGACACCAAGACACATCACTGTTACAACAAAAAGAATAAAGGAAAGGATCCTAAAGGCTGCAAGAGAAAAACAAAAAGTCACATACAGAGGAAAACCCATACGTCTATCAGCAGACTTTTCCACTCGAACTCTAAAAGCCAGAAGAGAATGGCAAGATATCTATCGAGCCCACAATGAAAAAGGGCTTCAACCAAGGATAATATATCCTGCTAGACTTTCATTCAGACTGGCCTGCCCTGAAAGAAGTTCTAAAAGACCTCCTATAAACATCACCAAAATACTTTCCATATATCAGAACAAATTAAAAAAATGTCGAAAATGGCACTGCAATACCTTAAATCCATAATATCAATAAATGTCAATGGTTTAAATTCACCCATTAAAAGACACAGAGTAGGAGGATAGATCAGAAAACACAAGCCAACCATATACTGCTTGCATGATTCCCACTTGACACAACAGCACAACCACAGACTTAAAGGAAAAAAATGGAAAACTATCATAAAGGCTAATGGACCAAAAAAAAGGCACGAAAAGTCATTCATATCTCTGACACAATATTTATTACTTTACTATTAAAGTAAAAAAAGATAGAGAAGGTCATTACATAATTATCAGAGGATCAATCAACCAAGAAGATTTAACAATTATTAATATCTATGTACCCAATGAGGGCCCATCTAAATACATCAAAAACTTACTGAAAGAACTACAAAGATATATCAATAGTAATACAGCAATAGTAGGAGACTTCAACACTCCACTCTCACATTTAGACAGATCAACTAATCAGAGAATTGACAAATTAACAAAGAAACAAGATAATTGAAGAGATGGATAGACTAGACCTTCCAGACATTTTCAGAGCTCTTCACCCCAAGAAACTACAATACACATTTTTTTCAAATCACACAGCACATCTTCAAGGATAGACCACATGTTATTCCAAAAAGGCAGTATCAACAAATTCAAGAGCATCGAAATCATCCCAAAATCTTCTCAGACCACAGTGGAATAAAGCTAACATTCAACAACAAACAGAAAATTACTAAAAGTCAAAGGTCACATCACAACACGTGGGAAACTCAACAACATACTGATTAATAACTGCTGGGTCAAAGAGGCACTTAAGCAAGAAATTCAAATGTTCCTAGAAACAAATGAAAATGAAGACACAAGCTACCAAAACATTTGGGACACAGCTAAAGCAGTACTTAGAGGGAAACTCATAGCCAAACAAGCACACTTTAGGGAACAAGAAAAAACTCAAATTAATGACCTCACTACATGCCTTAAGGACTTAGAAGAAAAGTAACAATGTAACTCTAAAACAACCAGAAAGACTGAAATTACTAAAATTAGAACAGAAATAAACAACATAAACAATAAGAGAACCATACAATCAGTGAAGCCAATGTTCATTCTTTGAAAAATTAAACAGAATTGACAAACCTGTAGCCAGATTCACTAAAAAAAAAAGAGAGAGGAAGACTCAGATAAATATAATTATAGGGGGCCAGGAGGTAGCGCAGCAGGTTAAGCACACATGGTTCAAAGCGCAAGGACTGGCTGTAATGATCCCAGTTCGAGCCCCCCAGCTCCTCACCCACAGGGGGTCACTTCGCAGGTGGTGAGGCAGGTGTGCAGGTGTCTATCTTTCTCTCCCCCTCTCTGTCTTCCCATCCTGCTTGGAAATTATGCAGATGAGGTCACATCCACCATGTTGTCCCCTCAGGACACTGTCAATTCCCTGCAGTAGTTGATAATATAATCCTGTAATGCCTTGTTTACTCTTCCCCCTTACCATTCCCTCAAGAGCTGTTATCCTATCATGGAGTGCCTTGTTTACTCCTCCCCCTCCTGTGAGAGCTGTGACCCTATCCCCGAGGGCCTTGTTTCCTAGCCAATTATTTCCTGACTTTCTTCTATAAAAGCCCTACTTCTTCCACCCCTGGCTCACTTAGCCCCTTCATCTGTGGATGTGGAGGAGGGTTGCTGTGCATAGCAGGAAGTGGCCATTTTGGTAGCTCCACATGGCCCAAACAACTGCACTCTCACCCAACTCTTGAGGTGCCCGTGAGAACAAAGATTTGTGTTCCCTCTTCACCCCAGATCTCCTCTATCTCTCCTCCGCAGCGCAGCCTGACATCTGGCACCCTGAACAGGGACCTGACCTGCCCAGACACAAGTAAGTATACAGCTACTTGACTCTCTGTGGCCTCGTGTTCCTCTCCACCATGGGAGACCTACCATTTTATGAAGAGGCTTTCCAAACCCTCTACACTTTTCTCATGAGATAGGCTTTCTATCTCGGAGACGTTTTACTCGGGGCCATACCATGGATCCTCTTGGCCATGGTTGCAGCGTTCAGGGTATATATAGAGCACCCTCCCAAAAAGTTAAGGGACCTTGAGGCTGAGATCCAACAGTTAAGGGATGTTGTCTTGGCACTTACCCACCCTAAGCCCTCTGCATTTTGCCCCAAGAATTCCGTTTTGGCAGACACATGTTCGGCTTCTTTGGCTGCTGCTGCCACTCCTCAGGCAGCTTCCACTTCCATGACTCCTCCCCCTGCTGCTACCCCACTATCAAAGCAAGTCCACACCTTCCCGGTAAATGTGGCCCCCAATAGACAAAACCCTCAGGCGTGACATCCGTACTCCTCTGTTGTTAAAATTCGGATGCTCTAGCTGGCCGGGCTAGCTTCACGGGCAGGTAACAGAGAAGACCAGAGATATATGGCTGGGCAGGGAAGCTGTATTTCTTTATTCAGAAACAACGATTCATAAACTAAACCAAAATAATCACCAAACAAAGCTCTGCTGCCTCTTTCCCCCGCAACGGCGCCGAGCACTCTCTCACTTTGCAACTCTCCAACTCTCGAACTCTGGAACTCTGGAACCCTCTCAGGGTTCCTTGGGGCGGGGCCAAGCGGGCCCACGAAATTAGCAGGACTGATCCAATTTTCTTGGCGGGGGAGAGCTAGAACAACCCAATGTAAAGCATACAACAATTCCCCCTTTTCTTTTTAACTAAATGACTACAGTATCAAGGGTGTGGGGTGAACAGAAACCTATATCATACAGGCATTTTTTTAAAAAGAAACTGACACAAACATGGAGAAACATGTAAGCAAGTAACAAGAACCAGTGTGCTGCCAAGGGAAGGCCTGAGGGGGCCGGCCATTTTTTGCCTCTGTGGGCAAAACTTTCTCAGCTTAAAAAAACATTTCTTGCCTCTGGGGGGGCGTACTTGTCTCGACAGGCATTTGCATGGTGGTGGGGAACTGCCTAGAGTCTCAAAGGCAGCTGGCTGCAATTTACTTACTATGAAACAAAACTTGTTATTAGCATAACCAAAGCACAATCTAACATTTCTAATAGAGAAGGAATTTGAGACTTTACATATCAACAACGTCTTTTTAACCTTTTGTTACACCCATTCAAGATGGAGACACACCCTAGGTGTGCGCAGGAAAGGAAACCTCAGGCATGAGAATAATTAGCATAGCCATTGTGCGATCTACCATTTCTAATAGAGAAGGTAATGGAGAGTTTTACATATCAACAAGTCTATTTAACCTTTTGTTTAGACCAACTTAGTTAAAATATATTGATTGTTAACTAATTTTTACCTTAGACTTTAAATGTAAGTTAATTTTATCTTTATGAGAATTACGTTGAAAACCTTTTTCATTTAATTTTGACTAGTAAGAATTTAGCCTCAAAGTTACTGTTTACCAAACTTTAAACATACACATAGACATGGTCATTAATGCATAAGGAGAGAAACCTTTGTTATGAAGACATGTCATTTTAAACACGAATTTAGATATGTACTGTCTTAGTTGTTGGGGGGGTGCGTTGTCCAGTGCTGGTCTCTTGGGCAGCTTCACTTCTAGGAATTGCAGGTTGCGATCTCTGCACAAATCTCTGCGTACTCCAGCTTGTCTGCCTTCAGACTGGACCGGCAGCTGGAGATCTCGTGTGCCCAGTTTCGGCAGGGAGCCCGGGGGTCCGGGAGGTCCAGGATCGTTCCAGAATTCATAGCATGAGGGCGGGTGGGCCAGCTTTGTAGAAGGCGTGGGCCGAGGTGCCCAGGGGTGGCGGCCATAATAGGCCACCGCGGCCCTGCCCCATGGCCCTGCCATGTCTGCTGCCCTGCTCGCAGTGGCCAAGCAGCGTGAAGAGATCACGCGTCCAGTGCCCTGCGCCACGCGGTGGAGAGCCAGCTTCTGTGGGCTGGCCTGCGTGCTGGCATTGGGCTCCTGTGTGGTGGCATTGGGCTCCTGCATGGTGGCATCAGGCTCCTGCGTGTTGGCATCGGGCTCCAGCATGTTGGCATCGGGCTCCTGTGTGGTGGCGTCAGGCTCCTGTGTGGTGGCGTTGGGCTCCTGTGTGCTGGCGTCGGCCTCTTGCGGGCTGTGGGGCTGTGGGGCTGCGGGCGCGGTGTGCGGGGTTGTCTGGGTGCAGCCAGCTGGCTGGCTGTTTAGCCAGGTGGAAACAGCAGCTCCACGCCTCGCCTCCCGCCCGCTGGCTATTCCCACTGGCTGTTCTGAGTTCACCCGAGTGAGTGGAAACCACAGAGTGGTCCAGAGATAAATGTTCCAGAAACAGCAAAACAGTCTCGTGAAGAAAGAGCAGAGGCCTTTGGAGATCTCTTCACAAGCAGAAGAGAAGGCCATAGTACATAGGTAGCCAAATTGTCTTTACTTATCTGAGAGATGTGCAGGTCAGGTCCACATGGGCGCCATTTGTTGTTAAAATTCGGATGCTCTAGCTGGCCGGGCTAGCTTCACGGGAGGGTAACAGAGACGACCAGAGACATACGGCTGGGCAGGGAAGCTGTATTTCTTTATTCAGGAACAATGATTCATAAACTAAACCAAACTAATCACCAAACAGAGCTCTGCTGCCTCTTTCCCCCGCGACGGCGCCGAACACTCTCTCACTCTGCAACTCTCCAACTCTCGAACTCTGGAACTCTGGAACCCTCTCGGGGTTCCTTGGGGTGGGGCCAAGCAGGCCCGCGAAATTAGCAGGACTGATCCAATTTTCTTGGCAGGGGAGAGCTAGAACAACCCAATGTAAAGCATACAACACTCCTTCAAAGATCTTAAAAAACATCGTCATGTAGTTAAGGAAGATGGAGTTCATGCTCTATGGACCAAGTCCATTTTACAAGGCTTTCTCCAGAACCTTAATACCCCCCAAGATTGGAGGGATGGAGCTCGTGCTATGCTCCCAGGCCATCTCTTCCTGAAATTGGAGGCATTTTTCCATGATGAATGCTTACAGCAATCCCAGAGAAATAGTAAGAATCAGATGGAGTGGAATTTTGATGCACTGTTTGGACGGGTGATTTTGAAATCAGAATTTAGCAGGCAGAAGCCAAGTTTTCAGCTGGTTATTTTGAGCAGGTACGCATCTGCGCATCACAAGCATGGGAGAGGTTAACAGCACCCTCAGGAGTGGCCTCAGCCCCCATTCTCTCCCTTCACCAAGAACCCAATGAATCCCTAGCTAAATTCATTACCAGGGCCCGGTCAAGTTTAGAGAGAAAGATTTATAACCCTGATGCCCATTTTCTCCTCCTGCGTTCTATTGTCTGGGATGGCATACTTCCAGAATTCCATCAGGCATGCCTCAGTCTTAAACATGAATACCCAGATACCTGGATTTTAGCTACACAGGAACTTAGACCAAGCTCATATGAGGCACCCAATATGACAAAGGCCTATGCAGCTACCCCACACAAGCAAAAGGGGGCTTTCTTTCAGTGTGGTCGCCAAGGGCACTGGCATAACCAATGTCCAGAAAATAAATTGTGACCTTGCTTCCAGTCAGGGAGCCAGAGGCCATGATTGCCTTGTCCTAGATGCCAGAAAGGTTTTCATTGGAGGAGAGATTGTTGGTCCAGTTTCATAAAAATGACACACCCCTGTCAAATGTAGATTTAAACAGGAATTTAAACTAGGTGTGGGGCATCCCTTAGCCCCGCCCCCCAAGAGGGAAACGTGGCCCACTTGGCGCTGCACTATTTTCCATAAAGAAAGGCGCAGCCTGGGACCCAACCTGTCACTCCACCCACTGCACCATGTAACCATAGCAGAGGGCGAGTGGGAGGAGGAGCCCAGGGCATATGGAAACTCCCCATGTAAAGATGGGCTGGAGCAATCAAATGGCATGAATTCAGAGCCTGAGATTTTTGTGGACCACTCCTGTTTTAGAATGAGGTCACCCTACTATGACAGTAAGGATTGGTAATAATCCTTTTAAGTGTTTGATTGGCACAGGAGCAGATAAGACAATTTCAAGGCAAGCAGAGGTTCTCCAGAGTTGGGAACTCCTCCCAGGACCCCGTTTACATGGTGTTGGAGGGTTGACCCAAGCCTTTCTCACACGAGATTCGCTTATGTGGGAAGACCCCGAAGGGACTACTGGACACTTTCGTCCTTTGGTAGCTGATATTAGTACCAACTTACTGGGCAGAGATCTGCTGGAATCTCTTGATGTTGTAATATCCTCAGAGGCCTCTGCAGGGCACCATGCCCACTTCTGCGGGACTTCTAGATCTAACCAGCACCCCCAATACTAACTGCCACTGTTCGTAACCAAACTCCCCACTTAGACCGGCTTTCTAATGAGCCTGTCTGGGTGGAACAGTGGCCTTTGCCTAGGGAGAAGCTAGAAATTTTAAAAGAGCTTGTCCGAGAGCAGTTGTCCTTGGGACACATTCATCATTCCTGAAGCCCATGGAATACTCTTGTCTTTGTGATTAAAAAGCACTCAGGAAAATGGCGCCTCCTCCAAGATCTCCATGCGGTTAATAAAACCATGCAGGTCTGGGGCTCCCCCCAAAGGGGTTTGCCTCTCGCTTCTGCAATTTCCATGGGAATTCCAATCATAGCTATTAATATACAGGATTGTTTTTTCTCTATTCCCTTGCACCCACAAGATTGTAAGTGGTTTGCCTTCTCTGTTCCTTCTATTTATAATGCCAGCCCTGCCGACATATTTGAATGGGTAGTACTGTCCCAGGGCATGGACAATAGTCCTACAATTTGTCAAGAGGCTGTTAAATCTTCCCTTTTCCCATATATTCATAAGGGCCTTAAGGTTCTTAATTATATGGATGATGTCTTAATATGGGGAGAATTAGATAAAGATCTCTGTGCCCTACGTGATTTTCTTATTCCAGCCTTAAAGAAAAGTGGCCGTAATGTAGCTCCTGAGAAGGTACAGCTAATTCCTCCAATTATCTTTCTTAGGTTCAGAGATTTCTCTGATGCAGATTCGTCCCTTAAAACCTTGTGTTACTGGGGCCAAGTGGTGGCGCACCTGGTTGAGCGCACATGTCACAGTGCGCAAGGACCCAGGTTCGAGCCCCTGGCCCCCACCTGCAAGGGGAAAGCTTCACAGTGGTGAAGCAGTGCTGCATGTGTCTCTCTCCTTCTCTATCACCCCCTTCCCTCTCAGTTTCTGACTGTCTCTATCCTGCAAATAAATAAAGATAAAAAATATATATAAAAAAAAAAACTTGTGTTACTTTTCCTTCTAATCTCACTCTTGCTTCTTTACAAAGTTTTCTTGGAAATTTAAATTGGCTTGGGCAGTATCTTTATCTGCCTACTAGCTGCCTTCAACCACTGTTTGACCCGTTAAAAGGAAACAAACAGCCCTCCTCAAAATGTATGTTAACTCCCGAAGCCTCCTGGGCACTGGAAAGTGCTGGCAATACCCACATGATGGTGCTGCTACCCCTGAGGACAAGAAATACTGCAAGAGGACTGAATGCAGGATGTACCCCAGGACCCATAATACAACATGGTGGAATCTGAAAAATCTGGTTCACAGAGCCCTCTCTCCTACCCCTTCTCTGAATATCTTATGCTATGACTGGCCAGTTGTGTTTTGTGAGTATGTTGGATGACTAAAAATTTTTGTATGACCCATTTTGCTCAGAGTACTCTGAAACTTAATTGACTTTATATAAAAATACTGGATGCAGCCATGGTTTCTGGAGACGTCCAGAAACAGTCCAAAGAAAAAAAACTGGTTTTTTTCCCTCTTTTGATTATTTTTTATATGTAAGTATTGGTATAAATGTAAAGTGCTTAGTCTTAAACTGTGTGAGTAAAGAAAGGTCTAAGTTCATTTTTACAATGATAATGTTTTCATAACGAAAGCTTTTCTCTTCCTGTGTGTTATAATTAAATGTTTATGGGTATGTTTCAAGTTTGGTAAACATTAACTTAATGGTTAAAAGTGTAACCTTGAAGCTACATTATTACCAGGCAAGGTAAAATTAATTTACCAAAACTAACTATTTAAGGTAAAAGTCTAAATATTTATCATGACAATACATCTCCAAAACCAAAATACAAATTCTCTATTCCCCCAAAAGTGCCCTGTAAGCTAATCTTGTGGAAATTAATTCACAATAGATCTGGCATCAATGTGACACTGTAAATGTTAAAATCATTGTCACTAACATGCGTTAACTCTCTAAGTAACCTGAGTCTGTTTATAGTCCAAAGTAAAAATAGTTTAAAAATCATCCAAAGTAAAAATAGTTTAAAAATCAATATATATTTTACCTTAAATTGGTCTGAATATCCTGTTGTAGAGACTGCTACAGGAGGTCACATTAAATGACCTTTAAACAAAATTATAAAGATACTTAAACCAATTATAATCATTGAGTTATCAACTATAGTAAACTTCTGACTTGTTAAAAGTTTTTTTTCACAAGTAATTGACTACAACTATGTCAAAGCCTTCACATGAAGAAGCATCTGCTCATATGGTAACGTATTAAACTATAAGAAATTCCTCCATATACAACTTATGTGAATTAACAACATTCACATATTTTTCAACACTTAGCTGGTCTATCTCCTTTTGCCACTATAGGCCTGCCTTTGTCAACCAACAATTTAAATATTTTTCCCTTTATAACATCACCCATGCCACAGACATCCCTTACTACCCCAAAAGACAAATGGTTGTTGAGAAGGCCCGTCAAATGCCTAGGCCCAATTAAGTAAAGAAAGAAATAAGGGAAGATACATCCCCCCCAATATTCAGTTGGCTAAGGCACCAAACTCCTTTTTCTATAAAAAAAATTAGAATCAGATGCCCTGCTCACCATGGGAAGCAGATTGTTTGTGTTTCTTTCACAGGAATCCCCGGAAAAACCATCTGGACCCCTGCACACTCTGACATCATCCACTAGATGGCACAACTACAGTGACACACCCCCAAAACCCATGATATGACCTGACACGAT
The DNA here is from genome assembly GCF_950295315.1 of Erinaceus europaeus. NCBI lineage: Eukaryota > Metazoa > Chordata > Mammalia > Eulipotyphla > Erinaceidae > Erinaceus > Erinaceus europaeus. The sequence goes on along the minus strand of NC_080171.1, from coordinate 81,821,867 downwards.
CTGAAGAACCTGATTCACAGACTCCAAGGACAGAACTTTCTTACTGCCTGTCTGCCTTTCCTGCTTCTGCTTTGCCTGTCACCTTTTGGTGGTTCTAGCTCACTCTCTACAGAAAAGAGGAATTCCAGTAGCTGACCTTCCCCATGGATATAGACATGCAGCATTTCATCCCCTGTCATTTCTTCCCCTACTTGCCTACTTTTGACTGAGACTTCTATCAAACTTGCTAGTACACCCTTTGGACACTTTACACAATTTTACTGCAGCTTCCTTCCCCTCATGCTGCTGGTTTTTCAAAGACTGGTCCACAGTAGTTCATGACTTTGCAGCCTGTTGCCTTGAGGAATATACAACGCCAAATAGCCCCTCTGCTTGGCAGGCCATGCCCTCCCACCTACAGGTCCTGTCCTTTGAGGCATGAAATGCCCCCCTCATTACTAGGCCCTGCCCCCAGAGACAGGAGACACCCCTAGAGACAGGAAATGCCCCCTTGCCCAACAGCCTTCCCTTGGCATCACACTGGCTCTTACTGCTCCCCTACTTGTCCCTTCCTGTTTTGTTATGTCATTCAGGTTTATGCCCATAAGGTTTCTGCTCACCCCTACACTACTATTCCTCTGTCACAGATGGAGTCTTTTACAGACATTGACCCATCTTAATGTGATGACTAGACAGAAAGATAGGGAAAGATGTATAAAAATTGTGAGGAGATGGTGGAGCCTGGCAGAGTTTAACCTATGAGATGAGTCCCTCCAGGTAAGTCTCTCTCTCTACAGAGGGGTTGAGCACAGGGGGGACACATAAATATCACAAGGTTGGCGGCCATGTAAGTCTTCCCTCCCCCACAAAATGTCCTACAACTTCCCACCTGAGCATGGCATTCCTTAAAAATATTTAAGCCTGCTCCACTCTAAATTTCCTATACTGTGGCCATTAGATAAAAGGAAAGGGGGAGATGCTGGGAAATTATGCAGATGAGGTCACATCCACCATGTTGTCCCTCCGGGCACTGTCAGTTCCCTGCAATAGTTGATAATATAATCCTGTAATGCCTTGTTTACTCCTCCCCCTTCCCATTCCCTCGAGAGCTGTTATCCTATCACGGAGTGCCTTGTTTACTCCTCCCCCTCCCGCGAGAGCTGTGATCCTATCCCTGAGAGCCTTGTTTCCTAGCCAATTATGTCCTGACTTTCTCCCATAAAAGTCCTACTTCTTCCACCCCTTGCTTGCTTAGCCCCTTCACCTGCAGATGCGGAGGAGGGTTGCTGTGCATAGTGGGAGGTGGCCATTTTGGTAGCTCCATGTGGCCCGAACCACTGTGCTGTCACCCAACTCTGAGGTGTCCATGCAAACAAAAATTTGTGTTCCCTCTTTGCCCCTGATCTCCTCTATCTCTCCTCTGTGGCGCAGCCCAACACCATCCTCTTTCCATTTCTCTCTGTCCTGTCCAACAACAATGACATAAATAACAGCAACAATAATAACAAGAATGATGATAAACAACAAAGGAAACAAAATGGTAAAAAAAGGCCTATAGGAGCAGTGGATTCATAGTGCAGGGACTGAGCCCGGTCAATAACCCTGGAAGCAAAAAAACATATATATATATATAAAACAATATATATATATATATTTTTTATAAACAATAGAGGAGATATCACAACAGACACCACAGAAATCAAATATACCATATGGAGGTTATATAAATAACTATATGTCACCAAACTAGAAAACCTGGAAGAAATGAAAGAACTTCTAGAAACATATACCCTTTCAAAACAGAACCAGGAAGAACTACAAAACCTAAATGGACAAATCACAGACAAAGAAATCAAAACAGTTATTAAGAATCATCCCGAGAGGTAAGATGGCGACGGCCTGAGAAGTCGCTTAACAGCGAGTGCTCTGATAGCATCGCCGGCAAAGGTAGGATTTTCTGCCTTTAGCAGGCCAGTCAATAAGGGGGAGGGCACCAAAGAAGTTATTACAGTTTAATTTGGGTTAACAATTAGAGCAAAGGTGACACGGACTAGCGGGGCTCCAGAATTCCCAGGCGGCGCCAGGCAAGGCAAGTGCGCCGGGCATTGTCCTCCGCCCGCCCGGGAAGGCGGCTCCTCCGCCGGTTGCAGAGCGCGGCGGGCAGAGGACCCGGAGAGAGCACTTTAGCTCGGGGGCTGCCTCTTGGGAGTTGCCAGGGTCCACCGCGACCCTGAGGGTGGATCCAAAGACTTCTTGAGTATAGCTCTCATTGGATCAAAGGACTTGGAGCTAGTGTTCATTTTTGAGAAATCCTTTAAAAAAGTCTGGAGGGCGGGGTTTCCCGGAAGATGGCGCCCGGAGAAGCAGAAGCGGTTAGCCTTTGAGCTCCGGACACATCTCGTGTAAACAATAGGATTTTCTGCCTTTAGCAGGCCATCCAATAAGGGGCCATAACGGTCATACCAAGGATGTTTCTATAACTTAATTTGGGTTAAGAATTAGAGTAGGGGAAAAAATTCTTTTTTCTTCCTTTTAATTTTCAAGCATACATCCTTCCCGCCGCCCCCCCTCCCCCCATAAGCAGTGCCTGGGACCAGCTACTAGCAGGATACCCCATACCACCAAACAGGGTTTTTTTTTTTTTTTTTTTTTTTTTTTCCTTTTTCCTTTTTTTTTTTTTTTAATTCACTGATACACATTTGGGAAGTTCCTCGCACTGCTCTTTAATTACAACTCTTCTTCCTATCTTCTCCCTTTTCTCTCTCTTATCTCTCTCAATCTCTCTCTTTTTTTTTCTTTTTTTTTTTTTTTTTTTAATCTTGTCATACACTTCTTTCTTCTTTGCCTTTCTGAATTTCTGAATTACTTTGGGGAAGAAATCTGACCCAGAGTGGACTCTCTATGTGTGTATCTCTGCTCTAGTTCCCTTTACACTCTTGTTACCCTTAGAATATACACTGGATAGTAGATTTGCATAACTGTCTATTCTTGCTATCCTCTCTTCCTTTTCTCTTTCTTCACTGGGATTTGGTTACTATTTTTTCACGGACTGGAGAAATTGTTTGGCTAACTGGTAACGATTAAACTCCTTCAATACTTACTTCAGTTGCTACGGTTATTCCGGAGGTTGGTGAGTGCAATTGTCATAAAGGTATTTAGTACAGTGTTACTTGTGCTCAAAACACAACAACTAGGAACAACAGAACATTAAAAAAAAAAAAAAAAAGAGAGAAACACATAAATTAAAAAAAAAATGGGTAGATTAAAAACAAATAAAACTGCTACCCCAATGAATGAAGACAAGAGCCCAGAAGAAACCACAAATCAGTCAGAAGTAACCATAGATAAGAAAAGTATGCAAGCAATAATAAACTTATTAATCACAGAAATGAAAACAACATTGGAGGAAAGAAATGGCAGTATTAGGGAAACAACAGTTGAGACCCCCAAGGAAAATACTGATTATCTTGAGACAATTAGAGAACTGAAAGCTGAAATAGCTGTAATGAAGAAAGAAGCTGAGGCAAGGGAAAGCAGACTAACAGAAGCAGAAAACAGAATTAGTCAGACAGAGGATGAGTTAGAGAAAACTAAGAAAGAGGTGAAAGAGCTTAAAAAGAGATTGAGAGACACTGAAAACAACAACAGAGACATATGGGATGATCTCAAAAGAAGTAACATTCGTATAATTGGCCTGCCAGAGGAAGAAAGAGAGGAAGGGGAAGCAAACATCCTAGAGGAAATAATACAAGAAAATTTCCCAGACCTGAATAACAGAAAGGATATCAAGGTGCAAGAGGCCCAGAGAGTACCAAACAGAATCAACCCAGACCTGAAAACACCAAGACACATCATAGTCACAATGAGAAGAAGTAAGGATAAAGAAAGGATCCTAAAGGCTGCAAGAGAGAAACAAAAAGTCACATACAGGGGAAAACCCATAAGACTTTCTGCAGATTTTTCAACTCAAACTCTAAAAGCCAGAAGGGAGTGGCAAGATATCTATCGAGCCCTGAATGAAAAAGGGTTTCAACCAAGGATTATATATCCTGCTAGACTTTCATTCAAGCTAGATGGAGGGATCAAAACCTTCTTAGACAAACAACAGTTAAAGGAGGCAACTATCACCAAGCCGGCCCTGAAAGAGGTATTAAAAGACCTCTTATAAACAAGAACATCACTATAATACTTGTAATATATCAGAGCAAACAAATTGTTTCTTAGAACAATGGCACTACAATACATTAAATCCATAATATCAATAAATGTCAATGGCTTAAACTCACCCATCAAAAGGCACAGGGTGGGGGGATGGATCAGAAAACATAACCCAACCATATGCTGCTTGCAAGAATCACATCTGTCACAACAAGATAAACACAGACTTAAAGTGAAAGGATGGAAAACTATCATACAGGCTAACGGTCCACAAAAAAGGGCAGGAACAGCCATTCTCATCTCAGACACGATAGATTTTAAATTAAATAAAGTAATAAAAGATAGGCAAGGACATTACATAATGATAAGAGGATCAATCAGCCAAGAAGACTTAACAATTATTAACATCTATGCACCCAACGAGGGACCATCTAAATACATTAAACACCTATTGAAACAATTTCAAAAATACATCAATAGTAATACAATAATAGTGGGAGACTTCAATACCCCACTCTCACACTTAGACAGATCAACAAAGAAGAGAACCAATAAAGATATAAGAGAATTGAATGAAGAGATTGACAGACTAGACCTCTTGGACATTTTCAGACTCCTCCACCCCAAAAAACTGGAATACACCTTCTTTTCAAATCCACATAACACATACTCAAGGATAGACCACATGTTAGGCCACAAAGACAGCATCAATAAATTCAAGAGCATTGAAATCATCCCAAGTATCTTCTCAGACCACAGTGGAGTAAAACTAACTTTTAACAACAAACGGAAAATTATTAAAAGACATAGAATTTGGAAACTAAACAACACGCTCCTTAAGAACCACTGGGTCAGACACTCACTCAAACAGGAAATTCAAATGTTCCTGGAAACTAATGAAAATGAAGACACAACCTATCAAAATATTTGGGACACAGCGAAAGCAGTACTGAGAGGGAAACTTATAGCTATACAATCACATATTAAACACCAAGAAGAAGCCCAAATGAACGAACTTACTACACACCTCAAGGACTTAGAGGAAGAGGAACAAAGGAACCCTAAAGCAACCAGAAGGACAGAAATCACTAAAGTTAGAGCAGAAATAAACAACATCGAAAATAAAAGAACCATACAAAAGATCAATGAAGCCAAATGTTGGTTCTTTGAAAGATTAAACAAAATTGACAAACCCCTAGCCAGACTCACCAAACAAAAAAGAGAGAAGACTCAAATTAATAGAATTGTCAACGATACAGGAGATATCACAACTGACACCACAGAAATCCAGAGAATTCTGCGAAACTTCTATAAAGAACTATATGCCACCAAGCTAGAGAATCTGGAAGAAATGGAACAATTCCTAGAAACCTATGCACTTCCAAAACTGAACCAAGAAGAACTACAAAATCTAAATGCACCAATCACAGACAAAGAAATTGAAACCGTTATTAAGAATCTCCCCAACAACAAAAGTCCTGGACCTGATGGCTTCACAAACGAATTCTACAAAACTTTCAGGAAACAGTTAATACCCATACTTCTTAAGCTATTCCATAAGATTGAAGAAACAGGAATACTCCCTTCCACCTTTTATGAAGCCAACATCACCCTGATACCAAAAGCTGATAGGGACAGAACAAAAAAGGAAAACTACAGACCAATATCTCTGATGAACATAGATGCCAAAATATTAAACAAGATCTTGGCCAACCGGATACAGCAACACATCAAAAAGATTGTTCATCATGACCAAGTGGGATTCATTCCAGGAATGCAAGGCTGGTTCAACATCCGTAAATCAATCAATGTCATTCATCACATCAATAAAAGCAAAGCCAAAAACCACATGATTATCTCAATAGATGCAGAGAAAGCCTTTGACAAAATCCAACACCCATTCATGCTCAAAACTCTACAAAAAATGGGAATAGATGGGAAATTCCTCAAGATAGTGGAGTCTATATATAGCAAACCTACAGCCAACATCATACTCAATGGAGAGAAGCTGAAAGCATTCCCCCTCAGATCAGGGACTAGACAGGGCTGCCCACTGTCACCGTTACTCTTCAACATAGTATTGGAAGTTCTTGCCATAGCAATCAGGCAAGAGAAAGAAATCAAAGGGATACAGATTGGAAGGGAAGAAGTCAAGCTCTCACTATTTGCAGATGATATGATAGTATACATAGAAAGACCTAAAGAATCCAGTAGAAAATTACTGGAAGTTGTTAGGCAATATAGCAAGGTATCAGGCTACAAAATCAATGTACAAAAATCAGTGGCATTTCTTTATGCAAACACTAAATCTGAAGAAGAAGACATCCAGAAATCACTCCCATTCACTGTTTCAGCAAAATCAATCAAATACCTAGGAATAAAGTTGACCAAAGAAGTGAAAGACTTGTATGCTGAAAACTATGAGTCGCTACTCAAGGAGATAGAAACTGATACCAAGAAATGGAAAGATATCCCATGCTCATGGATTGGAAGAATAAATATCATCAAAATGAACATTCTCCCCAGAGCCATATACAAATTTAATGCAATACCCATCAAAGTTCCACCAAGCTTCTTTAAGAGAATAGAACAAACACTACAATCATTTATCTGGAACCTGAAAACACCTAGAATTGCCAAAACCATCTTGAGGAAAAGAAACAGAAATGGAGGCATCACACTCCCAGACCTTAAACTATATTATAAAGCCATCATCATCAAAACAGCATGGTACTGGAACAAAAATAGGCACACAGACCAGTGGAACAGAATTGAAAGCCCAGAAGTAAATCCCAACACCTATGGGCATCTAATCTTTGATAAGGGGGCCCAAAGGATTAAATGGAAGAAGGAGGCTCTCTTCAATAAATGGTGCTGGGAAAACTGGGTTGAAACATGCAGAAGAATGAAATTGAACTACTTTATCTCACCAGAAACAAAAATCAACTCCAAATGGATCAAAGACCTAGATGTCAGACCAGAAACAATCAAATACTTAGAGGAAAACATTGGTAAAACACTTTCCCATCTACACCTCAAGGATATCTTCGATGAATCAAACCCAATTGCAAGGAAGACCAAAGCAGAAACAAACCAATGGGACTACATCAAATTGAAAAGCTTCTGCACATCCAAAGAAACTATTAAACAAACAGAGAGACCCCTCACAGAATGGGAGAAGATCTTTACATGCCAGACATCAGACAAGAAACTAATCACCAAAATATATAAAGAGCTCAGCAAACTTAGCCACAAAAAAGCAAATGACCCCATCCAAAAATGGGCAGAGGAAATGAACAAAACACTCACCACAGAGGAGATCCAAAAGGCTAACAAACATATGAAAAACTGCTCTAGGTCACTGATTGTCAGAGAAATGCAAATTAAGACAACACTAAGATACCACCTCACTCCTGTAAGAATGGCATACATCAAAAAGGACAGCAGCAACAAATGCTGGAGAGGATGTGGGGACAGAGGAACCCTTTTACATTGCTGGTGGGAATGTAAATTGGTACAGCCTCTGTGGAGAGCAGTCTGGAAAACCCTCAGAAGGCTAGACATGGACCTTCCATATGACCCAATAATTCCTCTCCTGGGGTTATACCCCAAGGACTCCATAACACCCAACCAAAAAGAGGTGTGTACTCCTATGTTCATAGCAGCACAATTCATAATAGCTAAAACCTGGAAGCAACCCAGGTGCCCAACAACAGATGAATGGCTGAGAAAGCTGTGGTATATATACACAATGGAATACTATGCAGCTATCAAGAACAATGAACTCACCTTCTCTGACCCATCTTGGACAGAGCTAGAAGGAATTATGTTAAGTGGACTAAGTCAGAAAGTTAAAGATGAGTATGGGATGATCCCACTCATCAACAGAAGCTGACTTAGAAGATTTGAAAGGGAAACTAAAAGCAGGACCTGATCAAATTGTAAGTAGGGCACCAAAGTAAAAACCCAGTGGTGAGGAGTAGACATGTAGCTTCCTGGGCCAGTGGGGGGTGGGAATGGGCGGGAGGGATGGGTCACGGTCCTTTGGTGATGGGAATGGTGTTTATGTACACTCCTAGCAAAATGTAGTCATATAAATCAGTAGTTAATTAATATGAGAGGGGGAAATCAATTGTATGTCTCAAAGGTTCTCAAAAGACAAACTGAATCTTTTTAATAGATAGGCTACGTATTTGATATGCGGACTCTCTCAAAAGCCTAGACCAAGTAGATTAGAAGCTTCCAATAGCACAGCTATATACAAGATACTGGGTACTGTACAGCAAACCATAACAAAGGGACTTTTCAAAGTTAACCCAATTAACAAATAATGTGTGGGTAATATTAACTATTGATTGTCTTTTTGAACCCTAAGACAGCAGGAACCTCACATCTTCACTATAGAGCCCCTACTTCCCCCAGTCCTGGCACCCTTGGATAGGGCTCACTTTCCCGTATGCTTCTCCCATTCCATACCAAATAATATTGCATCCGCCGATCACAACCTAACCAAAGCAACGATTGCCATCTCAACATGCTTCACCTCAGAGTGTATCCAGAGACTTCACGTGTGGAGTGACAACCCTTCAGCTTCATTACTCGGGTGAGACCTTTCCTTTTATAGTACACTCTAATTTCATCTCAGGTAGTTCACTTTCTAACAAAGTCCCATAACCTAGACATATACCAGTTTCTGTGAGAGAGAGCGTATGTGCACACGTATCCATAAACTACTGCAAAATATATACCTGAAAGCAGCATTACACTAGAGTTTGCAGTGAGTACCTCCCCAACACTTCCTCTCCACTATTCCAATCTTGGGATCCATGTTTGCTCAACAAATTGATTGGCTTTGTATGTTAACTCTCTTTTCAATCACCAGGTTCCAGATGCCACCAGGATGCTGGCTAGGCTTCCCTGGATTGAAGACCCCACCAATGTGTCCTGGAGCTCAGCTTCCCCAGAGACACACCTGACTAGGGAAAGAGAGAGGCAGACTGGGAGTATGGACCGACCAGTCAACACCCATGTTCAGCAGGGAAGCAATTACAGAAGCCAGACCTTCTACCTTCTGCAACCCTCAACGACCCTGGGTCCATGCTCCCAGAGGGCTAGAGAATGGGAAGGCTATCATGGGAGAGGGTGGGTTATGGGGATTGGGTGGTGGGAATTGTGTGGAGTTGTACCCCTCCTACCTTATGCCTTTGTTCACTAATCCTTTCTTAAATTAAAAATTTAAATAAATAAAAAAAAAAAAAAAAAAAAAAGCAGCTGATGGCCAGGTGGTGGTGCACCTGGTTAAACACACCCATTATAGTAAGTGAATATGGACCCAGGTACAAGTCCCTGTTCCCTGCCTGCAAGGGGAAAGCTTCATGAGTCTCTCTCTGTCTCTATGATCTCCTCTCTCAATTTCTCTGTCTCTATCCAATAATAAATAAATGTCAAAAATAATTTAAAAAGCAAAAAAAAAAAAAAAAAAGAATCATCCCAACAACAAAATTCTAGGACTTGATGGCTTTACAAACAAATTCTACAAAATTTTCAGGAAACAGTTAATATACTTTTAAAGCTCTTCCAAAATATCAAATAAACAGGAATACTCCCTTCCACCTTCTATGAAGCTAACATCACTTTGATCCCAAAAGTAGATAGAGACAAAAAAAAAAAAAAGGAAAACTACACACCAATATCTCAGATGAACACAGATACTAAAATATTGATCAAGATCCTAGCCAACTAAATACAGCAGTATATCAAAATTATTGTCCATCACAACTACGTGGGATTTATTCCAGGAACGCAAGGATGGTTCAATATATGTAAGTCAATCAATGTCATTCACCACATCAATAAAAGCAAAACAGGGAGTCGGGCAGTAGTGCAGCAGGTTAAGCACAGGTGGTGCAAAGCCCAAGGACCAGCATAAGGATCCCGGATCAAGCCCCCTGCTCCCCACCTGCAGGGGATTCACTTCACAAGCGATGAAGCAGGTCTTCAGGTGTCTATCTTTCTCTCCCTCTCTACTTTCCCCTCCTCTTTCAGTTTCTCTCTGTCCTAACAATGATGACATCAATTAAAAAGCAATAATAATTACAACAAGGGCAACAAAGGGGAAAATGAATAAATATATAAAGAAAAGCAAAACCAAAAACCACATAACTATCTCAATAGATGCAGAGAAAGCCTTTGACAAAATCCAACACCCATTCATGCTCAAAACACTACAAAAAATGGAAATAGATGGGAAATTCATCAAAATAGTGGCATGTATATACAGCAAACCTACAGCCAACATCATACTCAATAGACAGAAGCTGAAAGCATTCACCCTCAGACTGGGGACTAGACAGGGCTATTATCACCATTATCTATTATCAGCATTACTCTTCAACATAGTATGGGAAATTCTCACTGTAGCAGTCAGGCAAGAGAAAGGAATCAAAGGAATACAGATTGTTAGGGAAAAAGTCAAGCTCTCACTATTTGCAGATGATATGATACTATGCATAGAAAAACCTAAAGAATCCAACAGAAAGCGACTAGAAGTTATTAGACAATATAGCAAGGTGTCGGTGGGGCTACAAAATCACTGTACAAAAATCAGTGGTATTTCTTAGTGCAAACACTAAATCCGAAGAAGCAGATATCCAGAAATTACTCCCATTTACTGTTGCAGCAAAATCAACAAAACATATAGTAATAAAACTGACCAAATAACTGAAAACTTGTATACTAAAAAGTAGGAAGTGATGAGAAGAAGTGGAAAGACATCCCATGCTCCTGGATTGGAATAATTAATATCATCAAAATGAATATTCTCCCCAGAGCCATATGCAAATTTAACTTAATACCCAATAAAGTTCCACCAAGCCTCTTTAAGAGAATAGAATAAAAATCACAATCATTTATCTAGAACCAGAAAACACCTAGAATTTCCAAAACTGTCTTGAGGAAAAGAAACAGAAATGAAGGCATCACAGTCCCAGATCTCAAACTATATTATAAGGCCATCATCATCAGAACATCCTGGCTGGGAGTATGGATTGAACTGTCAATGCCCATGTTCAGCAGGGAAGCAATTACAGAAGCCAGACCTTCGACCTTCTGCATCCCACAATGACCTTGGGTCCATACTCCCAGACAGTTAAAAAATAGAAAAGATATCAGGGGAGGGGAGGGGATACAGAGTTCTGGTGGTGGGAATTGTGTGAAGTTGTACCCCTCTTATCCAATGGTTTTGTCAATGTTTCCTTTTTATAAGTAAAAATTTTTTTAAAATAGCCTGGAACTGGAACAAAAATAGGCACACAGACCAGTGGAACAGAATTGAAAGCCCAGAACTAACCCCCCACACCTATGAACATCTAATCTTTGATGAGGAGGTGCAAAGAATTAAATAGAGGAATAAGGCTCTCTTCAATAAACAGTCATGGAAAAATTGAGTTGAAACATGCAGAAGAATGAAACTGAAACACTTTATCTCACTAGAAACAATGACAACTCCGAATAGATCAAGGACCTGGATGTTAGACCAGAAACCATAAAATACTTAAAGGAAAACATTGGTGGAACACTTTCACACCTAAACCTCAAGGGCATCTTCGATTATGAAAACCCAATTGCAATGAAGACTAAAGCAGAAACAAATATAATGGGACTACATCAAATTGAAAAGCTTCTGCACAGCCAAAGAAACTATCACACAAACAAAGAGACCCCTCACAGAATGGGAGAAGATCTTCACATGCCATACATCAGACAAGAGACTAATAACCAAAATATACAAAGAGCTCAGCAAACTTAGCAACAAAAAAGCAAATGATCCCATTCAAAAATGGGCAGAGGATATGAACAGAACCTTCACTATAGAAGAGATCCTAAAGGCTAACAAACACATGAAAAATTGCTCCAGGTCACTGATTGTCAGATAAATGCAAATAAAGACAGCACTGAGATACCACCTCACTCCTGTGAGAATGGCATATATCAAAAAGGACAGCAGCAACAAATGCTGGAGAGGCTGTGGGGACAGAGGAAACCTTCTGCACTGCTGGAGGGAATATAAATTGGTCCAACCTCTGTGGAGAGCAGTCTGGAGAACTCTCACAAGGCTAGACATGGACCTTCCATATGACCCAGTAATTCCTCTCCTAAGGACTCCATAATGCCCAACCAAAAATACATGTGTACACCTATGTTCATAGCAGCACAATTCATAATAGCTAGGACGTAAGTGGGGTTCCAGGAAGATGGCGGACTGAGAAGCTGCTAGCAGCATGTGCTCTGATCACATCTTCTGGAAAAGGTAGGATTTTCTGCCTTTAGCAGGCCAGTCAATAAGGGGTCCTAGTGGTGACACCAAAGAGGTGACTATAATTTAATTTGGGTTAAGAATTAGAGTAAAGGTGACACGGACTAGCGGGTGGGCTGCTCCAGACTTCCCAGGCGGCGGCGGGCAAGGCCGATGCACCGGGCATTGTCCTCCGCCCGGGAAGGCGGCTCCTCCGCCGGCTGCAGAACACTGCTGGGCGGCCGGCAGAGGACCCAGAGGGAGCACTATAGCTTGGGGGCTTTCTCTTGGGAGTCTCCAGGGACCACCGCGACCCTGAGGGCGGATCCAAAGACTTCTTAAGTATAGCTCTCATTGGATCAAAGGACTTGGAGCTAGTTTTCATTTTCGAGAAATCCTTTAAAAAAGTCTGGAGGGGGGGTTTCCCGGAAGATGGTGGACTGAGAAGCTGCTAGCCGCTGAGCTCCAAACACATCTCCTGGAAATAGTAGGATTTTCTGCCTTTAGCAGGCCAGCCAATAAGGGGTCATAGTGGTGACACCAAGGAGGTGACTATAACTTAATTTGGGTTAAGAATTAGAGTAGGGGAAAAAATTCTTTTTTCTTCCTTTTAATTTTCAAGCATACCTCCTTCCCCCCCCCCATAAGCAGTCCCTGGGGACCATCTCCTAGCAGGATACCCCACATCACGAAACAGGGTGCTTTTTTGAATTCACTGATACACATTTGGGAATTTCCTTGCACTGCTCTTTAATTACAACTCTTTTTCTTATCTTCTCCCTTTTCTCTCTCTTGTCTCTCTCTCTTTTTTTTTAAATCTTATCATACACTCCTTCCTTCTTCTTTGCCTTTCTGAATTTGTGAATTCATAATAGCTTCTTCTTCTTGTAGCATTTGCCCTTCTTCCGTAGCCAGTCAACAGCGTCAGGTTGAGCCTGATGTAAAGTTTTGAGACCTCCTTTGAATCTGGAGAGGTGGCAGTCGTTGACTATGTGGGTCATAGTCTGTCTGTAAACCTGGAAGCAACCCAGGTGCCCAACAACAGATGAGAGGCTGTGAAAGCTGTGGTATATATATACACAATGGAATACTTTGCTGCTATTAAGAACAATGAACCTACTTTCTCTGACCCATCTTGGATGGAGCTAGAAGAAATATGTTAAGTGAGCTATGTCAGAAAGACAAAGATGAGTGTGGGATGATCCCACTCATAAACAGTTGAAAAAAGAAGAACAGAAAGGTAAACTCAAAGCAGGATTTGACTGAATTTGGAGTAGGGCACCAAAGTAAAAATCTCTTGGTTGATGGCGAGGGCAGAAGTTCAGCTTCACTGGGGGGTGGGGGAGAAGAGACACAGTCTTTTGGTGGTGGGAATGGTGTTTATGTACAATCCTATTAATTTTTAATCATATAAATCACTATTTAATTCATATGAGAGGGGAAAAATTGATCAAATGTCTCAAACTTTTTAATGCATAGACCATAGGCTAAATCTTTGATATGTTGACTCTCTTAAAAGCTTAGACCAGGGAGAACAGAAGCAACTTGTGGCACAGCTATACACAAATAACATCAAAAGACATAAATTCTGGTGATGTTGTGTATGATACAGCAAATCCTAACAAAGAGATTTTTCAAAGTTAACCCAATTGCCAAATAATGTGATTATAGCAGTAACTATCTATAGCCTTCTTGAACCCTAAGATAGCAGAAATCTCCCATTTTCTCTATAGAGTCTATATTTCCCCCAGTTCTGGAACCTCTAGGATGGGGCTCACTTTCCTGCAAGTGTTTCTCAATTCATACCAATTGATATTGCATCTGTCGATCCCAACCTAATCAACACAAGGAGTACCACCTCAGCAAGCTTCACTTCAGACTGTGTCCAGAGACATGGAAAGATATCAGACATGGAGTGTCAACCTTTCAGCCTCTTTACTCAGGTGAGACCTTTCCTTTCAAAGGATTCTCTAATTCCATTCCAGGTTGTTCACTTCCTAACAAAGTCCCAAAACCTAACTATAGACCAGGTCCCATGAAATAGAGCATATGTTAGCATGTATCCATAAATTAGGGCAAAATATATACCTGAAAGCAAAAGTACAAAATAGTCTGCAGTTATAAACAACTATATGCCACCAAGCTATAGAACCTGGAAGAAATGGACGATTTCCTAGGTACCTACCAACTTCCAAAACTAAGTAAAGAGGAAGTAGATAACATGAACAGGCCCACTACAGCTAATGAAATTGAAACAGTTATCAAAAATCTCCCCAAAAATAAAAGTCCTGGACCAGATGGTTTTACAAATGAATTCTACAAAACCTTCAAAGAAGAACTAATATCTCTACTTTTAAAAAGTCTTCCAGAAGATTGAAGACACTGGAATACTCCCTTCCAGCTTCTATGAAGCCAACATCACTCTGATACCAAAAGCAGACAGGGACACAACCAAAAAAGAACACTATAGACCAATATCCCTGATGAACATAAGTGCTAAAATATTGAACAAAATTCTAGCCAACCAGATACAGCAGTATATTTAAAAGATTGTTCATCATGACCAAGTGTGGTTTATCCCAGGCATGCAAGGTTGGTTTAATATAAGTAAATCAATCAATCAATGTGATCCACCACATCAACAAAAGCAAGACCAAAAACCACATGGTCATATCAATAGACACAGAGAAAGCCTTTGACAAAATACAACATCCCTTTATGGTCAAAACACTACAAAAAATGGGAATAGATGGAAAATTCCTGAAGATAGTGGAGTCTATATATAGCACACCTACAGCCAACATCATACTCATCTTGGATGGAGCTTATTAAATGAGAAGGGTGAATATGAAATGATCCTACTCATATATGGGAATTGAAAAATAAGAACAGAAGAGAAAATACAGTGCAGAACTTGGACTGGATTTGGAGTATTGCATCAGAGTAAAGGATTCTGGTGGGGGCTGGAATTGTACAGATCCTGGAACATGATGGTGGAGGAGGATCTAGGAGGGGGCTTAGAGTGCTATGTGGAAAACAGAGAAATGTTACACATGTACCAACTACTGTATTTTACTGTTGACTGTAAACCATTAATCCCCCAATAAAGGGGGGGAAAAGAGTTGGAAATGTGAGGGGTTTTTTTGTTTGCTTGTTTCTTCCATTTACTCATAAAGTTGCTTTTCTGTGGAGAACTAGCCTCAGAAATTGTCAGAGGGCTCCAGCCTTCAAAGATTATCATTTTTTTTAAATCATCTTCATAATGTAATATCACCACCTAGTGGTTGCAAACAACTTTACCCATTGATCCAGGCAATTTTCTAACTATATTCTTGGGAATGATTATAGCCTCTCCTCTAGGATTTTTCCCTTTCTCTAACAAGATAATCTAGAAGTTAATTTTCCAACTTTGAATAGGTGTTAGATATTCATTAAATAAATGACAGAAAGACAAATTATTTCATACTCTAGTATGAAATGTAAACCAAAAGAGAAAATTTAGAACTTCTTTCCCAGATTCTTTTTTTTAATTATTTTTATTTATAAAATAGAAACATTAACAAGACCACAGGATAAGAGGGGTACAAGTCCACACAATTCCAACCCCTAGAACTCTGTACCCCGTCCTCTCCTTTGAAAGTTTTCCTATTTTTTATCCCTCTGGGAGTATGGACCCAGGATCATTATGATGTACAGAAGGTGGAAGGTCTGGCTTGGGTGTTGACAGGTCGATCCATACACCTAGCCTGTCTCTCTTTCTGTATGGGGGCAGAGCTCTGGGGAAACAGGACTCCAGGATACATTGGTTCTTTTAGACTTCAAATAGTTTGCAACTATTTCTTTCTAAAGACCATAGGGCAGACGACTTCACCAATGCATCCTGGAACCTCACCTCCCTGGATCCCTCCCCAACTAGAGAAAGACAGTAAACAAGCTGGATGAATTGACCTGCCAACACTCATGTCCAGCTAGCAATTACAGAAGTCAGAATCCCCACTTTCTGTACCCCACATAGAAATTTGGTCCATACTCCACAGGGGGAGAAATGTTAGAAGAAAATGACCACAGAGATCTGAACTCCAATTCCATCATGACCCAGAGAGAGAAGAGGGAAAAAAAAAAAAAAAGGACATTCTGAAGTACCAGTAGGTGTAGGTGTGACTTACAAAGGAAGAGAAGGTAGGGCCAAAGAAAAAAATGGATATATATATATATATATATATCTGTGATCTTGGCAGAACTACTGCAGTTCCTAATGGAGGTAGTAGGGGCACAGAGCTTGTGGGAACAGTGTAGAATCATACCCCTATTAACTCATAATTTTATAAAGCAATATCAAATCAGTAATAAAAATATTTTGGAGTTGTCTTTAAAAAATAAATAAATTCCAGAAGTACTTATTCCCAAATTTATTAACAATTCCTTTGGTACATTAGAAGATAGTGACTTTTTTTTTAAAGATCACAGCTACCATGGATGAAATAAAGAACATTTGCAACTCCAGATGTAAAGATCAATACCAAAACAAAAAAATGGTTGGTTCTGCTTCTATACAGAAGTCCAACTTGGTCAGGTGTTAGTGGCAACTCTGCTCAGAAAAACATAGTGACCCAAATGAAGTGACTTATTCTTAATAGACAATCACACGCATACACACACACACACACATGCACACACCACACAAACACCCACACACACACACACATACACAAAGAACAAAAGAAACTAAAGAATATAACACTTGGAAATATAACAGTAGTAAGACACTATTCTGCAGCTGAAGGAATAGTTCAACTGGCAAAGAATCATGCTTTTATGTCTGAGATTCCCAGTTTGATCCCTGGTGCTGCATATACCAGAGTAGTGCTCTGATTTGTCTCTCTCTCCTCTCTGCTTCATGTGAAATTCTCTTCCTCACTGTAACAAATAAAAGGCAAACCTTTAACAAAAGATAGTATTGGGCTGGGGAGATATCATAATGGTTATGCAAAAAAACTTTTATGCCTGAACACCAAAGGTTGCAGGTTTAATCCCCAACACTATAAACAAGAGCTAAGCAGAGTTCCAGTAAAATGATCATAGCAATTATTATTATAAATATATACATATATTATTCCAACATTATTTGTCTTAAATGTGCTTGCCTGATTAAATGCATAAAGCAAATCTCCAAGCCTACTGGCCAGGTTTCTGGCTGACCTGAGCCTTCAGGTGAGAAGGCTTTAACTCACAATTCCTGTTGTCCAGATGGAAGGGAAATGGCAGTTAACAGCAGTTACCTGACTCCTCAAAGAATATTGGGAGGCAAAGGGTTCATGAGAACTCCTTCTCCTCTGTGAATTAATTCTTTTCTATAAGGACTCAACTTTCCTTTCTGATTAAGTTTGTCCCAGTCTCAGTTGTACTCTAAAGAAAGGGGATTGGACTACCTCAAAAAGAATTTTGGTCCATACTCCCAAAGAGAAAAATGTTAGGGGTAGATGACCAGAGGTCTATGAATCCCAGTTCCACTGGGACCCAGAACTTTTGTGTCCAGGAACTTTGGGTTTTGCTCCACCACTGAGAGAGAAGAGAATCTGGAGAACACCCGAGGAAGTCAGATACTGTTCCCCTTTTCTGAGAGGGAAGAGGGAAAAGGAAGGACACCAGAAGTTGTAATAGGTATGGCTTAGAAAGGAAATGAAGATGGAATCTTAGAAGTGAATAAAAATGGGCATTAATTTCTACACTAGGTCAGCCATCTTTTTCAAAATGGTCCACATGCTTCTCTGGTGCATGCCTTTTCATTTTCCTAAAAAGTTTAAAATATGGGGGCAAACAGAAGTAGAGCCTAAAATGGAATTGGCGTATCGCACCAAAGTAAAAGACTCTGGGGTGGGTGGGTGAGGAGAATACAGGTCCAAGAAGGATTCAGAGGACCTAGTGGGGGTTGTATTGTTATATGGGAAACTGGGGAATGTTATGCATGTACAAACTATTGTACTTACTGTTGAATGTAAAACATTAATTCCCCAATTAAAAAAATCAGAGTCAAAAAATAAAAAATAAGTTGGTCAGAAAACCAAACAAAATAGTTGGAGTAAAACACCTTCAAAATTGTACAATAGGGAGTCGGGTGGTCGCGCAGCGGGTTAAGCGCACATGGCGCAAAGCGCAAGGACCATCGTAAGGATCCTGGTTCAAGCCCCCAGCTCCCCACCTGCTGGGGAGTCACTTCACAGGCAGTGAAGCAGATCTGCAGGTGTCTTTCTTTCTCTTCCCCTCCTCTCTCCATTTCTCTCTGTCCTATCTAATAATGATGACATTAACAACAATATAATTACAACAACAATAAAAAAACAAGGGCAACAAAAGGGAAAAATATATATTAAAAAATATTGTAACACAGTATATAGACTATTGGTTCCCTATGTTGTGTTAGTGATTATCCAAAGAATAGGTATAACTGCAGTGAAACAGCTTTCTGTCTTCAAATGTTTTTCTTTTAAAAACAAAATCCAAGGTAATTAGAACATAAATGTTTCACTCAAAACATGTCATGACTCAAAAGGCAATTTGGGGACCAGAGAGATAACATAGTGTTTACATGAAAAACTTTCACATCTGAGTCTTTGAGGTCCCAGATTTAATCCCCAGCACCACCATAAACCAGAGCTGAGCAATGCCCTGGTTTAAAAAGAAGAAAAACAAAAGGAAAACCAACTTTGTTGTCATCCACAGGTCTTAAGTGAATATGCTGGGATACTGGGAGAGCCAACAGCTTACAGTCCTTCAAAACCCTGGGTTTAATTCTCAGTGCCACATGAAGAACCATAGACAACACCAAGGCAACTCTGGATGGTGGGTGGTGGATGGTGGTGGGTGGTGTTTTGGAGTCTATCTCTTATCTCTTCTCTATTCTTCTCTCTCCCTCAATAGATATAGGATTTAAAAACTAGGCTGGGGAGGCTGTTCAGTGGTATCACCCATATATGAGGTCCTTGGTTCTCTAAGATGGTATTTTTAAAAAAACAAAGAATGTGCCTATTTCTGAGATTTGATGTATTAAGAAAGTAAAGTAGCTGAATTATTTACAAATTAGACCATTTCTCTGAGTCTTTGGGTAAAATATTAAGTGAAAGCTAAGACATACCGCATCTTCAAGCTACTAACCCACTGGAAGTCAGACCTGTACCAGTAGGTAGACCTGATAGTATGCTATGCTAAGGAGAAGTGAAAAAAAAGTTGTACATTTTAAATTATCCCACGGAAGTCATTCTTTAATGCAATGCACATTCAAGAAATACTTATTTCCCGGAAAGCAACCCACATAACACCTCTTTAAAAACTCTCACCAGGAGTCGGGCGATAGGGCAGTGGGTTAAGTGGATGTGGTGCAAAGCTCAAAAACCGCCTTAAGGATCCCGGTTCAACGCTTCATAGACAGTGAAGCAGGTCTGCAAGTGTCTATCTTTCTCTACCCCTCTCTGTCTTCCCCTCCTCTCTCCATTTCTCTCTGTCCTATCCAACAACAATGACATCAATAAAATAACAATAATAAATACAACAATAAAAACAAGGGCAACGAAAAGGGAATAAATAAATATTTTTTAAAAACTCTCACCATAAAGATTTAGCTAAATATATTTCAGTCTAGTAACACAAATAATCTCAAGTATTTTTATCTGATTTGGAAAAGAGTAGGCAGCATATTTAGCTTTCTAATTTGTTCTTTTTTGAGACAATGTGAAAAAGGAGTTGAGTGTGCATTTTTATACAAACTGGACATACAAAATAATAAGGGATGTTTCTCTTTATAGAAAGATCTCAGGCTGAATGTAGAGTTCAACTTCTGACACAACAGAAGAGATTACATAGACTTATCTCCACTAAAACTAATAGGACATTTCTGCTGGTGGCGTTGTTTTAAGTCTCTAAAGGTGGCCTTAAAAGCATTCAGCAAATGAAGAAAAAATTGTTTAAGAAAATCAACAACAAAAATATTCTGGCAAGTACAGTCATAATAAGTGGGGGATCCCTTCTTCCACCTAACCCTTGTCAGAAGGAGACGCAACTGTGAGCACAAAGACAATGAGAATATTGAATTTGTAAGCAGTAGTATGGTATGAAAATAGATCTATAGCAATAAAGAGATTAGATTAGTAATGGGGGGGAACTACCTGAAAAGAAAAGCTCAAGCCAATTTGCTTAAGCAGTAAATTCTGCCAAACATTTTAAGAAATATTAATATTTTTTCATGAACTCTTCCCCCCCAAAAATTTAAGGGATAAAAAGAACATTTTCGGGAGTCGGGCTGTAGTGCAGCGGGCTAAGCGCAGGTGGCGCAAAGCACAAGGACTGGTGTAAGGATCCCGGTTCGAACCCCAGCTCCCCACCTGCAGGGGAGTCGCTTCACAGGCGGTGAAGCAGGTCTGCAGGTGTCTATCTTTCTCTCCTCCTCTCTGTCTTCCCCTCCCTCTCTCCATTTCTCTCTGTCCTATCCAACAATGACAACAACAATAATAACTACAACAATAAAACAACAAGGGCAACAAAAGGGAATAAATAAATAATAAAATAAATATAATAAATAAATAAAAGAACATTTTCCAACCAATTTCATGAGGCCCTGATAATAAAACAGAAAGATGTTATAAGAAAACTACAAACCAACATTTTTAATAATACAGATGCCAAAAAGGACTAGCAAGCCAAGTTTTTTCTTTTTCTAATATTTATCTAATAGAGAGAAATCAAGAGGGGAAGGGAAGATAGAGAGGGGAAGAGAAAGAGAGACACTTGCAACACTGCTTCACAGCCTGCAAAGTTTTCCCCCTGCAGGTAGGGACTGGGGGCTTGGACCCAGCTCATTGCACACTACAACATGTGTGCTCAACCACCTAGCCCCACAAACCAAATATAAAAACATAAAAAGTGAAGTGGTATACTTCACAACTGTGAGAATGTCATACATCAGAAAAGGTAACAGCAACAAATGCTGGGGAGGGTGTGGGGTCAAAGGAACCCTCCTATACTGCTGGTGGGAATGTCAGTTGGTCCAACCTCTGTGGAGAACAGTCTGGAGAACTCTCAGAAGGCTAGAAATGGACCTACCCTATGACCCTGCAATTCCTCTCCTGGAGATATATCCTAAGGAACCCAACATATCCATCCAAAAAGATCTGTGTACACATATGTCCTTGGCAGCACAATTTGTAATAGCCAAAACCTGGAATCAACCCAGGTGTCCAACAACAGATGAGTGGCTGAGCAAGTTGTGGTATATAGACAATGGAATACTACTCAGCTGTAAAAAATGGTGACTTCACCATTTTCAGCCGATCTTGCATGGACCTTGAAAAATTCATGTTAAATGAAATAAGTGAGAAACAGAAGGATGAATATGGGATGATCTCATTCTCAGGCAGAAGCTGAAAAGCAAGATCAGAAGAGCAAACGTAAGTAGAACCTGAACTGAAATTGGCGTATTGCACCAAAAAGTAAAAGTCTCTGGGGTGGGTGAGGGGGGGAGAATACAGGTCCTTCAGAGGACCTAGTGAGGGTTGTATTATTATGTGGAAAACTGAGAAATGTTATGCATGTACAAACTATTGTATTTATTGTCAAATGTAAAACATTAATTCCCCAATAAAGAAATTTTTTTAAATAATAAAAAATAAAGT
Source organism: Erinaceus europaeus (assembly GCF_950295315.1). Classification (NCBI taxonomy): domain Eukaryota; kingdom Metazoa; phylum Chordata; class Mammalia; order Eulipotyphla; family Erinaceidae; genus Erinaceus; species Erinaceus europaeus. Next base: position 81,799,775 of record NC_080171.1, on the reverse strand, counting down.
ATTATACACCATGACCAAGGCTAACTTAACATCTAAAATTAATGTAATATGCTATAACAATGAAATAAAAAGCAAAATTCAGGATACAGGAAAATACTTGACAAAATCCAATATCCAATCATGATATTTTTATCGTGATTTATTTATTTATTTATTTTGCCTCCAGGTTTATTGCTGGGACTTAGTACCTGAACTATGAATCCACTGCTCCTGGAGGCCATTTTTCCCATTTTGTTGCCCTTGTTGTTACCCCTGTTGTTTTCGTTATTATTGTTGTTGTCATTGCTGCTGTTGTTGTTGGATAGGACAGAGAGAAATCAAGAGAGGCAGGGAGACAGAGATGGGGAGAGAAAGGCAGACACATGCAGACCTGCTTCACTGGCCGTGAAGTGACCCACATGCAGGTGGGGAGCCAGTAGCCCAAACTAGGATCCTTACACAGGTCCTTGCGCTTTGCGCAATGTTCACTTAACCCACTGCGCTATACCGCCCAACCCCCTGTGATTTTTTTAATCACGACTTTTTGGGGGCCAAGTGGTGATGAGCCTGGTTATATTATAGTTACATTATAGTGTGGAAGGACCCAGGCTCAAGCCCCTGATCCCCACCTACATTGGGAAAGCTTTACACATGGTGAAACAGGGCTGCAAGTGTCTTTCTCCCTCTCTGTCTCCCCCTTATTTTTTCTCACTGTCTCTATCTAATGATATATAAATAACAATATTAAAAAATATATTTTTACAAAAAGGAAAATTACTCAACAGACTAGGAATAAATGAGAACTCACGTTAATAAAGGTTTAAAAAAAAAAAACAGTTAATTTCACACCAACCTTAAAGGAATAAGACAATAATATTCTACTTTCAATACATCTTTTCAATACTGTTCTAGAATTCTAGTCAAGTCAATTAAGACAAAATAAGGAAAGGAGTAAGGAAGGAAGAAGGGAGGGAGGAAGGAAATGGAATGAAGGAAGGGAGGGAGAGAGAAGGGGAATTGGAATGGAGAAAAGGATAGAGAAAGGAAGGCAGGCATCTAAATTAGAAAGAAAACCTAGGGGGGAGACTTCCGGAGGCAGGGTTACAAGCAGCAGCAGATCAGTTTCTCTCCTCTCCTCTCCTCTCCCTGATCAACTAGGAATACCAAAAGAGACCACCTGGGACTGAAACAAGACAGGACTAGAACAACTACAGGAACCCACCAAATCACCGGTGAGTGCAAACACACATGGCTGGTGATAGAGAGGAGCCTAGGGAGAGACTAAGTGGCTGGTAACAGTCCAGTGGTTTATCAGTTAAGACACCACCTCCAGTCTGTTCCACCAACAAGGGGACAGCTGAAGGGAGGAGAGGACTCACTGGAGACTCACCAAGTGCAACTCTGAGTCTCCATTGCTACTGCTCTCAGAACCTGGAGCAGCAGCAGGGAGGGACACCGGGAGACAGAGTTCTAACCAGGAAACTCAGGAGAAGACCTATACTTCTGTGGCATAGCTGTGGGGCTGTGAAAGTCTCTTTGCATAACCACCGGACTATCTCTGCCACACCCTGCCTTATCTCTTGGTTAGGAGTCAGTGATTAAGTTAAGAAGCCTACTTATACTTAGAAGCACTCAGGCTCCCATAGCCTACAGAGAAGAAAAAAAAAAAAAGAGGCTTTTAAATCACTGAGCTCCAACTCAGGGATTAAAATATTATTGAAACAACTGTTAACTTCCACCACTGTGAACTCTTTAATTACCTTACTTAGACACAAGTCAATCCAGGAAATAGTGATCAGTAATTCGAAAAGTAGTAAGAGAGGGAACTCATAACATAGCATATAAAATGGGTAAACCAACAAGAAGAAATATTGGAGAAACTAACCAGGACAACAGCCCAGCTAAAAGCCCCACGAAGGGTAAAGCACAAAATAACGAGGCACACATACAAACATTAGCTAAGGAAATAATCACAGGAGTGAGTAAAGAGTTTGAAAGACTTGTAATCAGAAATACAGGAACAACAAATGAGACTCTAGAAGAAAACACTTAACTATCTCAAGGTTATTAGAGAGCTGAAAGCTGAAATAGATGAGCTAAGAATGTAACTAGCTGAACAAGCTAAAACAGTATCAGATCAGGGAAACAAAATAGATGAACTCCAGAAAACAGTAGAGGGTAGAGAGAATAGAATCAATGAGGCTGAAGACAGAATTAGCAAGACTGAGGATGAATTAGAGACAACTAAAAAAGAAGTAAGAGATCTCAAAAAGAGATTAAGAGATGCTGAAAACAACAACAGAGACCTATGGGATGACTTCAAAAGAAAAAATATACACATTATTGGCTTACCAGAGGAAGAAAGAGAGGGAGAGGAAGAAAGCATTCTTCAGGCCATAATAGCTGAAAATTTCTCTAGTCTAGACAACATCAAAGACATAAAGATTCAAAAAGCGCAGAGGGTCCCAAACAGAATTAACCCAGACTTAAAGACACCAAGACACATCATATTTAGAATGGAAAGGAATAAGGATAAAGAAAGGATCCTGAAGGCTGCAAGAGACAAAGAGTCACCTACAGAGGAAAACCCATAAGATTAGCAGCAGACTTCTCCACACAAACACTACAGGCCAGAAGAGAATGGCAAGATATCTATCGAGTACTCAATGAGAAAGGCTTTCAACCAAGAATACTATATATCCTGCTAGACTGTCATTCAGACTAGATGGAGTCATTAAAAAAGCTTCTCAGACAAGCAACAGTTGAAGGAATCAACTATCACCAAGCCTGCCCTGAAAGAAGTTCTGAAAGGTCTTCTATAAACAGTCAGACCATCATAAATAGGACATATATCAGAACACTAAAACTCTACAAGAATGTCATTAAAATATCTTCAATCTTTGATATCAGTAAATGTCAATGGGCTGAATTCACCTATTAAAAGACACAGAGTAGGAAGATGGATCAGAAAATACAACCCAACAATATGCTGTCTACAGGAAAACCACCTAACTCAACAAGACAAACACAGACTTAAAAGGATGGAAAACAATCATACAAGCCAATGGCCCACAAAAAAGGGCAGGAACAGCTATTCTCATATCTGACACGATAGACTTTAACATAGATAAGATTGAAAAAGATAGAAATGGACACTACTTAATGCTCAGAGGATCAGTCAATCAAGAGGACTTAACAATTATTAGCATCTATGCACCCAATGAGAAGCCATCTAAATACATCAAACGTCTACTGAAAGAGCTACAGCAATATATTAACAGCAACACAGTCATAGTAGGGGACTTCAACACCCCACTCTCTCTACTTAACAGATCATCCAGGCAGAAAATCAATAAAGACATAAGGGAGCTAAATGAAGAGATAGATAAACTAGCACTATTGGACATTTTCAGAGTCATTCATCCCAAGAAACTGGAATACACATTTTACTCAAATCCACATGTATCATTCTCAAGGATAGACCATATGTTAGGCCACAAAGACAGCATCAGCCAATTCAAGAGCATTGAAATCATCCAAAGGATCTTCTCAGACCACAGTGGAATTAAACTAACACTTAACAATCAACAAAAGATTAGTAATAGTCCCAAAATGTGGAAGCTCAACAGTAAACTTCTTAACAAACTCTGAGTCAAAGAGGAAATCACGTAAGAAATCAAAATGTTTTGAGACTTCAATGAAAATGAAGACACAAGCTATCAAAATATTTGGAACACAGCTAAGGCAGTACTGAGAGGGAAGTACATAGCTATATAAGCACACATTAGGAAACAAGAAAAACTCAAATAAACAGCCTGATTGCATATCTTAAAGACCTAGAAGAAGAACAACAAAGGAACCCTAAAGCAACCAGAAGGACAGAAAAAACTAAAATTAGGGCAGAAATAAATAACATTGAGAATAAGAAAACCATTCTTCTTCTTCTAGCGTTTGCCCTTCTTCCACAGCCAGTCAACAGCATCAGGTTGAGCCTGATGTAAAGTTTTGAGACCTCCTTTGAATCTGGAGAGGTGGCAGTCATTGACTATGTGGGTCATAGTCTGTCTGTAGCCGCAGGGGCAGTTCGGGTCGTCTTTGGCTCCCCAGCGATGGAACATAGCAGCGCACCAGCCATGGCCTGTTCGATAGCGATTGAGGAGAGCCCAATCATAACGTGCTAGGTCAAAGCCGGGTTGACGTTTGCAGGGGTCTGTGATGAGGTGTTTGTTCTTTACCTCAGCTGACTGCCAACTCTGTTTCCAAGAGACTGGAACAGAGAAGTTCAGTGTAGGCGTAGGGGACCAGATTGGGTGACGAGACGTCAAGCGTTGAACAGGGTGGGCAAAGATATCCGCGTATATTGGCAGGTCCGGTCGAGCGTAGACGTGGGAAATGAACTTAGATGATGCCGCATCCCGACGAATATCTGGCGGGGCGATGTTGCTAAGAACTGTCAGCCATAGAACCGGGGTGGAACGGATGGTTCCAGAAATTATCCATACAAAAGATCAACAAAAGTAAATGTTGGTTCTTTGAAAGAGTGAACAAAATCGACAAACTTTTAGCCAGACTCACCAAAGAAAAAAGGGTGAAGGCCCAAATAAATCAGATAGTAAATGAAAGAGGAGATATCACAACAGACACTGCAGAAATTCAACATATCATGCGAGACTTCTATGAACAACTATATGCCACCAAGCTAGAGAACCTTGAAGGAATGGACGATTTCCTAGATACCTACCAACTTCCAAAACTAAGTAAAGAAGAATTGGATAACATGAACAGGCCCATCACAGCCAATGATATGGAAACAGTTATCAAAAATCTCCCCAAACATAAAAGTCCTGGACCAGATGGTTTTACAAATGAATTCTACAAAACCTTCAAAGAAGAGTTAATACCTCTACTATTAAAAGTCTTCCAGAAGATTGAAGACCCTAGAATACTCTCTGCCAGCTTCTATGAAGCTAACATCACTCTGATACCAAAAGAAGACAGGGACACAACCAAAAGAGAAAACTACAGACCAATATCCCTGATGAACATAGATGCTAATATACTGAACAAAATTCTAGCCAACCAGAAACAGCAGTATATTAAAAAAATTGTTCATCATGACCAAGTGGGGTTTATGCCAGGTATGCAAGGTTGGTTTAATATACGTAAATCAATCAATGTGATCCACCACATCAACAAAAGCAAGACCAAAAACCACATGGTCATATCAATAGATGCAGAGAAAGTCTTTGACAAAATACAACATCCCTTTATGATCAAAACACTACAAAAAATGGGAATAGATGGAAAATTCCTGAAGATAGTGGAGTCTATATATAGCACACCTACAGCCAACATCATACTCAATGGTGAAAAACTGGAAGCATTTCCACTCAGATCAGGTACTAGACAGGGCTGCCCACTATCACCATTACTATTCAACATAGTGTGGGAAGTTCTTGCCATAGCAGTCAGGCAGGAGAGCAAGGAATTAAAGGCATACAGATTGGAAGAGAAGAAGTCAAACTCTCCCTATTTGCAGATGACATGATAGTATACATGGAAAAACCTAAGGAATCCAGCAAGAAGCTTTTGGAAATCATCAGGCAATACAGTAAGGTGTCAGGCTACAAAATTAACATTCAAAAGTCAGTGGCATTCCTCTATGAAAACACTAAGTTAGAAGAAGTTGAAATCCAGAAATCAATTCCTTTTACTATAGCAACAGAAACAATAAAATAGCTAGGAGTAAACCTAACCAAAGAAGTGAAAGACTTGTATACTGAAAATTATGAGTCACTACTCAAAGAAATTGAAAAAGACACAAAGAAGTGGAAAGTTATTCCATGTTCATGGGTTGGAAGAATTAACATCATCAAAATGAATATACTACCCAAAGCCATCTACAAATTTAATGCTATCCCCATCAAGATTCCAAGCACATTTTTTAGGAGACTAGAACAAATGCTACAAATGTTTATCTGGAACCAGAAAAGACCTAGAATTGCCAAAACAATCTTGAGAAAAAAGAACAGAACCAAAGGCATCACACTCCCAGATCTCAAATTGTATTATAGGGCCATTGTCATCAAAACTGCTTAATACTGGAACGAATAGACACACTGACCAGTGGAATAGAATAGAGAGCCCAGAAGTAAGCCCCCACACCTATGGACATCTAATCTTTGACAAAGGGGCTCAGACTATTAAATGGGGAAAGCAGAGTCTCTTCAACAAATGGTGTTGGAATAAATGGGTTGAAACATGCAAAAGAATGAAACTGAACCACTCTATTTTATCAAATACAAAAGTAAATTCCAAGTGGGTCAAAGAATTGGATGTTACGCCACAAACTATCAGATACTTAGAAGAAAATATTGGCAGAACTCTTTTCCGCATAAATTTTAAAGACATCTTCAATGAAACGAATCCAATTACAAAGAAGACTAAGGCAAGTATAAACCTGTGGGACTACATCAAATTAAAAAGCTTCTTCACAGCAAAGGAAACCACTACCCAAATCAAGAGACCCCTCACAGAATGGGAAATGTTCTTTACATGCCATACAAAAGAAAAGAGGCTAATAACCAACATATATAAAGAGCTTGCCAAACTCAACAACAAGAAACCAAATAACCCCATCCAAAAATGGGGAGAGGACATGGACAGATTATTCACCACAGAAGAGATCCAAAAGGCTGAGAAACACATGAAAAATGCTCCAAGTCTCTGATTGTCAGAGAAATGCAAATAAAGACAACAATGAGATACCACTTCACTCCTGTGAGAATGTCATACATCAGAAAAGGTAACAGCAGCAAATGCTGTGCTGGAGAGGGTGTGGGGTCAAAGGAACCCTCCTACACTGCTGGTGGAAATGTAAATTGGTCCAACCTCTGTGGAGAGCAGTCTGGAGAACTTTCAGAAGGCTAGAAATGGACCTACCCTATGACTCTGCAATTCCTCTCCTGGGGATATATCCTAAGGAACCCAACATATCCATCCAAAAAGATCTGTGTACTCATATGTTCTTAGCAGCACAACTTGTAATAGCCAAAACCTGGAAGCAACTCAGGTGTCCAACAATAGATGAGTGGCTGAGCAAGTTGTGGTATACAGACAACGGAATACTACTCAGCTGTAAAAAAAAATGGTGACTTGACCGTTTTCAGCCGATCTTGGATGGACCTTGAAAAAATCATGTTGAGTGAAATAAGTCAGAAACAGAAGGATGAATATGGGATTATTTCACTCTCAGGCAGAAGTTTAAAAACAAGATCAGAAACGAAAACACAAGTAGAACCTGAAATGGAACTGGCATATCGCACCAAAGTAAAAGACTCTGGGGGGTGGGTGGGTGGGGAGAATACCTAGTGGGGGTTGTATTGTTATATGGGAAACTGTGGAATGTTATGCATGTACAAACTATTGTACTTACTGTTGAATGTAAAACATTAATTCCCCAATTAAAAAAAAGAGAGAGAAGAAAAAAAAGAAAGAAAACCTAACTGCATCAGCTACTTTACCAATGTCATTTCATTTGATGTAGTTTCCTTATAGCACTGATGATTAAAAAAAAAAAAAAAAGCAACCCCAGTTGTCATACAGAACAATGCTTTTAAGGACTTTCTCTCATTATGTTATTTTACTTAAAGTCAGTTTCCAAGACTTTATCAGTGACATTGAGAATTCACAAACAGCATGATCTTAAAGCATAGACTCTTGAACAATGGTTAGGTTAGTTAGGGGCATGAGCCCCTGCACCATTGAAAATACATATATAAGTTTTAAAATATTGTTATTGGGGGGTTAATAGCTTACAAAAAATACAGTTGTTGGTACATGTGTAAAGTTACTCAATTTTCTGCAAAACTTTCACCCCAGCCTAGGTCTTATTCCACCATCATACACCAGGACCTGAAAGTCCCCTCCCCAAGTCCTTTACTTTAGTGCAATATACCAAATCCAGTCCACATTTTGCTTTGTGTTTCCCCTTGTTGTTCTTATTTCTCAACTTCTATATAAAACCATCCCATATTCATCCTTCTCTTACTGGCTTATCTCACTTAATATGATTCATTTAAGGTCCATCCAAGATGAGGTGAAGAAGATGGATTCGCCATTTTTTATAGTTGAGTAGTATTCCAGTGGGTATATAAACACACCATATCTTCATCAGCCACTCATCTATTGTTGGGTACCTACGTTTCTTCCAGGTTTTGGTTATTACAAATTGTGCTGCTATGAACATAGGTATACACATATCTTTTTTGGATGAGTGGTTTCTTAGGATATATCCCCAGGAGAGAAGTTACAGGGTCATAGTCCATTTCTAGTCTTCTGAGAGTTCTGAGACTATTCTCAAAAGGGTTGGATCAATTTTCATTCACACCAGCAAAGCAGGAGGATTCCCTTTTGCCTGCAACCACTTCAGGATTTGTTGATGCCATCCTTTCTCACAGGGGTCGTGTTATCTCATTCTTGTCTTTATGTGCATTTCTTTGACTTGGAGCATTTTTCTTATGTCTGTTGGACTTTAGGATCTCTTCCTCTGTTTGTATCCTTGCCTCACTTTTGGATGGAGTCATTTGTTGTTGTTGTTGCTGAGTTTGGTGAGCTTTTCATATATTTTGGTTATTTATATGGTCAGACTTTTGTCTGATGTATGGCATGCAAAGATCGTCTCCCATTCTGTAAGGGGTCTCTTTGTTTGAGTGGTGACTTCTTTTGCCGTGCAGAAGCTTTTCAGTTTGTTCTAGACTTCCTTGCAATTGGACTTAAGTCATTGAAGATGCCTATAACATTCAGTTTAGATGGCAAAGAGTGCTGCCAATATTTTCCTTTAAGTATTTGATAGTTTCTGGTCTAACATTTGGAGTTTACTTTTTGTGTGTGATGAAATGTATTGGTTCAGTTTCACTGTTCATATTTCAACCCACTTTTCCCAACACCATTTGTTGAAAAGACTTTCCTTTATCCACTGAGCCCCCTTTCCAGTAATTAGATGTCCATATGTACGGGCATATGTAATTTTTGAATCCCCAAATACTTAACTGCTAATAGCCTCCTATTGACTGAAAGCCTTACCAATAACAAGAATCAATTCAGCACATAGTCTGCATATTAGTATATTATATATTGTGTTCTTACAATAAAGTAAGCCAGAAAAAGACAAAATTATAAAAAACTGGGGAAAACAGTTGGGGAATAGCACAATGATCTTTGATACAGCATATGCCAGTGATGCTCTTTCTCACTCTTGCTCTCCCTCTCATTCTCATTAACAAATAAGTCTTTTTTAAATTTTTTTCATCTTATTTATTTGCTGGATAGAGACAGTCAGAAATTTAGAGGAAAGGGTGTGATAAGAGAGGGAGAGAGACAGAGAGACACCTGCAGCACTACTTCACCACTTAAGAAGCTTTCCCCCTGCAGGTGGGGACCAGGGTCTCAAACTTGGGCCCTTGTGCACTGTAACATGTGTGCTCAGCCAGGTGCGCCACCACCTGGCCCCAACAAATAAGTCTTTTATAAAAAATAAATCAGGGAAATATCACAGTACACCAAACTTGTATATATGAGGTCCCAGAGGTACTAAGTTCAGTCCTAATTACCATAATATCCCAGAGCTGAGCATTGCTGTATTTCTCTCACATGAAAATAAATCTTAAAAAAAAAAAAAAAGAAAATCATAAGATAAAATTCTACAGTATTGCACTATATTCGATAAGGTTATTTACCACATACCATAAGTAGTCTATTTAGAAGATGAATCATGTGCCATAACTTTCTTTTTTTCTTTTATGTGCCAGAACTTTCATCCATATTTTATATGATAAAAACTGCTGGCACTCGTGTGGGCTGGTTCTCAGCTAGAAAGGTAAACTATCGAATTTCCATCACCAGTTCAAGAGACTGCGTGAAAAGAAAGAAACTCAGGGAGGATTCTGGTACAAACACACTCGATTATTGGGGGAGTGGGTTTGGGTTAATATAGAAGGCTAGACAAAGAACCGTTTTCACATACATCAGAATTCATAGGTTTCGTAAAGGTCAGAATGCCCCCTATGGTAGGGGCTGGTATGACAAGAGTTGATACATAAAGATCAATACAATTAGTCTCCTGATGCAGGCATTTAATTAGCCAAAGGCATTTGAGAGAATAGGGCTTGAGCCAGTAAGGTGAGATAGAGAAGGAAGAACAAAGCTTTAAAGACATCTAAAGGGCTCCAGGAAATAAGGTCTTGGGGGCTTTTCACTTGTCTGGTGTTAGGAGTGTGTGACAGGATGTGCTCTTCCTTTGTGATCAAAAGGTGAAGTAGAATGTGTGAACTTTGAGTGAGTGTAACCATTTGGCTGACAGTAGGGGAGAGAGGAAATAGGCTCTTTGCAGGCTCTTTGTGGATTTCGGGAGTCTTACAGAGGCAAGCTGAGTCTGATAGACTTTTCTCTCTTGGCTCATCTCTATGGAGAGAGGCTAACAAGAGAGGTGTCTTTTCAGACCTTCATCCATGAAGATGGGGGGAGCTTCCCTAAGCTCTACCAAACTTCCACATAGTCCCACAAAAAACCACTATAAATGTTATCTGAGGGAGCTGGCCAGTATCACAGCAGGTTAAGTGCACATGGAAGCAAAGTGCAAGGACCAGGAGCAGGGATCCTAGTTTGAGCCCCGACCCCCCCACCTGCAGGGGGGTCGCTTCACAAGCAGTGAAGCAGGTCTTCAGGTATCTTTCTCTCCCCCTCTCTTTCTACCTTTCTCTCTCAATTTCTCTCTGTCCTATCCAACAACAATAATAATAATAACGATGATAAACAAGGGCAACAAAAGGGGAAAAAAATAGCCTCCAGGAGCAGTGGACTTGTAGTAAAGGCACTGAGCCCCAGTAATAACCCTAGAGGCAAAAAAAAGTGCAAGGACCTGCATAAGGATCCTGGTTCAAGCCCCCAGCTTCCCACCTGTAGGGGGTCACTTCACAAGCAGTGAAGCAGGTCTGCAGATGTCTATCTTTCTCCCCTCCTCTTTGTTTTCCCCTCCTCTCTTGATTTTTCTCTGTCCTGTCCAACAAAAACAGTTATGACAACAGTAACAACTAGAACAAGTCCAACAACAAAGGCAACAAAATGGGATAAATGGCCTCCAGGAGCAGTGGATTTGTAGTGCAGGTACCAAGCCCCAGTGATAACCCTGGAGGCAAAAGATAAATAAAATAAATTAAAATTAAAATTAAAAAGTTAGCCTGGAGCACTGAAGCCCTGAACATGGGAAGAAATATCATAAAAAAATTAAAAATAGGTTATCTGTATTACTAATACTAGACATATTAAATAAAAAGTTAATATAAAACAAAATTAATACATAGCTATAAATATAATGACTCTTGAATTGATAAAACTAACTTTTAAAAATGGCATTGAAATGAATTGTGCAATTCAAACTCATGTTGTTCAAGAGTCAACTACATTTAGAAGGTCCTAAAGTGGTCACCTTAAACAACCATTAGATAGTATAATGATAGTAGCAAAGATTCTCATGCCTGAGGCTCCAAAATCCCAGGCTCAGTCCCCTGCACCACCATAAACCAGAGCTGAACAGTGCTATGGTAATAAATAAATAAATGAAACAACCACTAGAATTAATAATTTAGCAAGGTTGCAGGATACAAGTTCAATAAATAAAAATCAGGCAAGGAAAACTTGGAGGCAACCCAGGTATCCAACAACCGATGAATGGCTGAGAAAATTGTACTATATAAACACAATACAATACTGCTCAGCTGTTAAAAATGATGAATTCACCTTCTTCACCTCATCTTGGATGGAGCTAGAAGGAATTATGTTAAGTGAGAGAAGCCAGAAAGAGAAGGATGACTACGGGTTCCCACTCATAGGCAGAAGTTGAGAAAGAATACAAAGGGAAAAAAAAGAAAACAAAGGGAAACACAAAGCAGAATTTGGACTGGTTTTGGTATATTGCACCAAAGTAAAAGACTCCGGGAGGGAGGGAGGGAAGGTAAATTTTCAGGTTTATTGTAGGGGGTGTGGGGGTAACGACACAGATCTTGGTGGTGAGAATGGTGTTACTCTACACTCCTGTTAATTTATAATCTTATAAATCACTATTCATTCAATTCCCTTATGAAAGGGAAAATAGATTGAATGTCTTGAGTTCTTTAAATGCCTAGATTTCAATTCTGAGTATATATCCCTTTAGTCTAAGCACTTAATGTTTAAAATTTGTAAACTGAATTCTGACACTGGGCTTAAATTGTTAAAGCATTTCTAAAAATAACATTTTTAAAATACTAAATTACCTATAATCTTAGACCAGGTAGATCAGAAGCAACTGGTTCTGTCAGTATCTAAGATACAATTACTTGTAAGTAACATAAATCATAGTGAGGTCATGTATGGTACAGTAAATCCTAACCACCGGATTTTTCAAAGTAAACCAAACTCCCAAATAATTTGGCTATAATAATTTTTATCGGGAGTTGAGCGGTAGCATAGTGTGTTAAGCGCATGTGATGCAAAACGCAAGGACCAGCATAAGGATCTTGGTTCAAGCCTCCAGCTCCCACCTGCAGGGGAGTCACTTCACAGGCAGTGAAGCAAGTCTGCAGGTGTCTATCTTTCTCTCCCCTTCTTTGCCTTCCCGTCCTCTCTCCATTTCTCTGTCCTATCTAACAACAACGGCATCAATAACAACAATAATAACTACAACAACAATAAAAACAACAAGGGCAACAAAAGGGAAAATAAATTAAATAAATATATATAATAATTATCTATTGCCTACAGCAAGGAACCTTCCCCATTCTCTTTAAAATTTGTATTTCTCACAGTCCTAGAACTTCTGGGACTTTGCTGTATTTCTTCATGCTTCTCCTCATGATCTGCTACCTTGTGATACTGCCTCTGCTGATCTCACTTAAATAAATACAACCAGTGCCACCATGCCATGTTTCACTTTGTACTATATCCAGAAATGCCAAGTCTGAGATGTCAACCCTCCCAACTCCAATAATGTGGTGGAACCTTTCCTAACACATGGGGCTACCTAGTTCCATTTCAAATGGCACATTCTCTAACAATGTTACAGAACCTAGATATAGAGCAGGGCCTAAGGGACAGAATACACATGCACACATATCCATAAGTTAGAGGAAATTATATACCTCAAAGTAAAAGTGCTCAATAGTCTGCTGTGATAGACTAAGATTCATAAACTCAGCAAGCAAGTAAAAAGATCTAAAGAAGACACCATAAAGTACCTAATCAAATATTTATTACTTAGGCCTAGACACCCTCCATTCCTACCCCCTACTTCACTTCCCTCAATCACTTTAAATCTAACATTGTCAGAGACTGGCTCCTTTTGGTCTATACCAGCCAACCCATCATATGGGGCTCTAGTCAGGGAATCCTTGGATTTCCACATAGATACAATGGTTCTAGACCTCTAGTAGATCCCTGATCCCTCTCCCCACCATCACTGGTGACTTAAATCAGAAACATCACCATAAGCCCTCTTGTGGGCCTCTCTAGGACCTTGCCTTCACTATAGAGCAACAATGGTAGGGACTTCCCACTCTCTGAATGGAGGCTAAGTCAACCTACTATACCACTCGAGGAAGACTGGTCCTGAAATTAGTGCAGCCTTGATTGTTCCTAGCTGTTACCATGGGTTGTGACCTCAGACTGACAGGGACTCAGAGGTTACACAACTTCTGTGCAAACAAAAATACATATGGGAACAAGGGCAGATCAATAGAGCTAACAGTTAATGGTATTTATATACTTTCCTTATATTTGGGAGCTCTCTGTCCTAATCCAGATTTCTAGTCCTATTCTCAACTCTGACACCATTTTCTCAGACAATAATTTTAATCTACCTGCATATCAGCTATAGACTCAGGCAAAAAATTACTAGTTGTAGGCCTCTTTGAATATACCTAAAATAAACTGCTTAGCTTCTTCCCACCCAAAGACCCCTAATTTCAACTGCTCTATTCCCTCCTTTGGGTTCCTGTATATTAAACAACTTGTCCTACTTCATATCTTACCACCTTTCAGGCACCAAGCTGCAGAAGCTACTATGATTTCATCCTGACTTCCCTGGGCAGACAGCCTCACCAATATGTCCTGGAACCTCAACTCTAGAGCTCTACTCCACAAGGGAAAGGTAGAAACAGGCTGGGGGTATGGATCAAGCCACCAATTCCCATGTCAAGTGGAAAAGCAATGACAGAAGCCAGAGCACCCACCTTCTGCACCCCAAAAAGAATTTTGGACCATACTCTTAGTGAGGGAGACATGATAGGGGAAGATGACGAGAGGGCTCTGAATTCCAACTCCATCAAGATGTGGAGAGAGAAGAGGAAAAATGGAGGGACATTTTGATGTAGTAATAGTGTGACTCGGAAAGGAAGAGAAGATAGGACCTAAAAGGTAGGGAGGGACAAATATATATAAATACAGACAGGTAGTTGTAGAAATAATAGTTAACCTATATTTGCAACCTTAGAACTGCTGTAGCTTCCAATGGAAGGAATGGGGATACAGAACTCTGGTGGTGGGAACAGTGCAAAGGTGTAACCCCATTACCTTGTAATTGTGTAAGTCACTATTAAATCACCAATAATTTTTTAATTGGTCAAAGGAATAGGAGGGGATAGGACATAGAACTCTGGTGGTGACAACTATGTGAAATTTTACCCCTGTTATCTTATAATCTTATTAACCACTATTAAATCACTATTAAAAATTATATGCTAGCTTTTTTTTCAGCCACCAGATTCCAGATGCTACCATGATGCCAACCAAACTTCCCTGGGCAGATAACCCCACTATTGTGTCCTGGAGCCCTGCTTCCCCAAAGCCCTGCCCCACTAGGGAAAGAGAGAGAAAGGCTGGGAGTATGGATCAACCTGCCAACGCTCATGTTCAGTGGGAAAGCAAGTACAGAAGCCAGACCTTTCACATTCTGTCCCCCATGGTGACCCTGGGTCCATACTCCCACAGGGTTAAAGAATAGGAAAACTATCAGGCGAGGGGATGGAATAGGAAAGCTATCAGGCGAGGGGATGGTAGTGAGAACTGTAGCCCCCTTAACCTATAGTTTTGTCAGTATTTCCATTTTACAAATAAAAATTTTTTTAATTATGACACTTCCATCCTATTAAATACTGTGCAGACATTAAAATGAAATGTTTTTCTATGTTGAGCCTCTGGGTAAAAAATCAGGCAAGGTCATTAAGATGAGAGAAAAGACACTATAGATCTCCTGATGGAAGTTACATGCCATTGATGAAGTTTTCACACACACACACACACACACACACACCCTGTCAGTTTAAGTTTCGAGTTCAAGCCTCCAAATCTAAGGGCCAGCTGTGAGACATATGAACAGAAAAACATGTTAAACACTATTGGAATAGCAATGAGAAGTACCAGTTCATGGTCTACCATTTTCATACCCAGACAACACCCTTATTAGGAAAGGCCAAACCTGCAGATAATCCAGTCCACATGGCTAGGTTCTGGGCACATTCATCTCTAAATAGCCTTCTCTTAGTCACCTCAAATACCACAAAGCTCATGCTAGTGAGGGCAGTCTATCCTTGGGAATATGGGTCCAGGAAAGAGGCCTGCACAGGACATGGAAGCAGTCTTGAAGCCACTGAGGTAGAGAATTGCAGAGTTGTGAGTACTAGGAATAAGACCTGAAAGGGGAGACACAGGCTATGTCCTGCTAACATCTTTCACTGTGAGAAAGGAACTGGCAAGAAGCCCAGGCAAGGTAAAACTAGCTAAAAATTGAGGCCTGCTGCAAGCATCTTTATTATCTAAATCTAAGATAGAGGGTAAATAAGAGTCTTAATATATTATTCTCTTTACTTTCACTTAATTTTGAAAGTTTTCTATATTAACACATTTATGGACAAAAACATGAAAAAAAAAGTTCTTCCAAAAACCAAGTACAATATTTACTGAGAATCTTAATTCCGAGTCTTTTTTTTTTTTTTTTTTTTTTTGCCTCTAGGGTTAACAATAGGGCCACTAGGGCTCGGTGCCTGCACTATGAATCCACTGCTCCTGTGGCTATTTTTTCAATTTATTTTATGTATGTATGTATTTATTTACTTATTTGATAGGACAGAGAGAATTTGAAAAGGGAGGGGGAGATAGAGGGAGAGAAAGACATCTGCAGACCTGCTTCAGTGCTTGTGAAGCAACCCCCCTGAAGGTGAGAAGCCAGGGTCTTAAACAGAGATCCTTGAGGGGGTCCTTGCGCTTAACCCCAGGAGCCACCTCCCAGTCCCCCTAATCCTGAGTATTCATGAGCATCACTGAAACTTGCCTGCAGACTCCATACTTAAAAACTAGAACTTAAATTCTCCTACGAGTTAGTAAAAACTCATACCATACCCACAGGAATATACATTATTCATATACATATAATAGAAGGATAATGATGCAGATAATGATGCAGATGTAAACCCCCCCAAAAAAAAACATTTTAGAGAATTATGAGAAAAATGTTGGAACACAGTAGGGGTTTCCAAAAGCTAAATTAATCTCTTTTCAACTGGAAATCTTTCAAAGTTTCAGAGAGGATTCAAAAGTGACCCAAAGCTGACAAAATAGCTCATTTGAGTAGTGCACTATTTTGTTATGTGCTTGACCCATATGTGCTTGTGCCCCCATTGCATTGGAGAAAGCTTCGGTACTTTCGCTAACTTCAGTTCTCCCCCAACCCCTCTCTCTCTCTTCTCTCTCTCTCTCTCTCTCTGCCTCTCTGTCCCTATCTGAAAAAAAAATCAACTTGGAGTGGTAACACCCCAGAGATGACCAAAATAAACAAAAAATAAAAAGTGACCCAAAAAAGATACCAAGAAATCTCCCTTATGCACACATTATAGTGCGTAAGGACCTGGGTACAAGCCCCTAGTCCCCACCTGCAGGGGGAAAGCTTCTCCAGTAGTGAAGCAGGGCTGCAGGTCTTTCTCTCCCTCTCTATCTCCCCTGTCCTCTCAATTTCTCTCTGTTTTTATCTAATAATAAAAAGATTTTTTTTAAAATAAAAAGAAAAGAAATCTCTCTCCTCCCATCCCAAGAATAGCTGTATTTAATCACTAAAATGAGGCTGGGTAGTAGTGCACCTGGTTGAGTGCACAAGTTAAAATGTATAATGCCCTGGGTTCAAGTTCCCAGTTCCTACCTTCAGGGGGAAACTCTGCAGACATTGAAGCAGTGCTACAGGTGTCTATCTCTATATATATCTTCCCCTTCCCTCTCAATTTCTCTGCCTCTATCAAGCAAATTAAATAAAATAATTAAAAGATAAGTACTGGTAAGAATTATTACACATTTTTAAATCACTAAAATTATTCTGGTCCTCATGAAAAAGAAACATTCTAGCTATAAAGTAGGTAGGACTTTTTCTCCCTTATTTATTTTTGAGACAAATAGAAATGAATGAAGAAAATAAACTCCCTAAAATCAGAACTTGGTAAGGTTCCAGGTAGCAGAAGATCCTCTCCCCCTTTGTGCCTTTATGTTCAAGGTCATTGTACTCAGGACTCTGAACATTCTGCTCTGAAATAAGACTCTTTGGTGATGACGTCTTCCTCTTCCTCTACAGTTTCTTCATTCTCCTCTTCATAGTATTGGCTCTCCTCTTCCTCTTTATCAGTGGCCTGAAGAATCCTCAGTAGTTTGAGCTCAGGGTTCCAATGTCTTGCCGCTGTATTAACTGAAGCATTCATTCTGCCCCTCCCTTGGACTTGTAGCACAACCTCCTTCAGAGGATTGATATTCTTCTTAGTGGGTCCATTCTTGAATAGCTCAGGATCTAAAAGGAGACCCAGTCAGTAATTGTGCCTGTAATCTTCTCCCAACTAAGTGACAAAAAGATAACAGAAAAGGATAAGCTGAGGTGACTTTAGGACCCTTCTGAAGCATAAGGAAAATTCCCCAGGAAATAAAGGACACTACCCTAGGAACTTACTCTTCTTATGGAGGGGGGAATCCAAGTAGCTATCAAAGTAGCCCATCTTTGCTCTCTTTGTAGAATCCTGAAATTCATTAGAATAAATGTAAGAAAACTTAGAAACTAGGTTTAGGAAATTAAAAAGATTTTTCATAAAAGATGCTTTTCTTGGAGGAATTCACAACTAAAAACAGTTATCTTATGAAACTAAAGAAAAAGAAAAAAACTAGTATCAAATATTCTCTGAACTTTAGGTTGATCTCATAAAGCCAGAACCTATTTTTTCACATTCCCAGCTAAGGATAAAATACCTTCAAAGGTGCCTGCTATCTCTCCAACAATTCTTCCCATTCCTGTATGTGCATGCTGTTCCCTGAATTAAAAGACAGTTAATGGGCCAGAGAAGTGGCTCAGCAGGTTAAGCACTTGCCTTGCATATGTAAGTTTCCAGGTTCAATCCTTGGCACAATATTTGATAGAGAGATATTTTTATCTGTCTCTTTCCCATATATATATATATGAAGAAAGATCAGGCCAGGTGGTGTCACACTTGATTGAGCACATACATTACAATGTGCTAGGACCCAGGTTCACCTCCTCGGTTCCTACTTACAAGAAGAAGCTTCATAAGCAGTGAAGCAGTGTTGCAGGTGTCTGTCTCCCTTTCTGAACTTACCTCTTAGCTTTTCTCTCTGTCTTTATCTAAAATAAATAAACAAGCATATAAATAACATTTTAAAAGTGAGATGTAGTTGATGCCCTTTTCTCTTCAATTGGCAGTGGACTTGTGATTTTTTTTTAACTAGTAATATATAAGAGTGGTTATGTCTATCCTTTAAGAAACTACTTTCCCCACACCTATGGACATCTAATCTTTGATAAGGGGGCCCAAAGGATTAAATGGAAAAAGGAGGCTCTCTTCAATAAATGGTGCTGGGAAAACTGGGTTGTAACATGCAGAAGAATGAAATTGAACCACTTTATCTCACCAGAAACAAAAATCAACTCCAAATGGATCAAAGACCTAGATGTCAGACCAGAAACAATCAAATATTTAGAGGAAAACATTGGTAAAACAGTTTCCCACCTACACCTCAAGGACATCTTTGATGAATCAAACCCAGTTGCAAGGAAGACTAAAGCAGAAACAAACCAATGGGACTACATCAAATTGAAAAGCTTCAGCACATCCAAAGAAACTATTAAACAAACAGAGAGACCCCTCACAGAATGGGAGAAGATCTTCACATGCCATACATCAGACAAGAAACTAATCACCAAAATATATAAAGAGCTCAGCAAACTTAGCACCAAAAAAGCAAATGACCCCATCGAAAAATGGGCAGAGGATATGAACAAAACATTCACTACAGAGGAGATCCATAAGGCTAACAAACATATGAAAAACTGCTCTAGGTCACTGATTGTCAGAGAAATGCAAATTAAGACAACACTAAGATACCACCTTACTCCTGTAAGAATGGCATACATCAAAAAGGACAGCAGCAACAAATGCTGGAGAGGTTGTGGGGACAGAGGAACCCTTTTACATTGTTGGTGGGAATGTAAATTGGTACAGCCTCTCTGGAGAGCAGTCTGGAAAACTCTCACAAGGCTAGACATGGACCTTCCATATGATCCACTAATTTCTCTCCTGGGGTTATACCCCAAGGACTCCATAACACCCAACCAAAAAGAGGTATGTACTCCTATGTTCATAGCAGCACAATTCATAATAGCTAAAACCTGGAAGCAACCCAGGTGCCCAACAAAAGATGAGTGGCTGAGAAAGCTGTGGTATATATACACAATGGAATACTATGCAGCTATCAAGAACAATGAACCCACCTTCTCTGACCCATCTTGGACAGAGCTAGAAGGAATTATGTTAAGTGAGCTAAGTCATAAAGATAAATGAGTATGGAATGATCCCACTCATCAACAGAAGTTGACTAAGAAGACCTAAAAGGGAAACTAAAAGCAGGACCTGATCAAACTGTAAGTAGGGCACCAAAGTAAAAACCCTGTGGTGAGGGGTAGACATGCAGCTTCCTGGGCCAGTTGAGGGTGGGAGTGGGTGGGAGGGATGGGTCACAGTCTTCTGGTGGTGGGAATGGTGTTTATGTACACTCCTAGCAAAATGTAGACATATAAATCACTAGTTAATTAATATGAGAGGGGGAAAATCAATTATATGTCTCAAAGTTTTTCAAAACACACTGAATCTTTTTAATATATAGGCTGTGTATTTGATATGCGGACTCTCTCAAAAGCCTAGACCAAGTAGATCAGAAGCATCCAATAGCACAGCTATATACAAGATACTGGGTACTGTACAGCAAACCATAACAAAAGGACTTTTCAAAGTTAACTCAATTACCAAATAATGTGATGATAACATTAACTATCGATTGTCTTTTTGAACCCTAAGACAGCAGGAACCTCACATCGCCACTATAGAGCCCCTACTTCCCCCAGTCCTGGAACCCTTGGATAGGGCCCACTTTCCCGTATGCCTCTCCCAATCCATACCAAATAATATTGCATCCACCGATCACAACCTAACCAACGCAACGATTGCCACCTCAACATGCTTCACTTCAGACTGTGTCCAGAGACTTCACATGTGGAATAGCAACCCTTCAGCTTCATTACTCGGGTGAGACCTTTCCTTTCATAGTATACTCTAATTTCATCTCAGGTGGTTCACTTTCTAACAAAGTCCCATAACCTAGATATACACTAGTTTCTGTGAGAGAGAGCTTATGTGCACACGTATCCATAAACTACTGCAAAATATATACCTGAAAGCAGAAGTACACTAGAGTTTGCAGTGAGTACCTCCCTAACACTTCCTCTCCACTATTCCAAGCTTTGGGTCCATGATTGCTCAACAATTTGTTTGGCTTCGTATGTTAACTCTCTTTTCAATCACCAGGTTCCAGATGCCATCAGGATGCTGGCCAGGCTTCCCTGGATTAAAGACCCTACCAATGTGTCCTGGAGCTCAGCTTCCCCAGAGCCCTTCCCCACTAGGGAAAGAAAGAGGCAGACTGGGAGTATGGGCCGACCAGTCAACGCCCATGTTCAGCGGGGAAGCAATTACAGAAGCCAGACCTTCTACCTTCTGCAACCCACAATGACCCTGGGTCCATACTCCCAGAGGAATAGAGAATGGGAAAGCTATCAGGGGAGGGGGTGGGATATGGAGATTGGGTGGTGGGAATTGTGTGGAGTTGTACCCCTCCTACCCTATGGTTTTGTTAATTAATCCTTTCTTAAATTAATAAAGAAAGAAACTACTTTCATACACATGAGCTTGCCAAAAAAAAAAAAGTAGCCAAACTGTCTCTTAAGACTTTGTGAGAACTGTGTAAAACTTTGGTGATGGGTGTGGGGTATATTCTTATAATATTTTAAACCATTTTAATAACTAATAAAAATAAAATAAATAAAGTGGTCTGGGAGGTAACGCAGTATATAAAGCATTGGACTCTCAAACATGAGGTCCTGAGTTCAAGCCCCAGCAGCAGATGTACCAGAGTGAAGTATGGTTCTTTTCCTCTCTCCTACCCCTCTCATTAAAATAAACAAATAAATATGAATACATCTTTTAAAAAATAAAATAAAGTGTCTTTGTGATATTACTATGCTGTCAAAAAAAAAAAAAACCACAGGAAGCACATACAGAGACCTCTTAAAAAGGGCTAAGACAATTTGGCTAATAGACAAATTGAATCAAATAACACCAGAAAAAGACTACAGCTAGCCCACAGAATCATGAGAAATAACAAAGTATTATGGTTTAAATTTCAGGGTAAGTTTTTAATATAGTACTAAAGAACTGAAATAGGGCCTTAGCAGAATGGTACTGCTATACTCTCACCTGTTTCAAGATGGGTTTTTCTATCTTCACCCGCTGATGCTGCTTCTTGTTACTTTCCCCACTTGATAGATTTATCTGACCTAGTAACCACAAAGTCAAGTTTTATTGCCTTCCAGGCGTTTTTAACACACTATCACTGGACTTTTTTAAATACCATCTTGTTGGTTAACCCTACCTAGTCTAAAAGTGACACCTCACTTAGAAGTAGGTAAGTGGAAATTAGGATTTCTGTGTTGTATTTATCATCCTGTTCACCTGAGACTATGACCATGTTTATTACAGAACTATATACTAAGGTAAAGTATGTTAAAAGGCCCAGTATTTCTACAAGAAACCTAAGGGGGCAGGCACCTGCACATCTATGGCAGCAAAAGAAGCCCTAACTCTATCTTTTCAGTTTATGAAGATTCTTCCTTTCTTGTACCATCCCTAATGTACACATACAGGTTTCTCTAAACCAAAGCCCCACCCACAAAAGAGTGTTAGCTTAACTCTTTTCAATCTGTTTTTCTTCCAACTGGTCCCTAAATATATTCATTCATTGCCTTTTCAATCTCCCTTTCTTTAGCATCTTTCAGCCTGTCACCAGTGGTAATACACTTGAAGGCAAAGCCAATGAGTCTCTTCATTCAACATTTCAGTGGTTCTCTACCAGCACTGGTTCTCAGCTGTGTAAGAGAAGTACAAGGGAGCTCTAAAAACATCAGAGGCCTGGTTTCAACATCAGATAGTCTACTTTACTAAACCTGGAGGTGTGAGTTCAGTATTGCTGTTTTAAAAGCTCCTCAATTGATTTCAGTAAGCAGTCAAGGTAGAAGACCTTAAGGATAAAGGTCAAATGTCTTAGGAAGTTATACAGACCCCTTTATTAAATCTCTCTGCCCTGCTTTACCATTCTCCTTTAAATGCCCAGTCCCACAGCCGCAATGGTTGTTCAAGTCCACTAATAAATCATGCTCTTGGGGATCAGGCAGTAGTGCAGCAGGTTAAGCGCATGTAGTGCAAAGCGCAAGGACTGGCCTAAGGATCCCAGTTCCAGCCCCTGGATCCCCACCTGCAGGAGAGTCACTTCACAAGCAGTGAATCAGGTCTGCAGGTGTCTATCTTTCTCTCCTCCTCTCTGTCTTCCCCTCCTCTCTCCATTTCTCTCTGTCCTATCCAACAATGACAATATCAATAACAACAACAATAATAACTGCAACAATAAAAACAAGGGCAACAAAAGGGAAAATAAATTTTAAAAAATAATAAGTCATGTTCTTCAAAGGTGCCTTTACAAATACTCACTTCTGGGAAAATCCTCATACATGCTGAAGATACAGTGTAAAAATTTTCTCTTTCATGGTCTTTTTTAACTCAGAGAGAAACATCTTTCTCAGGAAACATCTCACCTGAACCCTCAGGACCCCATATTGGAAAGTAATATTTGTGTAGGGCAAAATAATCTTCTAAGCTTTAGAGGGGAATTCTTTGTCCCTCTTGTCATTCAGTACTCAAGCTGAGAAATGTCAAAGGTACTGGGATAAGTATATACTTCAGCTCAGGTGTAATGAGGACTCAAAAAGGGGGAGATGTCCATTCTTAACTCCAGCATGGATAATAAAGGAAAATAATTATGTCAAGAACTGACTACCTGACTCATAAGTATGGATAAAAGGTGTGTCGGTTTCAGCCTAGCTTCTGAGAATTCAAGTTGTGGCTAGGAAAGGCAGAGTGCTATATTCTTCACTTAGAACTCTGAGGGGAATGAATTCTTCCCTGGTTTGTTGTCTAATGAGATTTCTAGGGTCATTCAGTAACTCTCGATCTTCAAACCACTTTGCCTTTTCTAAAGTAAAACCTGAGGGAAAATTACTCTGACTCATACTCAGGGTTGTCTCCCAAATCCCTAGATGAAGCAGACATCTGGTCCAGCTAACTTACTTAGTAAATAATTGATTGGTGATACTTGGTAAACAGCAGCATTCCAAGAAGAATTCTGAGTACTTGACAAAGGCAGGTCCAAAATGTAGTTATAAATTTTCAGCTTTTCTTGCCCTGAGCTATGTCTTAGAATCCTATCATTCCCAAAGTTATGTTCTCCTTACCACGGTATGAGTCATAAACCATGACATTTGAAGTATTCTGCCTCATTGGCTCATTCTTGGTTTTCTTTTTAGTCTCCTAAAATTCACATGAGGAATAAGTGAGTAGGGGCTTTTGTAACTAAACTTTTCAAAAGGTGTTAAAAAGAAAAAAAAAAGTTAATAGCTACACACAGACAGGGAAATTAGAGAATCCTACCTCTCATCCATTCCTGCTTGTTCCAGGCTACACATACTCACACCTATACCAGTCCCAGCAAGCCCCAGAGGTCCTCTCACTGCCACTCTACCTGTTTCTTGGTAAGTATCTTCTTCTGTTGCTGCTGCCGCCAATGCTGGTACTTCCTATGAGCTAGAGATCATAGAGCCCCCTCAATTCTCTTTTCATTAACAGTCTATACCCATCCCCCAATCTGTTCCACAAAGATTCTCCAAAGTCAGGACTAACCAAACAGCAAGGGGATAGTCTTCTTGAAATTGCAGTTTCAGGGGTTGGGTGATAGCGCAGCAGGTTAAGCACATGTGGCACAAGTGTAAGGACCAGAATAAGGATCCCGATTTGAGCCCCCGGCTCCCCACCTGCAGGAGAGTCGTTTCACAGGTGGTGAAACAGGTCTGCAGGTGTCTCTCTTTCTCTCCCCTTCTGTCTTCCCCTCTTCTCTCCATTTCTCTCTGTCCTATCCAACAATGAGGACAACAATAACAACAACAATAACTACAAGAACTATTAAAAAGGGCAACAAAAGGGAAAATAAATATTTAAATTTTTCAAAAAAAAAAAAAAAGAAATTGCAGTTTCTTGAGCTCTACAAGTGACCCTTCTATGACTGTGACTATGGCCACAAACATAATTCAATAAATATTAGAAATTAGGGAACAATAAGTATTAGAAATGGGCTTGAAATAAATAAAAAAAATTTTTTTTAAAAAAGGGAGTCAGGTGGTAACGCAGCGGGTTAAGTGCAGGTGGTGCAAAGCACAAGGACCAGCATAAGGATCCCAGTTCAAGCCCCCAGCTCCCCACCTACAGGAGAGTCACTTCACAAGCAGTGAAGCAGGTCTGCAGGTGTCTATCTTTCTCTCCCCCTCTCTGTCTTCCCCTCCTCTCCATTTCTCTCTGTCCTATCCAACAATAATGATATCAATAACAACAATAAAACAACAAGGGAAACAAAAAGGAAATAAATAAATAAAATATTTTAAAAGAAATGGGTTTGGTCTGGTGGCTCAATGCCTTACATACATGAGGCCCTGAATTTGAACCCCAACACCATATGAGACAACAGACAAAACATAAAATTCCTCAAATGTTGGTGAAGCAGTAGTTTGTGTTCTCCTCTCTTTCTCATCCTCTACCTGTATCTTATTATCTCATTAAAATAAAATTAAAAATATGGGTCATCATAATTGGATAAGGAAATTATGGGACATACACTCAATGGAGTACTACTAGCAATTTTAAAAGGTGGTATTGTGTCCTTCAGCACAAAATGGATGGAACTAGAAGTGATTATGCTAGTGAAGCAAATAATGATATGAAAGACAACCACCAGATGGTTTCATTCATATGTAGAATTGAAACATATGAACAAGAAAGGAAGAAAGAAAGAAAGAAAGAAAGAAAGAAAGAAAGAAAGAAAGAAAGAAAGAAAGAAAGAAAGGATTACTGCCAACCTGTCTCTAAGACCTTCAGACAACTGGAAAACTATGACAGTTAACCCTGAGGAGTGGAAACAAAGACCTTTGGTGGTGGAAATGGTGACAAACTGCATCTCTAATATCTTATAATCTTGTAAATCACTAATAATAATAAATACATATATGCCATTACATATTGCCTTGGAAGGCACCTGCTTTGCCATCATGTGCATGACCCAGGTTTAAACCCCCAAACCCATGGCACGGGGGAAAGCTGTGGTATCTCTCTCCCTCTCCCTCTGTGGTTCTATCTCAGCCTCTCCCTTTCTATGTAAGAAAAAGTCAGCCCAGAGTAGTAAAGTCCGATGTGATTACAAAAGTTAATTAACTGGATCAAGGAAGTGGTTCATCAGTAGAGTGCACACATGAGTTTGATCTCCAGCACCACTTAAAGTATAAGACATATGAACTTCCCTTTTTCCAGCCATGACATCATCTCCCCAGACAATAACCTGGGTCCATCTGCATATCAGATATCAGGCTCAGGCAAAAACTAATAAAAGTCATGGGACCTTTGGAATGTACCTAAAATAGGCCTACTATCTACAAAACGGAGACCCCAAATCTTCATCTGCAATATTCCAGCTTTTAGGTTCATGATTAATCAATAATTTGTTTGGCTTTGTATGTTAACTTTCTTTCAGCCATCCTGTTCCAGATGCTACCATGATGCCAACCAGACTTCCCTGGACAGATAACCCCACCAATGTTTCCTGGAGCCCCACCTCCCCAGAGCCCTTCCCCACTAGGGAAAGAGAGAGACAGGCTGGGAGTATGGATCAACCTGCCAACAGCCATGTTCAGTGGGGAAGCAATTACAGAAGCCAGACCTTCCACATTCTGTCCCCCATGGTGACCCTGGGTCCATATTGCCACGAAGTTAAAGAATAGGAAAGCTACCAGGGGAGGGGATGGGATACAGAGTTCTGGTGGTGGGAACTGTACCCCTCTTATCCTATGGTCTTGTTAGTGTTTCCATTTTATAAATAAATAAATTTTAGAAAATTAAAGAAATGTGAACTGAAAGGGGAATAGTACCTTGAGCCCTGAGAATACAACAAACCCTACCTCCTGTCTTCAGACTGCAATATAATTTTTTTAAATGTTCAGGACATCTCGGTGCTGGTTTCTAGAAGAAAAAAAAAGGATAGCTATACTGTAGGTTTGTCCCTTTCCCAAAATACTTTTATTCATCTAGTCAACAAATACTTTTTGAGAACCCATTAAGTATAGGGGTTAGGGAGAAGGAAGTAGAAAGGAAGTGCATTTAAAAATAGAGAATATTGCTCTCCTCAAATCCCTTCCTATACATGTGCTTTCATCTACATATAGTCTAGCCCTTCTATGAGGTTTGGGCCCAAAACAGAGAGAAAGAAAGAAAAGGGAAAAAAAGGAAGTAAAGAAGGAAGAAGAGAAAGAGAAAGAGAAAGAGAAAGAGAAAGAGAAAGAGAAAGAGAAGAGAGGAAGGAAGGAAGAAAGAGGGGCTGGGTGGTGGCCTATTTGTTTAAATGTACATCCACCATGTGCAAGGACTAGGGTTCAAAGCCCCCAGTCCCCACATTCAAAGGTGAAGCTTCACAGGCAGTGAATTAGTGCTAAAGTATCTTTCTATCTCCCCCACTGGTCTCAGCTCCTCTCTGTCCTATCAAACATAAAAAAATAAAATTTTTAATAAAGTAAAAATATATATTAACAAAAGAAAGGGAAGGAGGGAATGGAGGGGAAGGAAAGAATAGAGAGTTAACTCTCTCAGCCTAGAAGAGATATTAATTTGGATTTGCACGTAGACACCTTCCTCTGAGGTTCCCTCACTCTTACTTGCAGAGTTAGGCGGTGTATAGATAAATACATCTTAGCAGAAATTGCACTGCCAGGTCGGCTCTTTTCCAAGGGCAATGTTTTTTTCATCATGGCCAACTGTATCTTCATCTCAGGACAAGGCATGGTTGTTTTTCCATCATCTATCAAAAGTCTATAGGGGAGAGAGCCAAACAGTAAGCAATAGATCTTTCTGGAGAGTGTGACTGAGAAAAGAGATGAAAATCATTCCAAATAGGAAGAAATTCCTCCTCCTTGAGGCCTGAAAAGGCCTGTACCAACAGGCACATTCAGTAACATCTTTCAGGTGCAACTATGATAGCCATAACTCTATGGATTAACTGTTTACTCAAGGTTAGATTTATGTGCTTTATACCACTGAGTCCTACAATACTCCATGAACAAGTATTATTATGCTCATTTCATGAAAGAAATAATAATAATAAAGTGTAAAGAGGCTATATAAATTGCCAATGTTCACAAAGCCAGTTTAAATACAAAACTCAAGAGTTATCTAAATCCCAAATCACATATCCATTCTAGATTCTACTTAACCAAATTCTGGATCCTACTTAACCAGATTCAGTCATGCTTGAGAGTCCAGTGCTTTATCCACTGCACCACCTCCCAGACCACATAGCCAGATTCATTCATGAAAGAGAAGGAGGAGAAAAAGGAGGAGGAGGAGGAGGAGGAGGAGGAGGAGGAAGTGGAGGTGGAGGAGAAAGAGGAGAAGGAAAAGGAGAAGGAGGAGGAGGAGGGAAAGAAGGAGGAGAAAGAGAAGGAGGAGAAGAAAAAGAAGGGGAGAAGAAGGAGAAGGTGGAGATGAAGAAGGAGGAGGAGGATAAATGAGAAAATGGAGGAGAAGAAGAAGGAGGAGGACAGGAAAATGGAGGAGGAGGAGAAGGAGAAGGAAAAGGAGGAGAGTTGGTGTATTGCACCAAACTAAAGGACTATGGGGAGAGTGAGAGGCCTGGTGCATGATGATAAAGGAGGAACTAGGCTGAGAGTGAGTGTTTTGCAGAAAACTGAGAAATTTTACACACATATCAACAACTTTATGTACTAGAAATCATTAATCCCCCCCCAATAAAAAATATTTAAAAAAAATAGAAGAGTAGGAATTCAGGCAGTAGTGCAGCAGGTTAAGCACACAATGGCACGAAGCGCAAGAACCAATATAAGGATCCCGGTTCGAGCCCCCGGGTCCCCACCCGCAGGGGAGTCGCTTCACAGGCAGTGAAGCAGGTCTGCAGGTGTCTATCTTTCTCTCTTCCTCTCTGTCTTCCCCTCCTCTCTCCATTTCTCTCTGTCCTATCTAATACTGACGACATCAATAACAACAACAATAACTACAACAACAATAAAAAGGGCAGCAAAAGGGAAAATAAATAAATTTTAAAAATAAATTTTAAAAAATAGAAGAGTAATAGTGTCTGAAGGTTTAGGTGAGAGAATATATTTCATGTACTTAGCATAGGGACTGGCAGATGCTATGTACTTGATAAGTGATGGTGATGATGGCAGTCCATCATTGCTCATTAGCAAGTCTAAGAACCCAATAAATGAGTAGAACGGCAATTCTCTCCACTCCCTACTCATAGTGATAATGCTTCTCAGACCCTTATCCACAGCAAAGAAAAGCACAGGCTCTGGTCATCTGTTTATATGACACTTACTCCTTCAATAGATCCTGAGGCAGCATGGCATTTTGGCTCCAGAAAGGTACAGGTTCTGAACTTAGTTGCTCAAGCAAGTGTACTGGGGAGGGAGGAGGCACAGCCACCACTGGAGCCTGTCTTTTTGTGTGCCTTTTTCTGGACAGAACCTGAGATGATTTGTTTCTCTGAAAGAGAAATAATGAAAGGAATTCCCTTAAGCACTCTCTTCAATGTCACTTTTTCTAATTAACATCCCAGTCTCCCAACACAACCTAGGCATGTGAAACTTCATGCTTCCCAACCTACTCCAGCAGTCCCTTGCCTCCCTCTATACTATGAAACCACCACAATTTTCCTTCTTTGGTGCCTTACTCCTATTGTTGAATTCAGATCATACAAGGGTTAATACCCCCTTCCTCACCAAAAAGGTTTTTTTTCCCCTGTGGGTACTTTACTGAAGGGTACATGACACACTTGTGGACCCCACCTCATTTCTATAAAAGTGATTAAAATGAACTGTCTGCAATCCTATAGAGGGAGGGGCAGCATGAGGAGCTTGATCTTGGGATGACTCCCCACCCAGGATGATGGGACCCCCATCGTCCCCCAAAAAGGTTATTAATTTATCAACTGAACAAACATTTATTGGTCAACTATGCACCAGGCAGAGCTAGTTCTGAAGATTCATCAGTGAATAACATGGGTCAAAACTCTCACAGAGATATAGCAATCTACCAGCTCCATGACTTATCCAAGGATAATGCTAAAATTCAAATAGGAAACCCATGTCTATTATAATTCCTGGTTCACTGAATTTTATTTCCATCACACTGAGAGTTTTTAATTGACAAAACAGTTCCCCCAGATAGAGTTAAAGTTTAAAAGAAGAAGAGGAAGTGTTAGGGGGGTACTCACTGCAAACTCTAGTGTACTTTTGCTTTCAGGCCCTATGGTTTTGTTAATTTATCCTTTCTTAAATAAAAAATAAATTAAAAAAAAAGAGAAAAAATAGAAGAGGAGGAGGAAGAAGAGGAGGAGGAAAAGTAAAGTTCCCCACGAATGGCCAACAGTTCCTCCTAACATCTCTTTATGGAGTTCTTCATGTCCCTACAGAAGGGAGACAGGGAAAAGGAGTTTCTGAATAGGGCTGGGAGATAGCATAATGGTTATGCAAAAAGACTTTCATACTTGAGGCTCCAAGGTCCCAGGTTCAATCCCAGCACCACCATAAGCTAGAGCTGAGCAGTGCTCTGGTCGGTCTTTCCCCCCCACACCCCACCCCCGCCTCCCTCTCTGTCCTTCCCTCCCTTTCTGTACTTCTAATTAAAATAAATAAAATAACTGGAGTTGGTGTATTGCACAAAAGTAAAAGACTCTGTGTTGTTTTCGCTGGGCTGGCTTCATGGGCGGGTAACAGACGACCTGGGACTCATGGCTGGGTTGTACGCAGTATCTCTTTATTCATGCAGGATGCAGCGCAATCTATACCAAGCTAAGCTAAACTAACTACTACAAAAAATCTTGTCCTTATAAATATACTAGCCCAGTAGGGTGGGAACAGGATGCGACACAGAGAGAAGGTGGAGAGAAAAGTGACTGGTGAAAATCAGGGTATGACAAGGAGAGGGGGCGGAGCAGGCAAGAATTCTACCACTGAACCACCAATGCCCTGGAGGGAGGGTGGTGCTTGTTAATAGTGGTTATGTAAATAGAATACAGTGGTTATGTAAATAGAATGCATTGTTAAGCAGGGGGGATTTAAACCAAATGAAACAGAAAAGGTTTTTAGAAGTAGAATTAGAAGCATACCAACAACTCTGGGCTAGGTGGGGGGAGGTTTCAGGTCCTGGAATATGACAAGGGAGGGCCTAGTGGAGGTTGTATTATTATGTGGAAATATTATGCATGTACACACGATTGTATTTCACTGTCAATGGTACACCATTAATCCCCCAATAAAGAAATAAAAAAGAAAAAAAAATTAATCTGATTTCACTACCATAAAAATAAATAAATAAAATATTTTTTTTAAAAACTTTCTGAATAGAAAATGACTTGTTGATTATTCCTAAGCAGGGGAATTTAGGAATAGCCAACAAATTTCTTTTGTACATTGTGGTCATTTAGAAAGAGAATGGGTGGGATGAAAAGACATCTGAAAAGAAAACAAAAATAAATAAATATTTGACCAAAATATCAAACTTACTACTGCAGAGCTGTTTTTTTTCTTCTTTCCAACTTGGCTAAGAACACCATGCTGCTTCTCAGCTGGACTTGAAATAAGAATGATCATCTTATTTTCAAACACCTTAACTGGAAGCATCATGAATATTTGTAAATAATAACCATAAGATTACTATCCTCTAATCAGTACTCAAAGTTACTGAACTGATTGACAGCCCAATGGTACAGAAGCTTCAAAAACCATGACACCCTCACTTGCACATCAAAATAAGATTATTCACTATTTCACACAATCCAGTCACTCACTTTCATTGTTTTAATCAAAATTAGTAATTACATTCTTTTTAAAATATTTATTTATTTATTTATTTATTTATTTAAGAGATATAAGGAGAAAGATACAAAGGCAGAAAGACCAAATCACTGCTTAGGTCTGGCTTATGGTAGTGCTGGAGATTGAACCAGAGGCCTCAGGTCTTCAGGCATGAGAGTCTTTTGCATAATCATTATATTATTTCCCCAGCCCCAATAATTATATTCTTAGGTGTAATGATGTTTGCAATGTTTGAATATCCCCACATACCATGAGATCCCAGGAGAACAGAGGCCAAAGTCTATTGGTGGGTCACTGGATACTTACTGTTCAAATATATATATATGAGTAATTCTTAGAATTAGCTCAATAATCCTGTTTTTTTAAATAAACAACAACAAAATACCCACAAAGGATTTTTTTTATTTAGTTAATTCCTTTTTGTTGCCCTTGTTGTTTTATTGTTGTAGTTATTGTTGTTGTTGTTGTTGTTGGATAGGACAGAGAGAAATGGAGAGAGGAGGGCAAGACAGAGAGGGAGAGAGAAAGATAGACACCTACAGACCTGCTTGACCACTTGTGAAGCAACGCCTGTCCTTGAGCTTTGCACCATGTGCGCTTAACCGGCTGCACTACCACCCAACTCCCCAAAAAGGATCTTATAAGATAGCAGCTTAAGTTAAAGATGACAGTACAAAGCTAGAAGTTCTAACTTCTGACTACATGTCATTTTGACTCCAGAAAGATACAGGTTCTGAACTTAGTTGCTCAAGCAAATGTACTAGAGGGGGTGTAGCGTCACCACTGGAGTCCTCAGCTGTGGCTAACTGACATACTAGTCCTGATGCATCAATCTCTTGGTTTCTTTCACATGAAAATAAAAAGCTTCTGGAGGAATAAGTCTACACAACATATAAACACACACAGGGAAAGGCAGGGAGAAGTAATCACAGGATCATTTTAAAAAAGAAAAAATTAATTTAAAAAAATTGTTTTTAAATGAAATAAAAATACTGGGTGCAGGTGGTGGTGTCCCCACTTGAGTGCACATAGTACTAAGCACAAGGATCTGAGTTCAAGCCTCTGGTCACCATATGCAGGGAGGAAGCTTCAAAGCAGTGCTGTAGCTGTCTCTCTTTATCTTTCCCTATCTTCCCTTTCCCTCTCAATTTCTTTTTTTTAAATATTTATTTATTTATTTATACCCTTTTGTTGCCCTTGTTGTTTTATTGTTGTAGTTATTATTGTTGTTGTCATTGTTGGGTAGGACAGAGAGAAATGGAGAGAGGAGGGGAAGATAGAGAGGGGGAAAGAAAGATAGACACCTGCAGACCTGCTTCACTGCTTGTGAAGCGACTCCCCTGCAGTTGGGGAACTGGGGACTCACCAGGATCCATACGCAGGTCCTTGTGCTTGGTGCCATGTGCGCTTAACCCACTGCGCTACCGCCCTACTCCCTCCCTCCCAATTTCTATCTACTTATAAATACAATTTAAAATTCACTTAACATGAATACAATAAGTCTCAGAAGTCATAGAAGAGAAATAAACATTTTTTCCAATAGTTGTCAATATCAGCAATATTTGGCTTTTGCCTAGTGATCCATGTTATTTTCTATTTTGTATACAAGTTTTATATGCTATTCATTTTGTGCCACTGTACTAGGTTTGGGGTTGAGATCAAAGGTTTATGTGCTTCACTAGACCATTTCCACTAGTTGCTGGTAGATAGTAACAAAAACTGGGGCTGGGACAATAGCATAATGTTGAGCTGGGGAGATAGCATAATGGTTATGTAAACAGACTCTCATGCCTGAGGCTCCAAGGTCCCAGGTTCAATCCCCCACATCACCACTAGCCAGAGCTAAGTAGTGTTTTGGTCTCTGTCTCTGGTCTCTGTCTTCCTCTCTCATTAAAATAAAGTAAATTAAAAAAATTTTTTTGCTAACTCCAGCCATGTTTACTAACCAAACCTCATAAACACACAGAGCCCTTTATAGTATGCTATACAGCCTTGCAGAATCTTATGTAAAGCAAGAATCTCAAAAAGTATATTAAAAAGGAATTTCAGTGTAGCAAGAGGCAGATGGTCTCTGGGCCATGATCTTTTGTGTCTGGCCTCCCGCTACATGCAATGAAGTAGCTAAAACAGGAGAGCTCCCCACCTGCAGGGGAGTCACTTCACAGGCAGTGAAGCAGGTCTGCAGGTGTCTATCTTTCTCTCCCCGTCTCTGTCTTACCCTCCTCTCTCCATTTCTGTCTGTCCTATCCAACAATGACGACAACAATAATAACTACAACAATAATTAAAAAAACAACAAGTGCAACAAAAGGGAAAATAAATAAATATTTTTTAAAAAATAAAACAGGAGAGCGCAAAAAGAGAACAGGAAGAATTTGTAGAATGTAAACGTTGGGGTGGGGGTATAGCATAATGGTTATGCAAAGAGACTTTCATGCCTGAGGGTCTTCAATCCCCCACACTGCCATAAGCCAGATGAGCAGTGCTCTGGTTAAAAAAAAAAAAAAGAAGAATGTAAAAGTTGAAGATATGATACTCACATCATAGCATTGTCTGATTCTTCTGGTATCCAGACTACAACCATATTTCTAGTATCATAAGAGCAGGGAATCTCTGTCTCATGCAAATTCAGCACTGGAAGCTAAGAGAAAGATATAACATTTACATATAACTTGAAGTTTCTGATGGTATTTAGTGTCAGACTAATGACTAAATTGTGATGTAAACCAGATGGATTTGGAGGCTCACAAAATGATTAAATAAAAAGATATTTTTCATGCCCAACCAATATTCATAATACTTCCCCCTAGAAATCAGTTATCAATGCAGGTACTCTGCAAGAGTAAAAGTGAAGTGAACAGTGTCAGGAAGCATGGTGGTACTTAGCAACTCTTAATTTCATCCTATATGTGTGTACTCTGGGGTTTACTTAGAGAAATACTATTCATTCTACAAACTCTACTCCCAAACACTTAGATAATATAATATAATTTAGGAGAGACCTGATAGCTATAGAAGCATGTTATAAACCTTCTAATTCATACGTCTGCTAGAATATAGTGGGGGAGGCGTAAGATTGTTCCCAAGATAAGGAACTGCTTGGCTTAAAGAAGTAGCAGAGATTTCTTTGCACTATAAGCTCATGCCTTTTAAATCTAAATCTAAATCATGTGCATATACTATTTCAATAATTTTTCATTTTCTTTTTTGACTAGAGCACAGTTCAACTCTGACTTATGGTAGTGCTAGGGATTGAACTTGGGACATCTGGTGCCTCAAATATGAAAGTTTTTTTAATATTTATTTATTCCCTTTTGTTGCCCTTGTTTTTTTTTAATTGTTGTAGTTACTGTTGTCAGTGTCGTCATTGTTGGATAGGACAGAGAGAAATGGGGAGAGGAGGTGAAGACAGATGGGGAGAGAAAGCTACCACCACTTGTGAAGCAACTCCCCTGCAAGTGGGGAGCTGGGGGTTCAAACCAGGATCCTTATGCTGGTCCTTGCACTTTGTGCCACCTGCGCTTAACCCAATGCACTACCACCCAACTCCCAAATATGAAAGTTTTATGTGCTACTGCTGGAACTACCTCCCCAGTACTTGACTTTTTTATTCTTTTCCTTCCTTCTTTTCTTTTTTTTTTTGGGGGGGGTGACAATGGGGGAGTAGTAGAAGATATTCTGGGGCCTCACACATGTATAATTCCATTGCTCCTAGACCAACTTTTTCATTCTTTTCACTTCAGATAAAGACCACAGCATAGTTCCACTCTCCACGGAGTTGCCTTTGATATCGTCCATAGTGTTCCCATGTGGTATCAGGGCTTGAACCCAGGTCCTTACTCATGGTAAGTAAGTACATGTTATAGCCAGTGAGTAATGTTTCAGTTTAGATAATTAATTTTTATTTATTCTTGATAGGACAGAAAGAAATTGAGAGAAGAGGGGAAGAGAAAGAGAAACATTTATTGTACTGTTTCACCACTCATGAACCTTGTAGGTGGGGAGTGAGGTTTTGAATCCAGATCTTTGTGTATGGTAGCATGTGCACTAAGCCAGGTGTGCCACTGCCCAGCCCTGCAGTTTTAAACTAACTGAATCCAGGATTCCTGTTCTGAAGAGATACCTTAATTTGTTCATTCATCCACTCAAACCCATCTACCTTCTCTTGGCCCATTATACTGTCCACCACACAATGAAAAATGAGGTAACTCACTAAAAAAAAAAAAAAAAGGCACTGGTGGACTATGAAGAACATTAAAATTTCCTTTATTGTGGATAAGCTAAACTCTAACTTATCTCTGTTCCTATCAGCCTTAGCAAATCACTTCCTACCTAGGCATCAGTTTCAACTGTAAGATAAATGAGAAAGACCATAGCAATATTCTTCAAAGTATAACTGAAACTTAGTCATAGGTTATGAGCAAATTTTATGATTCACAGTCCACATTGTTTAAAAATGAAAAGGAAGGGCCAGCAAGATAGTGTGCTTGCTTTGTCATGTGAATGACCTACGTTCAAACCTGGCTTCCACTGAAGTGAAGAAAGCTTTCTCTCTGTCTCTACTACTTAAAAACTTGGCCTGGAGCAGTGAAGTTTCAGTAATGACAACAGCAGCAACAATAATAATAACAATAGACAAAAAACATCATAATACATTCATCAGCCATAGCTAAGATAAAGATTATTCCACTGGTGACTTATTGTAAAATATAGTTCTTACTATACATCATACATAAAAACATTTGAAAGTCATCAGCATAAATGATATTAAGGTCCACTTTAGGTCTAATATTCCAACAATCCCCTCCTAGTATCCTGGGGGGGTGTTTATTAGTTTAGTTTGTTTTACATTTATTTATGAGAGGAGGAGAGAGCAAGAGAACCATAGTGTCATATATAATGCTAGGAACTGAACTCAAGACCTGATGCTTTTGAGGCCAACACTATCTACTGCACCACCTCCAAGGTCACTCCCCCAAATCCTTATTTCCTTGTACTATGAAATAACACATATTATGAGCTAGCAGTTGAGCATAATCAATGCAGAATAGCAACAGGAAAGTCTCACCTATGCCTAACTACCATAAATCCATCTCACTTTTGTCTGGGATTTCCGTAAATAGTATATGAACAAAGAACTTTTTAAGAGTCAAGTATCTGATAGTTATTAACACCCTTACTACATCATCATTATTCATATTATAGCCATTCCAGAAAGAATGTTAAGTATAGGGAAGTAGTCTATCCCCATTAATAAAGATAAAATGTCAAGAAAGTACCTTTTTAAATCTGTGACTTATTTTGGGAAATCTATCAGTTCGGTAGGTTAAATCTTGGTCAGGTAAATCCTTGCGAGGCCTATAAATGAATTTCCAAGCATGAAAGAGACAAAAGACTTACTAGGCTGATAAAGTTAGTCCTGTCAGGAAAAGTCTTCTACTTAGCTACAAATCTTTAGTTTAATACTTACCATATAAATAGGGGCTCACCATCTCAAGTTTTGTTTGATTTTTCTTTAAACAGTTACTCTGAACCAGACATTATAAACACTTACCAACTATTTCTTTTATATATTTTTTTTACTTATTTGTTTATGTATTTAATAGAAACAGAGAGAAATCAAAAGGGGAAGGGGAGAGGGAGAGAGACAATTGCAACACCTCTTCACCACCTGTGAAGCATTTGCCCCTGCAGGTGGGGAGCCTGAAATCAAACCTGGGTCCTTGTGCATTGTAACCTGTGCACTCAACCAGGTGTGCCACCTCCCAGCAGCCTTATTTCTTGAATCTAACCTAATTTATAATCTATAAGTCTTTTCAGCTACAGATAGTGACATCACTATCAATAAAAATTTGATGCAAATGTTCAAAAACATATTAAGTCAACAAAACTAAATATTTACACACACTCAAATATGTTGCAGCCTTAAAAATGATTGAAATTCTGACACATACGGCAGTATAAATGAACCATGAACTTATTCTAAGTTGAACAAGCAAAACAGAAAAGGGCAATTATTGTATGATTCCATTTCTATACCAAAAATGGGTAAATTCATAAAAACAGAAAAAAATACTGAGTACCTGGGGTTGAAGCAAGGAGGGAATATAGATATAAATTATACACCTAAAGATGACATAGGGAGCCAGGCGGTGGCACAGCAGGTTAAGCACACATGGTGTGAAGCACAAGGTCCAGTTTAAGGATCCCGGTTTGAGCCCCCGGCTCCCCACCTGCAGGGGAGTCATTTCACAGGCAGTGAAGCAGGTCCACAGGTGTCTATCTTTCTCTCCCCTCTTTGTCTTCCCCTCCTCTCTCGATTTCTCTTTGCCCTGTCCAACAACAATGACATCAATAGCAACAACAATAATAACAACAATGATGATAAGGGTATCAAAAGGGAAAAAAATTTTAAAATGACAGTTATAGATATACTGTCTCTCATATAAATCTTCAGTTGGAGCGATATCACAAGACTTGCATGTGACAAATCCAGATTTTATCCCCAGCACCACCAATAACCAGAAATAACAACACTCTGATCAAAAACTCAAAATTAAAATAGGATCCAGGAGGCAGTTCAACCTGTTATATAACCAATTTGCATGCCTAAGGCCATAGAGGTCAGAAGTTCAACTTCTGGCACTACATTATGCCTGTGTTTAGCAGTGCCTTAATGCTCTCTTACTTCTTTTGTCCTCTTTGGTTCATAATAAATAAATATTTAAAGAAATTAAATATTTTTTAATATTTATTTATTTTCCCTTTTTGTTGCCCTTGTTGTTTAACATTGTTGTGGTTATTGATGATGTTGTTGTTGGATAAGACAGAGAGAAATGGAGAGAGGAGGGGAAGACAGAGAAGCGACTCCCCTGCAGGTGGGGAGCCTAGGGCTAGAACCAGGATCCTTATGCTGGTCCTTGCACTTTGCGCTACATGCGCTTAACCTGCTGCACCACCGCCTGACTCCTGAAATTAAATTATTTTTAAACAACCCAATTCCTCATCCTGATTTATAAAGTCCTACATGATGTGGGGTCCTACTTTCTACACCAGTTCCCCAAACTCATTCCTCATCACTCGTCCATTCCTGCTCTACTTTATTTTTTTTAATATTTATTATTGGATAGAGACAGAAAAATTGAGAGGGGAGGGGGAGATAGAGAGGGAAAAAGACAGAGAAACACCTGCAGTCCTGTTTCACCACTCATGAAGCTTTCCCCTGCAGGTGGGGACCAGAGGCTTGAACCCAGGTCCTTGCACACTGTAATGTGTGCACTCACCCAGGCGTGTCACCACCTGACCCCCATGCTCTACTTTCTGTATCAGCCACACTGAACTGTTTTCCTAATACCTTAAAATTTTGGGCCAGTGAAATAGCTGTTCCCTCACCTCTCTCTCTCTCTCTCTCAGAGAACAAAAAAAAAAGGTGAAAAAATGAGAGGGAGAATTTACTCTTGATTTTAAGTCTTTGCATATGCTATTTCTATTGTACAGATGCCCCTGGGTTAGAAACCCTTCCAAGGGCAGGAGTAGATAGGATAATGGTTTTGCAAAGAGACACACATGCCTAAAGCTCTGAAGCCCAGATTCAATATCCCATACTACCATAACGGGGGGGGGGGGGGGGGGCAAGAAAATAACCCGTCCTGTGTGCTTGCACATACACAGCTGGTGCTCTTCCCAGCACATACAGCACATGAACTGGTTCCTTTGCCTTCCCAACTAGATTGAGTTCCTTGAGGGGAAAGACTTTTTCAAAATGTAGCATTAGGGAGTGAACTCAGGGTCTCATGTATGTACAATATCATAGAGTGACTCCCTGTTTTGTTGTTTTGCTTGTTTGTTTTTTCATGTTTTATTTATGGTGCTCCTTAGTGCCATCCATGGTGCTTCTGTGTGCTACTGGGGCTCAAACCCAAGACCTCACACATAGTAAAGCACACACTCTACCAGGCAAGCTCCCAGCCCCTAAAGACATAGCTTGTGTACTATTGTATGCCCAGTGTCCAGCAAAGTGGCCTCTAGTAAATATACTTGTTAATTTAAAAACCATGGCCCAAAGGGATAAGATTGCCTGGCTTGGACTTGGAGGGGCTGGTGATCTGGAGTTGATAAATCAGATTAGGCAAATAAAAATAAATGAAACTCTTCATGCACCAGGAGGCAGCTCAGCCTGGCAGGGAAAAGAACTAGCATGCCTGCTATACCAGAGGCCACATTTTCTATCCTCAGCGTGACGTCACCTTAAGGCAGAAATGAGTAGTGCTCTGATATCTCTCTCTCTCGTTCTCACTCTCACTTATAAAAAAAGAAATGAAGTAGACAAATTCATGATACACTATAAATCTTTACTCCCACCCCAAGAAAATGGAAAGGAAGGGAAGGAGGGAAGATAGCTGGACTAAGGAGACAGCATCATGGTTATACAAAAGAACCTTAG
Organism: Erinaceus europaeus; assembly: GCF_950295315.1. Taxonomy (NCBI): domain Eukaryota; kingdom Metazoa; phylum Chordata; class Mammalia; order Eulipotyphla; family Erinaceidae; genus Erinaceus; species Erinaceus europaeus. Next base: position 81,759,696 of record NC_080171.1, on the reverse strand, counting down.
TGCCTGAGGCTCTGACATCCCAGGTACAATCCCCAGCAACAGAAATCTTGTAATTTTGTAAATCACTAATAAAAATTAAAAATAATATATTCAGAGATGTGGACATACACTTTGAATAATGAATGGAATCAGCTAGTAATAAACAAATAAATAAATACCCATGCTCTGCTTACTGTTCTACAAGGAACATTTAATATGCTAAAACTAAATCTAGAGATACGAAAAGAACAACTTGAGAAACACCCACTATCCTGTTTCTGCTTTAGACTAATGGGACAAGTGAAGACCTGCTACAATTAATTTTAAGATTGATTTCATTGGAGATAGATAAAGTTTTACATGAAAGAGAGGGAAGTCAGAGCACCATGTCCTGTAATACATGCAGTGCCAGTGATTAAACCAGGAACCCTCAGCAATTCCTATGCTCTTCCAGCTGAGCTATCTTCCAGCCATGCAATCTTTAAGAGGAAACTCGCAGAAAGCCCATCAGGATCTAGAAGGCCATAATCCAGAAGGCCTAATGACCTGATGTCCTCAAGTATTCATTCTGTTTGCCCCCAAAAACCTGATCTTCCAGACCTCCTTCCCCTTATACCTACATAAATATTCCCTGAAACAACAGATTGGGAAGTTAAATTTGAACAGCAGCTCCTGCTTTCATTGCATATTTAAGTAGCAATAAATAAGTTTTGCCCTTTTTGCAAAAGGTGATGTGACAGTGCTTCACATCCTGTGCACCAGGAAGTGGGCTCTCACTCAGATTCAATGCAACAAATGACTAAATAAATAACATTATGATCACTGTCTTCACAGACCCTAATTAGAAGAAGGTTCCAAGGTTCAAATCCTAAAGAACTAGAAAGTGGTCCTCTCTTTCCTTATGCTTCGTTTAGCCTCAGAGAAATCAAAGGCTATTTAACTAAAGAGGAGTAAAGAAACCAGACTAAGGGCTACAAAGTGTTTTGTTTGATTCCGGGCAACAAGGTCTTCACATCTTAGAAGTTTCTTTTCCAAGGGCATCTGCTCCTTAGCTTCATATTTTAGTAAGTACTAGTTTGGGCATGTAAATTCTTTAAGTAATTCAAGAATAAAGCAATTGCTTCTGTCCTCAGGAGTTTGCAAATAGTTTCATATCTAAAAATAAAGAAAATAGGGAGTTAGTCGGTAGCGCAGCACGTTAAGCGAACATGGCACAAAGTGCAAGGACTGGCATTAGGATGTTGGTTCGAGCCCCTGGCTCCCTACTTGCAGGAGAGTCACTTCACAGGCAGTGAAGCAGGTCTGCAGGTGTCTGTCTTTCTCTTCCCCTCTCTGTCTTACCCTCCTCTCTCCATTTCTCTCTGTCCTATCCAACAACGACCATGTCAATAGCAACAATAATAATAAATACAACAACAATGAAAAACAAGGGCAACAAAAGGGAAAATAAATAAATTTAAATAAATAAAGACAATAAATCAGGTGTGCTAGTTCTCTTATGAACTACAGAATCTGGTAAGATACTCTCTATCTAGTGCCTACCAGTACTTTTGTTGGCAGTCCTAACCCTTACCTCAGAAGTTGACTATATTTGGAAATTGGATCTTTAAAGAATTAAGGTAAAAATGGTATCACACATATAGGCCCTGATCTAAGTTGTGTGCTTATAAGACAATATTAGAACACAGAAACATGCAGAGGGAAGATCCTGCTAAGGCACAGAAAGAAGTGAGCAGGGGGCCAGGTAGTGGTGCACCTGGTTAAGCATACACATTACAGTATGCAAGGACCCGTGTTCAAGCTCCTGGTCCCCACTTGCAGAGAAAAAGCTTCATGAGTGGTAAAACAGGGCTGCAGGTGTCTCTCTGTCTCTTTCTTTCCCTATCTTCTTCTCCCTTCTCAATTCTTCTGACTCTATCCAATAATAATTTAAAATAAAATAAAATGATTGAAAATTCTTAAAAAAAAAAAAAAAAAACAGAGAAAAGTGAGCTACCTACAAGTCAAGCCTTCTGAGAAAGTACAGAAGAAAATAGTCCTCTCAACACTTTAATCTTAAACTTTCAGCCTCCATAACTAAGAAAATAAACTTCAGTTGTTTTAGTCTGGAGAGTTCTAAGAAATATGGAAAGAACAAATTCAGAAATTCACACCCACTATCCTGTTTCTGCTTGCCTTTGTCCTTTAGACAAACAGGACAAGTTAAGATCTGCTACAAACTATTTTAAGATTTATTTCAGAAGAGATATTAGAAGAGATCTATGTACACCTATGTTCATAGTAGCACAGTTTGTAATAGCCAAAACTCGGAAGCAACCTAGATGCCCAACAACAAATGAGTGACTAAGAAAATTGTGGTATATATATAGACGGCAGAATACTATTCAGCTGTTAAAAATTAAGAATCACCTCCTTTGCCTCATCTTGAATGGAACTTGAAGATATCATGTTAAATGAAATGAGTTTTTAAAAAGGGGGGGGAGTCAGGCTGTAGCACAGCAGGTTAAGTGCATGTGGTATGAAGCACAAGGACCCACATAAGGATCCAGGTTCGAGCCCCCGGCTCCCCACCTGCAGGGGAGTCGCTTCGCAGGCGGTGAAACAGGTCTGCAGGTGTCTGTCTTTCTCTCCCCCTCTCTGTCTTCCCCTCCTCTCTCCATTTCTCTCTGTCCTATCTAACAACAACAACATTAACAACAACAACAATAATAAAAAAACAAGAGCAACAAAAGGGAAAATAAATAAATAAATAAATAAAATTTAGAAAAAAGGGAGAAGGGCAAATACCAAATGATATCACTTACAAATGGAACTTTAGAAATAAACAAAGAGATGGAAATTACTGGTGTGGTGTATTGCACCAAGGCAAAGCATTCTGAGAAAGAAGAGGGAGGGAAAAGTGAAGAGAACCTTGAGGTCCTGTTGCATGATAACATCCCCCAATAAAAGTGAAAGTAAATAAAATTAAATTTTCTATTGTTTTAACCTATCCAGATTGTGGTAGTTTGCTATGGTAACACTAGCAATTTAACACACACATCCACACACCCCATGTTAATCAACTACTAGAACCAAATAACAATTCCTCCTTTGTAATCCCCACTGCCTATTTACCTTAACTGAATGAACTGTTGTTTTTTCATCCAGCTTTCTCAGTGTTTACTACATAGATAAAGGAAGTCAAACCATAATTTGGAGGTAGTAGGTTTTTAATGGACAATTTCATGATTAATTTACCTGCCCTGAAATTTGGAGTCAAACTTTGAACCATGAGGCAACAAAGAGCAAACTTTAGTGAAGGTAATTCTTGGAAAACGACGATGATCACATCTGTTGGTCTTGAAGCAAGAATCTAAGATGTTTACAATGGTGAGCACTGGGAGTTTGTCTGAGGACACAGACCAGAAGAAAGCATGTAACATATCAAAAGAGACTCAAGCAAAAATAGTTCAAGAGTATTAGAAGGAGGTTTCCAGGAAGTGTATGATTCACCTTCAATTTCCAGAGCTTTGCAGGGAGCACCCATGATTCTAGGGTGGCCCCTCTCAATCCTGCGGATAGCTGCCCAACATTGCGGATGTTGACAAACAGCCTCTTGGCAGGTAGTTTCATCCCACTGGCTCTCATCTGGCAAGTCCATGGCTACAAATGACCCAGTGTAAAATCCAACCTTGTAGCTTTCTAGCACTCTGGGGAAACAACCACATACATAATCAGGGAATGTTATGCACTAGCCATGCGGTTCAAATATTAATTTGGACTCAAAGCATAAAATATATACTTCTATTGAGTCCACAGAGGTAAATTATGGTCATAGGGTAATTTAAAATTGTGTTCGATCAGGGAGGTGTATCAATGGTACCATGCATGCCTTATACATAGGAGAACCTAAATTCCTAAATTCAGTCCCTAGCACTGCATTAAAGAGGATTAGGTAAGTGGTCTGGGAATTGCACAGTAGTTAAGAGTGCTGGACGCACAAACATAAAGTCCTAAATTTGTTCCCCAGCATCATACATGCCAAAGTACCTCACCTCCTCCCTTAATAAAATAAATAATTAATTAGGGGAAAAAAGAATTAGATAAAAAAAAAAAGTATAGAAATATCTTAACATGAAGGAGAATGACAAGAATTTGGACACAGACTAATCAGAAGACCTCTTACTTGGTCATCTAAGGTCTCTCCTCTCCCAGATCAACTAGGAATACTAAAGGAGACCACCTGGGACTGAAACAAGACAGGACTAGAATGACCACAGAAACCCAGTAAATCACCGGTGAGTACAAACACATGTGGCTGGTGACAGAGAGGAGAGAGGAGCCTAAGGAGAGATTAAGTGACTGCTAACAGTTCAGCAGTTTATCAGTTGAGACACCACCTCCAGTCTGTTCCACCAACAAGGAGACAGCTTAAGGGAGGAGAGGACTCCCCAGAGACTCACCAAGTGCAACTCTGAGTCTCCATTGCTACTAACCTCAGAATCTGGAGCAGCGACAGGGAGGGACACTAGGGGACAGAGATCTAACCAGGAAACTCAGGAGAAGACCTATACCTCGGTGGCACAGCTGTGAAAGTCTCTTTGCATAACCACTGGATTATGTCTGCCACACCCTGCTTTATCTCTTGGTCAGGAGTCAGTGATTAAGCTGAAGCCTATTGATAGTTTAAAAGCCCTCAGGCTCCCATAGCCTACAGGGAAGAAAAAAAAAGAGGCTTTTAAACCACTGAGCTCCAACTCAGAGATTTAAATACTATTGAAACAACTGTTAACTTCCGCCACTGTGAACCCTTTAGTTAACTTACTTAGACACAAGTCAATCCAGGCAATAGTGATCAATAATTTGAAAAGTACTGATAAAGGGAACTCATAACATAATATATAAAAATGGTTAAAACAACAAGAAGAAATATTGGAGAATCGAACCAGGACAAGAGCCCAGCTAAAAGTCCTCCAGAGGGTGAAGCACAAAACAACGAGTTCAACATCCAAACATTAGCTAAGGAAATAATCACAGGAGTGAGTAAAGAATTTGAAAAAATTATAATCAGAAATACAGGAACAACAAATGAGAATATGGAAGAAAATACTAATTATCTCATGGTTATTAGAGAGCTGAGAGCTGAAATCGCTGAGCTAAGAATAGAACTAGCTGAACAAGCTAAAACAGTATCAGATCAGGGAAACAAAATAGATGAACTCCAGAAAACAGTAGAGGGCAGAGAGAATAGAATCTATGAGGCTGAAGACAGAATTAGCAAGATTGAGGATGAATTAGAGACAACTAAAAAAGAAGAAAGAAATCTCAAAAAGGGATTAATAGATACTGAAAACAACAACAGAGTCCTATGGGATGACTTCAAAAGAAACAATATACGCATTATTGGCATACCAGAGGAAGAAAGAGAAGGAGAGGAAGAAAGCATTTTCCAGGCCATAATAAATGATAATTTCTCTAGTCTAGACATCAAGGACATAAAGATTCAAGAAGCCCAGAGGGTCCCAAACAGAATTAACCCAGACCTAAAGACACCAAGACATATCATACTTAGAATGGAAAGGAATAAGGATAAAGAAAGGATCCTGAAGGCTGCAAGAGAAAAACAAAGAGTCACCTACAAAGGAAAACCCATAAGATTAGCAGCAGACTTCTCCTTCTTCTAGCGTTTGCCAGACTTCTCCATAGAAACACTACAGGCCAGAAGAGAATGGCAATCTATCGAGTGCTCAATGAGAAAGGCTTTCAGCCAAGAATACTATATCCTGCTAGACAGTCATTCAGACTAGATGGAGGCATCAAAACCTTCTCAGACAAGCAACAGTTGAAGGAAGCAACTATCACCAAGCCTGCCCTGAAAGAAGTTCTGAAAGGTCTTCTATAAACAGTCAGACCACCACAAATAGGACATATATCAAAACACTCTAAAACTCTACAAGAATGGCGTTAAAGTATCTTCAATCTTTGATATCAATAAATGTCAATGGCCTGAATTCACCTATTAAAAGACACAGAGTAGGAAGATGGATCAGAAAATACAACCCAACAATATGCTGTCTACAGGAAAACCACCTAACTCAACAAGACAAACACAGACTTAAAGTGAAAGGATGGAAAACTATCATACAAGCCAATAGCCCACAAAAAAGGGCAGGAACAGCTATTCTCATATCTGACATGATAGACTTTAAAATAGATAAGATTAAAAAAGATAGGAATAGATAAGATTAAAATAGATAAGATTAAAAAAGATAAGCACTACTTAATGCTCAGAGGATCAGTCAATCAAGAGGACTTAACAATTATTAACATCTATGCACCCAATCAGAAGCCATCTAAATATATCAAACTTCTACTGAAAGAGCTACAGCAATATATTAACAGTAACACAATCATAGTAGGGGACTTCAACACCCCACTCTCTCAACTTGACAGATCATCCAGGCAGAAAATCAATAAAGACATAAGGGAGCTAAATGAAGAGATAGATAAACTAAAACTATTGGACATTTTCAGAGTCATTCATCCCAAGAAACTGGAATACACATTTTACTTGGTCATCTAAGAGCTGAGTGACTTGGGATTTAGCCAATCCTGAGCCACATTTTCCTTATTTGTAAAATGAGGACCCTACCTGCAGGGGAGTCGCTTCACAGGCGGTGAAGCAGGTCTGCAGGTGTCTATCTTTCTCACCCCCTTTGTCTTCCCCTCCTCTCTCCATTTCTCTCTGTCCTATCTAACAATGACATCAATAAAAACAATAATAACTACAACAACAATAATTTAAAAAATAAGGATAGGGGTTCAGCGGTGGTGCAGTGGGTTAAGCGCATGTGGCACAACACGCAGGGACCGGCGTAAGGATCCCAGTTCGAGCCCCTGGTTCCCCACCTGTAGGGGAGTCGCTTCACAGGCGGTGAAGCAGGTCTGCAGGTGTCTGTCTTTCTCTCCCCCTCTCTGTCTTCCCCTCCTCTCTCTGTTTCTCTCTGTCCTATCCAACAACGAACAACATCAACAATGGCAATAATAATAACCACAACGAGGTTACAATAAGGGCAACAAAAAGGGGAAAAAATGGCCTCCAGGTGAGGGAAAAAAAAATTTTTTTTTAAAATGAGGATAATCTATTTCACAGAGTCATAAAAAATTTTAGTTAGTGGATTAGTTCAAAATAAATTAGCATCCTTTCCTTTTCCTGTCTATTAATCATCAGGGAGATGTTACTACCTCCAAAAGCCTTATCACAAAAAAAATGTTTTAGATGATATGAAACTTTGGAGGTCATGCTATGTTTTTCAATATGCTCCAATTCTTACAGAGGCAGCTAAAATACCCACCAGAAATAAATGTGTTTGTTTAAAAAAAAAAATCAAGCCTACAGACTTACAGTTGCATCAGAGGCTTTTCTTTTATTTTCTTATCTTTTTTTAAAATTTTTATTTATAAAATGGAAATAGATGAAATGGATGCATTTCTAGAATCATACTACCTGCCAAACCTAACCCAAGAGTAAGTAGATAGCTTAAACAAGCCAATCACTAGTTTAGAAATTGATCAGTCATCAAAAATTTCCCAAGAATAAAAGTCCAGGCCCAGATGGCTTTACTAACAAACTCTATATAATTTTTACAAAAGAACTAACATCTATGCTCCTCAAAGTACTCCAGAAAATTGTAGAAGGTCAAACACTACCTATGAGGTGAATATTACTTTGCTCCCCAAAGTAGGGAAAGACTCTAAAAGGTAAAAAAAACTATAGACCTATATCCCTGATGAGCACTGATGCAAAGATCCTATACAAGATCTTGAAAAATTTAATCCAACAACATCTCAAGAAAATAATTCACAAAGACCAAGTGGGATTCATCCCTGTGAAACAGGGATTGTTCAACATCCACAAACCTATCAATGTAATTCATCACATCAACAAAAAGAAAGATAAAAATCACATGGCTGCTCCTATGCTGAATGTGGGCCACAGATTAAATCGATGGGGTTTACAGTCAACAGTATTTATATACTTTTCCCATATTTGGGAGCCACTCTCTTCCCTGATCCAGCTCTCTAGCCCTTTTTCCAGCCATGACATCATCTCCCCAGATAATAACCTGGGTCCAGCTGCATATCAGATGTCAGGCTCAGGCAAAAACTAATAAAGTCATGTGCCCTTTGGAGTACACCTAAAATAGACCTACTAGCTATTTCCATAACGGAGATCCCAAATCTTCATCTGCAATATCCCAGCCTTTAGGTTCATGATTAATCAACATTTTGTATGACTTTATATGTTAACTCTCTTTCAGCCACCAGGTTCTAGATGCTACCATGATGCCAACTGGAACTCTGTGAACAGATGACCCCACCAATGTGTCCTGGAGCTCCGCTTCCTCAGACTCCTGCCCCACTAGGGAAAGAGAAAGGGAGGCTGGGAGTATGGATTGACCAGTCAACATCCATGTTCAGCAGGGAAGCAATTACAGAAGCCAGGCCTTCCACCTTCTACACCCCATAATGACCTTGGGTCCATACTCCCTGAAGGGTAAAGAACAGAAAAGCTATCAGAGGAGGGGATGGGATATGGAGCTCTGGTGGTGGGAATGTACCCCTCTTATCCTATGGTCTTGTCAGTGTTTCCATTTTATAAATAAAAATAAATAAATAAATATTTAAAAATCACATGGTCATATCAATTGATGACAAAAAGGGCATTCAACAAGATCCAATACCCATTTATGATAAAGACCCTCCAGAAACTAGAAATAGAAAGACTATTCCTCAACATAATAAAAACCATTTATGACAAACCCACAGCTATACTTTCCCCCTAAGGGAAAGGATGTCCACTATCTCCACTGTTATTCAACATAGTTCTCAAGGTCCTCACTACTGCAATCAGACAAGTAAGAGCTACCAAAGGCATACACATTGGAAAAGAAGAAATCAAACTATCACTATTTGTGAATGATATATTACACATAGAGAACCCCAAAGACTCCACCAAAAAAACTACTAGGAGGAGCTGGGCAGTAGTGCAGTGGGTGGCGAAAAGCACAAGGTCCAGCTTAAGGATCTCAGTTTGAGCCCCCGGCTCCCCACCAGGAGCGGAGTCTTCACAGGTGGTGAAGCAGGTCTGCAGGTGTCTATCTTTCTCTTCCCCTCTTTGTCTTCCCCTCCTCTCTCCATTTCTCTCTGTCCTATCCAACAACAATGACAATAATAACTACAACAATAAAACAAGGGCAATAAAAGGGAATAAATAAATAAGTAAACAAAAAAAGACTATGAGAAATAATTAATAAATTCAGTAGAGTGGCAGAATACAAAATCAGTACCCATAAATCTGTGACATTTCTGTATACAATTAATGAATAAAAAAATAGAGAAATGAAAGACTCAACCCCTTTTACAATTGGGCCCAAAAAGATAAAATAACTTGCATGAAAGAGGTATAGGACCTTTACTAAGAAACCTATAGGACACTGCTAAAAGAAATAGAGAAGGCTGCATATATGCATTAATTATTATTTCTACAACTATCTGTCTATATTTTTATATCTATATATGCCCATTTTTCCCCATGGTCTCTTCCTTTCCAGGTCACACCTACACATATTACTACTTCAGAATGTCCCTCCATTTTTCCTCTACTCTCTCTCTGGGTCCTGATGTAATTGCAGTTCAGAGGCCTCTGGTCATCTTCCCCTATCATTTCTCCTTCACTAGGAGAATGGATCAAAATTCTTTTTGGGGTGCATAAGGTGGGTGTTGTGGCTTCTGTAATTGTTCCTCTGCTGGACAGGGGCATTGGCAGGTCAATCTGTACCCCTAGCCTGTTTCTATCTTTCCCTAGCAGGGTAGGGCTCTGGAAAGGTGATCAGGTTGTCTGCCTAGGGAAGTCAGAATGGAATCATGATAGTATCTGCAACTTGGTATCTTAAAGATAGTAAGATATAAAACAGGACAAAATATTAATGAACAGGAACCAAAAAGTAGGACTACAGAAGATGAGAATAGGCATCTTAGGGTAGAAAGAAGTGAGTCTATTTTAGATTTCCTAGGGGCCTATAATTTTCAGAGGTTTTGCTTGAGTTTTATAGCTAATATGTAATTAGACAAAAATATTTTCTGGGGGGTCGGGCTGTAGCATAGCGGGTTAACTGCACAGGGTGCAAAACTTCAGGACCAGAATAAGGATCCTGGTTCAAGTCCCTGGCTCCCCACTTGCAGGGGGGGTTGCTTCACAAGCAGTGAAGCAGGTCTGCAGGTATCTATCTTTCCCTACCTCTCTCTGTCTTCCCTTCCTTTCTCCATTTCTCTCTGTCCTATCCAGCAACAACAACATCAATAACAACAACAAAAAAGGGCAACAAACAAGAAAAATAAGTAAGTAAATATTTAAAAAATTTTATTTTCTGAGAAGATGGTATCCTATCAGTCTTAGCTGAACCTCTAAAATTTATAAAAGAAAATGTTAATGAAATGTTGCAGGACATTCATATCAAAGATGTCAAAGATGTATTTGGAGACTCAACCCCCTGGGCATGGAAAATGAAAACAAGAGTAAATAAATGGGATTACATGAAACTAAAAGGTTTCTATACATCAAAAGCAAACTACACAAGGATAACCAGGCAACCAAGTAAATTGGAGAAGATATTTGCACATAACACATCAGACAAATGACTAATATCAAACATCTATACAGAATTGGTACAGATCTACAAAAGAAGTAAAAATAACCCACTAAAAAAGTGGACCAAAGAACTAAACAGACAGTTTTCTAAAGAAGATATACACATAGCCCACAGACACATGAAGAAGTGCTCCACTTTACTTAAAATTAGAGAAGTGCAAATCAAAGCTACACTGAGATACCATCTCACGCCTGAGAGAATGGCTTACATCAGCAAACCAGGAAAGCACAGGTATGGGAAAGGTTGTGGAGAAAAGGGAACTCTACTACATTGCTAGTGGGAATGCAAACTGGTACAGCCCCTTTGAAAGACTGTATGGAGAGTCTTTAGACAAATGAAAGTCTTATAATCCAGCAATACTACCCTTAGGCATTTATCCAGTGGACACTTAAACACTAATTGGAAGTTACATATGCACACCTATTTTCATAGTTGCATTATTCACAGTAGCCAAATAGTAAAAGCAGCCCATCAACAGATGACTGGCTAAAGAAGTTATGGGATATATATTCCATGGAATATTACTCTGTGATCAAAAAAGATGATATTGTGTCCTTTGGGGCAAAATGGAAAGAACTGGAGGTGGTTATGCTTAGTGAAATAAGTAAAGAGATGAAAGACAACTACTAGATAGTTTCACTCATATGTAGAATCTAGAGATCTGATTTGTATGAACTTGCCAAAAAAAAAACCAAAAAAACCAGAAGCAAGCAAATTGTAAGACTTGTGAGAACTGTGGTGGTTATCTTTGGGAGGTTGGAGGGTGGGAATATGGAACTTTGGCAAGGTGTGGAAATACACATTGTAATCTGAGATTCTTTTAACAAACTATTAACAAAATAACAATTATTAAAAAAGTCCCTAAAGAGCTAATAATATAGATAAAAGCTTACAAAACTACTGGTCTAGATAGCACCTACTCTATCACTTTGGCCTGCACTTTAAGCCATTATTTTTAAATGGATGTAATCCATAATGTCCAAATATCTGGCTCCGTTTTTTTTTTTTTAAAGGCTTAATTTTTTATCTTTATTTATTTATTAGATAGAGACAGCCAGAAATTGAAAGGGAAGGGGGTGATAGGAAGAGAGACAGAAAGAGACACCTGCAGTCCTGCTTCACTACTCGCAAAGCTTTCACCTTGCAGGTGGGGACCGAAGGCTCGAACCCAGGTCCTTGAGCACTGTAAGATGTATGCTCATCCAGGTGTGCCACTACCCAGCCCCTATCTGGCTCCTCTTAAAGAGCAAAATATCTAAGACCTGGGCAGTGGCTCAATGGTGGAGCACATGCCTTCCATGTGTGAGGCCATAGGTTTTTATACCCCATAAAAACAGGAAAGACAAAAAACAAATACAACACTGTAATTGGTAAAGCAAAGATGTCTCTCTCTCTAGCATAAAATAAAATAATAGAGGGGGCCAGGCAGTGGTGCACCTGGTTAAGCACACACATTACAGTATGCAAGGAGCCAGGTTCAAGTCCCTGGTCCCCACCTACAGGGGGAAACCTTCATGAGTGGTAAAGCAGGTATATAGGTATCTGTCTCTCTCTGTCTTCCCCGCCCCTCTCTCAAGTTCTGTCTCTATCCAATAATAATTAAAATAAATAAAATAGTATAAATGGAGGGGAGGAGAATAGCATAATGGTTATGCAAAAAGACTTTCATGCCTGAGGTTCCAAAATACTATGTTCAACATACACCAAAGTTGAGCTGTGGTCTCGAATAAAAAAAGTGTGTTTATGTGTGTGTAACTGAGACCAGATTTCACTGCTCCCAAGCCAACTTTTTCAGTCAGTCAGAGACACAGGGAGAGAAAGGGAGAAACACCAGGTACCTGGTGTTCCCCCGGTACCTGGTGTTCCCCAGGTACCTGGCACTACCAGGTGGTACAGGAGCTAGAATCTGGGCCACATACCTTCCTCACTGAGTTATATCTCTGACCCATTTTTTAAACAATTTTTTTTTTTAACCAGAGCACTACTCATCTCTGAATTATAGTCATGTAGGAACTAAACCTGGGACCTCAAAGTCTCAGGCATCAAAGTCTTTTGTAGAACCATTCTGTGATCTCCTAGGCTCTCTGAAAGGAACGTTTTTTATTGTTATTGTTTAATCAAAATATCAGACAATTCAAGGGCCTAATACCAACAAGACAGCAGCTGAATACAGCCAAACATCTACCCCAGTTCTGTTTCGTCCCTGTGGAAAACTGAACCTACAGCTTCTAGTTGAAGCCGTTTCAATTGCCATTTATACTTCATCTTTTTTCTGTTTTAACTGACTCCTGGGGTCTCCCCTACACATAATACCACTATCCGGGGCCTTTCTTATTCTTTTAGAGAGATGGACAGAGAGAGGGAGATATACCACAGCACACTCCACCATCCCTGGTGTTCCCATGTGGTGCTCCAGTCATGGTCTCTCTCATAATAAGGCCCACAGTCTACCAGAGGTAAACTATTACCCAGTCGTCTAGGTTGTTGTGTTTTGCTTCTCACTATAGGGCTATATTTCTCAGTACTTGTGTGTCCCGCCGAAGCAGGGACTTGGGAGACTGCAAATTTCATGGGAAACAAAAAATAATAATAGTAATGAAGCACTACTGCTCAGTGGGAATGAAACCTTTCTACATCTAATTTTAAAAAATGACAGAAAAAGTCACTGCAAGCCCACAGTAATGGTTCTGACAGGGAAAGATGTACAATCAACAAAATAAGTCAATCCAGAGGTCCAGGGTAAGCACAAGGGCCTGGGTTCCTCCCCGGCTCCCCACCTGCAGGGGGGCGTGAAGCAAGTACTGCAGGTGTCTGGTGTCTCTTTCCACCTCTGTCTCCCCTCTCAATCTCTCTTTGTGCTATCAAAGAAATAGGAAAATGGGACCATCCGGAGCGGTGGATTCCTTAAGCAGGCACCAAGCCCCAACGATAACCCTGGGAAGTGGCGGTAAGGTCAGTCCATCCAATTGGAACAGGGCTGGTTTTTGATTGCCAGCTGCTTCTCGCCCTGCTGGACCCGAGGTCTAGTCCAGCCAGCCCGTCGCCGTCGCCTGCTTCCCAGGCTGTGCTAAGCAGCCGGCGGTCAAAAACCCTAGAACCTCAGTACAACCGCTACAAAGTTGGGGAGCATGAAAATATTAAGGGCGGCAGCACCGGCAGAAGTTTCCTCCTTCTTTACGGGAAAGAGAAGAATGAGAAAGACGACTACAAAGGCCTAGGTTCCGCGGAATCAAAATCGAAGTCCGCGGGTAAAAACCTTGCAGGAGGCCAGGCCGAGCCGAGACGGGCCCTCCCACCAGCAGCCCCGCCTCTCGCCCGCAGGAGCCCCGCCCAGTGCGCCGAGACCACGCCTTCGCCCTCAGGTCGGCCGGTAGGCTGCGTCGTCTCTAGGCAGCGGCGCAGAGCATTGTGGGTAAGTGACGGAAGGCCCCGAGAGTCATATTTAATTTAGCGACTATGCTCCAGATTTGGGCGGTGAGGGAATCAGAGAAACGAATCTGTGTGCGGAGTACTGGTGTGCCTGACGGAAGCCCCAGCGGACCAAGACCTGGAGTATAAAGTTCCGACGCTCCGGTGACTCGACACGGAAACCCGACTGAGGGCGGAGGGAGGCTGTCGTGCGCGCGGGGCACTGTGGGACGGTGGGGCTCTGGGAGACGGGACGGAAGCCTCGCTGGGTCAAGCCGTGGCGACGCGGGAAGTCCAGACGCCGTAGCTGCCCGAAGAGGAGGCCTGAGTTGGAGGTGCAGTCCCTGGCGGCGACAATGGCAGAGCGGCCCGAGGACCTAAACTTGCCTAATGCTGTCATCACTAGGATCATCAAGGAGGCGGTGAGCGGCCCGGGCTGGTGGGTGGGCGCGGACGAGCGGGCTGGAGGGAAGCACGTCGCGGGCGGGTACCTTTGCTCATCTCTGCTCGGCTCGCAGCTCCCGGACGGTGTCAACATCTCCAAGGAGGCCCGGAGCGCCATCTCCCGCGCCGCCAGCGTCTTCGTGCTGTACGCCACGTCCTGGTGAGACTTAGCTCGACCGGGGCTGAAGCGGGAGGGAGGCTCAGGTTCGAGGCCTGGAAGCCGCAAACGTCTGTCACCTCAGTGGGGGCAGGTCCACGACCCTCATTTAACTAGCTCTTGCTAGTACTGCAGCAAGCTGGAACGACAAAAAAAGCTTTGGTTTTAGGCCCTTTTAAAATATTTTTACTTGTTATTGGTTATTGACAAAAATTGAGAGGAGAGACAGACACCTGCAGCCCTGCTTCACCACGTGTAAAGCTTTCCCTTCCCCTACAGATGGGAGCCGGGGACTGGAGCCTTGTAATGTGTGCGCGTAACCAGGTGCGCCACCACCTGGCCGCAGTTTTAGTCCATTTTGCACAAGGAAAGGAGGGAGTTAATGGTGTGAGACAGTAATCCCTTCATCTAAAATGGGGACTTTCCCATTCCACCTCGGGACAGTCTTCCCACCTCTTCTATAAAGCAGTCAAGAAGGGACATCTGAAAGCCTCATGTGACCCGTAGTCGCCTCCTCTTCCAGTGCCAACAACTTCGCAATGAAAGGGAAACGGAAGACACTGAATGCCAGTGATGTGCTCTCAGCTATGGAGGAGATGGAATTCCAGCGGTTCATTACCCCACTAAAAGAAGCTCTAGAAGGTACAGACGCTTTTATCTTAGTCAAGTAGAAGGTAGTCATCCAGCGTGACCTGCTTCCCTGGCCTTCAGTCTTTCTCAGCTTAGGAAGCCCAGTAAGCAAGTCTTGGCTCTGACTCAGAACCATTTCAGTGACCTCACTGTTTTCCAATACTGTCACATTATTTTTCCTTCTCTGCCTTAGGTTTTTCAGCTCTGTAATTAAAGTAGCTGCTGTAGTCGGTCTGGTTTGCACTGTAGCTTTTCCTTCTAACTCTTTTTTCTTAAAGCATATAGGAGAGAGCAGAAAGGCAAGAAAGAAGCTTCAGAACAAAAGAAGAAGGATAAAGACCGAAAAACAGATTCAGAAGAGCAGGACAAGAGCAGGGATGAGGACAATGATGAAGATGAGGAAAGACTGGAAGAAGAGGAGCAGAATGAAGAGGAAGAAGTGGACAACTGAATAGGGTATAGAGACTGACACTTTGGAAGCTACCACTCTGAAACATGGTATATGTTTATGTGAAACTCTTCTGTGCTGGGACCATGTTAGTCTTGGACAGAAGAACCTGAAAAGATGGAAATAAAAACTGATTCGAATTACCAGAACTAGTGCTTCCCAGACTCAGAGCATCTGAGTAGCAGAATCCTGTTTTGCTTAATCAGTTTGAAGTTGTGACTTCTGGGCAAGAGGAATTCTGAATGGCTAATTTATTAGTCAAGTTGGTTACTCATGTTTACTAATACATATATATATACATATATATGGCTAGGCAGTTTTTGCTCCTCCTGTGTCTTCCCTCCACCCCACCCTCCAAAAGAGTAATTTCCATACTATCTGTTGTGTTTTAGTTCATAGAGGCAATCAACTCTCCAAAAATTCAGGGCTTTAATCATGATCACAGGTGATCATAATGGTTTAGGTTTAGGAAACTTAAGAGACTCTGGCCAAACAGGGAATCTATTGTGTTCTTTCTTCACTTGACTCATTTGGTGACTGCAGACCCAGTTGACTTGGAGCCCATAGGTATTTGACCTGGTGGGATGGCTGCACTGTAGATACGATGAGCTTTTAAATTAGTGTGGGGTAGAGTTAGTCAAGCTAGGGTGCCAGAGTTTTATTTAACAAAACAAATTGTTTAGGTTTAGATGTACTTTGTGCCTGCCATACAGCGTTAGGATTTATAGTCACCTTCTGGAAGGTGTAAAATTCCAGGCTTTCTTGTAGTCTGTCCCTCAGATTTGTAACTATATATATTTTTTCATCCTTTAATTCATTACATCTTCTAAACTTTATTTCTTGTTCTTTATTTTCACATTTCTGTTTCTGTTCAATCTGTTCTCTGCTTTCCCATTCCTATTTTTCCTTTTCCACTTCTGCCAGTTCAGAAACTTTAGTGACCTGCTTTAACAACCTAAAATGTGGGTTTCTCTGGCTCCTCAATTCTAATCTCATTTCTTTTTTTCAAAATTATTTTATAAAGCCTCTCTGGACCATGAGGAAAATCTGATGGTGCTTGGGAATGTAATCTCACCTTCCAACCCTTTGCTTCTAAAGTATATGTTTGTTGACTTTTCTTAGTCTTTCCCCATTTGGTGCTCCAAGCACTTACTTGTCTCTAAAGTTGTCTTAATTAAAGGTTGACAGGTAGTAAAGTGTAGTTTGACACTATTAATTTGTTTATTGAGTTCAGTGAAAAGGTTGTTGATAAATGATGTTGAGAATTATAATGCTTTGTACAAATAAAGAACATTCTTGTTGAGTTTCATCCTGGCCTGTAGAGTTTTGGGGGTGTGAACTGGACCAGACCTTTGTAAATATGGGATCCTGCATTGCCTTCAGTGACCAGTAGATGTTGCTCATTCACAGGCTCTTCAACCATCTGAGTCTGTTGGGTACCTATACATAGTAGGTTCTCAACAACAAACATACTTATCTTTGTCTCTTGTTTTAAATTATAGGTTTTTTTCTAAATATTCCCTTTTGTTGCCCTTGTTGTTTTATTGTAGTTATTGTTGTTATTGATGTCGCGTTGTTGGAAAGGACAGACAAATGCAGAGAGGAGGGGAAGACAGACAGACAGAGAGAGAAGCAGCTCCCCTGCAGGTGGGGAGCTGTGGGGCTCAAACCGGTCCTTGTGCTTTGCACCATGTGCACTTAACCCACTGTGCTCCCGCCCAACTCCCTAAATTATAGGCTTTTTTGTTAATATTCCCTTTTTGTTGCCCTTGTTTTATTGTTGTTGTTATTGATGTCGTTGTTGGATAGGACAGAAAGAAATGGAGAGAGGAGGGGAAGAGAAAGAAAGACACCTACAGACCTGCTTCACCGCCTGTGAAGTTACTCCCCTGCAGGTGGGGAGCTGGGTCCTCGAACCAGGATCCTTACTCCGGTCTTACGCTTTGTGCCACCTGGGCTTAACCCACTGTGCTACTGCCCAACTCCCAAATTATAGTTTTGTAAGACGTGTCCCCCAAAATTATTAAGTCCAGTGGCTTTTCCAGCACAAAAACACCCTTTCTTAATTCTTAGGAGAATCACTCAGCTAAACTTTTTACCTCAAGTCCCATTTGGACGCCTGTGACTTCATTTGAGCTTTGTTTCCTGCCTCATCACTACTTCCCCAGTGTACTACTTGCCAAAGGCTCTTCCTGGATTATTGCTGTTACAGTTCTTTTGTTCTCTATTAGGTTTATACTTTAATCTGTTATTTAAACAAGACTTCCTTGTGGCTTTTTTAAGCCTGCCTTAAGGAAGGCTTGTTTTATAGTCTTAATTTACTCCTACTCCAACATAAGTTTCCAGTCAAAAATGAATCCCAGAAAGAGCTCTTAGCTTTAACTACAGAATTTAAGTATTGAGAAAAACCTTTAAGGATGTTCACCAGTTTTTCACAGCCACATTTTCTCCCCCTTTAAATTTTTTGTTCGTGGTTTAATAGTGATTGACAAGATGTGGGACAAGAGGGGTACAATTCCCACCACCAGAACTCCATATCCCATCCCCTCCATTGCAAGGTTCCCTATTCATCCCTTTGGGAGTATGGACCCAAGATCTTTATGGGGTGCAGAAGGTGGGAGGTCTGGCTTCCTAGTTGCTTCTCTGCTGGACATAGACATTGACAAGTCAATCCATACCTCCAGCTAGCTTTTTTTCTTTTAATTCTTATTTATTTATTTTCCTGTTTGTTGCCCTTGTTTTTATCATTGTTGTGGTTACTATTGTTGTTGTTATTGATGTTGTTGCCAGATAGGACAGAGAGAAATGAAGAAAGATGGAGAAGAGAAAGACACCTGCAGACCTGCTTCACCACTTGTGAAGCAACTCCCTTGCAGGCAGGAAGCCAGGGACTTGAACCGGTATCCTTGCAATTTGCACCATGTGCACTTAACCCGACGTGCTACTGCCCAACCCCACTCCAGCCAGTTTCTATCTTTCCCTAGTGGAGCAGGGCTCTATGGAGGTGGGGTTCCAGGACACATCAACGAGGTCTTCTGCCCAGGGAAGTCAGGTTGGCATCATGGTAGCAACTACAACTTAGCTGAAAAACCATTAAGATATAAAGCAGAAAAAATTATTTAATAATCAGGAACCTAAAGGCAAGAATATGGCTTATGAAATTTGGAGTCTTAGTGTTGGGAGAAGCTAGGAAGTCTATTTTAGGTATATTCCAAGGGGCCTATGACTTTAAGTTTTGCCTGAGCCCAATAGCTAACATGCAGGTAGGCTAAAACTATTGTCTGGGGAGATGGTGTCAGAGTTGGGAATAGGACTAGAAAGCTGGCTCAGGGCAGAGTAGCACCCAAATATGGGAAAAGTATATAAATATCATTAACTGTAAGCCCCATCAATTTGACGTAGAGCCCATGTCTATTCATATTCGGCACAGGAGGCTGTGTAACCCCTGCATCCCTGTAGGTCTGAGCTCATATTCCATGTTCATAGCTAGGAATATTCTAGGCTGCACTAATTTCAGAGTGACAGTATGTTGACCCTTACTTCCCTTTGCAGATTGAGGCAATTTCTACCATTGTTCTGCATTGAGGGCAAGATTCTGTAGACACAGCCACATTTTTATTTATTTTTACTTATTATTGGACAGAAACTGAGAGGGGAGGAGGAAATAGGGAGAGAGAGAGAGAGACACCTGTAGCCCTGCTTCACCACTTATGAAACATTCCCCCTGCAGGTAGGAACCAGGGCCTTGAACTGGGTCCTCACTGTAATGTGAGCACTTAACCAGATGTATTAAAAAAAAAAAAAAAAAACAGAACACTACTCAGCTCTGGCTTATAGAGGTACAAGATACTGACCTGGTTCTTTGAAGCCTCATCCATGAGACTTTGCAAAATCATTATGCTGAGTATGCTGTCTCCCTTCACCCCACTCCAACTATGCTATTCAGATTTTTTTTTTTTTAAGATTTGCTTTGTCATTTTTGGGGGGCTACAGAAAAGCAGAGAATGAAAAAGACCATAGCACTGAAGCTTCCTTCAGTGAGTGGGTGCTGGGCTTGAACCTGGGTTGCACACAAGGCAAAGCAGCACACTATCCAAATGAGGTAGGGTGGGGGTAGATAGCATAATGGTTATGTAAAGAGACTTGTTCCTGAGGCTCCAAATAAGCTATTTTACCAGCCCAAGATTTATTTACTTATTAGATAACCAGAGTATCACTCTAGGGGGCTCACAGTGCAACTAGTTATGTTACAATGGGCCAAGTGGCATGTTCAAACCCCTGGTCCCCACCTTTAGGGGGAAAGCTTTATGAGGGTAAAGCAGTGCTACAGGTACTCCCTCCCTCCCTTAGTCTCTTCATCCATCCTTCCCTTTATCCTCCTCCCCTCTCAATCTCTTTCTGTCTCTATCCAATAATAAAAATATTTTTAATTATATATACTAAAAGATAAGTGTGGAATTTGATGGGGTTTTATGTTTATTTGACTTTCTTTTGGTAGAGCCAGGGCCTTACATTTTTATGATTTCACTGCTTCTAGCCATTTTTTCCACTCGGAGCAATACCACAGTGCTCCAGTATCCTCCAGGGCTGTAGCACTTACCATGTATTGCAGGGGCTTAAACCTGGACCTCCTGGATCCAGACAGCTCTCTAGATCTCTCTTAGGTCTTGATGGATTTTTTAAATTAATTTATTCATTTATTGGATAGAGACTGAGAAATAGAGACACCTGTAGACCTACTTTACCGCTCATGAAGCTTCCGCCTGCAGATGCAGACGAGGGTCTTGAACCTGGGTCCTTGTGCACTCTGCTCTCAACTGGATCTGCCACCATCCAGTCCTAGTCTTGATTATCACAAACTAAACACATTGGTTGTTGGTATGCATGAGACCCTTTCTGTTTCATTTGGTTTAAATCCCCCCTGCTTAACACTATTCTATTTACATAACCACTTCATTCTATTTACATAACCACTGTTAACAAGTTCCACCCTCCCTCCAGGGCATTTGTGGTTCAGTGATAGGATTCTTGCCTGCTCTGCCCCCTCTTTGTCACACTCTGATTTTCACCAGTCACTTTTCTCTCCACCCTCTCTATGTCACATCCTGTTTCCACCCTACTTCGCAAGTATATATAAAGACAGCATTGTGAGTTTTACAGTACCTTTAGTTTAGCTTAGCTCATCTTAGATTGTGCTGCATCCTGCATGAATAAAGAGATACTGCCTACAGCTCAACCATGAATCCCTGGTCATCTGTTATCTGCCCGTGAAGCCAGCCCATTGAAAACAACATAACCTGTCGAAAACAACATATGGCGCCCGAACAGGGACTGAAATAAGCCCTGAAACATGGACCGGCATCAACGTGGGACCCTACCCACCCATTGTCCAGATAAGTAAACTTGGCTACCCATCCACCATGGGTTGCCTTTCTACTTATGAAGAGGTTTGCCAAAGCCTCTACTGTTTCATCATGAGACAGTTAGTCTGTCTCTGGAACATTTTACTCTGGGCCACATTTCGGTTCCCTGACCGGGAACTTTGGTTTCTTATGACCGGGATCATAGAGCTTGGGAGATGCACAGAGATTTCTCCTTGGACTTTCTGGATTCCCTCTCCCATGTTTCCTGAGGAAAAGGACTACATTTTGCTCCGGGCCACAGTTTGGTTCTTTATGACTGTGATCGTAGACCTTGGGATATGCATGGGGATTTCCCCTGGAACTTTCTGGACTTCTTCTCAAATGTTTCCCATGGAGAAGGGCTACTCTAATTTGAAGAACATTCTCAAGTACCCTGGCAGTTCCCAAGTATGGAGACACGTGGTTAGTTCTACTCTCCTGATTGGATTCTTTCTTCGATGGGAAGACACTTTTAAAAATGGGTGCCTGAAGCACCCTAAATGGAATTTCGAGGAGCTTTTTGAACTAGGACGCTCTCCGGGGACTCTTAATCCTACATGGTGAGATCTTGATAATCTGGTTCAAGTTGTGTTTCATAAGAGAATGATTTGAATGACTGAATTTTTGTTTGACATTGACTTAAAAAAAAAATGCTGGACGCAGCCATGATTTCTAGAGACATCCAGAAACAATCCAAAAAACTTTTTCCCTCCTTTGATTTCTCTTTTACGTCTTGACATGAATCTGAAACGTTTAATCCTGAAAACTGTATGAGTTATGGGTGGGGCAGATAGTACAATGATTATGTTAATTATTCTCATGCCTGAGGCTTTTAACCGTGGTTCTTCTGTTTACCTTTCCACATTTTATTGAGTTTAAACTGTTTAAACAACCTTAAAATCATACTAGAAAGGACTTCCAATTTTAATGGAGTTATCAATTATAGTAAACTTCTAATCTGCTACAAGTTTTGTTTGACAAGTAAGTGAATTTCAGCTGTCAAAGTCTTCACATGAAAAAGCATCTACTCAAATGAAAATTTCTGGAAACCCATTTGGACGCCTGTTCTCTGACATTGCCCACAAGATGGAATGATTACAACACACCCCCGGAAACCAATGATGAGACCTGGCACAACCTGAAGAAACAGATTCACAGACTCCAAAGCTCACTCTCTACAGAAAAGCAGAATTCTGGTGGCCGACATTCCCTATCAAGACAGACGTACAGCGTTTCATCCCTTGGCATTTTCTTCTGTGGTCAGCTACTTTGGACTGACACCTCCATCGGACTTACTGGTACACGCTGCTGTGTTTCTCAAAGACTAACTTCAGCCAATTGCCTTGAGACTTTATAGACCGTGTCCCCTCGCCTGCAGGCTCTGCTCCAGAGGCAGAAAACTCCCCCTCCTTATTAGGTTATGCCCACAGAGGCATGAAGCGCCCCAAGAGGCAAGAGATGCCCACAGAGGTAGGAAACGCCCTTTGAGGCAAGAGATGCCCCCAGAGGCATAAAGCACTCCCAGAGGCAAGAAATGCTCTTTCGCCTGATAGGCCTTGCCCTTTGAGACAAGAAACATTCCCCTTGGCATCACACTGGTTATTGCTGTTCGCCTATTTTGTTTTCCATGTCTTATGCCAGTTCTTTTGAAAACGCCTGTACGATATAGGTTTCTTTTCACCCCACAATGGCCATTAGTTAAAAAGAAAGGGGGAATTGTTGGTATGCATGAGACCCCTTCTGTTTCATTTGGTTTAAATCCCCCCCTGCTTAACACTATTCTATTTACATAACCACTTCATTCTATTTACATAACCACTGTTAACAAGTTCTACCCTCCCTCCAGGGCATTTGTGGTTCAGTGATAGGATTCTCGCCTGCTCTGCCCCCTCTTTGTCACACTCTGATTTTCACCAGTCACTTTTCTCTCCACCCTCTCTATGTCACATCCTGTTTCCACCCTACTTCACAAGTATATATAAAGACAGCATTGTGAGTTTTACAGTACCTTTAGCTTAGCTCGGCTTAGATTGTGCTGTGTCCTGCATGAATAAAGAGATACTGCCTACAGCTCAACCATGAATCCCTGGTCGTCTGTTACCCGCCCGTGAAGCCAGCCCATTGAAAACAACATAACCTGTCGAAAACAACAATTGGTAACTCACAATCAGGTCAGTAAACAACCTGCACTTTAAAAGTCCCTTTGGGGGAGTCGGGCGGTGGCGCAGTGGGTTAAGCGCACGTGGCGCAATGCGCAGGGACCGGCGTAAGGATCCCTGTTCGACCCCCTGGCTCCCCACCTGCAGGGGAGTTGCTTCACGGGCGGTGAAGCAGGTCTGTAGGTGTCTATCTTTCTCTCCCCTCTCTCTCTGTCTTCCCCTCCTCTCTCCATTTCTCTCTGTCCTATCCAACAACAAAGCAACGTCAATAATGGCAATAATAACCACAACGAGGCTGCAACAACTAGGGCAACAAAAAAAAAGGGGGGGAAAATGGCCTCCAGGAGCGGTGGATTCATGGTGCAGGCACCGAGCCCAGCAATAACCCTGGAGGAAAAAAAAAAATAAATATATATATATATATATGTGTGTGTATGTGTATATATATATATATGTGTATATATATGTGTGTGTATATATATATATATATATAAAATAAATAAATAAAAGTCCCTTTGGTCTCCTGGTCACTTCCTCCTTCCCCAGTGGTAAATACTATTCTGACTTTGAACAGCACAGATTAATTTTGCCTGATTCTGTATTTTATGTAAATGAAATCATACATTATACATACATACTTTTGAGTATAATGCCTCTTGATCAACATGATTAAAATGTATTAATTTTTTTTATAATTTCTTTATTGGGGAATTAATGTTTCACATTCAACAGTAAATACAATAGTTTGTACATGCATAACATTCCCCAGTTTCCCATTTAACAATACAACCCCCACTAGGTCCTCTGTCATCCTTCTTGGACCTGTATTCTCCCCAGAGTCCTTTACTTTGGTGCCTTAGGCCAATTCTGGTTCAGGTTCTACTTGTGTGTGTGTGTTTTTATGATCTTGTTTTTTAACTTTGCCTGAGAGTGAGATCATCCCATATTCATCCTTCTGTTTCTGACTTATTTCACTTAACATGAATTCTTCAAGGTCCATCCAAGATTGGCTGAAAACAGTGAAGTCACCACTTTTTACAGCTGAGTAGTATTCCATTGTGTCTATATACCACAACTTGCTCAGCCACTCATCTTTTGTGGGACACCTGGGTTGCTTCCAGATTTTGGCTTCCAGGTTCTTGCTGCCAAGAACATACGTGTACACAGATCTTTTTGGATGGATGTGTGGGTTCCTTTAGGATATATCCCCAGGAGAGGAATTGCAGGATCATAGGGTAGTCCATTTCTAGCCTTCTGAGAGTTCTCCAGACTGTTCTCCACAGAGGTTGGACCAATTGACATTCCCAGCAGGAGGGTTCCTTTGACCCCACACCCTCCCCAGCATTTGCTGCTGTTAGCTTTTCTGATGTATGACATTCTCACAGGAGTGAAGTGATATCTCATTGTTGTCTTTATTTGCATTTCTCTGACACTCAGAGACTTGGAGCATTTTTTCATGTGTTTCTTGGCCTTTTGGATCTCTTCTGTGGTGAATATTCTGTCTATGTCCTCCCCCCATTTTTGGATGGGCTTATTGTCTTGTTGAGTTTGGCAAGCTCTTTATATATGTTGGTTATTAAACTCTTGTCTGATGTATAGCATGTAAAGATCTCCCATTCTGTAAGGGGCCTCTTGATTTGGATAGTGGTTTATTTTGCTGTGCAGAAGCTTTTTAATTTGATGTAGTCCCATAGGTTTATACTTGCCTTAGTCTTCTTTGTAATTGGATTCGTTTCATTGAAGATGTCTTTAAAATGTATGCGGAAAAGAGTTCTGCCAATATTTTCCTCTAAGTATCTGATAGTTTGTGGTCTAACATCCAAGTCCTTGATCCACTTGGAATTTGCTTTTGTATTTGGTGAAATAGAGTGGTTCAGTTTCATTCTTCTGCATGTTTCAATCCATTTTTTCCAACACCATTTGTTGAAAAGACTCTGCTTTCCCCATGTAATAGTCTGGGCCCATTTGTCAAAGATTAGATGTAAGATGTATTAATATTGATATGTTCATAATACTATTTACAGATAAGAGTGAGCAATTAAATTTTTTTAATGGGTGGAAGGAGTAGGAACAGGTCTTTCAGTCTAGGATAACAGAGATGTGCGAAAATTACTGCAAACAGCAATGTCAATTTTTTTTTTCCACAGGCTGGCAAAATACCTCACCAGGATAGTACACCTGCTTTGCCATGCATACAACCCACATTTGAGCCCAGTTCCCACCACATTGGGGAAACCTATGTCTTTCCCTCTCTCTTTCTGTCTCCATCTCTGTGGACCCAAAAAAGTTAGCCTAAAGTGAAGCCCCAGTAATGAGAAAAAAAAATCCACTATCAAGGGGTTCTTACTCTGGTTCTAATTATCTTCAGTTACCTATAAACTCAGGGAAGAGGGACTATGAAAGATATGTTGAACAGGGGACCTAAACTGAGGAGGGGCAGGGAAGAAAATAAACAGTAACAGCCCTGTGATTTGAAGAAGCATGAATAGCAAATATTGCAGAGAAAACACAATATGACATGGGACAGATTTAATTGCACTGGCAATTAAGCAGTCTGTAAAGTGAGGACAGTGAGGCTGGGTAAACAACACAATGGCGATACAAAAGAGTCTCATGCCTGAGCCTCCAAGGTCCCAGCCTTCCCCAGCACCACCATAAGCCAGAGGTGAGCATTGTTCTGGTATCTATCTTTCTGTATCTCTTACTCATTAAAAAATAGATAAAATATCTTTTAAAAGATGAGAACAGTAACATGGTCAAAATTAAAGTGGAGGTAAACTGCATGCTACTACCCATGATTTAAATGTATATGTTGCTAGCTTATTTATTTTAAATATTTCTTTTATTTAATGAAAGAGATACAGAAAGATACAGAGAAAGATCAGCCTACTCAACTCTAGTTTTTGATGGCACTGAGGATTAAAACTGGTACACCAGGGAGCTTCAGGCATAAAAATCTTTCGCATAACCATTATACTATCTTTCCAGACCTTTTCTATTTTATATTTTTAAATAGAGAGAGATAGTGAGGCAGAGAGTGAAATAGACCAGAGACCAAAGCTTCCTTGAGTGCACTGTGGGCGGGGCAAAGCTATTACACCAACACAACTGGTTTATGAGATAGAGACCAGAGCACCACTCTGTCATACTATGCTGGAAGGAACCCTAACATGGGCCTCATGCATGCAAGGAATGTACACAGTCACCTCACTTTTTATATGCACACACACAAAAAAAAAATTTGTAATAGCCAAAACCTGGAAGCAACCCAGGTGTCCAACAACAGATGAGTGGCTGAGCAAGTTGTGGTATATATACACAAGGGAATACTACTCAGCTGTAAAAAATGGTGACTTCACCGTTTTCAGCCGATCTTGGATGGACCTTGAAAAAATCATGTTGAGTGAAATAAGTCAGAAACAGAAGGATGAATACGGGATGATCTCACTCTCAGGCCGAAGTTGAAAAACAAGATTAGAAAAGAAAACACAAGTCGAACCTGAAATGGAATTGGAGTATTACACCAAAGTAAAAGACTCTGGGGTGGGTGGGTGGGTGGGGAGAATACAGGTCCATGAAAGATGATGAATGAAATAGTGGAGGTTGTATTGTTAAATGGGAATCTGGGGAATGTTATGCATGTAAAAAAAAAAAAAAAAGAAGTAGAAACGCAAAGCAGAAATTGACTGAGTTTGGAGTATGGCACCAAAGTAAGAAAGCAGAAGTACACTAGAGTTTGCAGTGAGTACCTCCCTAATACTTCCTCTCCACTTTTCCAAGCTTTGGGTCCATGATTGCTCAACAATTTGTTTGGCTTTGTATGTTAACTCTCTTTTCAGTCACCAGGTTCCAGGTGTCATCAGGATGCCGGCCAGACTTCCCTGGATTGAAGACCCCACCAATGTGTCCTGGAGCTCAGCTTCCCCAGAGACCCACCCTACTAGGGAAAGAGAGAGGCAGACTGGGAGTATGGACCGACCAGTCAACGCCCATGTTCAGCGGGGAAGCAATTACAGAAGCCAGACCTTCTACCTTCTGCAACCCACAATGACCCTGGGTCCATGCTCCCAGAGGGATAGAGAATGGGAAAGCTATCGGGGGAGGGGGTGGGATATGGAGATTGGGCGGTGGGAATTGTGTGGGGTTGTACCCCTCCTACCCTATGGTTTTGTTAATTAATCCTTTCTTAAATAAAAAAGAAAAAAAATTAAAAATTTAAAATTAAAAAAAAAGATATATATATAGATATATGATGTTGCTCAGTGTGCCAGAGTGATGCTCTCATTCTCTTTCTCATTAATAAATAAATTCCATTTTTTAATATAAAAAAAAAATACTTCTTCCCACCTGTGATTTGAAAACATCAGAACTCTTTAACAGCTGCAAACTTAGCGGTGTCATATTTCCCTAGCATTAGCCCTCTGTCTCTTTAACCTGAAATATAAATAAGTGTAAAACAGGTTTGAGGGAACAGATTTTGATAAATTAAACCTGAAAATAAACGTAATACAACCCATTGGTATCCTCTACAATTCAATTTTCTATAATCCCTTTGCAAGAGTGTTGAACCCGACCCCAACTTCACCTATCCAATCCTTTTGGTTCACCCAAGCGCTATAGGCTTCATTAGATTTCCCTGAAACTGAGCAAACTCTACCCCAAACCCAGACACTTTTGATCCTACTTCTCATTGCACCCATCATAAACAGATGCCCATAAGCAGACTTGAAGCTTTTCCAAACTGCCCGTGTCTTTCACATCAAGTTTCCCAATCCATGGCAGAAGAATAGGCCCTGACTAATTACGCTAGAATAATTTTTCTCTGAAAACTTGAAAGGCAGCCCAGCGCTGAACTCAATGATTTTACATTGCTCGTCTGCAAACATGAACCTAAACTATTATGTTAGGCATTATAGTGTTATTTCAATGTCCTTGACATTCCAGCTATGTCAACTACTAACCAGCGCCAAGAATGCTCTAGGCAGGGAGGAGGAAGACTGTAAAGAGAACTTTGGGGCTGCGACTGCCTTCAAAGCAAATTCAGACGCGAGACCCTCCCGCGCATTTCCTGCGCGTGGGTTCCTAGGGGGAGACCTTCAAAGGGCGGTGGCAGGGGGAGGGGTTCGCCCGCCGGTGCTTCAGCACGTTCCATTGCTCAACCCTCAGGGTATGGGCGGAGCCACGATTGTTGTTGACCAGCCAGCAAGCACAGTGCCCTGGGGGGGGCGTAGTCCTCCGGCTGGCCTAGGCGAGCTGGGGGGGGGGCTGCTTCCGGGTGATTTGCCCCGCCCCCATGTGGACCAGGGACTCGGATGAGCGGTGGCGGGAGACGCGTCTAGGACGGAACCCTTGGGAAGGATCGGTGAGCCGGAGCTAGACTCGGGGAGATGGCGGGTTTAGAGGGGGACTATGACAAGAGTCCTCAGGCTCGGATTCTGCGTCTGCATTCCTGGCAGTGCAACCGAGTCCGTGGTTTGGACGCTGCGAGGTGAATGGTCCCACTCCAGTGTGGGTTGAAGGCGCTCGAAGTGATAGTCATGTATGGGGGGGCCGCGTCTGGGTTTCATATCACCTTTAGGGGTTCCCCAGCTTGGAGACTTTAGGGGCAGATTCAGTCAGTGCAGAGCCCGAGGTGCCTTGCAGGATGGGGGAGGGAGGTGGAACAATAACTGTCGCCTTTTGCTAGGATTGTGCATAAATTACTTGCACTGATCGATTCAGTGCTTACAACAGTTAATTGAGGTCGGTTCTGGTCATAATTTAACAGATGAGGACATTGAAATCACACAGATGGAGTGACAGAACCAGGATTAAAAAAAAATTAATACACTTTTTTAAAAAAATCTTTATTTATTGGATAGAGACAGGTAGAAATAGAGAGGAAAGGGGTGATATATATAGAGAGAGACACCTGCAGCCCTGCTTCACCACTTGTGAAGCCTTCCCTCTGCAGGTGGGGACGGGGGGATTGAACCTGGATCCTTATGCACTGTAACATGTGCTCAGCCAGATGCACCACCACCTGGCCCATGACAACCAGGATTTGAACCCAGGTCTGTCTTAACCTTCTCGCTAGCTGCAACCTGGTCTGGTGTCACCAGTCTCTATTTTGCCAACCCCGCCTCCACCACCTATCCCCTACCCCCAGAGCTATCTACAACCCCAACTTTGCTGCAAGCAACTTTTAAATCTGTACTAAAGTGTGTGTGTGGAGGGGGGGGTGGATAATGGTAGGCATTGAAGACTGACCGGCTAACACCTGAATTGTAGCCCCAGATCTTCCTCAAACCCCCTGCAAGGCTTAGATTCATGCCTGCCCTCTGAGCTTCTTTCTACCAGCATTTCAGTGATACAGTCAAAAAGCTTTAAGGAGTTTATAGAACTAGCCTGTTCTCCTTGTTGTTACAAATGGCTAAGTCCAGCAGTGGCTGGGCTTTTCAAAGCCGCTGGGAAGGGTAGGTCAAGGGCTGGGTCTCACCCTTCTCTTCAGTGCTTCTGTCTAGCATAGGGGCAGGTTCAGAGTAGATATTCAGGAAATGTGAGTTGAATAAACGAGCAGTCAGTACCTTTTCAGAATTGCCTTGGTGGTTGCTATGCTGACCCTCCTGGGGTTTTAGATGTCTTAGCCCTGGTCACCTTCTGCCTAGATGGCTCTCCTGACTGCCTCCTCCTTGGCTAGTAGCAGAGTTCTACCAGAGCTGGCAGCAGCTCCCAAAACTCAGTGCCAAGACTGCAGGCTCTGGAATCCTTGGAAGTAAAGCGTGGGGGTTCAGGTCCTGCTGCTCTTTCTTAGCCTCACCCACCCCCACCCCTTTCCACCTGGTAGCAGTTCTCTGGAGACAACTTCTCCAGCTGATGTTACTCTCAGATTAGGAAATTGCCCTCTAAGGAAGGAGAAACCTTCAAGACAAAAAAAAAACAAAACTACGCACTCCCTCCGTGTCCCATCTTACATGAAGCCCTCTCCTTGAATCCGAGAGAACCAGTACCTGGTTCACCCTTCTACCCTACATAGTGAATACTTTTCCTCTACCATGCAAACTTCTGAAAGGAAAGGACTTCACCTCCACCTGCTAAAGTATCTTAGTATACCCTTTGACTTTCATCAGTGAGTGAAAGTTCTTCCTTCTGTGTGGAGCAGAAGACACAGCTGTGATAGCACTCCCAGAGGTCCCATTCAGTTTTCCTCCAAATGAGAATCATAAAAGTACTTACATGTTTACTATATAGATGCTAACTGCCAGACTCGTACTAATTCACTTTCTCCAATCTTCTCCATGACTTTGCACGATTGATAGTATCATTCCCATTTTATAGATTGCAAAATGAATATTCTAAAAGCCTTTCTGAAGGACACACAGCACAGGGCAGGCCTGTAACCATTTTACCCTGAAACATTGTTCTTCCTGCACCATTTTCTATACTTTCTCATGGTTCGAAATTGCCTTGTAGCTAAGCGGACCTGTTTCTAATGTGGGTGGGCTGAGGTGCTGGATCTCAAGGGATAAGTTGCCTTTGGTGTGGTGTCATAGGATTCAAGTTGTGACTTGTAGGCTCCCTTGATTTGGAAGAAATGCCCTCCTATGTGTGTGACAGTCTCCCGATCTTTGAAAGACTTTTTGCTAAGCAAATCCTGGCTTAGGGGCAGGGTGGTGGTGGTGCACCTGGTTGAATGCATACATTTCAGTGTGCAAGGACCCCACCTCAAGCCCTGGTGGAAGCTTCAGAATCAGTGCTGCAGGTGTCTCCCTGTCTCTATCTATCTATCTATCTATCTCCCACCCAACTTCTCCCTTTGTCCAAAATAAGTTTTAAAAATATTAAAACAGGGTAGGGGTAAATAGCATAATGGTTATACAAATAAACTCTCAAGCCTGAGGCTCAGTCAAGTCCCAGGTTCAGTCCCCCGCACCACCATAAACCAGAGCTGAGCAGTGCTCTGGTAAAAAATATATATATATATAAATGGGGCCAGGTGGTAGTGCAGTAGGTCAAGTGCAAGGACTGGTGTAATAATCCTGGTTCAGGAGTCGGGCGGTGGGAGAGCGGGTTAAGCGCAAGTGGCACAAAGTGCAAGGACCAGCACAAGGATTCCAGTTAGAGCCTCCAGCTCCCCACCTACAGGGCGGTCGCTTCACAGGCGGTGAAGCAGGTCTGCAGGTGTCTATCTTTCTCTCCCCCTCGCTGTCTTCCCCTCCTCTCTCCATTTCTCTCTGTCCTATCCAACGACAATGACAACAACAATAACTACAACAACAATTTTTGAAAAAGGGCAACAAATGGGGAAATAAATATTAAAAAAAAAAGTATTAAAAAAATAATCCTGGTTCAAGCCTCTGACTCCCCACGTGCAGGGAGGGTCGCTTCACAAGCAGTGAAGCAGATGTGCAAGTGTCTATCCCCACCCACCCACCCCCACCCCCATCTTTCCTCCTATCTTGACTTCTCTCTGTCCTATCCAACAGTGACAGCAACAACAACGATAAACAACAAGGGCAACAAAAAATAGGGAAAAAAATAGCCTCTAGGAACAGTGGATTTGTAGTGCAGGCACCAAGCCCCAGTGATAGCCCTGGAGAAAAAAAAATACATATATACATATATATATATCAACAGTGAAACCTGGCCTGCATTTGACTATGCCAACAGAGACACAATTCTGTTGCTCCAGAAATGTTTTTTCCTATTCCACAGATATATATTAAGCATCTATTACAACAGGATGTCTGTGTGTGGTATAGGTAACAGGACACTGGACTGGAATCAGGTCATGGCCAGCTTTACCCCTGGTCATAGCCAGCTCTATCCCTGCCTCGCTGTGGATGTCAGACAAGTCCTATACCTCTCTGTACCCCACTTTCCATAGCAGAATAAAGGATTAACTAGGATTGGTGATGTTAGACTTCTAAAGTTATTTTCAGCTCTAACAACATCTACTCAAATATCTCTCCTAACCCTAAGATTGTAAAAACAGATAAAAGTGAGTCTGTTCTCTGTGGCCTTCCCTCATGCCCTCATCTTTTTCTCTTGCTCCCTGCTCTCCCAACAGCTAAAGCTCCTAGGGGGCCCTACTCTGTTTCTTCTCATAAGCTGAGACATTTGCTCCCTCCCTTAACCTTCTAACACAAATAGAAAATTAGAGCTAGTGGAATATGGTTTTGGATTCCAGAAGCCAAGGGCCTACTTACAAAGATTATACTCTGGGAAGTGAGTTAGAGACCTGTAGACCTAACTTCAAAATCTGACTTGACTCTTCTGAGTGACATTGAATAAATCACCCTACCTCTTTCAACCTGTTTCACTAAAGCTAGACTCTCCCTGCATTTAGAGGACATAGTCTAGCTTTTTAGTCTAGTTACATAGACTAGTTACATAGTTACATAGTTACATACTAGTTACATAGTCTAGTTCTTAGTGTCTAGCATTTAACATATATTAAGTATGTTTTTCTTTTTATCTCTCCAGCCCCCAAGACAGAGATAGTATAAGCAGAGATAACCACTGACTGAATCAGGTGTTTATTTTTTTTTAATTTTTAAAACTTTTAAAAATATTTATTTATTTATTCCTTTTTGTTGCCCTTGTTGTTTTATTGTTGTAGTTATTGTTGTTATTAGATAAGACAGAGAAATGGTGAAAGGAGGGGAAGACAGGGGGGAGAAAAAGACACCTGCAGACCTGCTTCACCGCTTGTGAAGCCACTTCCCTGCAGGTGGGGAGCTGGGGGCTCGAATCGGAATCCTTGCTCCGGTCCTTGCGTATTGCTCTGGTCCTTGCGCTTTGTGCCACCTGTGCTTAACCCGCTGCGCTACCACCCGACTCCCCTAAATGAGGTGTTTATTAGCACTCTGGTATATAGTAGATAAAACTCTGCACTGTTAGAAATTCATATTCTAGCCCAATAACTAACTAGTTGTATGTTTTTGGGCAAGTTACTTAGCCTCACTAAACTGAGCAAAATCTTGCACGAAGGGGACATTAGGACTTTTTCTCATTTGGGGGTTGGGACATCTTTGGGGAGCCCTGATATGCACCTGTGTCAGAGATACGGCTGGCCCAGTGCATAGTGCTGGGGCGAGTCCCTGTGTGGTTCCTGATAACCCCAGCCCCACCAGGGAAGAGAATTGGATAAAATAGGCCCCAGTATAGGTTGGGGGAGAGCTAGAAGGACCTGGGAGACATACTTCATCTGCACTGGGCGTCAAGACTCAGGTTCTGCTGCTTTAACCTACTTGCTGTGTAGCCTTGGGTAAGTCTCTTCCCCTTTCTGGGCCTTGAGGTTCCATTCTCAGGAGAATAGATTGGATAAACTGCCCCCCAGCCCGCTCACAACATAGCTACTGAGTGTTCCCACAGACATATGCAAAAATAAGCTTCTAAAAGTTTCTCCATCTCCTCTGCAAGTGTGGCAGCCCACAGCCCTCTTCCTGCCTTGTCCCTCTCTCATTGCCCTTGGGGCCCTACAGACTAGAAGCATCTGCCCCCCAGAGACTGTCTTCTTGGCTGCTGCTGATGGCCCTTCCTTCTCCACTTCCCTGCCCCCCACCCCCAGCCTCTGTGTTCCTCTGCTTCCTGTCTGCTTTCTCTGATGACCCTCCTAAAGCCAGACTCTGGCCAGACCAGTTCCCTACCCCCTGCAAAGAAATCTTCCCTGTCCTCAGTCTGGTGCTCTTGGTCTTTTGCCTTCTTACTCACACGACTTTATTGCCTCCAGTTCTCAGAGCAGTCTTGGCCAGCCAGCCTGCCTGCCTGCCTGCCTTCCTTCCTTCCTTCCTTCCTTCCTTCCTTCCTTCCTTCCTTCCTTCCCTACCTTTTCCCCCTTTGTCTCTTCCTAAGAGTACATCCATTATGGCCCCTTGGCCAAGTTGAGTCTACCAACCCTACAAAATAGAATTCAAGGGCAGGGGAGATGACATGATAAGGCACGGGAGGTCCCAGGTTTTGAAAGGCTCTCAGTCCAGCCTTCCAGGGCTATAGTCCCAGTTCCTTGAAAAGGCACATGTACGGGGGCCCAGCATGGTCTGGCACACAGTAGGTAGACCAGAAACAAATATCAAATACATCCAAGTGTCTTGGATCACTTATTTGACATAACATTATTTTTTTAGAGCATAATGTCATGCACTTTATGTAATTCACTATCTGCTGTGTCAGAGTGAACTAATCCTGGACCCTGCCCTGCTGGTGCTCAGATCACTAGGAGTAGATAAGAGAGGTCCAGAGAGTGCTGTTACATAAGGGATCATACGTAGTCTACTCCAGAGAAGCCACAGTGGGAGCAGGCTAAAGAGGAAGGCATCTCAAGGAGAACTTGCTAGCATTTATCTGTGAGGAGAGAACACAAGCCACCCAGAGAAAAGGAACAAGGTGAGCAAAGCCAAGAGGAGGTGGCTTAGCATACTTGTTCCTGGGAAGCAGCCAGAGACTCTGGGACTGGAGGAGAGCTCTCATGGCTGCTTCAGGCATGTCTGCCTATCAGGCTCAGGCATGGTGCTGTTTCATTCTCTTCCTGTGTGTTGTGCCTGATAAATCCCTGTAAAGGGGGGGTAGCAGTGCTTTTCTCTCTCTCTTTAAAATTATTTTATTTATGTATTGGATAGAGAATGTCAGAAATTGAGAGGGGAAGGAGAGATAGAGGGAGAGACACAGACACCTCCAACACTGCTTCACCACTTGCAAAGCTTTCCCCTTGCAGGTGGGGACTGAGGGCTTGAACCCTGGTCCTTGTGCATTGTAACATGCACTCAACCAGATGCACCACCACCTAGCCCCTGCAGTGCTTTTCTCTAAAGGGAGAATTGCAGGAATTTTATTTCCCTTTTGCTTATTTGTACTCTTCTAGAATTTCTGCCAGGCTGGTGAATGTTTTTCATAGTATAAACAAGCTTAAGTGGGGCCGGGAAAACAACACAGTGGTTAAAGCAGTAGACTTACGCCTGAGGCTCTGATGACCCAAGTTCAATCATTGGCACTATTATAAACCAGAGCTGAGTAATACTCTGGAAATAAATAAATAAAGTTTAAATGCTGTTCTTGTCAGTGCTTCTCATACTAATTTCTAATTTATCAAACATTTATTTTCAATTACAGATTCCTTATAATCAAAGTCAATTACTAAAGAAAAAATTAATAGAGAGGTCATGTAAAATACAAAAACAAATTTTGTATTTTAGACTTAAAATATAATGGAAGCCAGAGATGGGTGAGTGGGTTGAAATGTGTAGCCCTTCAGTTATAAAGTTGTGGTGGGCAACCCAGGAGGTAGTACTCTGCTATTTCAAGTATGAGGACACAAATTCAGTCCCTGGCGTTGCATGTGCCACAGTAATGCTCTGTTTCTCTCACTGTCTCTTTCTCTCTCTCTCTCTCATTAATATTATAAACAAGTCTTGAAAAAAATCAGCCCTGGGGGTAGCATGTGTAATCTGGTGAATCTTATTAATAATTTTATGAATATATTGTGAGGGGGGCTAGGTGGTGGTGTAGCCAGTTGAGCGTGTTATAAATGCAAGGACCAGTGCTGAGCAGTGCTTTGGGAGGAAAAAAATCAAATTGTCCACTTAGATTTTAAGGGGCCAGGTGGTGGCACACCTGGTTGAGTACACATGCTATAATGCTCAAAGACTTAGGTTCAAGCCCCTTGTCCCCACCCACAGGAGGGAAAGCTTCTCAAGTGGTCAAATAGTGCTACAGGTATCTCTCTGTCTCTCTCTCTGTGTGTGTCTCTCTCTCTCTCTCTCTCTCTCTCTCTATATATATATATATATATATATATATATACCCCTTTCAATTTCTGGCCATCTATCAAATAACTAAGGATAATGAAAAAATTAAAATATAATAATAATGCATAAGGACCTGGAGTCTAGCCCCCAGTCCCCACCAGCAGTGGGTGGGGAGGGGGGCGAACTTCACAAGTGCCAAAGCAGTGCTGCAGTTGTCTCTATCTCCACATCCCCTTTTGATTTCTGTCTCTATCAAATCAAAACGTATCTATTGTGGGGCTGGGCGGTGGTGCACCTGGTTGAGTGCACCCCGGTTCAAAACCTAGCTCTACCATCTGCAAGTGGGAAGCATTACAAGCAGTGAAGCAGGGCTGCAGATGTTTCTCTGTCTCTCTCCCTCTCTATATCCCTTTCTCCTCTCAATTTCTCTCTGTCCTGTCAAATTAAAAATATATTTTACATTTCAGAATTGCTAAGAAGCCTGGCAGTGACACACCCAGTAGAGTACATGTGTTACAGAGCACAAGGACCTGTATTCAAGCCCTGGGTCCTCACCTGCAAGGGGCAAAGTTTCATGAGCAGTAAAGCAGTGCTGTAGGGGTGTGCGCGTGTGTGTCCTCTCTTTCTCTTCTGTTCCTCTCAATTTCTCTCTGCCTCTGTCCTGAATAAATAACTTTTTTTTTTGGGGGGGTGGGGGTAGATAGCATAATGGTTATGCAAAGAGACTGTCATGCCTGAGGCTCCAAAGTCCCAAGTTCAATCCCCCACACTACCATAAGCCAGAGCTGAGCAGTGCTCAGGTAATAAATGTTGTAAATTAACTTAAAAAGAGGTATGGGGGGTTGGGGATGCTTGTGGCGCATATAAAGGAATTCACAGCGGGAGCTGGGAACCGGTTTAATCAATACAGGGTTTATTAGGGTGAAACAGGTAAACGGCAAAATAAGCACTTATCAAGGGCTAAGCGTATGCTGTCTGAATATGGTTATCAAAGTTTAGTCCCATAAGATAAACAATTATCAGCTCTAATAAAGGTTACTCATGGCTGTAGAGGGCTCTAAAAGTTTACTGGCTAGCAGAGTCACATGTGTTCAGTTCCCAGGAAAAGCAGCCATGGCACACTTGACCAGAAGAAGCTTCTGACCAAAAGCAGCAGCAGCAACCAGCCAAAGAGAGCCATGTGCTCCAAGTCCCTTGCTTTTATACATTCCCTTCTCTGAAGCACCTCCTCAGGGTGAGGTCATTTGTATGCTAATAGTCCCAAACTCCTGCTGGGGTCACCACAATAAATAAATAAATAAATAAATAAAACTTTTTTTTTCTTTGCCAGAGCACTCTTCTTCTTCTAGCATTTGCCCTTCTTCCATAGCCAGTCAACAGCGTCAGGTTGAGCCTGATGTAAAGTTTCAAGACCTCCTTTGAATCTGGAGAGGTGGCAGTCATTGACTATGTGGGTCATAGTCTGTCTGTAGCCGCAGGGGCAATTTGGGTCATCTCTGGCTCCCCAGCGATGGAACATAGCAGCGCACCGGCCATAGCCTGTTCGATAGCGATTGAGGAGGGCCCAATCATAACGTGCTAGGTCAAAGCTGGGTTGACGCTTGCAGGGGTCTGTGATGAGGTGTTTGTTCTTTACCTCAGCTGACTGCCAACTCTGTTTCCAAGAGACTGGAACAGAGAAGTTCAGTGTAGGCATAGGGGACCAGATTGGGTGACGAGACGTCAAGCGTTGGACAGGGTGGGCGAAGATATCCGCGTATATTGGCAGGTCCGGTCGAGCGTAGACGTGGGAAATGAACTTAGATGATGCCGCATCCCGACGAATATCTGGCGGGTTAGAGCACTCTTCAAGTCTGGTTTTCAATAGTGCAGGGGAATTGAACTTGGGGCCTTGGACCCTCAGGCATATGAGTTGTTTTTTTTTTTTAAAGAATTTGTTTATTTATTCATGAGAAAGATGGGAGGAGAGAGAGAACCAGACATCACTCTGGTACATGTGCTGCCTGGGATCGAACTTGGTACCCCATGGTTGAGAATCCAATGTTTCATCTACTGTGCCACCTCCCGGACCACAGCATATGAATCTTTTTATAACCACTAAGTTGTTTCCCCTCCCATAAGAGATTGTTTTTAAATAAGAGGGAAGAATCTTTAAAATAACAAAGAAGGGGGAGTTGGGCGGTAGCACAGCGGGTTAAGCCCAGGTGGCGCAAAGCACAAGGACTGGCATAAGGATCTTGGTTCAAGCCCCCAGCTCCCCACCTGCAAAGTAGTTGCTTCACTCTTTCTGTCTTCCCCTCCTCTCCATTTCTCTCTGTCCTATCCAACAACAATGACATCAATAGCAACAACAAAAATAACTACAACAAGGGCAACAAAAGGGAATAAATAAATAAATATTAAAAAGATAAAATTTAAAAAAAGAAGGTTGCTGAGAGTAAATGCTAAAAATTCTTACTATGGGGAGTTGGGCAATAGCTCAGCGGGCTAAACGCAGGTAGCACAGAGTGCCAAGGACCAGCGTAAGGATCCTGGTTCGAGCCCCTGGCTCCCCACCTGCAGGGGAGTTGCTTCACAGGCGGTGAAGCAGGTCTGCAGGTGTCTTTCTCTCCCCCTCTCTGTCTCCCTTCCTCTCTCTATTTCTCTCTGTCCTATCCAACAACAACGACACCTATAACTACAACAATAAAACAACAAGGGCAACAAAAGGGAATAAATAAATATTTTTTAAAAAATTCTTACTAGTGGGTTAAATGCACATGGCACAAGCACAAGGACCTGAGTAAGGATCCCGGCTCAAGCCCCCGACTCCCCACCTGCAGTTAGGTCACTTTACAAGTGGTGGAGTAGGTCTGCAGGTGTCTTTCTCTCCCCCTATCTCCCCCTCCTCTCTCCGTTTCTGTCCTATCCAACAACAATGACAGCAATGACAATAATAATAACAACGATAAACAACAGGGCAACAAAGGGGAAAAAATACCCTCCAGGAGCAGTGGATTTGTAGTGCAGGCACTGAGCCCCAGCAATAATCCTAGAGGCTAAAAAAAATCTTACTAGAAGAAAAACATTTTAATTATTCATGGTGATGGATATTAACTCCGTGTACTGTGGGAATCATTTATTTTTTTTCTCTTGCTTCCAGAGTTATTCTGGGGCTCAGTGCCTGCACTATGACTGCTCCTGGAGGCCATCTTTTTTCCATTGTTGTTGCTGTTAAGTTATTGTTGCTGCCATTGTTGTTGTAGGGTAGGGTAGGGTAGGGTAGGGTAGGGTAGGGTAGGGTAGGGTAGGGTAGGATGATAGGATAGGAGCTGAGAGAGGAGGGGAAGATAGAGAGGGGAAAAGAAAGATAAACACCTGCAGACCTGCTTCACTGCTTGTGAAGTGACCTCCCACACACACACAGGTGGGAAGTGAGAGACTTGAACCAGGATGCTTGCTCAGGTCCTTGTGCTTCACACTATATGTGCATTTCACCTGGTGCGCTACTGCCCAGCCCCAGAAATCATTTCATTTTTTTTTAACCTGTTTTTTTTGTTTGTTTTTATTTATTTCCTTTTGTTGCTCTTGTTGTTTTATTGTTGTAGTTATTATTGTTGTTGGATAGGACAGAGAGAAATGGAGAGAGGAGGGGAAAACGGGGGGGGGGAGAGAAAAACACCTGCAGACCTGCTTCACCACCTGTGAAGCGACTCCCCTGCAGGTGGGGAGCCGGGGGCTCGAACCGGGCACCTTACGCTGGGTCCTTGCACTTTGCGCCACGTGCGCTTAACCCGCTGCACTATCACCCGACTCCCCAGAAATCATTTCTTTATGTATACACATATCATATCAGTGTGTTGGAGTTCTGAAACTAATATGACATGTTTATTATTATTATTAACTGGATTTTGAAAAACTGTTCTAAGAGTTTCTGAAGGCCTTAATTCATTTGTCCACTCAGCTTGTGTAAACTAAGAGGGATTGGTGAACTATTACTCGGAGTAACAACTGGCCTGAGCAGGGGAAGCAGGAGTCTGGAAGAACCTGGGTATATGTGATCGCCTTATAGAAACAGGGACTTGTCTCATGTGCCTCCCATTGCCTCACAGAGCTGAGCACACTGCAGACACCTCAGGAGCCCTCAGTTTCAACGAGTCAGCTGTGCCTGCCCCCGTGCCATCCACCATGCAGCCCCAGTCTGTTCTGCACAGTGGCTACTTCCACCCCTTGCTTCGAACATGGCAGGCTTCAACCTCCACCCTCAATGCCTCCAATCTCATCTACCCCATCTTTGTCACGTGAGTCTCTATGAAGGCGCCAGCACACTGCTTTGCATGGGGTCTGTGTATAGGTATGACTGAGGCAGGTGTTTGTTGGAGGGTAGTGAAGTCCACTGTCAGCTTGGAGCTCAAGGCATGAGAAGAAGCATCTTGGGATAGATGGAATAAGCCTTGGAAAGATCTCAAGTCTTCTTGTTTAAGGAGTGAGAAGACTTGTCATTCTGAGTGTAGTTAGTTAATTAGTTGCCACCAGGGCTATTGCTGGGGCTTGGTGCCTGCACTATGAATCTACCAACTTTTTTTTTTTTTTTTTGGATACAGAATTTGAAAGAAGAGTGAAATAAAGAAAACAAAAGAGACATAGAGACATCTGCAGTACTGTTTCACCACTTATAAAGTTTCCCCCTCCAGGTGTGAACCAGGAACTTAAACCCAGGTCCTTGCTAATTGTAGTATTTGTGTGCTGTGCTGGGTGCACCACTACTACCCGTGCCCCCCCCCCCTTTTTCATTTTACAGAGAGGCAGAGAGAGTGTGAAAGAGATCACAACTCCAAAGCTTCCTTCAGTGCAATACATTATCCAAGTGAACTGTTTTTCTGTCCCTTGAGCTTTTGCAATAAAGCAAAAGTTGAAATGGTGTTCATAGCCTATATATGTTGCGGTTATTAATCATAGCAACAGCTGATATTTATTAAGTACTTACTGGGTACCAGGTACTATGCTAAGCACCTACATATGTATTCTCATTCAATCCTGACAGCATTCATATGAGGAAAGTATGGATAGTATCCCCTAGGGTAATTCCAGAGGACAGGGATTTTTGTCTATTCTGCTCATTGTTGTACTACCAGAGCCTAGAACTGTAACTGGTGAATAAGTGCAAAATGAATATTTGAATGAATGAGTTCACCTAGATGAAAGACCCTAGGCTCAAAGATATGGTAGAGCTCAGTCAGTGCCATTTAGTCACTAAATGACTGTGATAGCAAGGAAGGCCCTTCACACTTCAGAACTCAGGCTTTTACCCACTTGTCACTTGTATGACTGCTATTCTTTTATGACAATTGCTGTTGTTGTCACTGTTGTTCTTGTTGCACCTATTATTATTTCAGGCCCTGGGCTCTGCCAGGCATGGGTACTAGACTCTGAACCCCATCTTCCTCCCACCATCCCCACTTTCATGTCCATTCCCAGTTCCCCTACATCCCTCCCAGTGACCCCACCACTACCACTGACCGCTCCCACAGCTACCAGTCCATTGTCTACCCCCTACTCTTGCAGGGATGTTCCCGAGGATGTTCAGCCCATCGCCAGCCTCCCAGGTGTGGCCAGGTAAGACAAGTGGTGGGGAAGGCCCGAGGGATGAGAGGGAGAAGCTATACAGGAGGAGGTGTCAGGAAGCAGAAGCAGGCCCTGAAGAGGCTAACTGCAGCTCAGTAGGGACAAGGGTTACCCCAGAGGCAGAGCTTTTCTACAATCGAAGATGCAGCCTCTGAAAGAGGTGTCCTGGCAGAGGCAGTGGGAGAGAAGAAGTCTCCCATAGCTGAGCTCCTTAACCTTGCTACTTGGGGCCTAGGTTTTGCTTCCTGTTCTCTGGGGGAGTTCCTGCCCCCTCCCTGATGCCCTGTGCAGTTTGGCTGTTAACAGGGGCATAGACAAAAGGGGTTGAGGGGCCTGCCTTGTTTCAGCCCTTCTACCCTGCTCCCACGCAGGTATGGTGTGAACCGGCTAGAAGAGATGCTGAAGCCCCTGGTGGAAGAAGGCCTGCGCTGTGTCCTGCTCTTTGGCGTCCCTAGTCGAGTACCCAAGGTAAAAGATGATAGCGGGAGACTGGCAGGGGAGGTGGGAGTAACTGAGGTTCTGCATTGGATGTGGCCCCTGCCCTTAAACAGCTCCCATGGAGTGCCAAGACTATGCCACCCTAACTTGACAAATCAAGTCCCTCTGCAAAATGGGGGCACTGTGCTTCCACATCCAGAGGCTGTGATTGAAGAAGGTGCTCATATTCCTCCAAAGGCTTTCTCTAACACAAGCCATTTTGTCTGTCCTCCCACTAGGATGAGCGGGGCTCTGCAGCTGACTCTGAGGACTCCCCAGCTATTGAGGCTATCCGTCTATTGCGCAAGATCTTCCCCAGCCTCCTGGTGGCCTGTGATGTCTGCCTGTGCCCCTACACCTCCCATGGGCACTGTGGTGAGCTCCCTCCAGCCAGCCTGGCAGTCCTATGCACTCCCATTGTTCAGCTTTTCCTAGAAGAGAAAGACCAACAGGTACCTGCAAGGCCCAACTCTCTGTCCTGCAGGTCTTCTGAGTGAGAATGGGGCATTTCTGGCTGAGGAGAGCCGCCGCCGGCTGGCAGAGGTAGCATTAGCCTATGCCAAGGCAGGTGAGTGAGCCATCAACAGGGATGACACCTTTGGGTCAGGGAGGTGGCAGAATGGTTAGGAGATTTCTGAAGGCCACACTTTTGTCCCTCAGGATGTCAGGTGATAGCCCCATCAGACATGATGGATGGACGAGTGGAGGCCATCAAAGAAGCTCTGATGGCACATGGACTTGGAAACAGGGTAGGGACCAGGGATACAGCGGAGGTTGTGGAAAGGTGAGGGAAGAATTTGGGCCAACTGACCCCATCTGCCAAGGATCAGAGAACCAGACAAAGCTGAACAAAGCCTTTGGGATCTGCCTCAACCTCTGCTTCCAAGGTGGGGAAATCAAGACTCAGCCCCAGAACTTTAATGGGATTAAACCACAGACACTCTGCATCCCAGCCTAGGTCCTTCCTGTCCCTGCCACACCCCCCTGGGACATTTGGAGAGGGTTCACTGAGACTAGACCACCCCCCTGTCTCCCTGTTAGGTATCAGTGATGAGCTATAGTGCCAAATTTGCTTCCTGCTTCTATGGACCTTTCCGGTGAGTGGGGAAATACCTGACCTATTAGCCCAAAGCTGGAATATCTGACCTGTTTGCCCCAGAGTGGAGCCTACCCCAATGCCTCTGCTTCCCAGAGATGCGGCTAAATCAAGCCCAGCCTTTGGAGACCGCCGCTGCTACCAGCTGCCACCCGGAGCACGAGGCCTGGCCCTCCGTGCAGTGGTGAGTCATAGGAACCTGACTCTTCCCAGCCTGCCCCCCTCTTACCTCATATCCTGAGTGTCACTTATACCATATATACCTTCTTATCCCTTAGGACCGGGATGTACGAGAAGGAGCTGACATGCTCATGGTGAAGCCAGGAATGCCCTACCTGGACCTTGTGCGTGAGGTCAAAGACAAGGTGTGCATGGGGCAGACAAGAGGACACTCTAGGAGATGAGTGCATCTGCAGGCTCTGGGACCTTAGATTAAAGTGCTGCAGGATCTCAGTATTGGAAGCACCCCACCCCTGACCAGGAACCCTCTGCTCCCTGTTCCTGCCCAAGAACTTCATGTATCTGGGCCATGCTTGTTGAATTGCTCTTTGAGCATCTCTGCTCCAATAGTTTAAGAATAGACTGGGCTGGCTAGCGAAATAGCTTACTTGGATAGTGTGCTGCTTTGCCATGTATGAGATTCAGGCTTGAGCCTGGCCCCCATTGCACTGAAGCTTGCTTCATCCTATGGGCTCGCTCTCCCTCTCCCTCTCCCTCTCCCTCTCCCTCTCCCTCTCCCTCTCCCCCTCTCTCTCTCTTCTCTGTCTCAATAAAAATAAACAAAAAGAATGGGCTGGAGGTAGGCATGCTGGAGAGATAACCTAATGGTTATAAAAAAAGAAAAAAAAAAAAAAAACTC
Source organism: Erinaceus europaeus (assembly GCF_950295315.1). Lineage (NCBI taxonomy): Eukaryota > Metazoa > Chordata > Mammalia > Eulipotyphla > Erinaceidae > Erinaceus > Erinaceus europaeus. The sequence continues at coordinate 81,715,617 of NC_080171.1, read as the reverse complement.
ATGCCTGAGGTCTGGAAATCACAGGTTCAATCCCCTGCTCCATACCACCATAAGCCAGAACTGAGTAGTGATTTGGTTAAAAAAAAAAAAAAAAACCCACATTCTGAAGAATGGTCTTAGGGTACCAGGCCCTGCAAAATAGCTCACTTGGATAATATACTGCTTTGTCATGTGCACAACCCAGGTTTGAGCCCACACCCTCCACGGTAAAGAGAGCTTCAGTGCTGTAGTCTCCTTTTCTCTGTCTCCTCTTGTTTCTCTGCCTGTCTTTATCTTAAAAAAAAAAAAAAAAAAAAAAAAAGGGACATCAGGCTACCAGCCACAATAATTCAAGATTGGTTGTTCCAGATAGTCTCAGATGGGGTAAGGAGGCAAAGAGGTGTCTAGAGGCATGCCCACCCTCCATTTCAACCTTTTTGCCCACCATGACTTACCTGCAGCACCCAGAGCTCCCACTGGCTGTGTACCATGTTTCTGGAGAGTTTGCCATGTTGTGGCACGGAGCCCAGGCTGGGGCATTTGATCTCAAGGCCGCTGTACTGGAGGCTATGACCGCCTTCCGCAGAGCAGGTGAGCAGACAGGGCGGGGGGGGGGGGGGGTTGTGGGGCTGACCGGTCCCACAGAAAATGAAACAAAGTCATATGACAGCCTAGAGATTTACACCTGGAAATAACTGGTGAGTTAAGCAGACACAGGTTGAGAAAGGGAGCTGGAACCACAGAGCAGAACATGGACAGTGAAGAAAGCAGAGCCTACTATTGTGTTTTGGTTTTGAGAACAGAGCCTGCTGTTGTGTTTTGGCTTTGCTGAACCTCAATGGCCTCATAACTAAGTGAAGGATAAGGTAGCTGGTGCAGGAGTCGGGCGGTAGCGCAGCGGGTTAAGCGCAGGTGGCGCAAAGCACAAGGGGATTGGTATAAGGATCCCAGTTCGAGCCCCCGGCTCCCCACCTGCAGGGGAGTCGATTCACAAGCGGTGAGGCAGGTCTGTAGGTGTCTCTCTTTCTCTCCCCCTCTCTGTCCTATCCAGCGACGACAGCAATAACAACAACGGCAATAAACAACAAGGGCAACAAAAGGGAATAAATAAATATTTTTTAAAAAGAAAAAAAGATATCTGGTATATGATCATTGAGAGGATTAAATGAGGCAATTGTTTAATCGGCATATGCTTATGTCTCTGCTAGTGAGAATTGAGTTTACTGGTATAGAGCACAGGGCATGTGAAGAGAACTCACAGCTTGCCTATATCCTGTCTTGTGCTTTTGTGTTTTTTTAAATATTTATTTATTTATTCCCTTTTGTTGCCCTTGTTGTTTTTTTATTGTTGTAGTTATTATTGTTATTGATGTCATCATTGTTGGATAGAACAGAGAGAAATGGAGAGAGGAGGGGAAGGAAGGCAGAGAGGAAGAGAGAAAGGTAAACACCTGCAGACTTGCTTCACCACTTGTGAAGTGACTCCCTGCAGGTGGGGAGCCAGAAGCTCCAACCAGGATCCTTTCACTGGTCCTTGAGTTTTGTGCCGCCTGCACTTAACCCAATGCACTACCACCCAACTCCCATGCTTTTGTTTTAAAGATTTTTTTTGTTTCTTTGAGGGGAGGGAGGCAGGCTGGGTGGCAGTACATCTGGTTAAGTATACATATCACCATGCACAAGGACCCGGGTTTGAACCCACTTTCCACCTACAGAGGTGTTCACAAATGGTGAAGCAGGTCTGCAAGTATCTGTCTTTCTCCCTCATATCATCCCTCCCCCCCCAATTTCTTTCTGTCCTGTCAAAGAAAATAGAAAAGGAAAAACAAAAATGGCCATGGGAAGCAGTGGATTCATAGTGCCAGCACTGAGCCCCAATGATAACCCTGGTAGCAATTTAAAAAATGTATTTATTTTGGGCAGAGGAGATAGAATAATGGTCATGCAAAGAGACTCTCATGTAAAACCCTGGTGGCAATAAAAATTAAAAAGATGGGTGGGGGTATAGCATAATGGTTATGCAAAGAGACTTTCATGCCTGAGGCTCTCAAGTCCTAGGTTCAATTCCCTACACCACCATAAGCCAGAGCTGAGCAGTGATCTGGTTAAAAAAAAAAAATTAAAAAGATTTATTTTGGGCAGGGGAGATAGCATAATGATTACGCTAAGAGACTCTCATGCTTGCAACTGCAAAGTCCCAAATTGAATCCCCTGCACTACCATAACCAGAGCTGAACAGTGCTCTGGTAAAAATAAATGATAATTAATATTTATTTTATTCATTTCATATGAGCTACAGAGAAATTCATATGCAAGAGAAAGAGCAAATGAAAAAGAGAAACCAGAGCACTGCTGTGGTACATGTGGGCTCTGGAAATCAAACTGGGAGCTTCAGGCTTGCAAATTCTGTACTCTACCAGCTAGATTATTTCCCCTGCCACTTGCACTGTGTATATTATACACTGACAAACAGGCCTAGAAAGAGAAAACAACTTGCCACAGTCTCGCAATATACAGAGCTAGGCTCCATCTTTTTGTGATGCCCAGGGGCTGTGCCTCCTCTTGGTAGCCTCCCTCTACCAACTCCCAGGTGTTGCAACCTCCTCTGTCCCCGGCTTCTCTCCCAACATAGGTGCTGACATCATCATCACCTACTACACACCTCAGCTCTTGCAGTGGCTGAAGGAGTGACAGAGAACACAAGAACTACAACTTTTGGAAAGTTTCCAGAGCCTCAGAGAAGTGCAAACCAAAGTAAATGATCTTTCTGAACCATGCCCTCTTGCCATCTTCCTGCTCACTGTTACCCAGCCCTGGATGTTTTCTGCAGCTTGCCAGATGTTACCTCTGCACCCACATCCTCACAGACTTTCCCAAGTTTCCCCTCCCTTCCCTTGCATCAGCTTTAAGGCCCACTCCTTTCTGCCACCCTCTGATTTAAGGGAGAAACCAGCTGAGAGTCCTGGACTCAAGTTTGGTGGACCCTAGAAGAGGGACTTGGAACACTAAGTAAGAGGAGAGTCGTTGGATCTTGAATCTTAAGTTCTGGAAAGTCCTTAGAGTTGAGACTTTCTGTAATTTCACTGAAGGCACTTCCAGCATAGCCCAGTGGTTGCCTGACCATCTGAGATTTTGTTCTACTCTGAGCCATAAACCCAAAGAAGAATTGCTATTTAATGAGCAGAATTATTACCTAAGGATCAAACTTCAGAAGCCAAGAGAGTTCTTGACTGTTGGGGATTCTACCACTGAAAAGGCTTTTTATTAAAGAACTAATGTTTGAGAATGTATGCTTTTGGCAGAGGCATGGTGCTTGGGGAGATAGCAGTATGTACCTCAGCTTTTCTCTGTGTGGAATCCTTACAAGGAGAATGAGGGAGATGGGCAACAAGAAGCAGATAAATAAAGCAGTTTTGAATTGTACTGATTACTTTGAAGGAGAGAAAGGGTCTGAAATCGAAAGTAACAAGCCCAGGGAGCTAGGCGATGGCACACCCGTTAAGCACACATAGTACTAAGCACAAGGATCCAGGTCCCAGCCTCTGGCTCCCCACCTGCTGTGTGGATGCTTCACAAGTGACACAGCAGGTCTGCAGGTGTCTATCTTTCTCCCTTTCTACCCACCCCTACCTCTCTCAACTACTCTCTGTCCTATCCAATAAAAATGGAAAAAATGAGGGGGGTCGGGTGGTAGTGCAGAGGGTTAAGTGCACATGGCACAAAGCACGAGGACTGGGTAAGGATCCTGGTTCAAGCCCCCAGCTCCCCACCTGCAGGGGCATCACCTCACAAGCTGTGAAGCAGGTCTGCAGTGATAAAACAAGAACAACAAAAGGGAAAATAAATAATTTTTTATGGAAAAAATGGGGAGTCAGGTGGTAGCATAGCAAGTTAAGCGCACATGGCGCAAAGCACAAGGACCAGCATAAGGATCCCGGTTCGAGCCCCCAGCTCCCCACCTGCAGGGGAGTTGCTTCACAGGTGGTGAAGCAAGTGTGCAGGTGTCTATCTTTCTCTTCCCCTTTCTGTCTACCCCTCCTCTCTCCATTTCTCTCTGTCCTATCCAACAATGATGACATCAACAATAATAACCACAACAATAAAACAACAAGGGCAACAAAAGGGAATAAATAATAAAATAAAAATTTTAAAAATGACCATCAAGAGCAATGCATTAAAAGTGCCAGAACCGTAACTGAGCCCCAGCGATAGCCCTGGAGGCAAAAAAAAAAAAAAAAAAAAGGTAAGTAACAAGCCAAGATTATTGAAGGTTAGCTGAGAAGCCACCATGTTGAACAACCAGGAAAGATCCTTACAGAGAGCATATGAGGAGCTATGAGAATGACAGGAAATGTGCAAAGATCCTGCTGGGAGTGGGGGAGGAAGGGTTGGTTACAGAACTGAGACTGGAAAGGTAAATTCTGCACCTTGTGGGAAGATTCACATATATTCTGCATCTGATAGCCATTCAAAGGACCTGACACAGAAGTTGTATACACCAATTTCCCATATTCTGCTGTAATGCAAAAACAAGTGAGAAGAAAGCAGAGTGCAAGAGCCCAGTGAGTAGTAACAGTGGCCTGGGTCAAGGTGGTAGCAGTGGAGAGAGGAAGATGCATATGTGTTTGATATGTAATTTGGAAACAACTGGCAGGCAGATGCATTAAACATAGGGTTGATGGAGGGATAGAGAAACAAGAATTTCTGACAAGCTATTGGATAGGTGGTTTCAATTCATTTTGACAAGACATAATGATGGGTGAGATCCAGCTACTCCTTAGCCAGCTTGCAAGTCCAACTATCTTTGTGCAAAATGGAATCTTTAACTCTAGGGCCAAAGCACATTCAATAAAGAGCTTAAAGCAGTATACCCATTTTAAACAGTGGATTGTCCAGCAACTCCTGCAGACTAGGCCTCTCAAGTCCTGGTGCTCTTCCTCAGAACTGTAGACAACTCACTTTAAAACCTGAACTTATTGGGGGGCAGGCAGTAGCACAGTGGGTTAAGTGCACGTGGTGCAAAGCGCAAGGACCAGAGTAAGAATCCCGGTTCAGGCCCCTGGCTCCCAACCTGCAGGGAGGTGGCCCCACAAGCAAAGAAGCAGGTCTGCAGGTGTCCATCTTTCTCTCCCCCTCTCTGTCTTACCCTCCTCTCTCCATTTCTCTCTGTCCTATCCAACAACGATGACAACAATAACAACAACTAGGGCAACAAAAGGGAATAAATATTTTTTTAAAACTTGGTTTTATTTTTTCCCCAGCCTTTGGGTGATGGTCAGCAAAAATTAGTACTTGATGAGTCACAAAGCGTGGACAGGGGAGATAATACCATCATTAATGTTACATACTCATGTCAGAGCTCTCTCATTCAGTCCATAAGCCAGAACTGCAATGCTTTGATTTAAAAAAAGGGGGGGAGGAGGGTGGGTAGTGGGAAGTAGCACAGTGGTTATACAGAAATTTCTGGGTTTGCTTACTCTGTGTATAAAAATCTCAAGTAGGGAGTCGGGCGGTAGCGCAGCGGGTTAAGCGCAGGTGGCGCTAAGCACAAGGACCAGCGGAAGGATCCTGGTTTGAGCCCCCGGCTCCCCACCTGCAGGGGAGTCGCTTCACAGGCGGTGAAGCAGCTCTGTAGGTGTCCGTCTTTCTCTCCCCCTCTCTGTCTTCCCCTCCTCTCTCCATTTCTCTCTGTCCTATCCAACAACGATGACATCAATAATAACTACAACAACAAAACAACAAGGGCAACAAAAGGAATAATTAATTAATTTTAAAAAAAAGTTTAAAAAAAATCTCAAGTAAAAAATCCTTGTGTAAGTTGGTTTCTCAAGAATCAGCCAAGCCAATCCTAAGTATAGTAACACAACCACTGGGTCTATAGATAGAGGATAAAAACCTTCCAGGGATTTCTGTCATCTGACATAGTGGAGAAAGTACTTGTTGCATCTGCCATGTCTAAATTGGCAAAAAGGCCTATCTCAGAATAACAGGGAGCTTTCAGTGGATTTCCTGTGATGGATTTCATTATTCTAGAAAAAGTACTCAGAGAGTGAAGGGCAGAATCTAGAGGTCACGTAATTAAATTAGACCTACAACTTCAGAGGACACATTCACAGATCATATATCCCTTTTGTGTAATGGTAGTCATGTGACCCAGAGCAAAAACCCTAATTTTTCTGGAGACTCAATTTTCTCAACAGAAAGCAGTCTACTTCTCAAAGGACCTTTCTCTGTGCTTTCTTTGGATCCTGTTATAGTAGACATACTCTGTATTTGGAGAAATAGAGGTTGGTTCCAGGGGCAAGGGTGGTTATTTTGGAAATTAATTTAGAGTTAGCCTGGACTTTACCTAGAAGTTATTTTTGCAACCCCCATTTTTCATATTGGAGACTCAGGCTCAAAAAGGGTAGTTCAGTGGGGGGCTCACAGAGGGTCAGGTGGCAAAGTTGGAACTAGGATCTGTGGGATTGGGTTTTAGGCAACCCCAGAAAGAGGGCAATCTTAGACATCCTCAGCTCCTGTGATATGCAGGTGAGTCACTGGCCACCCAGTCACCTTTTCCACTCCCATTTTTTGGGACTCCTGCTATTGACACACTGCATATTTTGCTAGCAAGTCTAAAATGAGGTTCTTCCTTGCATACCCCATATATGTACTTCCTTCCAGGCCTAAGCACAAGTGAGGATGAGGTGGTTCTGAATGAAGTGAACAAGCCAGCCTTGGAAGTTTTTGTTCAAGCAAAAGAAAACAGTGCTGAGGAGACAGCATAAAGGTTATGCAAAAGGACTTTTCATGCTTGAGGTAACAAAGATCCCAGGTTCAGTCATTACCACCATAAGCCAAAACTAAATGCTGTGGTTAAAAAGAAGAAGAAGAAAAGAAAACAGCCTAGGAGGTGATGTAATGACAAAGTAGTAAATTCTCTCAAACATGAAGCCCTAGGTTCTAACCTCAGTGTCATGTGTTGGAGTGATACTCTTGGCTTTTTTGTTTGTTCATTTGTTTTTACAACCAGAGCACTGTTCAGCTCTAGCTTATGGTGATAGTGCTGGGGATTTAAACTGGAACCTTTGGTGCCTTAAGAAAGAGACTTTTTGCATAACCCCAGCCCTTCATTAATGAATCTTAACAAAAGAGAAAAGTACCCTGGGGGTGGAGGCCCCAGGCTGTAACACAGTGGGTTAAGCGTACATGGTGCGAAGCACAAGAACTAGCATAAGGATCCTGGTTCCAGCCCCCGACTCCCCACCTGTGTAGGGGGGGGTCGCTTCACAAGTGGAGAAGCAGGTCTGCAGGTGTCTTTCTCTCCCCATTTGTGTCTTCCCCTCCTTTCTCCATTTCTCTGTCCTATCTGGCAACAACAACATCAATAACAACAATAATAATAACCACAACAATGATAAAAACAAGGGCAACAAAAAAGGAAAATAAATATTTTTTAAAAAGTAGCCTGGGAGCTAGAAAGTTGTACATAAAAGTATGAGGTCCTATATTTAAAATAAAAAAATGGGCTCAGATCTAGAGGGATGCAGAGGTCACATAGGCTCCTAAGCTAATTATGGGCCCCAGAGCACATCAAATCGGTGGGGTTTACAGTCAACAATATTTATACACCTTTCCGATATTCGAGGGTTACTCTGTTCCTTGATCCAGCTTTCTGGTCCTTTTTCCAGCTATGACATCATCTCCCCAGACAATAACTTGGATCCACTGGCATATCAGATTTCAGGCTCAGGGGCAAAAAGAAAAAGGAAAAAACAAACAAAAAAACTAGTATAGCCACAGGTCCTTAGGAATTTAACTAAAATATGCCCACTAGCTAACTACAAAATGGAGGACCTCCCAACTCTTCATCTGCACTATTCCAGCCCTTAGGTCCATTATTGGTCAACAACTTGTTTGGCTTTGTATGTTAACTCTCTTGTCAAACACCAGGTTCCAGATGCTAGCATGATGCCAACCAGGCTTCCCTGGACAGACAACCCCACCAATGTGTCCTGGAGTTCTGATTCCCCAGAGGCCTTCCATACTAGGGAAAGAGAGAGACAGGCTGGGAGTATGGATTGACCTGCCAATGCCTATGTTCATCAGAGAAGCAATCACAGAAGCCAGACCTTCCACCTTCTACAGCCCACAATGACCTTGGGTCCATACTCCCAAAGGGTTAAAGAATAGGAGAGCTGTCAGGGGATGGGATGGGATACAGAGTTCTGGTGGTGGGAATTGTGCAAAGCTGTACCCCTTATCCTATGGTTTTGTCAATGTTTCCTTTTTATAAATAAAAAAATTTTTAAAAAGAAAAAATGGGCTAATATATATAGTTATAGAAATAATAGTCAACCCATATCTGCAACTTTGAGAGAACTACTGTAGGTTCCAATGGAGGGAGTGGGGGTACAGAACTCTGGTGGTGGGAACGGTGTGGAATTTTGTAAATCAATATTAAATCACTAATAAAAAAGAAAAAAAAGGGGGGAAAAGTATGAAGTCCTGACTTGATCTCCCAAGGTTGACTATACATAAATTTAAAGGGATTGTGGAAAGAAGGAAAACATAACTACATGCATGCTTGTATTTGCCCAGAAAAAAATGAGAGTATGTTAACTAAAATCTGCCATTTGCTGCAACCCTTGGAGGTAGGGAGGTGCTCCTTTCTCCCATACCTTCCCATGGCAGTTGCCCTGGCTCAGCAAACTTTCTGGGCCCCAGGGGCACCTCTGTACTTGTGATTCCTCACCTGGAGTATTTGTAACTTAATCTTCACCTGTCTGCCATTCAGATCTTGCTCCTCCCCTAATTTATCCAAAGAGGCCCCCAGTCACTTCCTGAAACCATGCTGTTTTATTGCCTCCGTAATACTTGTCCCTCTCTGAAGTCTTATTTTTATCTTTGATTTCTGCCTGTCTCTTTCATGGCCTACGAAAGCAGTGTATTTCTCAGTGTATCCTTAGTTGAGGAGAAGGTAAAGCGGAGAGCCGTAAGTAGTAAATAAGGCGGGATTTTCTGTTTTACACAGTATGCTTCGTATTTTTTAACATCTCGAGGTGAATATGCAATTTTTCCAACAAGGGGGTGGGGTGGGGGAGAGCTGCTAGGTTACTGCAAAGATCTCTACATTCAACAAAGTGGACTGAAGGTTTCCAACCAAATGCAATTCCCTCCTGGTAACGACTTGGGTACCTAGACCAGAGAGGTGCGTGCCCTGCCCAAATCCACACAGCACTCAGTAAACCTGGGCGGGATCCAAATTCTGATTAACACAACTCCCGGCACCTTCTGGAGGGGCCGACCCAAGGAAGGTGGAGAGGCTGGGGAGGGCGGGAGAGCGAGGAAAGGTGCACGTAGGCAGAGTAGGAGGCGCACCCCGTAACCTGAAAGTGTGTCTGTAGGGCCGGGCGGGAGGAAAAGGGAGCGCAAGGACCGGCAGGCTGGGCGAGCAGGGCGGTGGGCACGGACGTGGGGGTGAGCGCGCGGAGAAGGAAGTGGAGGGGCTCGTGGGCGGAGGAGGCGGCGTGTAGAGCGCGACCCGTAACGTGTGGAGGAGGGGCGAGTGCGGGCCAGGCGGAGACGGCGCTTCCTGGCGCGGGCCTGCGGACTCGCCTTCCCCCGACTACTGCACCGTGAAGCGGTGGGCCAGGAACTCAGAGCTGTTGGAGCGCGCCGGAGCCGAGAAGGTGACCAGGGAGCGCGACGGCCCGAGAACCCTCCGCCCCAGGTCACGCTGCAACCACGGCGGCTGTTTAACTGCGGGGTCTGTCTGACTTTACCGCTGGCGGGACCCGCAGGTGGGGAGGAAGGGTGAACTGTTAAGGCCTGCAGCCCAGAGTCCCCAACTCAGGCTTCTGGAAATGGAAGAAGCTGTGGCTGTGGGTCGGGTGCAAGAGCGTTTAGTTTATTATTATTTATTTCCAGAGCACTGGCTTTAGAGCCTTAGGCATGAGTCTCTGCATGACCATTATGCTATCTACCTCCTACCCCGGGAGCATTTGTTCATGTCTTAGTTGTACTAGTGTCCCCTATCCCCTCCCCTGTGATCTGGAGTGACTCTACCCAGTACCAAACCTGAAAAATTAGGGTCTCAGGGTGGGTATTTCCTACATTCCAAACTGATTCAAATTCATTTCCTTGATAAACTTCTCGTCCTAATATTTTATTTTAATGAGAGATTAGAGCACTACACAGCTCTGGTTTATGATGGTGCTGGGATTGAACCTGGAGCCTCAGGCCTGAAATTCTTTTGCATAACTATTATGTTGTCTCCCCAGCCTCCCTTGATAAACTTCACTAGCCCTGTCCCTTCCTCCGCAATAACTTTTTGCTTTGAATTCTCGTCCCTGGGGTTTCAGCTAGATAACTTGGGCATTCTACAATCAACTCTGTATGGGGAAAGACGCTGCATCCAGCCTCTGGGTACAGGCTGAGGAATCACTGCACTGCATCAGATTAGCCTTTCATCTGCTCTCCACCCAAAAAGGTGTTACTACCTCCATAAAGATGAAGTTAGATAAAGATTTGTTTAGAGATAGGTAGGACTAGGCTGCTCTCTCCTGCCCTTTTGCCCTGTGTTGTACAAGTTCACCAACGCCAGAATCTTTACGGTCTTGTGGGAAATTAAACCTGAGACCTTGGGAGGGAGTCTTTGGCAAGAAAATCAGTTGCAGAAGCCACTGTGCTGTCTCTATAGCCCCACCCCTTTTTTTGTCACCAGAGTTATTGCTAGGACTCAGTGCCCACACTGTAACTCTACCATTCCTGGCAGCCATTTTTTTTTTCCCTTTCCTTTTTCTAAGAAATAGGGATAGAAACACTTGTAGCACTGCTTCACAACTCATGGAATTTACTACCTGCCTGCTTGTGGGGGCTGGGGTTTATATACTTTTTAAATCAATTACTTATATTGGATCTATACAGAGACCTTGAGAGGGAGAGCAAAAGATACCTACAGCCCTGCTTCACTGCTTATGAAGCTTCCCCCCTGCATGTGGAAACCAGGGGCTTGAACATGGGTTTAACAGGGAACACCACCACCAGGTCCCAAGGACCAGGGTTTAAACTTTGATCCTCTGGCATAGTAATATGTGCTCTCTACCAGATACACTACCATCCTGTCTCACTTTTTTTTTTTTAATCCATGTATAAGTAGCAGCTAGAAGATTACACGGCTAGTAGAAGACTGAACATGCATGTCTGAGATGCTCAGATCAATCCCTGGTGCCCCATGTATAGGACTGGTGTTCTGGCTTCTTTCTCTCAAATGAAACACAAAATAAAAGATGTCCAAACAGTGGGGGCACTGGCTAGAGAGCCTGAAGTTTGTATTTTAACTTTGGCTGTTATGCTGACTCACTGTAATCTTGGGCAAGTATCTGCCCTTCTGTCATTCCTGTCAAATGTTCTGCAACAATCCTTTTATCTTTGGTAATCCTAATGATGAAAATAACAGTCATAATTATTTCTCTAATTGCAAGGCTCTGCCAGATATAGCCCCTATGTATGCAAAGTGTCCATCTCCTTGTCTTACCTCAGTACCTTTGCTGTTTTCAGCCCTTCTAGTTCCTATATAGTCACTAACTTAGTAACAATATTGGGTCAGGTCCCTGGATTTATATCCCCATGGGGCAGGCTGCCTTTTTTTTTTTTTGCCTCCAGGGTTATTGCCAGGGCTCGGTGCCTGTACCACAAATCTACTGCTCCTGGAGACCATTTTTTCCCCTTTTGTTGCCCTTGTTGTTTTACCATTGTTGTGGTTATTATTATTGTTTTTATTGCTGTCGTTAGATAGGACAGAGAGAAATCGAGAGAGGAGGGGAAGACAGAGGGGGAGAGAAAGATAGACACCTGCAGACCTGCTTTACCGCCTGTGAAGCGACTCCCCTGCAGGTGGGGAGCTAGGGGCTCAAACCGGGATCCTTATGCCTGTCCTTACGCTTTGCGCCACGTGTGCTTTAATCCACTGCGCTACCGCCCGACTACCTATGCTGCCTTTTTTATGCTTAAATGTTTTTATGACAAAAAGTGGGAGAGAGAACCAGAACATCACTGTGGCATATCTATTGCCAGGAATTTAACTCAGGATCTTATACTTGAGGGTTCAACACTTTATTGACTGCACAGGCTGCTTCTGTTATTTTTTTATTGCTACTAGGGTTATCATTGAGTTTTAGTTCCTGCATGATGAATCCACCACTCCTGGTAGCCATTTTTCTTTTCCTTTGTTTGATGAAACAGATTGAAATTGAGAGAGAAAAGGAGCTAGGGAAATAGAAGCTCACCACTTATGAAACTTTCCCCTGTAGGTGTTGAGCAGGAGCACAAGCCTGGGTCCTTGTTCATGGTGACATGACTAAACTAGATGAGCCATCACGCAGTCTCCTTCCCCTGTTTTTTAATGCCTGTAAATGCTGGAAATCTACCCTCATCCCCAGCATCAGCATCATCTACATAATAAGTGCTCAGTAACTGTGGGATGGACAGATGACCTCATTTAGTGTAACAGTTGTCAGTTTGAGGTCAGTGTGCTCCACAGGAGTTGACAGGGATTCAAGTGACTCCTAGACTCACACAGTGAATTGGTAGTGCCTCAGTATGGAACTTGGAGTCTGACACCAATGTCTGGAATTCCCTGCCTCACTTACTGTATCTCATTTCAGGAACTTGTGTTACAGGAATTGTTTTCCCAGTTGTCAGCAAAGCTGACCCTCAAGGTCTGGAAAGTGAAGACTTTTATTTACATTGTCATGGAGGAGTTGTCACCATTCCATTTTCTTCTGGTCTTGAGATTTGTGGCAGACCTGTGTTAGATGTGACCCCTTACTGCAGACCCATGGCACACAGGCTTCGGCTACAACTGCTGACATGGGACGTGAAGGACACATTGCTTAGGCTCCGCCGCCCTGTTGGGGAGGAATATGCCACTAAAGCCAAGGCTTATGGGCTGGAGGTGGAGGCCGGGGCCCTGAGAGAAGCCTTCGGGAAGGCTTACAGGGCTCAGAACCTGAGTTTCCCCAATTATGGCCTGAGCCACGGTCTCACATCCCGCCAGTGGTGGCTGGATGTCGTCCTTCAGACCTTCCATCTGGCAGGTGTTCTGGATGCCCAAGCCCTGACCCCCCTCGCAGAGCAGCTGTATGAGGACTTCAGCAGTCCCTGCACCTGGCAGGTATTAGATGGGGCTGAGGCTACCCTCATGATGTGCCGCAAGCGGAGTCTGAAGCTGGCAGTGGTCTCCAACTTTGATCAGAGACTAGAGAACATTCTAATGGGTCTTGGCCTGCGGGAGCACTTTGACTTTGTGTTGACCTCCGAGGCTACCGGCTGGCCCAAGCCAGACCCCCGCATCTTCCATGAGGCTTTGAGACTTGGTCAGGTGGAACCCGCAGTGTCAGCCCATATTGGGGATAACTACCGCCGTGATTACCAGGGTGCACGTGCTGTGGGCATGCACAGCTTCTTGGTGGTTGGCTCAGGATCTTTGGACCCTGTGGTTAGGGATTCTGTACCCCAAGAGCACATCCTATCCGCATTGCCCCAGCTCTTGCCTGCCCTTGATCGCCTGGAAGGCTCACCCACCAAAGTCTAAATCTGGTCAGGGAAGTGACTAGGCCCAGCACTGAACAGGGATGCCCTTCTTTCCTGAGATTTGGCCTTTGGTCTTTCCCCCCTGCAACCTCTGTAAGATGTTCTAATTATTAAAAAAAAAAAATATATATATATATATATATATGTATATAGTGTGTGTGTGGGGGGGCTTTTAGCACTACCATCACTACCATCACCAAACTGATTCATTTGTCACACTTGAGTTTCTATTCCACTGTGCATTTCCCTCTTCTCCAGCAAGATTCCTTCAGGGCCCAATGAGCTTCAAAAACCAGGCACTTAAAAATTCTATATTAGCAGAAGAAAATCTTTTATGAAGGGAGAGACTATATGAGACCCCCTATATGCTAAACAGGAAAAACAAACAAACTGCTTCAGTTGAAGCAAAGTGCACCTTGTTCAAGTTAATATACCTCAAGGGTTTAGTTTGAAAACCAGGGTACGTGGTCCACAAAGGTAGTTTAGTGAGTAGAGAGCATTCCAAACATAAAGTCTTGAGTTCAGTCTCCTGCATCACATGTGCCAAATTAATTATCTGGTTCTCTCTAAATAGATAATTAAATAAGCTTTGAAGAGACAGAAGAAAGGAAGGGGGCTGGGAAGAGAGCATAATGATTGAGGCTCTGAGGTCCCAAATTCAATCCCCAGCACTACGATAAGCCAGAGCTGAGTTTTTATTTCTTTTTTTTTAATAATTTATTTATTCATGAGAAAGATAGGAGGAGAGAGAGAACCAGACATCACTCTGGTACATGTGCTGTCAGGGATTGAACTCAGGACCTCATGGTTGAGAATCCAGTGCTTTATCCACTGCACCACCTTGCGGACCACAGAGTTTTTATTTCTTTTTTTTTTTATATATATATTTATTTTCCCTTTTGTTTCCCTTGTTGTCTTTTATTGTTGTAGTTATTATTGTTATTATTTATGTTGTTATTAGATAGGACAGAGAGAAATGGAGAGAGGAGGGGGAAGACAGAGGGGGAGAGAAAGATAGACACCTGCAGACCTGCTTCACCACTTGTGAAGCGATTCCCCTGCAGGTGGGGAGCCAGGACTAGAACCGGGATCCTTAACGCCAGTCCTGCGCTTTGTGCCACCTGCGCTTAACCCGCTGCACTACAGACCGACTCCCAAGTTTTTATTTCTTAATGAAGATAATGTTGACATATTCAAGTGGAATAAAGAATGATGAAACTTGCCCTGTAAGGAAAAAATAATGGGAATTTCATCTAGTCATAAGCTATGCTACTTATACCACTGACTAGAGTAGTTTAAGTAACCTGGAGTTTTCTTGTTAATTATAGACTATTTACCATACCCCAAAAAAGGTCATGCCTCTGTGCCAGGCTAGCGTGAGGGTGTTTCTTCCCGGGCACATGCTCTCTGGGTTGGAGAGAACTCGACGGGAGCCAACTTGGGCTGCTGCTTACTCAGTGACGCGGTAGAGGAACCAGGAACTCGTGGCTGAGCGGGAACACAATGCAATGCCTTTATTGATCAGAGACACCGCTTTTTATATATCTGTTTAACCGGAAGTGGCAAGTGGGAAAAGGAAATGGCTAGGAGAAGGGGTGGAGAAAAGAAAAAGAGCGCTAGGGAGTTGGGCTGTAGTGCAGAGGGTTAAGCGCAGGTGGCGCAAAAATACAAGGACCTGCGTAAGGATCCCAGTTCGAGCCCTGGCTCCCCACCTGCAAGGGAATCACTTCACAAGTGGTGAAGCAGGTCTGCAGGTGTCTACCTTTCTCTCCCCCTCCTCTCTCCATTTCTCTCTGTCCTATCCAACAATGATGACAACAATAATAACTACAACAATAAAACAAGGGCAACAAAAGAGAATAAATAAAATAAATATTTTTTTAAAAAGTGCTAACATAGAAAGCTTCCATAGCACCTGTTGCAAAGATTCTAACCAGTGGGATAAGCCAATACCCTGCAGGCAGGGTGGGTCTCAGGCAAAACAATGATTATGTAAATAGACCATAGGATCAACGATGGAGCAGGGCATAATGCCCAACACCTCTGGGAAAAAAAAAGGGGGAAGGGGTTGGGCATAGACTACCAAGGCATAAATCCATGCTTTTGGGATACTGTCTTCTAGGAGTACACAGTATTAGATTATAGAGAAGGGTAACCTGGGATGTGGTGTACTGGGTAAAGCATTGGATTGTCAGGCATGAGGTGTTCCAGGTTTGATCCTTGGCACTACATGTGCTAGAGCGATACTTTGGCTCACCCTCTCTCTTTATCAGTAATAAAAATCTAAAAAGATTTTTAACATGGGACACCTTGGTTAGTCATGAGAAGAAACTGTTTATACCCACCATGTATATTTTAGGTTCTGTGCTGGTTTTTGATATTTAACCCTCAAAGCTATTGGGTGTATATATAGGTGGTGTGGCCCTTGCTCTACAACTGAAGGAAGGGATTTAGGTTAGGTGATCATAGCTAATACATGAAAGATTGGCTGGAGTTTCGATTTAGGCATCTGACTCTAAAGCCTATTGGTTTGACCACTAGGTAGAATGTAGAAAGGGCTATGTCACTGGAGGTTAAGCACAGCTGGGATCCAGGGCTGAAGGGGAATTAAAGGATGTCAGTTTCGAAGTACACCCCAGTCATAGGGGCTCATGAAGGGGTAGAAAAGTACAGGAGACAGGGCCAGAACATGAGGTGGCAAAATTATAGGGAATATGGAGGGAATCTTGCCAGAAATTGAAGTAGGGTTTTTTTTTTTAAATGACACTCATTTATTTATTCCCTTTTGTTGCCCTTGTTGTTTTATTGTTGTAGTTATTATTGATGTCATCATTGTTGGATAGGACAGAGAGAAATGGAGAGAGGAGGGAAAGACAGAGAGGAGGAGAGAAAGATAGACACCTGCAGACCTGCTTCACTGCCTGTGAAGCGACTCCCCTGCAGGTGGGGAGCCGGGGGCTGGAACCGGGATCCTTATGCTGGTCCTTGCACTTTGGGCCACCTGGGCTTAACCCGCTGCGCTACTGCCCCAACTCCCATGTTTTTTTCTTTTTTTTATATAAACAATTTCTTTTTTATTTTATTTTTTAACCAGAGCACTGCTCAGCTCTGGCTTATGGTGGTGCGGGGGATTGAACCTGGGACTTGACAGAGCCTCAGGCATGAGAGTCTGTTTGCATAACCATTATGCTGTCTACCCCTGCCCTGTTTGGTTTTTCTATGAGAGAGGAAGAGAACCAGAGTATCAATCTGGCATATGCCAGGGATGGAACTTGGGACCTCATGCACAAGTCTAATGATTTACCCACTGTACCACTTCCTGGACCACATAGGTTGGGTTTTTTAATTCCATGTCTCTCTCTTCTCTTCACTTCTTCATCTCTCTCTCAATTTCCTTTTTTTTTTTTTTTGGCCTCCAGGGTTATCACTCCATGCCAGCAATCACTGCTCCCAGTGGCCTTTTTCTTTCTTTCATTCGATAGGACAGAGACATTGGGGGGAAGGTAAGGCAGAGAGGGAGAGAAAAAGATACACCTGCAGACCTGCTTCACCACTCATGAAGTGTCCCCACTGCAAGTGGGGAGTGAGGGTCCCTTGTATAGATCCTTGCACTTAGTACTATGTGTGACTAACCAGGTGTGCCATCACCCAGCTCCCCCTCAATCTGGTACTTTCTAATCACCTACGCTTTGCCCAGTAGCACAGATCCAACAGGTAAGAAATGCATGGGAATATCATGTAGATTCTGATCTCCACACCAGGGAGGGCTCTGGGGTAGACCTGATCCGGGGTGGGGGGGTGGCATTTTCATTTTCATGGGCAGAGATAAGAGGTATTCCAGGCAGCAAATCTAGACTGAAGGATGTCGGGGAGGTAGACTGGTAGTTTTAGGGAACATTGACATGATGTCTTGGGGGCAATGTAAAAGGAACTGACTTTGACCAGGTTTTTGTTCAGAGGCTATATCCAGGTAGACAGGGAAGTTCATTTACCTATTTATGATAGTAGGAAAGGGAGAATTAGAGCATCACTTTGCCACATGAAATGCCAGCGATGGAACTTGGGATCTCATGCTTGAGAGTCCAATTTTTTTTTCATGGCACCACTTTTTTTTTTTTCTCTCTCTCTCTCTGTACCAGAGCACTGTTAACCTCTGGTTTATGGTGGTGTAGGAGATTGAACCTGAGCCTCAGTCATGAGAGTCTCTGCATTAACTATACCACCTTCTACACTGCAGTAAGCTCTAATAAGATTTGGCCAGCCTTCTGAGTCTATCTACCTTGGCCCTGATGTTAAGGGCAGGTGATCAATTTGTGAGTGCAGACAGTGAGAACATAGTTATGAGCTGTGATCTTAGACTATAAGTGTGACAGTGATCATGTCAATCCCCAATCCACCTGCCAGTTGTCTGTGGGCTCAATTTTATCTGCTCAGTATTTCAAGGAAATTGATTACGTTGGGAACTGACTCCCATTTGGAGGCTTGTGAATATATAGGCAAGTTGACTTTCTTTTGTATTCCCAGATGAAACAAAATGTGAAGGCCACTTTATACAACCTTCTCAGAGGACAACAGGAAGGTACTTGCCCTCATAGAAGCAACATACAGAACCTCATGGCCAAGCTCTTTCTATGTATGATGAGCTGTTGCCCTTTTATTCTGGGAATGTGGCTGAGAATGAGGAGATACTGATTCCCCCACCATATACACATTTATGCTTTGAGCTGGCACTTGGGATAATACATAATAGCTACCCAGATTACCAATAAATACAAACTCCTCATTTTTTTTAAAACCTTTAATGATGTACATATCCCCTAAGGCTTGTTCCCTTATTCTCTTAGATCTTTCTGGCTGATGTCCTCACCCCTGAATCCAAGTGGGTACAGGCTGCAGCTCAACTTGAAAGTCTGAGGCAGCGCTGCACTGTGTTGCAGTCAGGTTACCCAGAGACAGTATTCCCGGAATCTTCCAGAGAAGAGTGGAGAGTGTCAGATGAGACAGACACCCCAACCTCCTACCAGAGTCCCCTCACCAGAAGCATCCTGGCAGGAGCTCTAAATTCCTAACATGTTGTCTTTGTGTTCTAGAAAAATATTTTCCCTATGTGCCATGTCCTGAGAAGGATTGAGAACCACTGAACTGAGCAGATGAGAGTTCTAGTCATAGATAGTTCCACCAGAGAAGTACTTTCACATGCTAGAAGCTTGGGGCAGGAAGCTAAAAAGCAGTGTTTCACCATAAGATTCTATCATGTACTCAGCCATCCATCCAATCGATTTGCCAGCTATTTATTGCACACTCACTGTATACCAGGCACCAAGTTAGAGAGAAAATGGTGAACCAGACACCCTTGGAGGGGCTAAAACATTAGATTTGGGAAACAGCAGTTTTCCCACTCCAGACACCAGTATTTAACAGATCTGAGACAGATCTTCACTCCTAAAATTACCCACTGGGCATAGGCAACAGTTGAGAAAAGAATATGGGATAGAACTTGGCCTGCAAGGGTGGTGGGAGGTAGATGTGGCCTCCCTGTGGCTAACAGCTGACAATGGAAATGGTCTGGTCGGCCACAGCAAAGACTGGGAAGAGGGGCCCAGGGAAGGACCCATGGTGGGTGTAGAGCACAGTGCCAGAGGCTGGCTCATAGAACAGCAGCTCCTGTGCCTGCAGGTCCAGTAGTACACCCAGCTGGTCTGGACAACGCAGCAGCACCAGGGGCTCATGTTGACCATCATGCGAAAAGCGGAATTCCTGGTCATAGCGGGAGAAGACCCAAGAAAAGGCATTGTGGCCCAGCCGAGAGTCATTGCCAGAACCCTTTCGGGGCAGCTGGCCCAGGGCCACACCCACCTTGTAGGCGCAACTATTTTGGACATTTACTTTCCAGGCATGCAGTCCAGCTTGGAAGGAGGTAGCCGCCAGGGCATTGGGCCAGTGATCAAAGCGCTCTGGGCCATCTGTATAGGCCTTAGACTTCTTGGCATTGAAGGTCAGGGTCCTCTGATCATCTGACAATTGCAAGAAGGGGCTGACAGTCCTCTCATCAATCCGTACATCCTCTGTGCCTGCCAAAAAGAAGTCTGAGTTGCCTACCTTCTGCCCTCACTTGGTTTGCCAGGTAGCAAAGTGCTTGTGCCTCATTCATTCACTGACAGGCAAGCCATTTACTTTCTCTAAGCCTCAGTCTTATCTATAATAATGGGAATCAACATAAGACATCACAGGTATGAACTGAGTCTTGAATGAGGTGATATGTATAAAGTACTTTACATATAATAAGCACTCAGTTATATACTGTGGCCTTGAGAACAATAGCTATTAGTAATCCCAAAGCCTCATCTGTAAACATTGATAAAAATAAGGTCCAGAGAAAAGAAACAAGTCATACAAGACCATGAACCTAATTAGTGGTAGGGCCAAAATGAAGATCCAAGAATTGTGAGCATTGCTGCAGCCTGAAGACACACCTGACACAAGAAGTATCAGATATCACTTTCCAACTATTAGTAAGTCAGTTACTGTGATACCAGAATCTAGAGTAGACATGCTTGTACCAGGATTTAAGAAACACATGAGATTGAGGGGCTGTGTGGTGCCACATCTGGTTAAAGGCACACATTCCAGTGCACAAGCCCCAAGTCCCCACCTGCAAGAGGGAAGTTTAGCACTGTGAAGCTTCACAGTGCTGCAGGTGTCTGTCTGTCTTACCCCCTTCCCTCTCAATTTATGTTTCTATCCAAAATAAGTAAAAAAAAAAAAAAATATATATATATATATATATATATATATATATATATATATATATATATAGTATGACACGTAGTGGGAGAGTGTTAAAATTTAAGGGCCTGGAAGATGGCTCAGTAGGTAAAACAAATGCCTTACTTACCATGTGAGAGGCCCTTGGTTCAACCCCTAGCACCACATGGAAGCACCATGGATAGAATGGATGGTGGAGTGGTGCTTTGGTGTCTCAAAAATTTGGACAGAGAGATACTCAGTGGTGTGTATGTGCAAGGTATGTTCCTTGGCACCACATTAAAAATAACTGAGAAAGTCTTCAACCCAAAGAAAGCCTAGTCTTTCTGTGAATTGTTCAAAGACCACAAATGGGAGTATGGAAGCTTCCATCCAGCTGGGGGTGGGGGGGATCTGCTTTGAGAATCCCTATGCAAAGTGGGAATCCTTCAAGGCAGGAAGCAATGTCACATTAACCTCTGTCACCACAGGATGTAACAGGAGCTAGGCCCACAGCCCAAGTTAATATTGAAGTGAGGAAATGAGACATATCCTGGCAGCTCAGTTCTTGGTCCAGATGCTTGTCAACTGACCATCAATTATATCTGTTAACAAACCAGGTTTTCAAGAAAAAAAAAATAACCTATATCAGTGGGGCAGGACATAAGGAAGATGTAATTTACAGGAACAAAGATTATTCTAGACCCAACCATAGCACAGGTTGGTCTAAAAACCAGGAGGACTGGGCTTGCTTCCTCTGGCCTGTCTAGAGTCTTGTCTCCACTGACAGGTCTGTACCCAGCATCACTGACTACTTAAATCACCGTCCCAGATACACTGGTCCTCATTGTGACCCCTAGCAAGGACCCCAGATAGAAATTCAGGTGTCCAACTTGTCTGGATTTTGGCAACTCCTAACCTGAGAGAGACCCAAGCACCGCTGTCGCCCAGAGTTGTGTCAGTAGTGAGCTCCGAGTGCACTTCTCGTTAAAGTTTAACTTTTCCGACTCCTGGGGATCCAAAATGCCCTCTGCTTCTTCAGACCTTATGCGGAGAAAAGAGAAAAGAGACATTCAGGAAGGGTCTTGAAATCTATGTAGAGCAATACAGAGTAACAGAGGTAAAACCCTCTTCCCATAAGGAGGAAGACAGGAGCCCTTAAAGGAGATTTGAATCAAGAGGTCCTATACAGGAAACCTTAAAAAGGGGGTGTTGAATCAAAAGGGGAGGAGGTCATTCTCTCATAAACCTTAATTCCAGCAAAGTAAACCAGGACTGTTTATAGGAAGGTAATATTTGACATATTAGAACCTGAAGCCAATCTGCTCTGCAAGAGAAGCAGCAACTCAGTAAATTAGTAGCAGAGTTGGGACTAGGACCTGGATTTCTGGAAACCTAGTGGAATAGTTTCTGTTTTTGTTTTCTATATACAGCCACCACAGTTATTGCTGGAGCTTGGTGCCTATATGAAGAATCCACCACTTCCTCTGGCCATTTATTTTCCTTGTTTTTCCCATATCTTTTATTTGATAGGATAGAGAGAAATTGGGGGGGGGGATAGAGAGGGAGAGGGGCCAGGTGGTGGCACACCTGGTTGAGCACTACATTGCAATGTGCAAAGACCTGGGTTCAAGCCCCCAGTCCCCACCTGTAGGAGGAAAGCTTCACAAGTGGTGAAGCAGGGCTGCAAGTGTCTCTCTGTTTCTCTCCCTCTCTATTTCCCCCTTCCTCTCAATGCCTGGCTTTCTCTATCTAATCAATAAAGATAGTAAAAAATAAAAATAAACGATTAAAAAAAAAAGAGAGGGAGAGAGACACCTGGAGCACTGCTCCTGAAGCTTCCCCCTGTAGGTGGGGAGTGGTGGTGTGAGCCAGGGTCTTTGTGCATATGTGCTCTACTGAATGCACAACCACCCAGCTACTGTGGAACAGTCTTTCCACTCCACCAGCCAGTTCAGGAGGAAACCTTGCTTCCTTCCAAAACTTACTTCTGTAAAGGCTATCAGCTAGGTGAGGAAGGAGTCACTTTGCTCTTCAAAAGCAAATAGGCCTGAAGACTCATACAGGAAAGGACTATCAGTTATCAACCCAACCTAGCCATAGCATCTTCCTCCCAATAACTATGGTTCCTTAGCTCACTGTAAAAACTGAGCAGTTGGAGAGATTTGGAGGACATACCTAAAAAGGGAGCATCTCTATGGATTAAGTAGCCTGGCTCTCAGTTGGCTGCTTTCTATTTCCAATCCCTTGTAACCTTTGCTTTAAACTGGAAAGAATGAACAAAGATTCAGAGGAGATAGCTGGCTAACAAGGAGAGCCGGATTCAAGTCTGGCTACTGTGCAAAACAATAAACCCAGGCTGGAGTCTAAGCACCATTCAACATCATTTTTCTTTTAACCTAAAGTGGCATCTCAAAGGGATGCAGGGCAAAGTGAGGCTTCACCTTGGAACTGTTTGAGCCCCTGGACTGGGTCCCAAGATAGAACTTTCCCACCACCTCTAGCCCCAAAGATGACTTTTGAGAGTACACACCTTTTCCTCAAATCTCATGGCTCCATCCATAAATGAAGGAGGGGAGACAGAAGGCAGGACATAGACAGATGAATGCCAGTTTTCTGAAGATTGTTGCTGACTATCTTGCTTAGTAAGAGTGAAGTGAACAGAGCCCTAGAAAAGCTGAGAGCAGGCTCTGGTAACAAAGGTTCTTTGTAATCGGGACAAGAGAGGGTCTGTTGGTATCTCTCAAAGCACAGAAGCTATGTATGGAGGAAGCCCAGTCATCAGGTAGGGGAGGGGGTGCAGAGCTGAAGTTGGTAATGCTATTATTATCCCAGGAAAAATCTGAGACACTGGATTTTAGAGAACCAGCTGGTCCAGCTACCTCAGCACAGAAGAAAAAAATGTATGACTCTAAAGGACAAAAATAGGGCTCAGTGGTGTGAGAGGTGGCTCAGTGCATAAAGCATTGGATTCTCAGTCATGAGGTGCCAAGTTCAATCCGTGGCAACATGTACCAGAGTGATGTCTGGTTCTTGCTCTTTCTCCTATCATTCTCATGAATAAATAAATAAATTCTTTTAAAAAATAGAGCTCAGGGGAGTCAGGCAATAGTGCAGCAGGTTAAGTGCATGTGGCACAGTGCAAGGACCGGCATAAGGATCCCATTTCAAGCCCCTGGCTTCCCACCTGCAGGGGAATTGCTTCACAGGTGGTGAAGCAGGTCTGCAGGTGTCTATCTTTCTCTCCCCTTCTCTGTCTTCCCCTCCTCTCTCCATTTCTCTCTGTCCTAGCTAACAACGATGACATCAATAACAAAAAGAATAATAACCACAACAATAAAACAACAAGGGCAACAAAAGGGGATAAATAAATTTTAAAAAACAGAGCTCAGATACAGCAGGGTCCTGGCTGGGATCAGAATGCCCCATCTGTTCGTGGCAGGCCAAAGCACAGCCCAGCCGTGGATATGAACACACTGGAACCAACAATGACATTTCTTAAGACAAGTGAGTTCCCAGCTAGAATGGGGCTTGACAACTCTTGAATACAATAATTTGAGAGATTCTATCCTTGGTCAAATGGCACAAAGAACCTCAAAGAATGGGGGTCGGGCGGTGGCGCAGTGGGTTAAGCGCACGTGGCGCAATGCGCAGGGACCGGGGTAAGGATCCCGGTTCGAGCCCCGGCTCCCCACCTGCATGGGAGTCGCTTCACAGGCGGTGAAGCACGTCTGCAGGTGTCTATCTTTCTCTCCCCCTCTCTCTCTGTCTTCCCCTCCTCTCTCCATTTCTCTCTGTCCTATCCAACAACAAAGCAACGTCAACAATGGCAATAATAACCGCAACGAGGGTGCAACAACTAGGGCAACAAAAAGGGGGAAAAATGGCCTCCAGGAGCGGTGGATTCATGGTGCAGGCACCGAGCCCAGCAATAACCCTGGAGGAAAAAAAAAAAAAAGAACCTCAAAGAAATCTTGAACTCTATTAGTAGGGTTGTCAATAGCAGTATGGTTCAGCAGTTCTCAAATGCTTTGTGTGTATTATCAGACTGAGCAAGTGAGTAAGTACAACACTATTGTTGGGAGCCAGGGCTTTTGCTGTGAAAGAAGGAAGATAGAAATCTGGAGCAGGGAGTCGGGTGGTGGTGCAGCAGGTTAAGGGCAAGTGGCGCAAAGCGCAAGAAAGAGCATAAGGATCCCAGTTCGAGCCCCCGGCTCCCCACCTGCAGGAGAGTCACTTCACAGGCAGTGAAGCAGGTGTGCAGGTGTCTATCTTTCTCTCACCTTCTCTGTCTTCCCCTCCTCTCTCCATTTCTCTCTGTCCTAACAACGACGACATCAATAACAACAATAATAACTACAACAACAATAAAAAGACAACAAGGGCAACAAAAGGGAAAATAAATAAATTTTTTTTTAAATGTTGAATAATAGGCTTGGGACAGAGTGGCTGAAATGGAGGTGGTAGGACATAACGAGGTTGATTATGGAATTTTGATTATAGAAATCACAGAATTGGCTATGGGTGGATTAAAAAAAAAAGATAAATAGGAAAATATCCAGAGATTTTGGTCAGAACTATTGATGTTTTGTGAAGACTGAAGAATAAAAAAAGAGAACAGACAAAAAACAGGGTTGCTATGCAGAAAACTCAAAACTGTTGCATTAAATATCACTGTTTACTTTCTATTAATTACTATTTTTTATATTTTATTTATTCCCTTTTGTTACCCTGGTTGTTGTATTGTTGTAGTTATTATTGTTGTTATTGATGTTGTCCTTGTTGGATAGGACAGAGAGATGTGGAGAGAGGAGGGGAAGACAGAGGGGCAGAGAAAGACACCTACAGATCTGCTTCACTGCCTGTGAAGCGACTCCTCTGCAGGTGGGGAGCCAGGGGCTCGAACTGGGATCCTTACGTGGTCCTTGTGCTTTGAGCCACGTGCATGTGCTTAACCTGCTGCGCTACCACTCGACTCCCCTTAATTACTATTTTTTTTATCTTACCATTAATAAGTAGCTCTCATAAAAGCCTTTCCCCTCCCTTTTCTTTTCTTTTCTTTCTTTTTTTTTTTTTTTTTTGTCTTCAGGGTTATCCACTGCTCCTGGCACCCATCTTTTTTCCATTGTTGCTGTTATTGCTGCTGCTATTGTTGTTGAATAGGACAGAGAGAAACTGAGAAAGGGAAGACTGGGGGTGTGGGGGGGAGAAAGATATACACCTGCAGACCTGTTTCACTGCCTGCGTTTAACCTGGTCTGGTGCGTTACCACAGGCCCGATAAGAGCCATTTTTGAACCAATTTCTATTAAATCATGCCTTAAGCAGCAAAGTTAATAGTATTCAGATATGTATAATTAAGAAAATAACTGTAGTAGAGATTGATTTAATTATTCAAAATAATTTTAGTAGTTAGGGAGGTGGAGCACTGGATTAGCATACTTAGTTTTCTGGTATAGCATGTACCAGCATGGGCTCTGTTTCTTTCTTGCTGTCTAATGTCTCTCATATGTAACAAATAAATTTTAAGTAATTTTAAGTAATTTTGTGGCTTAGTTCTTTTATGCTGTAAGAGTAAAATAACTGGTAATATGAGAAACCTGTGGGAAGGGATCTTGTGGAGATGAGTAAGAGCTGGTAGAAGCCTAGCAGTGATTGACCACTTAAATCTCTTTACCCTTAAGGCAAAGTATTCATAAAGATGATTCATGAACTAAGACACACTGAAATGCCCAATAAATTATGAAAGAAAGTTAAAATTACATTTAATGCAATATTAATGTTGTGCCATGTCAGTATTGGTGATGGGTATAAGAGAACTGACTAGTTCTGTAATATGCACCTGGAAAAGGAATAGTCTGGTCGTAAAAATTGAGTGCTGAACTTGGGTTTGGAGTATTGTACCAAAGTACAAGATTCTGGGGGTGTAGGGAGAGTTCAGGTCCTGAAACATGATGGCATAGGAGGACCTAGAGGGGATTGAATTGTTATATGGAAAACTGAGAAATGTTACACATGTACAAACTACTACATTTTACTGTTGACTATAAACCATTAATTCCCCCAATAAAGAAAAAAATTGAGAGTGATATATGTGCAACCACTTAAAAAGTTCTAAATGGGAGGAGTTGGGTGGTAGCACCATGGGTTAAGCACAGGTGGCACAAAGTGCAAGAACCAGCGTAAGGATCCCGGTTTGAGCCCCCGGCTCCCCACCTGCAGGGGGGTTGCTTCACAGGTGGTGAAGCAGGTCTGCAGGTGTCTGTCTTTCTCTCCCATTCTCTGTCTCCCCCTCCTCTCTCCATTTCTCTCTGTCCTATCTGGCACCGACGACATCAATAACAACAGCAACAATAATAATAACAATAAAACAAAGGCAACAAAAGGGGATTAAAAAATTTCTAAATGTGAGTGTGTCACGTGACATTAAAAACCTCTTATTCACACTTCAATAGCCCATTGTATCTCCAACTATATTTTGATGTTACCAACTCTTTATTATGGAATATTTAGATTACTGTTCACCACCATGATGTAAAAATTATGCTACATAAATCCCTGAGCACTTTTTTGTTTTTTCTTATTTTTTTAATCTTTATTTATTGGATAGACACAGTCAGAAATCAACAGGGGAAGGTGTAATAGAGAGAGAGAGAGGCACGTGCAACACTGCTTCACCACTTGCAAAGCTTTCCGCCTGCAGATGGGTACTGGGGGCTAGAACAGGTCCTTGCACACTGTAACATGTACACTCAACCAGGTGTGCCACCACCCAGCCCCCTTTTTTGTTTTCTTAGTGTTTAAAAAAGCAGAGTAGTCGTTTACAGTTAATGGTAATTATATACTTTTCCCAGATTTGGGAACTACTCTCATCCCTGATCCAGCATTCTAGTCCTATTTCCAACTCTGACACCTTCTCCCCAGACAATACCTTTAGCCTACCTGCATGTTAGCTATTGGGTTCAGGCAAAAATTAGTAAAGTCATGAACCCCTTGGAATATATCTAAAATAGAATTCCTAGCATCTTCCAACGTTAAGACCATAAATCTCATGTTATATTCTTACCTTTAGATTGCTGATTATTAAACAATTTGTTCTGCTTTATATCTTTTTTTTACATAGATTTTTAAAATCTTATTTATTCCCTTTTGTTGCCCTTGTTTTATTGTTGTAGTTATTGATGTCGTCGTTGTTGGATAGAACAGAGAGAAATGGAGAGAGGAGGGGAAGACAGAAAGAGGGAGAGAAAGATAGATACCTGCAGACCTGCTTTACCACCTGTGAAGCTACTCCCCTGCAGGTGGGGAACCGGGGGCTCAAACCCAGATCCTTACACCGGTCCTTGCACTTTGAGACACATGCGCTTATCCCCCTGCGCTACCGCCCAACTCCCTCTGCTTTATATCTTTTTTTTTTGAAACTCTTTTTTTTTTATTTATTTATTCCCTTTTGTTGCCCTTGTTGTTTTATTGTTGTAGTTATTATTGTTGTTGTCGTTGTTGGATAGGACAGAGAGAAATGGAGAGAGGAGGGGAAGACAGAGAATGGGAGAGAAAGACAGACACCTGCAGACCTGCTTCACCGCCTGTGAAGCGACTCCCCTGCAGGTGGGGAGCCGGGGTTTGAACCGGGATCCTTATGCCGGTCCTTATGCTTTGTGCCACCTGCGCTTAGTCCGCTGCACTACAGCCCGACTCCCGCTTTATATCTTAACTCTTTTTCAGCTACCAAGTTGCAGATGCCAACCTGACTTCCCTAGGCAGACTACCTCACCAATGTGTCTTGGAGCCCCACCTCTCCAGATTCCCACCCCACTAGGGAAAGACAAAGACAGGCTAGAGAGTATGGACTGACCTGCCAATGCCCATGTCCAGCGAAGAAGCAATTACAGAAGCCAGACCTTCCACCTTCTGCACCCCATAGTGATCCTGAGTCCATACTGGCAATGGGATAAAAAAGTTTCCAATGGAGGGGACAGGATATGGAACTCTGGGGGGGGGGTATTGTGTGGAATTGTACCTCTCTTGTCCTACCGTCTTGTCAATCATTATTAAATCAATTTAAAAAAAAAGTAGAGAAATCAAGATAAATGT
The DNA here is from genome assembly GCF_950295315.1 of Erinaceus europaeus. NCBI lineage: Eukaryota > Metazoa > Chordata > Mammalia > Eulipotyphla > Erinaceidae > Erinaceus > Erinaceus europaeus. The sequence goes on along the minus strand of NC_080171.1, from coordinate 81,687,223 downwards.
AGAAAATTTAAAAAAAATATTTATTCCCTTTTGTTGCTCTTGTTTTATTGTTGTAGTTATCGTTGTTGTTGTTGATGATGTTGTCATTGTTGGATAGGTCAGAGAGAAGTGGAGAGAGGAGGGGAAGACAGAGAAGGAGAAAGACAGACACCTGCAGACCTGCTTCACCACCTGTGAAGTGAGTCCCCTGCAGGTGGGAAGCCAGGGGCTCGAACCAGGATCCTTATGCTCTTTCTTGCGCTGTGTGCCACGTGGGCTTAACCCACTGTGCTACCGTCCGACTCCTAAATGTAGAAATTTTTAAGATGCCTGCTGATGTTACCAATGTACTCTCCAAAGTAGCTTCCAAACTAAACATCATTCTATGAGTACCTATCTCTTTTAATTTATTTTTTATTCTACTTATTTATTCCCTTTTGTTGCCCTTGTTTCTTTTTTTGTTGTTGTAGTTACTATTGTTGTCGTCGTTGTTGGATAGGACAGAGAGATATGGAGAGAGATGGGGAAGACAGAGAGGAGGAGAGAAAGATAGACACCTGCAGACCTGCTTCACCACTTGTGAAGTGACCTGCAGGTGGGGAGCCAGGGGCTTGAACCAGGATCCTTGTGCAGGTCTTTGTGCTTCATACTATGTGGGCTGGCACCGTGGTCTCCTAGTCAAGATCTCAAGATGCCTGCCTCCATGGGTGGCCAACACTATATCGTTTCTTCTCCAAAACAGAAGATTCCGGGTACATCTGAGTGACAAGTCTAGCAGATGGAGACTTTCTCAAGTGGCCTCCCCCAGGGCTCTGTTCTGGCTCCTACGCTATTTAATATTTACATCAATGACCTCCCAGAAACTTCTTCAAGGAAGTTCATCTATGCCGATGACATCTGCTGTGCAACTCAGGCATCCAAGTTTGACATCCTCGAGGAAACACTCACGAAAGACATGTTTCTGATATCTGATTACTGTAAAAAATGGCGACTAATCCCTAGCACTGCAAAAACGGTATCATCTGTTTTCCATCTACACCATGCCTCGGCCTCGCGTGAGCTTAATGTGCAGCTTGGCGATATGAGAATCCGGCATGAAGCCCAGCCAGTCTATCTTGGCGTTACTCTCGATCGCACTCTGTCATTTCACAAACATCTCATAAAAACTGCAGCAAAGGTGGGCGCGAGGAATAACATCATTGCAAGTCTGGCCAGCTCCTCATGGGGTGCGAGCGCTTCCACACTGCGATCATCATCTCTGGCATTATGCTATTCCACTGCAGAATACTGTGCCCCAGTATGGTTCCGTAGCCCCCATGTCCACTTGGTCGATTCCAAATTATATTCCTCCATGAGGATAATTTCTGGAACCATCCATCCCACCCCGGTTCCATGGCTGCCAGTTCTTAGCAACATCGCCCCGCCAGATATTCGTCGGGATGTGGCATCATCTAAATTCATTTCCCACGTCTACGCTCGACCAGACCTGCCAATATACGCGGACATCTTCGCCCACCCTGTCCAATGCTTGACGTCTCGTCACCCAATCTGGTCCCCTACGCCTACACTGAACTTCTCTGTTTCAGTCTCTTGGAAACAGAGTTGGCAGTCAGCTGAGGTAAAGAACAAACACCTCATCACAGACCCCTGCAAGCGTCAACCCGGCTTTGACCTAGCACGTTATGATTGGGCCCTCCTCAATCGCTATCGAACAAGCCATGGCCGGTGCGCCGCTATGTTCCATCGCTGGGGAGCCAGAGACGACCCGAACTGCCCCTGCAGCTCCAGACAGACTATGACCCACATAGTCAATGACAGCCACCTCTCCAGATTCAAAGGAGGTCTCGAAACTTTACATCAGGCTCAACCTGACGCTGTTGACTGGCTACGGAAGAAGGGCAAACGCTAGAAGAACTATGTGGGCTTAACCTGGTGCACTACCACCCGACCCCCATCTGAAGTCATTTTATATTAAAGTTATTACTTTGTAAAAACAATAAATGAAACATTCTAAAACAAAAAAAATAGCTCAGCTTAATATTCGTAGACTGTATTGTAGGAAGTTGATGAAGTACACTAAAAAGAAGACTAGCAAAAGTGTATAAAGATTATAAGAGCGAAGATGTGTGAATCAGTCAAGTATACAGTAAAATAAACAACAGGGGCCAGGTGGTGCAGTCAGTTTAGATCACATGTTACTGTGCTCAGGCCCCAAAATCAGTTTATTTATTTTATTTTATTTTATTTTATTTTATTTTTTGCCACCAAGGTTATTGCTGGGGCTTGGTGCCTGCACTGTGAATCCACTCCTCCTATTTCTGGAGGCTATTTGTACCCTTTTGTTGCCCTTGTTCTTCATCACTGTTGTTACTATTATTGTTGTTATTGCTGTCATTGCTGTTGGATAGGACAGAGAGAAATTGAGAGAGGAGGGGAAGACAGAGAGGGGGAGAGAAAGACAGACACCTGCAGACCTGCTTCACCGCTTGTGAAGCAACCCTCCTGTAGGTGGGGAGCCGGGGGCTCGAACCAGGACCCTTACGCTGGTCCTTGCGCTTGGCACTACATGTGCTTAATCTGCTGCACTACCGCCCAGCCTCCAACAAAATCAGTTTATTTTAAAAGTCAGAGAAACTTCTTTATAACATAGGCTTCAGATAAATAAAATATAATAAAAATATAAATAAATAAAATATAGGTAACAATAATAATGAAAACAAATAATTAAATTTAAAAATACAAACTAAACAGCACAAGTAGAGCTGGAGAGAGAGTGCTCATCAGATAGGGTATCTGCCTGTCATGGGCAGGCCCAGCTTCAAGCCCTAAATACCACATGGGAGGTACATCCCATCCTCTTGGCTATTCCCTTGGGCTTATGGGTGTTAGACTTTCAGGACCTTGGCCCTGGAAAAGCCTAGCAAAGTCCCCCCTCCCTTTTTTTTTCTTCTCTTCCCTCTCTCTCTCTTTTGTCACCAGGCTTATCACTGGGGGCTCAGTGCCTCTACAACTCCACAGCTCTCAGTGACAATTTTTCTTTGATGAACAGTGAGAGACAGAGAAAGAGTGAGGGGGAGAGAGAAACAGAGAAAAGGAAAGACTGCTCATGAAGTTTCCCTCTCCTACTTAAGTCTGAGTTCTCACTGCATGGTAACATGCACTTTACTGGGTTCACCACCACCCAGTCCCTTAGATAAATTATTTTATTATTGTATAATAAAAAATTTAAACGAATGGTAATGCAGACTCGAATATCAAAACAGTCCTTCACCACAGGAAAGGGAAGTGAAATAGAAAAGATAGCACTGCGGAGGCTGGGCGGTAGTGCTGGGGATTAAGCACACATGGCGCAAAGCTCAAGAACCCCAGTTTGAGCCCCCAGCTTCCCACCTGAATGGGGGGGTTACTTCACAAGTGGTGAGGCAAGTCTGCAGATGTCTATCTTTCTCTCCCCGTCTTCCTTTCCTTTTCAATTTCTCTCTGTCCTATCCAATAACAACAGCAATAACAACAATAACAATAATAACAACAAGGGCAACAAAAATGGGGAAAAAATGGCCTCCAGGAACAGTGGATTTGTGGAGGAGGCACCAAGCCCTAGCAATAACCCTGAGGTTACTAAATTCTGAGATTACTTGCTAATAAATTATATTAAAAGCTTACATGTTTTGTTGTTATATTAACATTGGATTAAACCAATTGAGACCCTGACAGAGGACTGGCTAATTTTTTTTTATTTATTTATTTTAAAAGAAGATTTCCAATCATTCTTTTTTAAAATATTTATTTTATTTACTTATTCCCTTTTGTTGGCCTTGTTGTTTTATTGTTGTAGTTATTATTGTTGTTATTGAGATCGTTGTTGTTGGATAGGACAGAGAGGGGAGGGGAAGACAGAGAGGGGGAGAGGAAGGTAGACACCTGCAGACCTGCTTCACTGCCTGTGAAGCAATTCCCCTGCAGGTGGGGAGCTGGGGACTCGAACTGAGATCCTCACGCTGGTCCTTGCGCTGTGTGCTACCTGCGCCCATTGCGCTACCGCTTGACTCCCCAGTTTTTAGTTTTGAGTAGGTGATTAAGTCCACATTCTGCTTACTTACATATGTGAGGTCATTTCATAACTGCCATAGTCATCATACAGTAGGTATGAGAAAAATAAGAGCAATCCTTATGTACCCTGAAACTAAACTTGTAATTCACAGAATTCCAAAAAATATATAACTGACCCATTTCCCCTGTATGTAAGATGTTCATTATAGGTCCAGCTTACTAGTTATACCCAGTTACTGAGTTCCTGGGTATAACTCTTCCATAACCTTACCTGTAAGTCTTCTCTTTTTTGAAATTGTAAATATAAAATATTTCTTTTTTTCATCTATACAAGTATTGTGTCCAACCACTAGAACGATCTTAAATCTCCTGTAACATGAATTCAATGTTATCTTAATTAAAATGTATCTTTAGCTTCCTGCTGTAAAAGAAAGAAAAAAAGGAAAGAAGGAAGGAAGAAAGAAAGAAAGAAAGAAAGAAGGAGTTGGTGGTAGCGCAGTGGGTTAAATGCAGGTGGCACAAAGCTTAAGGACCGGCTTAAGGATCCCGGTTTGAGCCCCAGCTCCCCACCTGCAGGGGAGTCGCTTCACAAGCGGTGAAGCAGGTCTGCAGGTGTCTTTCTCTCCCCCTCTCTGTCTTCCCCTCCTCTCTCCATTTCTCTCTGTCCTATCCAATAACGATGACAACAATAATAACCACAACAATAAAACAACAAGGTCAACAAAAAGGAATAAATAAATATTTTAAAAGAAAGAAAGAAAAGACAAAGGAAGAGAAAAGAGAAGAAGAGAAAAGAAAAGAAAAAAGGACAGCACCGCACATGTGTCAAGTATGGGTCCACGTCCCAGCGCTAGGGCAAGTCCTGTCCCCTCTTGGAGGTTCAGCTTCTGGGCAGTGATGATAAACTTCCAACAGGATGACTATAAAATGTTTATAACAGGACAACATTTAAGGAAGTCCATGGTGGGCTAGAGAGATAGCATAGTGTGAACAAGGAAGACTCTCATACCTGAGGTTTTGATGTCCCACATTCAAACCCCAGCACCACCATACACCAGAATTGAGAAGTGCTCTGGTCTCTTTCTGTATGTATCTTTCTCTGTATCTCTCATTTAAATATAATTGTTTTTAATAAATATATTTATTTATTTATTCCTTTTTGTTGCCCTTGTTGTTTTATTGTTGTGGTTATTATTGTTGTTATTGATGTCTTCATTGTGAGATAGGACAGAGAGAAATGTAGAGAGGAGGAGAAGATGGGGGAAAGAGAAAGATAGACACTTGCAGACCTGTGTCACTGCTTGTGAAGTGACTTCCCTGCAGGTGGGGAGCCAGGGGCTCGAACTGGAATCCTTACGCTGAGAGAGGAGGGGAAGACAGAGAGGGGGAGAGAAAGATAGACACCTGCAGACCTGCTTCACCACTTGTGAAGCAACTCCCCTGTAGGTGGGGGGCCAGGGGCTCGAACCAGGATCCTTATGCCGGTCCTTGCACTTTGCGCCACCTGTGCTTAACCTGCTGTGCTACCGCCCGACTCCCCCCCCCTTTTTTTTTTCAAAGATAGAAAGCCTATGGCAGGTCCCTGATAAGCATCTGTTTATTCCACTGAGGATTACAACAGTTGTTGAAGCTAGGTCAGGAAGACCTGTGTCCACTGAGCCCCACTCCAGGGAAGCCACATACCCTGGGCTTTCTCCTAGGAGCAGAGGGGACATGAAATGCAGTGAACTAGATAGCAGCCTAAGAGCCTTCTACAGTTGCCCAAGTACATTATAGGGATCATTACTTACCTCTCAAAAATCTCCTGCTCCTTCTGCTGTGGAGGAGAGAAAACAGTGTCAGACATAGCACCAGACACCCAGAAAGCAGTCAAGACATAAATATATTCAACCAGTATAGAGCATTCCAACTGGACAGTGATTCTTGAATAGAAAAAAAAGTTTTGCTCCTTTTAAAGTCCAGCATTAGCATTATGGAATCTTCTTTGCATATTCCATCACACAGAATGATTCAGTCTGGGCCAGGTGTCCCATACTGTCCTGAATTTCCATCAGTTACATTTTAGGACAATCACATGTTTACTCAACATTATTATTCCATTCCACATGAAGACTGTCAGTGTCAATATGAACTAAACTGCTTCTGAATTTTCTACTGTGGCTATACCAGTGCTTAGGACAGAAGGTACTCTGTACTTAAAAGCAGTGTGACTGAATAGGAAACTGCCCTACTTGGACTGTAATGGGACAGCTCAGTTGTTCCACATTCTCATTTCTCTTTTAGATAGATTTACTCAGACATCACACTGTTCCCTTAAAACCACAGGTATCTGCATATCTATGTAAGATACTTAGAAAGGATACTACCAAAATAGTAGTCATGAGAACTTCAAGGTGTAGGATGAAGTTCTATATTTCCATACTGGGCTCCTTGTAGGCTGTATTCTCTGTTTGACCTCTTACCTCTTCCCTATTTCCATTAATATAACTGTTGCTCTTATCTTTGGGGCATTTAATTTATCTTCAAAGGCTTCCCTACCACTCCCCTCAAGTCCAGGCTATGCAGTCCCTAGCTCTCAGTGGTATCACCCAGCATAACAGAGTACCCTCTATATCCTAACTGTCCCAGGAGCAGTGGGACCTAAAGTGTGAACTTGGTAAAGGCCTAAGAGTCTCTGTCCAATCATAATTTTATATATTCCTCTTCTCTGTAAGGTTATAAGTCATTAACATCTGTATCCTACCATCCCACAGGACAATGCTTAGCATGTAGTAGGACTTAGGAAATATTTTATCATTATTGAAATTAATAATGAGATGCCTCCCCCCAAAAATCTATAACTTCATTTTCCTTCCCCATCCCAGCTCCAAATTATCATTTCCTGTCCAGCCTCCTAGTAATGAATACACTCTGCTCTCATTCTCTCTTTGTGTTCATCCTCTCTCTTTCTCTTTCTCTCTTTCAGCAGAGTCAGGGGGAAACCGAGAGGAAAAAGGAAAATACAGAGGGAGAGAGAGAGACACCTGCAGCACGGTTTCACCACTCATGAAATTGCCAGTAGGCTGGGCACTGGGTGCTTGAACCTGAGTCCTTATACATGGTAATGTGTGCATTCAACTTGGCGTGCTACCACCCAGCCTACTGTTCTCAGAAATTTGGGGAGTCTTAGCTGACTTACAATCAGTTGGAGGTCATCCAGATGGGTAAGCATGCCCACCAGGCTGGTGCGAATGGTGTCCAGCTTCTGAAGCGCTTCAGCCCAGTGGACTCGCTGTGTCAAGATACTCTGGTGGGCCCGCTCTTCTTCACCATGCACCACTTCTAGCAGACGCTGCTCCTCACTCTCACATAGACTCCTCACAAGACCCAACCTTTGGATGACCTGCTCTCTCGCTGCACTAGCTGTGCTCTGACAAAAGATAAAACAGAGTCAGGTCCTGGAAAAGCCCCAATCCACCTGGAAGGAAGACTGATTAGTGCTGTCTGTCATGGGTATAGTATTAGGTGAAATAGTGTTTAAGTCATAAGATTTCTCTATTATTATTATTATTCAGTCTGTCTTTTAAAAAAATTATTTATTACTGGATAGAGACAGAGAGAAACTGAGAAGGGAGGGGGACTAGAGAGGAATAGAGGCAGAGAGACATCTGCAGCCCTACTTCACCACTTGTGGAGATTTCCCCCTGCAAGTGGGGACTAGGAGCCTGAACCCAGGTTCTTATGCATTTCAGTATGTGTATCTAGCCACGCGCACCACCACCAGTCCCCACCATAAGATTTCTCAAAAATGGTTTAGGGTAAAGAAATTTGAGTGATCTGGGAGGTGATGCAGTGGATCAAGCATTGAACTCTCAAGCATGAGGCTACAAGTTCAATCTCTGGCAGCACTTGTAACAGAGTGATGTATGGTGTTCTCTCTCTCTCTCTCTCCCTTTCTCATTAATAAATAAAATATTAAAGAAAGAAAGAAATCTGAGAGGGGTGGGGGTAGATAGCCTAATGGTTATGCAAAAGACTCTCATGCCTGAGGCTCCAAAGTCCCAGGTTCAATCCCCCGCACCACCATAAGCCAGAACTGAGCAGTGCTCTAGTGTTTCTCTCTCTCTCTCTCTCTGTATCGCTCTCAAAAATAAAATTAAAAAAAATTTTTTTTAAATCTGAGAGCCCAGGGTGAGATATATGGTTTTTTTTTTTAATTAAAGAGAGATATACACAGAGAGAGACCAGAGAACTCCTCAGCCCTGGCTGGAGATTAAGCCTGGGACCTCAGAGTCTTTGGCATTAAAAACATTTTTTTAGAGTTTATTTATTTATTCATGAGAAATGAGAGGAGGAGAGAGAGAAAGAACCAGACATCACTCTGGTACATGTGCTGCCAGGAATTGAACTCGGGACCTCATGCTTTAGAGTCCAAAGCCTTATCTGTGCCACCTCCCGGATCACAGGCATTAATATCTATTTGTCTCTGATTGTCGGATAAATGCAAATAAAGACAACAATGAGATACCACTTCACTCCTGTGAGAATGTCATACATCAGAAAAGCTAACAGCAGCAAATGCGGGAGAGGGTGTGGGGTCTAAGGAACCCTCCTACACTGCTGGTGGGAATGTAAATTGGTCCAACCTCTGTGGAGAACAGTCTGGAGAACTCTCAGAAGGCTAGAAATGGACCTACCCTATGATCCTGCAATTCCTCTCCTGGGGATATATCCCAAGGAACCCACACATCCATCCAAAAAGATCTGTGTACACGTATATTCTTGGCAGCAAGAACCTGGAAGCCAAAACCTGGAAGCAACCCAGGTGTCCCACAAAAGATGAGTGGCTGAGCAAGTTGTGGTATATAGACACAATGGAATACTACTCAGATGTAAAAAGTGGTGACTTCACCGTTTTCAGCCAATCTTGGATGGACCTTGAAGAATTCATGTTAAGTGAAATAAGTCAGAAACAGAAGGATGAATATGGGATGATCTCACTCTCAGGCTGAAGTTGAAAAACAAGATCATAAAAAAAAAAAAAAAACACACACACACAAGTAGAACCTGAACCAGAATTGGCCTATCGCACCAAAGTAAAAGACTCTGGGGAGAATACAGGTCCAAGAAGGATGACAGAGGACCTAGTGGGGGTTGTATTGTTAAATGGGAAACTGGGGAATGTTATGCATGTACAAACTATTGTATTTACTGTTGAATGTGAAACATTAATTCCCCAATTAAAAAAAAAGTGAAAAAAAAACCCAAAGAATACTTAAACAGGAGGGTCGGGCTGTTGTGCAGCAGGTTAAACGCACATGGTACAAAGCACAAGGACTGGCGTAAGGATCCCGGTTCGAGCCCCCGGCTCCCCACCTGCAGGGGAGTGGCTTCACAGGCAGTGAAGCAGGTCTGCAGGTGTCTATCTTTCTCTCCCCCTCTCTGTCTTCCCCTCCTCTCCCCATTTCTCTCTGTCCTAGCCAACAATGACAACAATAATAATAATGACAACAAAGGCAACAAAATGGGAAAAATGGCCTCCAGGAGCAGTGGATTCCTAGTGCAGGAACCGAGACCCAGCGATAACCCTGGAGACAAAAAAAAAAAAAAAAAGGAGGAGGATACTTAAACAGGCAGGGGGTATGGATCGACCTGCCAACACCCATGTCCAGTGGAGAAGCAATTACAGAAGCCAGACCTCCCACCATCTGCTCCACATAAATATCTTTGATCCCAGAGGGATAAAGAATAGGAGACCTTCCAATGGAGGGGATGGGATACGAAACTCTGGTAGTAGGAACTATATAGAATTGTACCCCTCTTGGGGAGTCTGTTGGTAGCTCAGCGGGTTAAGCCCACGTGGCGCAAAGCACAAAAACCTGAGTGAGGAACCCAGTTCCAGCCCCCAGCTCCTCACTTGCAGGGGTCACTTCACAAGCGGTGAAGCAGGTCTGCAGGCGTCTATCTTTCTCTCCCCCTCTCTGTCTTACCCTCCTCTATCCATTTCTCTCTGTCCTATCCAACACTGATGACATCAACAATAATAACTACTGCAACAATAAAAACAAGGCAACAAAAAGGAAATAAATATTTTAAAAATCTTTAAAAAAAAAGAATTGTACCCCTCTTATCCCACAATCTTGTCGATCATTATTAATTCAATAATAATAAATAAATAAATAAATAAGAATATGCAGTAGCCCAGGATGTGGCGTAGTGTTGGACTTAAAAGCATGAGGTCCCAAGCTCCATCCTGGCATCCAATATTGTTTTTTTCTCTGTCCCCCTCATATTTATGGATAAGTAAATCTTATTTTTAAAAATACAGACATGGAGGTCCGGCGGTGGTGCAGTGGGTTAGGTGCATGTGGCGCAAAGCGCAGGGACCGGCGTAAGGATCCTGGTTTAAGCCCCCGGCTCCCCACCTGTAGGGGAGTCGCTTCACAGGCAGTGAAGCAGGTCTGCAGGTGTCTATCTTTCTCTCCTCCTCTCTGTCTTTCCCTCCTCTCTCCATTTCTCTCTGTCCTATCCAACAACGAACAACATCAACAATGGCAATAATAATAACCACAACGAGGCTACAACAACAAGGGCAACAAAAAAGCGGGGAAAAAGGCCTCCAGGAGTGGTGGATTCATGGTGCAGGCATCCAGCCCAGCAATAACCCTGGAGGAAAAAAAAAAAAATACGGACATCTAGATACTTGGAGATTTGGGCGGATAATCACACCGTCCTGGAGTCTGGCAAATGCACATGTTTCTGAGTGAGGGGGGTGGGGAGGTGAGGGGAGGTAAGGCAAGAGAAATGATCTGGAAGAAGCCGCAGCTCAGATTTCTAAGTCTCTGGGCCCCACTAACCTACCCAGTTGTGCCAGAAACGTTTTTTTATGATGCCTTTTCTCTCAGTCTGACATGCTCACTATGAGGCTTGAGTTACCAGTGACCTGAAGGAGTTTCAACCAGGATGCCAAAGCCATAGGCTTCAAAGCTACTACTCACAGGGAAGCTTAGTCCAAATCACATCCTGTTAGACTTCTGAAAGAGGATCCAGATAAGGAGACCAGGGGGAACCTCACATCCTTGTTGTCAGACTCGGAGCCCGCCAAGAGTCTAAACATCCTAAACATCCATCAGAGTGTTGGTAAGTAAAATCAACTTGGGGAAAAAAAAGAAATGGAATTTTTCTTTTTTAATATTATTTTATTATTGATTTAATATTGATTTATAAAATTAGAAGATAATAGGGGTATAATTTCACACCATTCCCACCACCAGAGTTTTGTGTCCCCATTTCTTCCACTGGAAACTACAGTGGTTCTCCCAAGGTCACAGACATGGACTGACTCTGTGTTTGTGTCTGTGTGCCCATTTTTTCCTATGGTCCTGCCTGTACTTCCTCTCCACGTCACACCTAAACCTCTTACTACTTCTGGGTGTGTCTTTGCTTTTATTCCTCTTCTCAGATAAGAGAAACAGTGCTTGGGCAGGTGCTGGGACCTAGATTCTTGAGTCAAGAACTCAGCTAGAGCTGAATGAGGAAACTGACTCAGTAGCAGGCTTCTGAGATAAACAGCCTCATTGGGGCATGCAGGGCATATTCTCTAGCTGGGTGAGTAGACCATAAGAATTTATCGGTCCACCAGTCAATATACTTTATGATATAATGTACATAAGATGTACCCAATGAATACTGAGAACAAAATGCATGTTGTACTCACTAACAATGTATGTTATTGACTATTAAGAATATATAACACTTGAAAAAAAAATACTCAATATAAAAACTCTTGCTTTTTTATATTCCCGGAGCTAAACACAAATTAATTCAATGGCAGAAGAATGTTTCTTGATCCCCCATACCAAGAAAGCAGTTTTCAGTAAGAATTTTTGTATCCAGTACAGTACTAACAAGAGTTCAGTCTGTTCCGATGGTTAAATAAATAATTAGGCAGGAGTAGATAACATAATGGTTATGCAAAGAGACTCTCATGCTTGAGGCTCCAAAGTCCCAGGTTCAATCCCCCGCACCACCACAAGCCAGAGCTGAACAGGGCTCTGGTAAAAAATAAGTAGGTAAATAAACAAACAAACAAATAAAGTTAAGAGAGACAGGAAACTATTCTTTCTGGTTGTCCAGCTTTGCCAGTAGCACAATGAAGTCTGTGAGGCTGGGGAGGGGAATAGGCAGTGGCACACCCAGTTAAGTGCACACATTACAGTGTGCAAGAGCCCAGGTTCAAGCCCCTGGTCCCCACTTGCAGAGGGAAGGCTTCACAAGTGGTGAAGTAGGGTTGCAGGTCCCTCTTTCTCTGTCTCTTTCCCTCTCTACTTCCCTTCTTCTCTAAATTTCTCTGTCTCTAGCTGATAAATATTTTTTTTTTAAATATGTGAGGTTAGGAGGAGACCTAGCAATTGGCCCAAGCCCCGAAGACTGGGGTGTAGTCCTAGCAAGAAAAAGGAAGGGAAAGGAAAAGAATTACCTACCACTGCTTTCTGGTTCTTTCCTGGAAGGACCTCAGCAACATACTTGTTGATTCCAGCACTCTGCAACTGCAGCTTCTCACACTGGTCCACAATCTTGTTCTGGAACACAAAGGACATTCACGGTATATCAATCTACGTTTATCTAATCATTCCATTCCAAAGACTTTTCTCTCTTAATCTACTTCAACTACCTATTTCCACGGTCATTCTTTGAAAATACTGAAATAATACCAACTCTGAAATATTTACTCCAAAGGTCCTTTACTCTGCCCAGCATTCTCTAGCCTTTAAGATTACTAACTTTAGAATTTCCAGCAATTCTTCAGTTCATTTGGAGCTGTCAATATATTAGTCTCACTACTTTTCATTGTCCATCATCTTCTTTGAGTGCCTTGCCTCTTTATCCTGAAATCTTGTGAATCATGTGATAATCACTTTCTTGCACATACTTCCTCTTATACAATCCTCTGACTCTCCACACCTGTCCCTGAGCAGAAGCACATAGCTCCTGAAATACATTTTCCATTATACTCACTTATCAAGCAGCACCAGCAATGAGCGCTCTCGTTATCCAGGCCCCAAATGCACAAGTTACTCCCCAGCCTGCATCTAACCCATCAGTACTATCAGTTTTATCTCCTTAGTCTCTCACCCCATGCTACTGCTAGTCACCTCCGCTCCTGATGTTCTAGCCAGACCACCATTATCTCTCAAAGAAAACATTGTAGGTGTCCGGTGGTAGCACAGCAGGTTAAGTGCACATGGCGCAAGGGCCGGCTTAAGAATCTGGTTCAAGCCCCCAGCTCCCCACCTGCAAGGGAGTTGCTTTACAGGTGGTGAAGCAGGTCTGCAGATGTCTATTTTTCTCTCCCCTCTCTGTCTTCCCCTCCTCTCTCCATTTCTCTCTGTCCTATCTAACAATGACGACATCATCAACAACAACAATAATATAACTACAACAACAATAAAAAAACAAGGGCAACAAAAGGGAAAAATATATATATATATATAAATGAAAACATTGTTAGTGTCTCCAACTAAGTTTCTGGTTTTGACTCCCACAGTTAGCCCTTGAGATCTTCCATAATGAAATAATAATGGAGTATAGGGAGCAGGGTGGTGGTGCAGTGGGTTAAGCGCATGTGGCTCAAAGTGCAAGGACAGGTGTAAAGATCCCAGTTCGAGCCCTGGCTCCCCACCTGCAGGGGAAGCCCTTCATAGGTGGTGAAGCAGGTCTGCAGGTGTCTTTCTCTCCCCCTCTCTGTCTTCCCCTCCTCTCTCCATTTCTCTCTGTCCTATCTAACAACGACAACATCAGTAACAACAACAATAATAACTACATCAACAATAAAAAGACAACAAGGGCACCAAAAGGGAAAAATAAATAAATAATTTTTTAAAAAAGAAGCCTGGTTCGAGCCCCAGACTCCACACCTAGAGGGGGATCACTGCAGTGAAGGTCTACAGGTGTCTATCTTTTGCTCCTTCTCTATGTCTTGCCCTCATCTCTCGATTTCTCTCTGTCCTGTCCACAAACAACGACAGCAATAATAACAACAATAACGACGATAAACAACAAGGGCAACAAAAGGGGGAAAAATAAAAATAATGGAGTCTAGTCACTCCATTCCAAAATGTCACTGCTCAAAATTCTCCAAAGGCTTTCTGATACATACACAAATTAACAGTGGCAATAAATCTACTGGCAAAGATGAGGCAGTGGAATATACCAGAAGCACTGGCCTAGGAGTCAGAAGACCCAGGAGATCAAGCAGCTTCCCATCACCTACAGGGCCCTCCCTACCTGATGTAATTCTGCCTTCTATCCAAAATCGCCTCCTCCCACCCTCCACACAGGTCTTCCTTTTGTTTTACAGGTAAATAAGACTTGTGTCTGTTGTTTCTTCTGTCTTCAGCCATCTTTTCTTCTCTGTGTGTATATACATACATATTCACACACATATCCTGTCCCCCCACCCCCATTCAGGTCACTTCTCCAGAAGCCTTACCAGACCTTCTCTATATAGCATTCTTTTACTTTGCTTATTTTTTTACCCTGTACTTATCATTTGATGGCAGTATATTCTTATTTGCTCTGTTTTGTATCTTTTTAAAAAAGATTTATTTATTTCCTTTTTGTTGCCCTTGTTCTTAATTTTCTTTTTCTTTTTTTTTTTTTTGTCTCTAGGGTTATCGCTGGGGTTTGGTGCCTGCACCACAAATCCACTGCTCCTGGAGGCTATTTATTTCTTCCCTTTTGCTGCCCTTGTTGTTTTATCATTGTTGTGGTTATTATTATTGTTGTCATTGATGATGTTGTTGTTGGACAGGACAGAGAGAAATAGAGAGAGGAGGGGAAGACAGAGAGGGAGAGAGAAAGATAGACACCTGCAGACCTGCTTCACCACCCGTGAAGCGACTCCCCTACAGGTGGGGAGCCAGGGGCTTGAACCAGGATCCTTACACCCAGCCCTTGCGCTTCACACCATGTGCGCTTAACCCACTGCGCTACCACCTGACCCCCTGCCCTTGTTGTTTTATTGTTGTAGTTATTATTGTTGTTGTTACTGATGTTGTCATTGTTGGATAGGACACAGAAGTGGAGAGAGGAGGGGGAGACAAAGAAGGGGAGAGAAAGACAGACACCTGCAAACCTGCTTCACTGCCTGTGAAGCGACTACCCTACAGGTGAGGAGCCAGGGTCTCGAACTGGGATTCTCACACCAGTCCTTGAGCTTTGCACCATGTGTGCTTAACCCGCTGTGCTACTGCCCGATTCCCTGTTTTGTATCTTTTAAAAATATTTAATTTATTTATTTATGAGAAAGATAGGAGAGAAAAAGAAGTAGACATCACTCTGGTACATGTGCTGCTAGGGACTTCATGCTTGAGAATCCAATTCTCTGTTTTGTGTCTTTTCCCTCCTCTACCCCCACTGGATAACATCACAATTTTGACTTGTTTCTAAGTTCCACTATCTATGAGAGAGTTCCTACAAAAGAAGGCCCTGGATAAATATTTATTGAATGGATTAACACCCACTTCCTTGAACACAAGGGGTTCACAAATCTGACATGCCCACAGCTGTGACCTTTACCCCTGAGAGCTGGGGAAAGTTTTAGAAATGAAGAAGCTAAATCCACAGAGAAGTGACTTGGCTAACTAGGTAACAATTAGGGACTTTCTAGGCAGTTGCCCCTACTACTTCTCTATGAACTTCATATCTGTCAAAAAGCAATTCAAATACTTCCCATTAAATTTTTTTTTAATATTTATTTATTATCCCTTTTTGTTGCCCTTGTTGTTTTTCATTGTTGTTGTAGTTGTTGTTGTCATTGTTAGGTAGGACAGAGGGAAATGGAGAGAGTAGGGAAAGACAGAGGCAGGAGAGAAAGACACCTGCAGTCCTGCTTCACCACCTGTGAAGCGACTCCCCTGCTGGTGGGGGGGGGGACCGGGATCCTTACGCCCGTCCTTGTGCTTTGCGCCATGTGCGTTTAACCTGCTGCACTACCGCCCGACTCCCTCCCATTAAATTTTTAAGATTTGGGGTCGGGTGGTGGCACACCTGATTGCACAAGGACCCAGGTTTGAGCCCCTGGTCCCCACCTGCAAGGGGAAAGCTTCATGAGTGGTGAAGCAGTTTGTAGGTGTCTCTCTGGCTTTCCCTCTCTGTCACCCCCTTCCCTCTCGATTTCTGACTGTCTCTATCCAGTAAATAAATAAATAAAGATAATAATAATAAAACAAGATCAGAAGGGAAAACACTAAGCAGAACTTGAACTGGAGTTGGTGGATTGCACCAAAGTAAGACTCTGGAGTGGGTGGGAGGGAAGAGTACAGGTCCTGGAGAAGGATGACAGAGGACCTAGTGGAGGTTGTATTGTTATGTGGAAAACTGGGAAATATTATGCATATACAAACTATTGTATTTACTGTCAAATGTAAAACATTAATCCCCCAATAAAGGAAATAAAAGATTCTGGGATGGGGGAGGGTTCGGGTCCTGGAACATGATGGCAGAGGAGGACCTAGTGGGGGTAGAACTGTTCTGTGGAAAATTGGGAAATGTTAATGCATATTCAAACAATTGTATTTTAATGTCAACTGTAAACCATTAATTTACCAATAAAGAAATTAATTTTTTGATTTATTTATTAATAAGGGGGGGAGAAAGACCCAAATTGGCATGTGCAAGGCTGGGGATGAAACTCAGGACATCATACTTGATAGTCTAATACTTTAGCCACTGTGGCACCTCTTGGGCAGCTAAAATACTTTTGAGAATCCCTTGTAAAAATCTTCTTATCACACTTGGTAATCAGTCTTTTATTTTCCTGGTCCAGATACTAAGTTATAGGGAAGGGTAGGGAGCTGGCTCAGTGGTGGGTAGAGTACATACCTCGCATGAGTGAGGCTGAGTTCAATCCTGAGTATCACATAAAATATACAAACACAACTGGGAGGAAGTTGTGATCACTATACACCACAAGACTGGGGGAACTGAGACTAACTTCTGAAAAAACTAAAGAGGTGGGAACCTAGGTCAGAGAGTTGTTGAGGTAGTGCTGTATTTTGCTTAAATTAGCAACAAGTTTGCCATGGGTTAGAATTTCTTTACTGAAGGATAGGGGAAAGAGGATGTAAAATCATAAACTACTCTAGATGGAAAGAGCAAGCTCTAAAAACGACCTCTCTTTGATCAAAGGAGATGAATTTGCTTAGAGTATCAGAAATATTCCAGGGTTACATACCTGGAAGAGTGAATCTGAATACAAACACCAGGCCATTTATCTTAATCTGCCACTTTTATTCAGTGATATATTTTTTTCTTTTCTTTTCAGTTTTAACTAAAGTCTCACTCTAATAGTATCACTTCCTCTTTCTAACCACTGCAGCAAAGAGGTAGTTTCCTCTGGTCTAGTCAGTGACTCCCTTGATCAGCCCCTGAACACTAACGATTTTGGAGGGGTAACTTAATGCCTTGGTTTGGGCCTCAGTTTCCTCATCTATAAAACAGAGGTAGAACTGCTTGGTCTATTGTCTCCCTCTCAAAGATTTTTTTTAAAGTTTTTTAAAAAATATTTACTTATTTCCTTTTGTTGCCCTTGTTTTTTTTTTTTTATTGTTGTAGTTATTATTGATGCCATCATTGTTGGATAGGACATAAAGAAATGGAGAGAGAAGGGAAATACAGAGGGGGAGAGTAAGATAGACATCTGCAGACCTGCTTCACCGCTTGTGAAGTAACTCCCCAGCAGGTGGGGTGCCAGGGGCTCGAACCAGGATCCTTACACATCGGTCCTAATGCTTTGTGCCACCTGCGTTTAACCTGCTGTGCTACCGCCTAATTCCCAAAGATTTTTTTCTTTTTTTTTTAAAGATTTTATTTATTTATTCATAAGAAAGATAGGGGAAAGAGAACCAGACATCACTCTGGTACATGTGCTGCCGGGGACTGAATTCAGGACCTCATGCTTGAGAGTTCAGTGCTTTATCCACTGTGCCACTTCCCGGACCACAAGATTTTTTTTTTTCTTAAACAGCACATGAAGTAGTTTGATCACCACGACCTCCCCCTTCATACACATACCCATCCCTTTCACAGATGCCAAAATTGTGTTCTGAAGTTTCTCTCATTAAAAAAATAATTAAAAGGGAGTCAGGCGGTAGCGCAGCGGGTTAAGCGCAGGTGGCACAAAGCGCAAAGACCAGCATAAGGATCCTGGTTCAAGCCCCCGGCTCCCCACCTGCAGGGGAGTGGCTTCACAGGCGGTGAAGCAGGTCTGCAGGTGACTGTCTTTCTCTCCTCCCCCTCTGTCTTCCCCTCCTCTCTCCATTTCTCTCTGTCCTATCCAACATCAATAACACCAATAACTACAACAATAAAACAAGGGCAACAAAAGGGAATAAATAAATTAATTAATTAGTTAATTTTAAAAAATAATTAAAATACTTTTTAAAAAGACCAATGAAGGCTTGATCTGAATTGAATGAAATAATGGATGTTTAAGTACTTTGAAAACTTGCAGTGTCTATCCTATCATAAGTAAATATTCAAGTTTGTTTACATCATGACTACTGTAGATAGTGTCCAAATGAGGCAAACCAAAAGTTTTCCTGAATAGCTGAATCCCTCCCCTCTACAGCATTCCATCAGTTGTGCTTAGTACAATCCAGAGAAGTAGGTGAACTTGAGAACTCTCAGAACTTGAGAGAGGTTGAAATAATCAACCCCTTTAATCAAATTGCCAGGAAATCCTTAGGGACTAAAGCAGGAAGGTGCAAATCACAGGATGACTTCCACTCCCTCCAATCTCAACAGCTCAGGAGGAATGATGATCTGATTAGAATCAAACAGAAAGAAAAAGTGGGAAGAAACCCCTAGGTGAAGGGTTCCAGCAGCAACATCCTGACACTCACCCTGTCACCTCCTCAGTAGAGATCAATCCTTAAAAGTAAAAATCACCTTTCCGGGAAGCCTGAAGAATGGACAACTGGGGGAGGAGGCTACCTGGGCTCTGAGGAGTGAAGAGGAAAAACGACTTTAAGAAATAACCTTTCGGGAGCCGGGCGGCAGCACAGCGCAAAGCGCAAGGACCGGTGTAAGGATCCCAGTTTGAGCCTCGGCTCCCCATCTGCAGAGGAGTCGCTTCAATAATAATAACTAAAACAACAATAAAAAAAAAAGGGCAACAAAAGGGAAAATAAATAAATAAATAAATTTTAAAAATAACCTTTCACCAAGGAGGCACAACTTATCCCAGGCAACTGTAGTAAAGTAATATTATTATTTATTTTACCAGGGCACTGCTCATCTCTGGCTTACAGTGGAGTGGAAGGATTGAACTTGGGACCTCGGAGCCAGAGCGGCAGGCACGGGAGTCTTATTGCATAGCCATTATGCTATTACCGCCTCCCACCCACGCATCAACGGAATTCTTTATTGTCCAAAGGACAATCTCCTTTCTGAACCCCTCACTAGCAAGGAAGGGATGGGAAGGGGGCAGGCAGGTGGATCTGCCACTGTAAGATAGGTGCGACAGCTAAATGGCAGCCCACTCTGCCTTACTTATGTCTCACGACTGTAACACACGCGTCTAGTACTGCACCCCAACTACAGACGAGATTACAGAGAATCAGTCACCGTACTCCGAGAGGACTCAGTCTGGAGAAGCAGAATTGGAATTCAAGTCTACGGATTCCAGAGGCCACACCCTTAACCGTCGGATTCCACCGGCCCACAACACCGCGGAGCGTGCGGCCCCTGACCAGCCGCGGGGTCTGCGGTTCCCCGGCTCCCGAGCCCGCGCCGCGCCAGGCCCAGAGCGCAGCCCCAAACCCGGCCGCCCTTCCTCGTCCGCTCACCCGGAGCTCCTCCGCGCGCTCCTCGGCCCGGCGGATGCGGTGTCCCCGGCAGCGGCCGCCCAGCCCCACGCAGGCGGCACACACTGGCAGTCGCTCAGAGCAGCAAAACCAGCTCAGCGCCTGGCCATGCTCGAGGCACAGCGGCCCTGGCTCCGACCCCTGTCCGGGCCCCGGCCCCGCGTTCTCGGCGGACATGGCCGAGCGCCGGGCACAGAGCGCTCCACCTGAGGCAGGTGGCTGCTGGGCGGGGCCTCCCGGACCCCGAGACCTGCCCTGCGTTCTCGGCGGACATGGCCAGGCGCCGCACCTGCCGCAGGTGGCTGTGGGCGGGGCGCCTTGACCCCGCCCCGGGCTCAAACCCGGGGTTCTGGGGGCCACTACTAAGCTTCCTGCGGCCGCCAGCCTCTGGCTGCTCCGCCCTCGCTTGCTCTGCACCACTGCCCCGCTCCGGTTGGGGTCCCAAGTCTTTTATAAAAAGTGTTTTTTGCTAGAACTTGGAATGGAGTTGGTGTATTGCACTAAAGTAAAAGACTCTGGGGTGGGTGGGGGGAGGGTTCAAGTCCTGGAACGTGATGGCAGCGGACCCAGTGAGGGTTGTATTGTTATGTGGGAAACTGGAAAACGTTATACGTGTATAAAACTAGTGTATTTACTGTCGACTGTAAAACATTAATCCCCCAATAAAAAAGTGTTTTGCTAAGTCAAAGCATATTGCTTGCGTGTTGTTTTATAACAAATGTAAAAATCAAACATTAATATAGCCATAGAAAACTTTAGTGAGCACTTAAAAAGTGCCAGTCTTTTGCTAAGAGCTTTACAAACGTTTTCTCACCTAATTATCATAATAGTCCTTTTACAGGGACAGATTTAAAAAAGTAGTTTAAGGGAGTCGGGCTGTAGCGCAGCGGGTTAAGCGCAGTTGGCGCAAAGCACAAGGACCGGCATAAGGATCCCGGTTCGAACCCCGGCTCCCCACCTGCAGGGGAGTCACTTCACAGGCGGTGAAGCAGGTCTGCAGGTGTCTATCTTTCTCTCCTCCTCTCTGTCTTCCCCTCCTCTCTCCATTTCTCTCTGTCCTATCCAACAACGACAACAACAATAATAACTACAACAATAAAACAACAAGGGCAACAAAAAGGGAATAAATAAATAAAATAAATATTAAAAGATTAAAAAAAAAGTAGTTTAAAATGAGATTCCAGGGTCAGAT
Source organism: Erinaceus europaeus (assembly GCF_950295315.1). Lineage (NCBI taxonomy): Eukaryota > Metazoa > Chordata > Mammalia > Eulipotyphla > Erinaceidae > Erinaceus > Erinaceus europaeus. Next base: position 81,666,154 of record NC_080171.1, on the reverse strand, counting down.
TGCTAAAGCTCATATTCCAATTAACTGCTATTTGACTGAATACCCTTAAGGGTTTCACCCATAAAATAGGAATGAGAGTATGTAACCCACAGTCTTGTGAAGAGTCAATCACTTTAAACATTAAGTCAGTGCCGCCCTAAACGTGGTGTAGTGGATAAAGTAGTGAACTCATAAGCATAGCCTTAAGTTCAATTCCCAGCATTGAGTGTGCCTGAGTCTGGTTCTCTTTCCCTCTTCCTCTTGTTTTCATAAATATATCTTTTTAAACAAACACCATTAATTTAGGGTGGAGGAAACAACATTATGGTTATGCAAAAGGCTTTCATGCCTGAGGATCTGAAGTACCAGATTCAGTCCCCAACGCCACCACCATAAGCCAAAGCTGAGCAGCGCTCTAGTAGGGAAAAAAAAAAAAAAAAAAAACCAAACAAGCAAAAGCTTAATTTAAAAAAAGAAAAACATTAAATAAGTATCTGTAAAACATACAGATGCTGCTAACAGGGCTAGGAAAATGGTACTATGGTCCTTTATTACCATGGAAGTCAAGTGATTCCCATGAAATAGATTTTTAAATTGCATGGTAAGGCCCATGAGAAAACATTCATCTTGGGTTGATTTCCCCAAAATATTTATATCTAAATGTTCTCAGTTTGAATTTTTAACTAGTGTTGGGAAATTATGCTTATTGGAGAAAATAGAATGTGCAAATAGGCATGTGAGTGAAAGTCTCATCTCCAGAAAGAACTACTGCCAAAATGTAACTAAACTCTTGGAGATGTTTAATTAGAATTTGATAAATCTGGGGATAGGTGGTGGCTCACCCAGCTGAGCACATATGTTATCATGCTCAAGAAATAGGGTTCAAGCTCCCAGTCCCAACTTGCAAGGAGGAAGCTTTACAAGTGATGAAGCAAGTGTGGCATGTGTCTGTCTCTCTCCTTCTCTATCTTCCCTCCCCTCTCAATTTCTCTCTGTCCTATCAAATAAAGGATTTAAAAAAAAATGGCTGCTGAGAGTAGTGGGTTCATCGTGTAGGCACAGAGTCCCAAAGATAACCATGGTGGCAATTAAAATAAAATAATGAATTTGAGAAACCTGTGTAGGCCCAGATAGAACTCTTTGCAGGAGAACCACTCCATGCTACCTGCACATATAAGGAGAAAACTACTCTCTAACACCCCAACTCCACACTAAGAAGCCCTGACAGAGGATTGATGAGAGGAGCCAGCTAAAAGAGAAGAGATCAGTCCTTGGACCCAAGAGAGTATCCTATAGTTAGTAAGTCTGAACTTGTGTCAGATCAAAATCCCAGAGGGAAACACTACTATACCATATTGAGTGCTGGAATTTAGGCACTTCTACCCTTATGCTTTCTAAGCAACACAAATGATTAGGAGAACCTTTCCTTTGATTCAAACCAACAGCTTCAGTACCAGATCTCTGGTTATGCATGTACTCTTGGTCCGGTACAGTTCCTCTGTACCTCAGTTTCTTCATCTCTAAATCAGGCACGATAATAATACCTATCTCTTAAGGCTATTTCAAGGGCAGGGGGATACCACAGTGGTAGCACAACAGCATGAGGCACTGGAGGCCTTCAGTTTAATCCATAAGTCAGAACTGAGGAGTGCTCTGGAAAAAAATAATTAAATGAGATTTTATTTTCAAGGTGCTTAGTTTGGGTGACTGGCATATACTAAAGAGATAGTTCATAAATGTGATACATACATATACACACATATATATATAAACATAATTATAGCAGGCTTCAGAATGTAACTTGTGTAAATTTGGAGTGGTGGTGCAGTGTTTCTGGGATCAAAAGAAGTTTCTAATGCATCCCAGTGGGAAAGTGAAAGTCTCATAAAGGTGTTTACCTTTTTGGGGCAGGGAAGGGTACATTGGGGCACCATAATTGTAGGCTGTGGTTGTAATTGTTTTAGTCTAAGGAGGGGGTCTGTTGAACAAAGTAAGAACACAGAACACAGTAAGATACAAATATAGTAAGAACAAAGATACAAATACAGTAAGAACAAAGAAAGGAGACAAAGTGATTTTGTGTGCAATCTAAAGAGAAAAGAATTGGAAGAGTTGGTGGGGAGGGGTTACAGTCCTAGGGGGAAAAGGGAATTCTTTGTTAGATGTGGTTCTAGAGTGGTCAGAGGCCCTAGGAAGGATGAAGTCAAGAAGGAAGTAGCTTACACTGTACAAACTACTGTATTTTACTGTTGACTATAAGCCATTAATTCCCCCCCCCAGTAAAGAAAAAAAGACATAAAGGATTGTATGCATATAAATGTGTTACAGAAAGTAGTACTATATGTAATTTATAAACACTTCATATATAAATACAAAAGAAGAGAAAGAAGAAGGAGGAGGAGAAGATGAAGGCAGAAGCAAAATCAGCAGAAGTTAAGACTATGAGAGCTCGGGTAGATAGCATAATGGTTATGCAAAGAAACTCTCATGCCTGAGACTCTGAAGTCCCAGGTTCAATCTTTTTGCCAAATATATGACCCAGGCAGGTTCAAGCCTGGCTCCCACCACATTGAAAGAAGCTTTGGTGCTGCAGGTTCTTTCTGTCTGTCTGCAGAAGGAAGGGAGGAAGGCAGGAAGGGAGGAAGGGGGGAAGGGAGGAAGGGGGGAAGGGAGGAGAGGAGGGTGGCGGGAAGGGAGGAGAGGAGGAAGGGAGGAAGGAAGGAAGGAAAGAAGGAGGGAAGGAAGGAAGGAAGGAAAGGAGAGCTGCAGAATCACCTCTGGGAAGAGCGACTTGAAAGTCTAAAGGTTATGGTGGGAGTGGATTTATTTTTATAAAATTGGAACTATCTATTTCACCACTCAGGGGCTGACTTGTTCTGGCTGTGTAAAAATCAGTCCTTTCCATAAAAGTACATCCAGGATCTTCATAAACTCCTACATGATGACTCTCAAGTGACTTCAGAATCACCTCAGCTGTGAGTGAGGTGGGTGGGCTGAGAAGAGTTAAACAGGTAGACTTTCCAGTGGGAACCTTATTCATTAAGCAAGCTTGGGGCAGAGCCAGGAACTTACATCTGTAACTGTTGCTTGGGTCTAATGAACCCTCTAACTGATCCTAGAAACATGGTCCTAAGGTCGCAAAAGTACTTTTAATAGGTAAAGTCAATTTACAGGGTGGATGTCAACATCTTACAGAAAAAGGAAAACTAGGAAACATTGCTCATAGTAAGACTTTTATTTGTTTCATCTACTTTTTCTTTTTCAGTTACATTTATATATACAAGTGCCGGGATAGCCTCGCGGGCGGGAGAGAGACACGATCATGGCTGAGCTGGGAAGCAGTATCTCTTTATTGAGGAGCGGGGATGCGGTTCAACAATCTAATCTCTTCTAATCACAACACAACTCTCTCCTGCCTCTCTCCTGAGGCGGAAGAGTCAGGAAAAAAGGAAGTATGTAGGATAGGGGGCGGGGAGAAGGAAAAAACATGGACCAGTGAGGATTAAACCAATGTCCGGGAGGCAGGGGGTGCTCAGTTAACAGTGGTTATGTAAATAGAACACAGTGCCAAGCAGGGAGGACCAAACCAATGAAACAGAAGGGGTCTTAATAGCAGATTTTAGAAGCATACCAACATACAAGTATTTCTTTTTTATTTTTATTTATTTACTTTCCCTTTTGTTCCCTTATTGTTTTTATTGTAGTTATTATTGCTGTTGTTGTTAGATAGGACAGAGAGAAATGGAGAGATGAGGGGAAGACAGAGAGGGAGAGAAAGACAGACACCTGCAGACTTACTTCACCGCCTGTGAAGGGACTTCCCTGCAGGTGGGGAGCCAGGGGCTCAAACCAGGATCCTTATGCTGGTCTTTGCACTTAGCGCCACATGCACTTAACCCGCTGCACTACCGCCCAACTCTGAGAATCATGGTTCAAAAGTCTGAAACCTGCTGCTCTAAGGGGACCTTTGGAGTCTCAGTGGCAGTGGGGAAGGCTGGACTTTAGGATTTGCCTAGATGGGAAACCCTAAGCTGGAGACAGAGAAGAATACACACCTTTGTTACATTTTAGCCATTGAGCAGATTTATTGAGCCTATGTACCAGGCATATTTATTTAAAAGACACTGCAAGGAGGGGGGAGTGGCACACCTGGTAAAGCACACGTTACCATATTCAAGGACCCTGGTTCAAGTCTCCCATCCTCACCTTACAGAGGGTAAGCTTCATGAGTAGTAAAGATGTGCTGCAAATGTTTCTTTCTCTCTATCTCCCACTTCCCTCCCAATTTCTCTCTTTTTTTATCCAAAATAAAATTTAAAAATATCTATTTTTAGAAAAAGGCACTGAGGCTATAATTACAGAGAACAAAGTCTACTCTACTGGATAAATATAATACATGGTTATGTAATGTTAAAATAATAACAGCAAAATATCTAACAAAGTTTTTCTGAAGATCTAATTGACTTAGTTAAATGATTTATGAATTGGGCACCATTCCATGCAACACATAGAAAGGCACAGCAAAGGACTATACAAAGTGAAGCCTGGGTAGTGGTGAACCTGGTAGAGCATTCATGTTACAAAGTAAAAGCTTTCTAAAAAGTATTGTATCCCAACAACAATAACTACAACAACAACAAAACAACAAGGGAAAACAATAAAACAACAAAAGGCAGAAAAACTACAACAATAAAACAACAAAAGGTGAAAAAAACACAAAAAAATATTGTATCACTTTATTGGGAAAATTTTGATTTACAAGACTGTTATCAGAATGGTACAATTTCACATCTCCCAAGAGAGATGTTAGCACACCTCACCCTTTACCAAACTGTCAAAATGATAGGTTTTTTTGGTTTTGTTTTTGTAGTCAAAAAGGGGGAATAGGGACTAGGGAGATTAGCACAGTGGTTATATGAAAATATTTTAATGCCTGAGACTCCAAAGGACCCAGGTTCAAACCCCAGCACCACACACACACACATACACACACACACAAACACACACACGAAAAAAAAAAAAAAACAACAACAGAGCTGAGAGTGCTCTGGTGAAAGAAAAGAAAAAAAGATTATTTCAGAGGCTGGGTGATGGCACACCTGGTGAAGCACACATATTATAATGTGCAAAGACTGAGGTTCAAGCCCCTAGTTCCCACCTGTAGGGGGAAAGTTTTGCAAGTGGTGAAGCAGTGCTGTAGATATCTCTCTGGCTCTCTCCCATTATATCTCCCTCTCAATTTCTGGCTGTCTCTACCCAATAAATAAATAAATAAATAAGTTGGGGAGAAAAGGTGATTTCAGACAACGCCACCTTATCTCAGATCAGACTGCAGGGTCTTATATACAGACGGCCCCAATATTGCAGATCAGAAAATTCAGATTGGCTCAGATATTACTATTGGGAGATCCTGAAAATGCAGTTAGATTAGGTTTTAAATTTTGATGAAGTTTGGAATTTAATAAAAACCTCCATTTAAAACCTATTATTGTCTTTATTATTTATTTATTTATTTTTAATTTTTTATTTAAGAAAGGATTATTTATTTATTTTTACAGAGCTGGGGCCTTGGTCATGTACAAGTTCACTGTTCCCATCCCAATTTTTTCATTCAGATAGAGAGACAGAGAGAAGAGAAGCACTACGTAGCACTGGATCTTCCACTGGTGCTGTGGCAATCCCATGTAATGCTAGGGCTTGAACCAGGGACATGTGCATGGCAAGGCAAGCACTCTACTTGCAAAGCTATCTTTGTGATATATATATGAAATATAGTTATACCAGTAATATATATAAATTATATATAAACACCATAGATATAGAAATATATAGTAATAAAATAGAAATCTCAGTAATACAGTAATCAGTAAGTGCTAAGAGTTGTGGATAGATTGAACCATTTTCAGAAAGAAAGCTTGATGGAGTTGCTGATCTAAAAAGAATGATTTAGGAAGTTTCTTGGAGGAATGGCACTGAGACTGTGCCCTGGAAAAAGATAGCAAGCAAACTATGAGAATATCTAGGAGACAGTTTCCCAGTAAGAGGTAATAATAGCAAGGATGACATTTCTTTTGAAGTGGTGATGAACTCTGCTCTCACTCACCAAAGAATCATACATTTTTTTTTTTATTCTGAAAAGATGCTACAACTACTGGTTTTTGTTTTATTTTGTGTATGTGTGCCAAGATGGAACCTAGGGATTCCTACATGCAAAGCATGAGCTCTATCTTGGCTTTCCCTCTCCCTCAGCCTGCTCTTTATTTTTTTGAGTCTATTTTTTAATATTTTTCTTATTTAGTTTTAATTATGAAGAGAGAGACATAAGAACACTGCACAGCTCTGATTTGTGGTGGTGCTAGGGATTAAACCTAAGAGCACAGAGCCTCAAGCATGAGAGTCTTTTGCATAAGACAGAAAGATGCTGTCTCCCCAACCTTCCCTCAGTGTGCTCTTCAAATGCACAACCACTGCTTTCTTCCTGGCTGGCAGGGCCCCTGGCCAAGTACTGCCTGTCCCCTTCACTCTGTCCTCAAGCCTCCTTCCTTTTCAGATCTTGATCAACAACTTTAACACCAGGGCTGGAAATCATCTGACTGAGGTTTTTGTGGTTTCCAGGACTCTCAGTGTTGTGACTTTCTTTCTTTCTTTACTTTTTTTTTTTCTTCCCTCCTGTGATGTTTTCATAGTACAACCAGCTTCAGTGGTCACCTTTAAGAGGGACTTGGAGGCTTACCAGTACAGACGAACTCAAACCACAGAGGTCTCACGTGATTAAAGTTCAAGGCCCCAAGGAGAATCCTCTCTTATGGGATCAGACCAAACCAGATCAGACAGGATGAGACCAGATCTGGTATCCAGAGGGCTCTTAAGGACCAGGCCACTTCATAGGAGAAATATTATCAAATGAATAATCAGATTGAACAGAAAAACCAGAACTAGGATTGCATTTATATAAGGCAGAGTTGGAGACATAGACTGAGGATATACATAAAATTATCTTCTTATGTCCATAGCATTTTTTTTCTTTTTTTTTTTTTTTTTGCCTCCTGGGTTATCGCTGGGGCTCGGTGCCTACACCACGAATCCACGGCTCCTGGAGGCCATTTTTTTTCCCTTTTGCTGCCCTTGTTGAACGGTGTTGTTGTTACTATTATTGCTGTCGTCACTATTATTGCTGTCGTCGTTGTTGGTCAGGACAGAGAGAAATGGAGAGAGGAGGGGAAGACAGAGAGGGAGAGAGAAAGACACCTTCATACCTGTTTCACTGGCTGTGAAGCAACTCCCCTGCAGGTGGGGAGCCGGGGGCTCGAACCAGGATCCTTATGCGGGTCCTTGAGATTTGCGTCACGTGTGCTCAACTGCCGGGCCCCCTGTCCATTAGCATTTTAGCTTGTGTCCCATGATTGTTTTCTCTCCATTCTTTCTTCAAAAATACAAAGTGAGCATCTTCTATGTGCTAAGTCTGTACTGTTCAATACTGTAGCTGCTAGCCACAGGTGGCTAGATAAAGCTAAATTTAAATTATATGCAATAATAATGGTTATGCAAAAAACTTTCATTCCTGAGGCCCTGAAGTCCCAGATTCAATCCCTAGACACACCATAAACCAGAGCTAAGCAGTGCCCTGGTCTTTTTCTCTGTATCTTCCTCTCTGTCACTCTCTCCCACTCAGTAAAATTTAAAAAAAATTAAAATATTTTAAATTATTATTATTTAAATTTTTAAATATTTATTTTATTTATTGGATAGAGATAGCCAGAAATTGAAAGGCAAGGGGGAGATAGGGAGAGATACAGAAAGACACCTGCAGCCCTGCTTCACCACTCGCAAAGCTTTCCCCCTGCAGGTGGGGACTGGAGGCTCAAACCTGGGTCCTTGCGGATTACAACATGTGCATTCAACCAGGTGTGCCACCACCTGTCCCCAAAATATTTTAAATTGTATGCAATAGGAGATCAATCCTAGAGCCTCATACATGCAAAGCGCATGTTCTACCACTAAGTCACTACTCTATCCCCTAAAATTAAATATAATTTAAATGTTAGTAGCACTGGCCACATTTCAAGTGGCTAGGGGATAGCATGTTGGACAATGCAGATATAGAACATTTCCAAAATAGTTGAAAACTCTGTTACAGCATTGTGCTAGCACTTCGTATGAGATACCAGCAGTACCAGTATAAGATTCAGTCACTGCCCTCATGGAGCTCACAGTCAAATGAAAGAGATGTCAGTGGGGAAAGTGGGAACTTTGGAAGCACAAACCTAAAAGAGGAGAGGAGTGGTTGGAAAAGACAAAGATAGAAAGGGAAATGGGGGAGTCGGTTGGTAGCGCAGGGGGTTAAGCCCACATAGCACAAGGTCCCGCTGGTGGTGGTGAAGCAGGTCTGAAGGCGTCTATCTTTCTCTCCCCCTCTCTGTCTTCCCCTCCTCTCTCCATTTCTCTGTCCTATTTAACGACAAAGACGTCAATAATGACAACAATAATAGCTACAACAACAATAAAAAAGGGCAACAAAAGGGAAAATAAATAAAACGGGAAATGGTTAACCAGACAGTGCTAGGTGAGTAAATGTAAAGGAGATGTCCCAAGCAAAGACAGAATGAGGTGCAAGGATTCAAAATTCACAGCAAAATGAATTTGGGGGGGATACATAACAGAAGTCAAACAGGCTTAAGTGATACATACTTTATATAGCCTTATAGAACTAATGAAGGAATTTGTACTTAGTCTTAAACAGGCTAGACTGAGCTTTCTCCCATGGTGGAAGTGCTCCAAGAAGATGAGAGTAAAAATTACAAGTTCTTTTGTGGCTTATACTCACAAGAAGTACAATGTCACTTTTTTTCAAATTAAAGTGTCAGGCATGCCGGCAGAAACCACAAAGAACTTGAAGTCATCTTAAATCTTTCACACTATGGGATGGTGTTGGCTTGAGCCAGAGTAGCAGATAGAGTTAAAGTGACTTTTATTTGGGGGCTATTTATGAGGCAGAAGTGAGAAGTCTTAGGGATTATTTCTGGGCAAGAAAGATACAGTGAAATTACAAATTATCTCAAAATCCTTGGAGTGTTTGATTGATGAGTGGTAGTGCTCCATGAGAGAAAAGAGGAGGAACAAGTTTGGGTAGTGGTGATGGGAAAGGATATTTCCAATGTGAGTCACATCAAGGATTAGATATCTTTTACACAGCCAGGTGAGATGGGCAGAAAGCATGTGGATATACAGGTTCAGGGAGAAGTCTGGCTTGAGATACCAGCTTGGAAGTCTCAGGCACCTTATGATGCCTACAGCAACTTCTAGAAGCTGGATTCTCCAGCATCCCCAGAACTGGAACATCTTGAGGGCAAGAATCTGGTTAAGTCAATACTACCTTTATTGAGTATATCCCAGTATTCCAGGGCAAAGCAACTAGTCTCTCCTGGTTGAAGGTTGCTCAGCTATAGTGGAAAAAGAGGAATTAAGTTTGTAGGGTGAACCCAAAGCTCTGAGCTAAGTGTTGGTGTATTGTACCAAAGTACAGGACTCTGGGGGGAGGGGCCTCAGACTCATGATGGTGGAGAAGAACCTAGGTTGGCGTTGAGAGTCTTTTACAGAAAATTGAGAAATTTTACACATGTATCAAAAACTTTATTTACTATAAACCATTAATCTTCCCCAATAAAAAAAGGAGAGAGTTGTAAATTGTGGGTGGAGCAGTGACACACCCAGTAGAACATACACATTACTGTGCACAAGCTACTGGGTTCAAGTCCTCAGGCTCCACCTGCAGAGGGAAAGCTTCACTAGCAGTAAAGCAGTGCTTCAGGGGTCTTGGTCTCTCTCTCTGTCTCTCTAAAAACAATAAACAAAACAACAACAAACTGTTGCAAATGGCATGAAAGCAGATCCAGTTCCTACCAGGAAGTTCGCTAACAAAAGGTCACTGATTCAGAATGTAATGAATGCATCACCACTGAGGGAAGTTCAATAGATATTAAAGGAAACTCCATCAGGGATGCTGGAAGAATGTTTCCTACTCTGGATTGAGAGGCCCAATGACCAGCTCTCATATTCTGTGAAAGTAAATTACCTTTGCTACAACTACCCACTTCCACAGGTACCCAACTTTCAGAGACTCCACAGTCAACACTGAAGGAATCTGTGATGGAGATTGGCACTACAGGAGACATCTACTGTGCAAGAGACAAGGATCTCAGACATTCATTTATTCATTCCCTCATAAATTCAACATTCAATAACCCCTACTCTAAACTAAGCTCTGTTCTGTAAGAATACAGCATTGAGCAGACTCTGGTTTTGAAGCATTATGACTGCAAGCTGCAAATATTTTCTCTTGTAGTTATTGTTTTCTAGAACCTGCTTCACACTGAAAGGTAGTAAAGTCAGGACTAAAGATTTGAGGAAAGGAAAAGTGAAAAAAAAAAAAGGGGGGGGGGGAGTTAGATCCTGAAGAAGTGGCCAAAGGTGGAATCTTTGCCAGGATAGAATCAAGGAAAGCTGCATAGAAATAAAGCAGTATATCCCGCTGGGCGAATACTAATTTAAAGCATAACGCTTTTATAAAGCTATTTCTCTGTGGCTATTACCACAATACCCACTTTCCTTGAATTACGCAGTTTCTCTGTCTTTTAAAAATTTTTAATAAAAATATTTTATTTATTATTGGATAGAATCAGAAATTGAGAAGGGAGGTGGAGATAGAGAGGAAGCGAGACAGAGAGACCTGCAATTCTACTTTACCACTCTTCTACTTTAATTTCAATTCTACTTTACCACTGAAGCTTTTCCGTGCAGGAGGGGGCTAGGCGTTTGAACCCAGGTCTATGCGCACGGTAGTGTGTGTGTGCTTAACCAGATGCGTCACCACATGGCCTCTGAGTTATGTAGCTCTCTGGAAGCGTGGTCTTGGAAATCTGTGTCTTCTGTGGAACTTTGTCAAAGCACTGTTGAAATGAAAACAGCAGGGCGGGGCGTACTCTGATCCACAGGTCACTGGAGGCAAGCGGAACTGAAGTTCGGTGGTGGGCGAGGGCGCCCGGAAGGTTTTTGCGGAGACTCCCGCCCTAGGAGGCGCGCCTTGTTGCTAGGGGAGGAGACGCCGGATGCTGTGGAGCATGCAGACTACCGACGCCTTCTAGCTCTGGGTCACTCTGACCTCAACTCCTGGCCACACCACACATCCAGTGAGTATTGAGCTCTCGCAAGGAGGAAGGGGTGCAGAAGAAAGGCGGCTTCGGGAGGGCGGATCTTAGATTGGAAGACACCTACATTCCCATCGCCGACCCTGCCCCCAGCCAACATACAAAAATAATAAGAGATGCAGATCCAAAAATAAATACAATAAAAAAGAAAAGAAAAAGGGAGTCGGGCTGTAGCGCAGCGGGTTAAGCGCAGGTGGCGCAAAGCACAAGGACCGGCATAAGGATCCCGGTTCGAACCCCGGCTCCCCACCTGCAGGGGAGTCGCTTCACAGGCGGTGAAGCTGGTCTGCAGGTGTCTGTCTTTCTCTCCTCCTCTCTGTCTTCCCCTCCTCTCTCCATTTCACTCTGTCCTATCCAACAACGACAACAATAATAACTACAACAATAAAACAACAAGGGCAACAAAAGGGAATAAATAAATAAAATAAATATTTAAAAAAAATTTTTTAAGAAAAAGAAAAAGATCTGAAGGCCAGTATGGATTTTTTTGGGGGGGAGGGGCACGAGGAAGGCATTGTGTGGACTGAAGAGACAGAAAGGAGAAAGCGCACACAAAGACTGTCCCCAAGCTGGGGGCAACCGTGGGCTTTCTGGACTAGTACTGACTTCCTGTGAGACTGGGCTTCAGTACCGTCACAGCTCTCTGTGCCGGGATGAAGTCAGATGAGAACATCTCACACCTGCTCCGACTTCCGCTTTGTTTCTGAGTTTTTGGCTTAGCTGTGTGCAAGCTAGGTTTGGGGAGAGGGAAGGGGATACGAAATCAACACCTACATGAACTGTGTACCCGGAGTCCAGGGAAATAAGGTCCCAGTACTCTACCCCTGTGTGAACTTTGCAAGTTACCATCCTCTGAGTCCCAGTCTTTCAATAGGAAATGACAGCCGAATACATGCTGAACTTTATCAAGAATTGCACCAGAAAGTTAAAAGATGCAGGGGAGTTAAAAGATGTATCAAGGTTATGCAAAAGCCTTTCATGCCTGAGGCTTCAGAGTTCAAGTTCAATCCCCTGCACCCCAACGCAAACCAGAGTTTAGCAATGTTCTGGTAAACATTAGTAAGATTAAAAGACAATTCTTTGAGTTATGTGTTGAGTGACCAGTGGGTATTTCAAGGTCTTTAGAAAGCATATTGTGTGTGCGTGGTCTGGGAGGTGGCGCAGTGGATAAAAAGCATTGGATTCTCAATCATGAGGTCCTGAGTTCAATCCCCAGCAGCACATGTACCAGAGTGATGTCTGATTCTTTCTCTGCCTGTCTTTCTCATAAATAAGCAAATTCTTAAAAAAAAAATTGTGCAAGAAATGGATCCTGGGATTCAGTTTTAGGCCTGTTTCCATTTGGAGCCAGCTAGGATAGTCAGAGCCACAACTGATTCTACCCTTTCACAAGTCCTCTCCAGCCTTTCCAGTTCTGAAATCTGGGACAGGTCTGAGTAACTGCTCCCTGAAGGGATGGTGGGTAGTTTAAAAGGATCCTTATATTATTGGGTCCTCAAAAGCTTCTTGCCAAATAGATCCATCATCTTAATATGTCACTCAACAGATATTTGTCTTTTTTCTTGGGCTGCGCTTAAAGAGCAGATACAGAAAAGAAAAAGACATAAGATACTCTCCTTGCAAGTACATTACATGTTTGTTTATTTATTTATTTATTTTTACCAGAGCACTGCTCAGCTCCGGCTTATGGTGGTACAGGGGATTGAACCTGGGACTTTGGAGCCTCAGGCACAAGAGTATCTTTGCATAAGTATTATGCTATCTACCCCCACCCTTTACTTATTTATTTTAAAGATTTGTTTTACTTATTTAATTTTGTATTTGATAGGGCAGAGAGAAATTGAGGGGATAGATAGAGAGGGAGAAAGAGACAGAGATACCCGCAGCACTACATTCCCCCCCTGGTGGGGACTAAAGGCTTGAACCTTGATCCTTGCATGTGTAACATGTGTGCTTAACTAGGTGTGCTGCCACCCAGCTCCATATGGTATATATTCATAAGACAAACAGTGGAGGATAACTGAATAATATTTCCACTCCTTAGATTAGTCTACATATAATAAATGACAACAACATGGACATTATTTAAGCACATATACTTTGTTTATTTATTTATTTATTTATTTATTTTTGCCTTTGGGGTTATTACTTGAGCTAGGTGCCTGCACTGTGAATTCACTGCTCCTGGAGGCAAGTTTTTCCTTATTTATTTATTTATTTATTCCCTTTTGTTGCCCTTGTTGTTTTATTGTTGTAGTTATTATTGTTGTCATTGGATAAGACAGAAAGAAATGGAGAGAGGAAGGGAAGACAAAGAAGGGGAGAGAAAGACACCCGCAGACCTGTTTCATCGCTTGTGAAGCGACTCCCCTGCAAGTGGGGAGATTGGGGCTGTAACCCAGATCCTTCCGCTGCACTGCCGCCCGACTCCTTTTTTTTTTTTTTTTTTTTTGCCTCCAGTGTTATTGCTGGGGCTCAGTGCCTGCACTATGAATCCACAACTCCTGGAGGCCATTTTTTCCCATTTGTTGCCCTTATTATCATTGTTGTTATAGCTGTGGTTGTGGATTGTGGATAGAACAGAGAAATTGAGAGGGCAGGGGAAGATAGGGGAAGAGACAGACACCTGCAGACCCACTTCTCTGCTTGTGAAGGGAGCCCCACCCCCAGCAGGTGGGGAGCCAGGGACTCAAACCAGGATCCTTGGACGGGTCCTTATATTTTGTACTATGTGCACTTAACCAGCCCCTAAGCACATGACTTTGTTCTAGAGATTTTTTTTTCCTCCAGGGTTATCACTGGGGCTCAGTGCCTGCACTATGAATCCACTGCTCCTAGAGGCCATTTTTTTCATTTTGTTGCCCTTGTTGTTGCCTTTGTTGTTGTTTGTTCTAGAGATTTTAAGTTGCCTTGCTGTATACTATATAAAATAGTGAATTCTTAGTTTGAACAATCACTCTGGCTTGAAGAAATAATATTTTTCAGACTCTTAACCATTTGTATATATGTTGTGGATATAATTTTTGCCCAATAGCTATTGTTGGGGTTTGATACCTGTACAATGCCACCATTCCATTTTTCCCTTTTCCTTTTGATAGAGGTCAGTCAACAAAGAGAGGCATGGGGGAAGGGAGAGAGGAGAGACACCTGCAGCACTACTGCATTGTAGGAACTGGGATCTTGAACCCAGTTCCTCTCACATGGTAGATGTGTGTGCTCTACTGGGTACACCACACCTGGACCCTGATATTAATGCATGTTTAAAAACATGTAGTAAGTGTGGTTATTAATGAGTGTCAAATTGCTAATTTTAGTTTTGCTACCACAGTTAATCTAGCAACCATGCTACTAGCTATGCCAGTGTTAATACTATGCTAGTATTATTAATGGTTTTCTAATCTTTTTTAAATTAATTGATTAATTATTGAATAGGGACAGAGAGAAATTGAGAGGGGAGGGAAAGATAGAGGGAAAGACCTTCAGCTCTGCTTTGCCACTCATGAAGCTTTCCCCTGCAGGTGGGGACCGGGGTCTTGAACCCAGGTCCTTGTGCACTATAATATGTGCACTTAACCAGGTACACTACCTTATTAATGGTTTTCCAGACTGAACTGAGGACTTTATACATACTATTTTTTATAGATATGTGGTATAGTTTGATAATTAAGAGCAAGGTCTCTAGCGTCAAACTACTTTGATTTAAGTTTCAGCTCTGTCACTTATTTGCAACCTTGGGCAAAGTATATAACACCTCTGTGCCTCTCTCTGCTCATCTGAAAAATGAGAGTTGTAGCATTGCCTGTCTCAAGGGTATGTGGAGCAAATTAAATGAGTTAATAAATATAAAGCCTTAGATGCTTGGGTGGGCAGTGAATCTCAGAATAGAATAGTGTTGCTTTTCTAATTGTTAGAACTGTATTAAGTTATGTAATTTTGGAATTTTGTAGGCTATTTCTTTGTAAGGGAAAACTCCACTTTAAAAATTATTTTAAATTAAGCCAGGTTCTTATTTAACCTTGTAAATATCCATGCAGTTCAACATAGGCTTAGAAAAAGTAGTGATTAACTTAAGTACCTTTTTAGTAATTACAGAGATTAGGAAGTGACTATCTCAACAGTTTTTCAAAGGATAGACATACCACTGAATAAGGCAGCTCACCAAGAAGATCCTATTGATTTAGGGGTAATAATTCTAAAAGCTACCTTTTGCATAGAATGACTCAGAATGCTTTTCAGATGAAGAGTCCAGCAAAGATCCAATCAGGTTTAAGCAAAGCCAGTCTATTTATAGCATATGTGATTCCCAGTGACCCAGATCTATGGTTGGCATCTGTCCTTGATTTGATAATATTGAAAATGGCAGGAAGCCCTCCAACTTTTATCTGTGGACAATACAACATCCAGATTTTTTGAAAACTATGCTGGGATATCTTCTGTTGACACACTTTATTCTTTATTCATAGAGAATACTAGAATATCTGAACTGGAAGGGACTTTAGACTCAATACTTCACAGCAGATGTTTTTGTCTCACTGCTAGCCACTTGAAGGAAGTAAAGATGATATCACTGAGTTCTTCTTTTTAAAAAGCATGAAATCCACTGAAAAATCACTTAATCTGGCATTCTTTCTTAGAGATGGGAAGGCTAAAGTGCAGGGTGGAGAATGGAGGAACTCAAGAATACCCAGTGGGATGAAGCAGAGCTGGGACTATAGCTCTGGTGCCACTCTGTAAATTCTGGAAACTTCCCAAAATGCAGGCTGAAATTATTCTATTAAACTCTTTTTTAATTATATATTTATTTTAATGAGAGATAGAGATACAGAGAGAAAGACTGAGAAAGGGGGTTAGACAGGGGAAAGGAGAGGGAGAGGGACAGGAGGAGAGGGAGGAAGAGGGATATAGGAGGCAAGAGAGAGACCAGAGTACTGCTTAGTTGTTGCTTATGATAGTGCAGGGAATTGAATCTGGGACTTTAGAGCCTCTGGTATGAAAATATTTTGCATAACCACTATGCTATCTCCCCTGCCTGAAAATTCTACTTTTTAATGATGATGGAATACTTAAAGAGTTTAGCAGCAAAGGTGGGCGCGAGGAATAACATCGTTGCAAGACTGGCCAGCTCCTCATGGGGCACGAGCGCTTCCACACTACGATCATCATCTCTGGCATTATGCTATTCCACTGCAGAATACTGTGCCCCAGTATGGTTCCGTAGCCCCCATGTCCACTTGGTCGATTCCAAATTATATTCCTCCATGAGGATAATTTCTGGAACCATCCATCCCACCCCGGTTCCATGGCTGCCAGTTCTTAGCAACATCGCCCCTCCAGATATTCGTCGGGATGCGGCATCATCTAAGTTCATTTCCCACGTCTACGCTCGACTGGACCTGCCAATATACGCGGATATCTTCGCCCACCCTGTCCAACGCTTGACGTCTCGTCACCCAATCTGGTCCCCTATGCCTACACTGAACTTCTCTGTTCCAGACTTTTGGAAACAGAGTTGGCAGTCAGCTGAGGTAAAGAACAAACACCTCATCACAGACCCCTGCAAGCGTCAACCCGGCTTTGACCTAGCACGTTATGACTGGGCCCTCCTCAATCGCTATCGAACAGGCCATGGCCAGTGTGCCGCTATGTTCCATCGCTGGGAAGCCAGAGACAACCCGAACTGCCCCTGCGGCTCTAGACAGACTATGACCCACATAGTCAACGACTGCCACCTCTCCAGATTCAAAGGAGGTCTCGAAACTTTACATCAAGCTCAACCTGACGCTGTTGACTGGCTACGGAAGAAGGGCAAACGCTAGAAGAAGAAGCTGCTATTCTTCCTATAGACAGCTATTTCTACAACTAGTTTGGTCATGCTCATAAGAAATTAATCTTGGAACTTTTAAAGCAGAATACCAGCAGATGGGGAGAGTGTATTCTCACCTCCCTAATTATTTCCCTCCCCCCTCTGGAGCCTCACAGAACAGCTGGTTGCAGAGGAAGCCTAATCCAGATCAGCTGAGATTAGTTCCTAGTCAGATACTTTTGGCCCCACCAGGCATTTGCCGTGACTACATCTTACAGGTTTTGTTTTTTTCAGTGGAAACAGGTATTGAACTGGTACAAATCAGGAGCTTAGGATGTGTTTCTTTTCTTTTCTTCTTTTTTGTCTCCAGGGTTATCACTGGGCCTCAGTGATAACCATGAATTCTCAGCTCCTGGTGGCCATCTTTTTCCATTTTTTGTTGTTGGTATTGCTGTTGTTGTTATTGTTGGATAGGACGAGAGGAGGGAAAGACTGAGAGGGGGAGAGAAAGACACCTATAGATCTGCTTCACCACTTGTGAAGCAACCCCCCCCTGCAGACAGGGAGCTGGAGGGCTCCAACCAGGATCCTTGTACTTCGTACTATGTAAGCTTAATCCAGTGTGCTACAGACTGGATATGTTTCTTAAATGAGTGAATGTTTCTTTTTTTATTAAAAATTTTTAAACATTTATTTATTTTCCCTTTTGTTGTCCTTGTTTTTTATTGTTGTTGTTATTGATGTCGTCATTATTAGATAGGACAGAGAGAAATGGAGAGAGGAGGGGAAGACAGAGAGGAAGAGAAAAAGACACTTGCAGACCTGCTTTACCGCCTGTGAAGTGACTCCCCTGCAGGTGAGGACTGGAGGCTTGAACCGGGATCCTTACTCTGGTCTTTGCGTTTAACCCGCTACGCTACCGCCTGACTCCCTTGAATATGTTTCTTAAATGAGTAAATGGATAAACATCTTTGAATGCATACTTCACTTTCTCTTTTTTTATTAGTGATTTAATATTAATTTACAAAATTACAAGATAATGGGTACAACTCCACACCTTTCCCATCACCAGAGTCCTGGACCACCAATCCCTCCAGTGTAAGCTACAGCATTTCTCCCAAGGTTGCTGATATGGGTCAACTATTATTTCTTTTCTTTTTAAAAAAATTTTATTATCTTTATTTGTTTATTGGATAGTGACAGTCAGAAATCAAGAAGGAAGGGAGGAATAGGGAGGGTGAGAGACAGAGAGACACCTGAAGCCCTGCTTCACCACTTCTGAAGCTTTCCCCCTGCAGGTGGGGACTGGGGGCTTAAACCTGGGTCCTTGCTCATTGTAACATGTGCGCTGAACCAGGTGCATTACTTCCGGCCCCGGGTCAACTATTATTTCTACAGCTATCTGTATATATTTGGCCTTTTTTTTTTTTTAAGGGTTCCATCTTCTTTTTCTTTCCAAGTCACACATACACCTATTATTCCATCCAAATGTTCCTCCTTTTTCCACTTCTCTCTCTGGTTCCTGATAGAATTGGGAGTTCAGAGTCCACTTCTCCCCATTGGGAGTATGGATCAAAATTGTTTTTAAGGTGCAGAAGGTAGGAGTTCTGGCTTCTGTAACTGCTTCTCCACTGGATATTAGTGTTGGCAGGTTGATCCATACCCCAAGCCTGTTTTTATCTATCCCAAGGTGGGTAGGGCTCTGGAGAGATGAGGTTCCAAGACACATTGTTGAGTTTGTCTGCCCAGGGAAGTCAGGATGGGATCATGATAGTGTCTGCAGCTTGCTATCTGAAAGGCAGCAAGATACAAAGGAAGACAAAATGATTAATGAACAGGGAACACAAAGTAGGAACAAAGCAGGTGAGAATAGGGATCTTAGGGTAGTCCATTCTAGGGGCCCATGACTTTTATGAAGTTGGACAAAAATATTGTCTGAGAAGATGATGTCAGAGTAGAGAAAAGGGCAGGGGGAGCCAGGTGGTAGTGCAGCAAGTTAAGTGCACATGGTGCAAGGCTCAAGGACCCTGTAAGGAACCTGTTTGAGACCCCGACTCCCCACCTGCAGGGGGGTCGCTTCACAACAAGTGAAGCAGGTCTGCAGGTATCTGTCTTTCTCTCCCCCTCTCTGCCTTCTCATATTTCAATTTCTCAATTTCTCTTTGTCCTATCCAACAATAGCAATAGTAACAATAACAACAACTATGACAACAACAACAAAGGCAACAAGATGGGAAAAAATGGCCTCCAGGAGTGGTGAATTTGTAGTGCAGGAACAAGTCCCAGCAATAACCCTGGAGTTGGAAAAAAAAAAGAAAGACTAGAAAGTTGGATATGGGCAGAGAGTAGCTCCATTCTAGAAAGAAATTTATGAATAAAATTAACTGTTTACCTCATCCACCTGATCCAGGGCACATAGATATATTTATATTTAGCATGGGAGCCTGTGTAACCTCTGAGTCCCTATTGGTCTGAGCTCACAGTTCATGGGTATAGCTGGGAACATTGCAGGCTGCACTTATTTTAGGACCAGTCTTCCTCAAGTGGCAGGGCAGTCCCTACCATTTCTGCTTTGTGATGAGGGCAAGATCCTGGGAACACTTTTATTTTAAAAATATTTTATTTATTTACTTATGAGAAAGATAGGAGGAGAGAGAAAGAACCAGACATCACTCTGGCACATGTGCTGCCGGGGATCAAACTCGGGACCTCATGCTTGAGAGTCCAGAGCTTTATCACTGTGCCACCTCCCGGACCACCTGGGAAAACTCTTAAGAGTGCTTATGATAGGGAGGGTAGATAGCATAATGGTTATGCAAACAGACTCTTATGCCTGAGGCTCCAGAGTCTCAGGTTCAATCCCCCGCACCACCATAAGCCAGAGCTGAACAGTGCTCTGGTTAAAAAGAAAAAAAAAAGTGCTTATGATGATGTTATTTTTTTAAATTCTTTACTGGGAGATTAATGGTTTACAGTTAACAGTAAAATGCAATGGTTTGTACATCCATCCTGATGGAAGTGACCATTGATGGTGGAGAGAGGGATCCATTAGAGGTTTAGGCCCATCATGTTTGGGAATCCAAGGATTCCCGACTAGGGCCCCAATAATGGTGTGATATTGACCAAAAAGGCCATTTTAAGTGAGACTTTTATAGTCCTCTCTTTATCTGATGACCTTAGTTATATTTTCTCCCACTTGTTTACGTGTTGAGTGTCATTTGTTGTTCCCAACCAGAATTAAGTTTTTGAGATCTGTTTTCTTTGGGCCTTTCTGCTAAACTGCCAAGCTAATTTGGTCTAAGTCTGATCTTTTAGGGAACTTATGATACCTTCTTTAGGCACTTTATTAGGATTACAGGCTAATTAGGTCTAAGTCTTATTACAGAGGGCTATTAAGCACTTTTACCTTGAGTTATATAACTGCCCCTTGCTTATGGATACATGTACACCTGTACCCAGTACCCTAAACCCTAGCCTCTATCTAATATCTGTAACTTTGTGAGATGATGTGTCATCTAAATTGGAACCAGGTAGTCCCATGTGTTAGGAAAGATCTCCCCAGATTTGAGGAGTTGGGAGGTTGACATCTTAGGCTCGGTATCTGTGTACTTCAGTCTGAAGTAATTCACTTTCTCTTTAGTCTTGTTAGTTGTTAGAGATGATGGAAATAAACCTGGAAGACATTTAATTGTTTTATTTTAAGTTATTATTATTATGATGATGATAATGATACCTCCAGCGTAATTGCTGAGGCTAGGTGCCTGCACTATGAATCCACTGCACCTTGCAACCATTTTTTTTTTTTTAATAGGATAGGACAGACAGAGAGGAGGGGAAGATAGAGAAGGGGAGAGAAAGATAGACACCTGCAGACCTGCTTTTCCACTTATGAGGTGACCCCTCTCCAGGTGGGGGACAGGGGCTCAAACCTGGATCCTTGTGCGGGTCCTTGCTCTTCCTACTATATGTGCTTAGCCTAGGGCACTACCGCCTGGTCCCCTTTTTTTTTCTTCTAGCATTTGCCCTTCTTCCGTAGCCAGTCAACAGCGTCAGGTTGAGCCTGATGTAAAGTTTCGAGACCTCCTTTGAATCTGGAGAGGTGGCAGTCGTTGACTATGTGGGTCATAGTCTGTCTGTAGCCGCAGGGGCAATTCGGGTCGTCTCTGGCTCCCCAGCGATGGAACATAGCAGCACACTGGCCATGGCCTGTTCGATAGCGATTGAGGAGGGCCCAGTCATAACGTGCTAGGTCAAAGCCGGGTTGACGCTTGCAGGGGTCTGTGATGAGGTGTTTGTTCTTTACCTCAGCTGACTGCCAACTCTGTTTCCAAAAGTCTGGAACAGAGAAGTTCAGTGTAGGCATAGGGGACCAGATTGGGTGACGAGACGTCAAGCGTTGGACAGGGTAGGCGAAGATATCCGCGTATATTGGCAGGTCCAGTCGAGCGTAGACGTGGGAAATGAACTTAGATGATGCCGCATCCCGACGAATATCTGGAGGGGCGATGTTGCTAAGAACTGGCAGCCATGGAACCGGGGTGGGATGGATGGTTCCAGAAATTATCCTCATGGAGGAATATAATTTGGAATCGACCAAGTGGACATGGGGGCTACGGAACCATACTGGGGCACAGTATTCTGCAGTGGAATAGCATAATGCCAGAGATGATGATCGTAGTGTGGAAGCGCTCGCGCCCCATGAGGAGCTGGCCAGTCTTGCAACGATGTTATTCCTCGCGCCCACCTTTGCTGCAGTTTTTATGAGATGTTTGTGAAATGACAGAGTGCGATCGAGAGTAACGCCAAGATAGACTGGCTGGGCTTCATGCTGGATTCTCGTACTGTGAAGCTGCACATTAAGCTCACGCGAGGCCGAGGCATGGTATAGATGGAGAACAGATGATACCGTTTTAGCAGTGCTAGGGATTAGTCACCATTTTTTACAGTAATCAGATATCAGAGACATGTCTTTCATGAGTGTTTCCTCGAGGATGTCAAACTTGGATGCCTGAGTTGCACAGCAGATGTCATCGGCGTAGATGAACTTCCTTGAAGAAGTTTCCGGGAGGTCATTGATGTAGATATTAAAAAGCGTAGGAGCCAGAACAGAGCCCTGGGGGAAGCCACTTGAGACAAGTCTCCGTCTGCTAGACTTGTCACCCAGATGCACCCGGAATCTTCTGTTTTGGAGAAGAAACGATATAGTGTTGGCCACCCATGGAGGCAGGCATCTTGAGATCTTGACCAGGAGACCACGGTGCCAGACCGTGTCATAGGCTGCTGTGAGATCAACAAAGACAGCACCCGTCTTTAAATTCTTCTGGAATCCATTTTCAATGTAAGTTGAGAGGGCCAGGGCTTGTTCGCAGGTAGATCTTCCTGGGCGGAAACCAGCTTGGGCGGGTGATAGGAATTTCTCTGTAAGATGAGAAATACGGGACAGAAGCAGCCTCTCAAGGAGTTTGTAACACACGGAGAGGAGAGAAATTGGTCTATAGCTGGCGGCCAGTGTTGGGTCTTTCTTTGGTTTCAAAACTGCTATAATCTTCGCACGACGCCAAACTTTGGGCATAGACTCAGATTCCAAGATGTGGGACAGGAATGAAGCGAGCCACTTCTTTGCTGCAGGACCCAGGTTAAAAATGAGTTCTGGGGTGATGTTATCATAGCCAGCAGCTGTTCCCGGTTTAACCCTCTTCAAAGTGTCTTCCAGTTCAGACAGTGTAAAGGGAGAGAGTTTTGGAGATGGACAAGATAACCGGAAGTGGGATGACCACTCATGGGAAATTTCTCTTTTCCAGACTGGGTCGATCTTAGCACGTCCAACTTGAGTTAGGTGACTGGCCACTGAGTTTAGAGATACGGGAGGATGGGAGATGGGAGGGGGTTGGCTACCGGCACCCAGTCTGTGAAGAAGCTTCCAGGCCTTCCTACTTGAGTGGGTGAAGTTCAGACTTTCCGTGAGTTGTTGCCAGCGGGCTTGGCGTGCTGCATCCAGGGAGGCAATGAGATGGTTGGTCAGCCACATCTGGGTCGCCCGACTCATCATACTGCTTTAGTAGTTGCTCGCATTCAGCATCAAGACAAGGTGTATAGTTAGCACATCTCCCACGAGGAATGGCTTGGGAAGCTGCTTTGAAGATGGCTTGGCGGAAGCGCCTGTAGGAATCTTCAGAGGGGATAGAGTTAATTGGAATTGCAGGAATAGATTTGTTGGTAAGATCACCGAACAGACGCCAGTTTGCTTTCCTAAAGTTCCATCTTAGTTTCTCCGAGCACAGAATCAGTGGGAGCTGGAGACCAATGTGGATGATAGCTGGGCGGTGATGACTGTGCGGGAAGATCTTGAGAACTTGTCTCGTAGTGGGAAAGGCTTGGCCGTTGACTGTGCTAATCCAGCACAGGTCGGGTGACAAGTCTTTATTCCGTCTAGCACTGTGAAAAGAGCCTGGCTGTTTGGGATCGTATAATAGGGAGAGGTCATTCGCTGAAGCCCAGTCGGCTAAGATAGAGCCATCAGCACGAGTGGAGGAATATCCCCAATCTTGGTGATGACTATTAAAGTCTCCAACGTAAACGACTGGGTGATTCGGGCTAGGCAGGACCTCATTATCCCATGAGGCACTGGGAGGCTTATATACGTTGACGAGCTGAATAGTTCCAATAGTAATGGAGTCGTAGAAGGTCGAAGAGGCCGTGTGGTAAACGTCCGCAAGACACGATTTGGCGTAGATGGCTCGGCCATGTTTAGGATGGAGATTATAGCATATTAAATCGAATCCACTGATGGTGAATCGAGCAGCTTCATCGACTGCTATATGTGTTTCTTGTAGGCAGATAACATCTGCCTGATGCTGTATCGCCAGTTGACCAATAAGAACGCGTTTGGCAAAGGACAGCCCCTCAACATTAAGTTGGAGGACCCGAAGAGCAGGACCTACAGCTTGAAAGCTGTCAGGAGCTGCTTGTTGCTGGCTTTGAAAGTGACTGGGATCCATGTGGATTCAGTCGGCTAGGAAGGATCGTCAGTTTCCCCAATGAATGGGTACTCACGGGATGCACCACGGGAAGGTCGATCCAGTGCAACCCGCCTGGTCCCCTATTCTACCTTATCATCCATTATTGATATTATTTAAGCTGTAGGGCAGTGGTCCTTAAACTTCTTAACCTTAGGACTCCCTTTTACATTTAAACTTTATTAAGACATCTACAAACTTAAAATATATGTATTAGTTGTTTAGAGGGTTATAAAAAAATACTGGGGTTGGGGGCTGTGATGATAGCCTAATTATGAAAAGGCTGTTATGCCTGAGGCTCCAAGTTTCTAGGTTCAATCCCCAGCATCACCATAAATCAGATCTATAGTTAAAAATTAAAAAAATGACGGAGTCAGGCGGTAGTACAGCAGGTTAAGTGTACATGGCATGAAGCGCAAGGATTGGTGTAAGAATCCCGGTTTGAGCCCCCAGCTCCCCACCTGCAGGGGAGTCGCTTCACAAGCAGTGAAGCAGGTCTGCAGGTGTCTATCTTTCTCTCCCTCGCTCTGTCTTCCCCTCCTCTCTCCATTTCTCTCTGTCCTATCCAACAACGATGACATCAGTAACAACAACAGTAAAAACAACAAGGGTAACAAAAGGGAGTGAATAAATAAATAAATATTTTTTAAAAAAGAGAGAGAGAGAGAGGGACCTGAAGCACTGCTTCACCACTCATGAAGCATTCCTTCTGCTTCATGACTAGGAATTTGTGCTCAACCTAGTGTGCCACTACCCAGCTCCAGTCTCTAAAAACTTGGGAGGAAAAATCAAAATTAAGATTTTTCTTTTTCAAACTGTGGTTTTTTTGTATGAAGTCTTGGCCACAATTCTTGGCAACTTTTTCATTCAGGAAGAGAGACAGCTAAATATACATTTTTAGTATTTATTTCATGGTGGTTGGACATGCATAACAAAATTTTATCATTAGTAATATTTGGTACATAGACAGTTTTATGCAACTATCACCACTACCTAGTTCCAGAATATTTTCACTCTATTAAGTATCTTCTCTATACTCTCCCAGTGCCTGGCAATCGGTAATTTTCTCTCTGCCTGTATAGATTTGCCAACTCAGAACATTTCATATAAATGAAATCATACAATATGTGGCCTCTTGTGTCTGACATCATTCACTTAATATGTTTTCAGGATTTATTCATATTATACTATCTACCATTAACTCATGCCTCCATTTTGGTTGAATTATATATATTTCATTGTATAGACACACTACCATTTTGTTTATTCATTTCTACTAATTGTAATTTACTTTCTCTTTTCTTTTTTGTCTTTAGAACCAGCACCTCATGCATGTGTGATTTCATTGCACCTGAGTCAACTTTTTAATTTAAATATAGAATCAGAAGGAGAGGTAGATGTCACAGCACTGGAGTTTCCCCCAGTCCCCAAAGTATAGCATTCCTATGTGATGTTGGGGCTAGGCCATATGCATGGAAAAGCAGGTACCCTATCTAGTGAGTTGTATCTCTGATACCTATGTTGTTTCTACTTTTTGTCTACTGTGGACATACTGCCATTGATTTTCAGTTATTTTGGCTATGATTAAAATAGGATTAGAATTGCTATATCAGAGGCCAGGTGATGGCTCACCTTGTGAAGTGCATACATTATAGTTTACAAGGCTCCACCGCAGGTGAAAAGCTTCAAGAGTGGTGAAGCAGCACTGTAGGTATCTCTCAGTCTCTCCCCCTCCCAACCTTCCCCTTCCCTTTCAATTTTTCTGTTTCTATTCAATAAATAAATCAAATGTGTGTGTGTGTGTGTGAATTACTGGATCATTGGTAGTTCCATGTATAACTTATTGAGGAATCTAATCATAGTTTTTGGTTATTGGGGAAATGTAATCCTAGAGATGTAAGGCTAATCCAGAGATGGAGGAAAAGCAAATGTATACAATTAATCTGTTTCAAAAAATGAATTTTTGGGAGTCGGGCTGTAGCGCAGTGGGTTAAGCGCAGGTGGCGCAAAGCACAAGGACCGGCATAAGGATCCCGGTTCGAACCCCGGCTCCCCACCTGCAGGGGAGTCCCTTCACAGGCGGTGAAGCAGGTCTGCAGGTGTCTATCTTTCTCTCCCCCTCTCTGTCTTCCCCTCCTCTCTCCATTTCTCTCTGTCCTATCCAACAATGACAACAACAATAATAACTACAACAATAAAACAACAAGGGCAACAAAAGGGAATAAATAAAATAAAATTTAAAAAAAAAATGAATTTTTAAAATTTATTTATAAAAAAGGAAACACTGACAAAACCATAGGGTAAGAGGGGTACAAATCCACACAGTTCCCACTACCAGAACTCCATATCCCATCCCCTCCCTTGATAGCTTTCCTATTCTTTAACCCTCTGGGAGTATAAAGAAGAAAGAGCATAATAATAATTATAATAATAATATTATTATTAAATGGGGAAATTACAGGAGTTCAATAAAAAAAAAGAGGAATTTATTTTAAATATAACCAGAAGCTGGGCTGTGGCATATCTGGTAAAGTGCAATATGTTACTATGTGCAAGGACTTGGGTTTGAGTCCCTGATCGCTACCTGTAAAGAGAAAGCTTCATTAGCAGTGAAGCAGTGCTTCAGGTGTCTCTCTCTTCTCCTCTATGTCTGCCCCTTCCCTCTAAATTGTTCTCGATTTCTATAAAGAAAGAAAGAAACAGAAAGAGAGAAAAGAGAAAAAACATAACCATATTACTGTTATTTTGCTTGAAAAGGTTAACAGTTTTTATTCTTCCTTTTACTAAACAGAGAATACAACATCCAGCAGCCACAAAGGGATGCTCCTACTCAGATGCCATCTAAACAAGCTCTACCTCAGAAGGCTTTGTGTGGATTCATCCTGTGATGGGGAAACTGCAAAGCAAACTCAAACACAGCACTTATAAATACAGGTACCAATTCAGCCTTCAGCTCCCAAGTCTTTTCATATCCTATTAAAATTCTCCACTAAAAAAGGAACGGGCATTGATGACCTTCCCTGGAAAAGAATCAGTTTAGTCTGATATTTGTTTGGTTAGGTTTTTTTTTTTTTGGGGGGGAAGGGTGTTGGTAATATATGATATGTATATGTTAGATTATTATTAGTATCTGTAGACACCCAGAGGTCCTATGGCTTTGGAAAAAAATTAACCTTTATTTTTTCTTTACTGGGGGGATTAATGCTTTACAGTCGACAGTAAAATACTGTAGTTTGTACATGTGCAACATTTCTCAGTTTTCCACATAACAATTCAACCCCCCTCTAAGTCTGCTATCATGTTCGAGGACCTGAACCCTCCCTCCCACTCCAGAATCTTTTACTTTGGTGCAAAACACCAAGAATTAAATAATTTATATTATGAGCAAAAATCCTATGAATCCTGGCTCAAGGATTATCATTTATCAGATTGTCATCATTCAGTTATTCTGAGCATTTTCTGACTCGGGCACTATTTCTGGCAATGCTAGTGAGGTCTTTGTCTACTCCTTTTCCATCTGTCCCCTCAGCCTGGCCTGAATTGTTGCTGTAACCACCCCTTTCTTAATCCTGTGTCATTGGGCCTCTCATTTTCCACCCTTTTTTTTAGCAGGCCTGATGGAATTATAGAAGAGAAGATTCAAACTAAAGCTTTTCAAGAGTACAGTCCAGCTCACGTGAATTCTGTCTCTGCTGTTGCTGCTCTGAATTCAGATCTTTGTGTCTCCGGAGGAAAAGATAAGGTGGAGTTTGGAGTGCTTCCCAGAGAACCAGTTTATTACAGGGAAGGGAAGGTACTTTGAAAGGGAGTAAAAGTTTTGCATTTCTGGCAGCAGTACTGAATAGCATAAAAACAGTGGGCTTGGAAATTAGAAAGACCGGGTATAAATTTCTATTCTGCCACTTCCTATTACCTTGGGCAAGTTTTAGATTTTTCTTGCACTTCAGTTACCTTCTCTGTTAAATAGACATAATAGTGCTAACTTCACAGGTTGGTAATATCCTTAACACTATGCTAGCTCATCCACAGGTTGTTTATTCTTCTTCTAGCGTTTGCCCTTCTTCCGTAGCCAGTCAACAGCGTCAGGTTGAAAGCTGTCAGGAGCTGCTTGTTGCTGGCTTTGAAAGTGACTGGGATCCATGTGGATTCAGTCGGCTAGGAAGGATCGTCAGTTTCCTCAATGAATGGGTACTCACGGGATGCACCACGAGAAGGTCGACCCAATGCATCCCAGGTTGTTTATAATGACGGTTATCACTATTTCAATCAATCCACCTGAGTTGTCAGCAAAAGAGGCCCTCTAGTCTCCTTCTTTGTGATACTGTTTTCCCCAATTGTCTGCATCCATGTGCATCATGACTCCTTCATTCAGTGTTTTTGTCCATCCTCACATTGTCACTTTGGATCTGGTTACTTTCTTTTCTTCATATTTGGATTTGTTGTAACACTCACATGCTATTGGTAACAACAATGTTGATTCTTTTATAATAAATAATGTTTCTCTCTTTTTAAACAAAATTTTTTAAATTATCTTTACTTATTGGGTAGAGACAGCCAGAAATTGAGAGGGAAGGGGTAATAGAGAGTAAAAGAGACAGAGAGACACCTTCACTCCTGATCCACCACTTGTGAAGCTTCCCCCCTGCAGGTGGGGACCAGGGGCTTGAACCTGGGTCCTTGGACACAGTAGTGTGTGGACTTGAGCAGGTGCACCACCACCCAGCCCCATGTCTTTCTTTTTTAGTAGTCCATTAGAATCTTCAAATATTTCACTGATTCTAAGATACATGTTTTTTATATTTTGATTACTTTGAAATCAGGTTGTATAAAAATTTTATGATAAAGCACAGTATAATTTAATTGATGGGATTTTGTCTTGAAATTGTTGGGTTCTTAGATGTGTGAAATTTTATTTATATGATTATTGCCTGTGAGGTATAAAGAAGGTAAGAGCTGTCCTCTCTGTTTTGCAGATTAAGAAACTAGAATTTAGGGGAGTTGGGCGGTAGAGCAACGAGTTAAGCACAGGTGGTGCAAAGCACAAGGACCAGCCTAAGGATCCTGGTTCGAGCCCCGGCTCCTCACCTGCAGGGGAGTCGCTTCACAAGCGGTGAAGCAGGTCTGCAGGTGTCTATCTTTCTCTCCCTGTCTCTGTCTTGCCCTCCTCTCTCCATTTCTCTCTGTCCTATCCAACAGTGACAACATCAATAACAACAACAATAAAAAAAAAAAACATGAGCAACAAAAGGGAAAGTAAATATTAAAAAAAAAAAGAAACTAGAATTTAGTTATGTCAAATATTAACATACTCCTTACTTTCTAGCAGTAAACTGTGGAGATTGAGCAAGAGAATGCTTTTGGAATCATGCTTAGAGTGGGAAATGCTTATGAAATAACACCAAAGTGTATATACCTGGAAAAAGGATAGAAAGAAAATTTTAGCAACAATTCTTTCTGGGACCTGGGATTATAGATAAAGTTTTTAAAAAGTACTTTTTAAAAGATTTTTGTGGGAGTCGGGCGGTGGCGCAGTGGGTTAAGCGCACGTGGCGCAAAGCGCAGGGACCGGCGTAAGGATCCCGGTTCGAGCCCCCGGCTCCCCACCTGCAGGGAAGTCGCTTCACGGGTGGTGAAGCAGGTCTGCAGGTGTCTATCTTTCTCTCCCCTCTCTCTCTGTCTTCCCCTCCTCTCTCCATTTCTCTCTGTCCTATCCAACAACAAAGCAACGTCAACAATGGCAATAATAACCGCAACGAGGCTGCAACAACTAGGGCAACAAAAAGGAGGAAAAATGGCCTCCAGGAGCGGTGGATTCATGGTGCAGGCACCGAGCCCAGCAATAACCCTGGAGGAAGAAAAAAAAAAAGATTTTTGTTTATTTATTTTCCCTTTTTTTGCCTTTGTTTTTATTGTTGTAGTAGTTACTATTGTAGTTATTGATGTCATCATTGTTGGATAGGACAGGGAGAATTGGAGAGAGAAGGGGAAGACAGGCAGAGAGAAAGACACCTGCAGACTTGCTTCACCGCCTGAGAAGTGACTCCCCTGTAGGTGGGGAGGCAGGGCCTCGTCCTTGCACTTCATGCCATATATGCTTAGCCTACTGCGCTACAGCTAGGCCCCCACCCTCGTTTTTTTTTTAATGATAAAAAGAAACAGCTGGGGGCCAATGGCGCACCTGGTTGAACACACATGTTATAATGGACAAGGACCCAGGTTCAAGCCCCCAGTCCCCATCTACAGGGGGAAAGCTTCACAAAGCAGGTCTGTAGGTATTTCTGTCTCCCTCCTATCTCCCCCTTCCCTCTTGATTTCTGCTGTCTCTATCCAACAAATAAATAATTTTTTAAAATATAATTTAAGAAGGCCAGGCGGTGAAGCAGGTCTGTAGGTGTCTGTCTGTTTCTTCCCCTCTGTCTTCCACTTCTCTCTCCATTTCTCTCTATCCTATCCAACAACAATGGCAATGGCAACAATAACATTAACAACAACAAGGGCAACAAAAGGGAAAATAAATAAATATAAAAAAATTAAAAAAATATTTTTGGGGGGCCGGGTGGTAGCGCAGCAAGTTAAGCGCAAATGGCGAGAAGCACACAGACCGTGTAAGAAACCGGGTTTGAAGGGGGTGGGGCGGTGGCGCAGTGGATTAAGCGCACGTGGCGCAAAGCACCAGGACTGGCGTAAGGATTCCAGTTCGAGCCCCTGGCTCCCCACCTGCAGGGGAGTCGCTTCACAGGTGGTGAAGCAGGTCTGCAGGTGTCTATCTTTCTCTCCCCTCTCTGTCTTCCCCCTCCTCTCTCTATTTCTCTCTGTCCTATCCAACAACTATGACAACAATAAAACAACAAGGGCAACAAAAGGGAATAAATAAATAAAAATAAAATGAGTTTAAAAAAAAAGAAACTGGGTTCGAGCCCCCGGCTCCCCCCACCTGCAGGGGGTCACTTCACAGACGTTGAAGCATGTCTGCAAGTGTCTGCCTTTCTCTCCCCCTCTCTGTCTTCCCTTCCTCTCTCGAATTCTCTCTGTACTATCCAGCAACGAAAGCAATAACAACAATAATAACAATTACAACGATAAACAACAAGGCAACAAAAGGGAAAAAATGGCTTCATAGTGCAGGCACCGAGCCCCAGCAATAACCCTGGAGGCAAAGAAAGAAATATATATATATATTTGGGGGGGGGGGTTGGGAGGTAACGCAGTGGGTTAAGCGCACGTGGCACAAAACCCAAGGACCTGTGCAAAGATCCGGCTTAGAGCCCCGGCTCCCCACCTGCAGGGGAGTCATTTCAGAGGCGATGAAGCAGGTCTGCAGGTTTCTGCCTTTCTCTCCCTTTCTTTCTTCCCTTCCTCTCTCCATTTCTCTCTGTCCTATACAATAACAACAACAATAATAATAATAACTACAACAATGATAGAAAAAACAATGACAACAAAAAGGGGGGAAAAAAAGCCTCTAGGAGCAGTGGATTTGTGGTGCAAGCACCGAGCCCCAGCAATAACCTTGGAGGCCAAAAAACAAACAACAACAAAAAAAGTATTTTTTAAAAGTATAATCTATTTCACAATAATCTTAATGCCTTTAAGACTATGAAACTGTATCTAAAATTAAGATGGGGTAAATTAACAAACAAGCAATAACAAGAATACTATCCAGTTAGGAAGAATGAAAATATACTTCCATGTAGAATTCTTCTACATCTGTAACCAGAGCCTCATCCTGAGTCTGTTCCCCTTGGGAAGTGTCATTTAAACCTAAAATTAAGATTCAGAGGAGTGCCTCAGTGATTGGAGAGAGAAATAGCAACAATCAGGAGGAAAGAAAAGTAGGGGGACATAAAGAGGACACAATATAAACAGAATTTTATTTACACAATTCATGACCAAGTATAAGAAACTAGGTAGAGAATAAAGTAAAGGCTTATTGTAAGTGAAAGTACAGTTAAATTAATACATTCAAATGACTCTCCACAGACAGTTGTGGCCTATAATTGGAAAACTGGAAATGTGGTGAGAAGGTTCACAGGACACGAACGTGAAATCACCAAGGTAAATGTCAGATGTTCACTATCCCAGAGAGAATTTGGAACTGAATAAAGGGATATTGAATAGCTCTAGGCAGAAGTGACTGAATATTCAGTCCTAAGGGGAAAAAAATAATGTTTTTTTTTTTCAAAGTAGTTAAAGTCCTACTTTAGGAAAAATAGAACAAACCATTCACTTAGCTATTGTTATAGGTACATTAGGCACAGTTTTTATTTTGTTATTAAGCTCTTAATAGCTCAGGTGCTAAGTAGAGAACAACCAAGAATAACTGTCCCTGGCTTGTCCTAATTTAACAGGGACATGTAGAGGAGGCTCATTATATATTTACTAGCTAGAAAAATGACAAAAATCATTATACTTAAGAACCTTCTAATATAGTTGGGAAAAAAAAATAACCTTTTAATATGGTTGAGAAATTTTTTGTTGCTGTTGTTTCTGGGACCTCACTTCTCTGGGTTGATTTTTTTTTTTTCAGCTAGAGAGAGATAGAGGGAAAGATAACATAAAATCAAAGCTTCTTCTAGTGCAGAATGGGTCCATGCTCAAACCTGGGTCACATACATGACAAGCCAGAAGACTGACCAGGTGAACTGTCCTATTGACCATAGTTGAAAAAAAAAAGTATTTATTTTTATTGCCATCAGGTTATTGCTGGGGCTCGGTGCCAGCAATACAAATTCACTACTCCTGGTGGCCACCCCACCCCCCATTTTATTTGATAAGACAGAGAGAAATTGAGAGGGAGGGGAAGTAGAAGGGGAAAGAGATAGATGCTTGTAGACCTGCTTCATTGCTTATGAAATGTCCTCCCGTAGGTGGGGAGGGAGGCTCCAACTCATGTTCTTTGTGCATTCAACAGGGTTCACCACCACCTGACCCCTGAAAAAAATTTTTTAAGTTAAAAAAAAAAAGGTCAATAACAGTTAAACAAAAGTGAATTCGTTAAATAGATTGCAGAGTAGATTGAGTCTCTGAAAATATTGATAGAAAATACCAGCTTAGGGCAGAGGGTAGATAGCATAATGGTTATGCAAAGAGACTCTCAAGCCTGAGGCTTCAAAGTCCCAGGTTCAATCCCCCCACACCACCATAAACCAGAGCTGAGCAGTGCTGGGGGGGGGGGGGAGAAAGAAAGAAAAAAAAAAAGAAGAAAAGAGAGAGAATACCAGTTTACAGTGTTCTCCCTTTTGAGGTAGCACAGCCTGTAGCACAGCCTGTGATATTCACATGCCAGATAGAGTGTGTCCTGAACCAACTAAAACAATTCACCTAATACACTATTCCCAGGCCTTTTTCCCTATGTAGAAATCCAGTCAAGCAAGCACACAAGAATTTTTTGTTTTTCTTGAGCAGATAGCCTGTGCTCAGAAATCAAACCAATTCTTCAGCGCCTCTCGTGACAGGATGGTCTTGATGTGGGACTTGTATGGCTCCTCACAACCACAGCAGAAGTTCTCTGGCCATGCCATGGTGGTCACTGGATTGGCTGTAAGTCCAGGTAAATCAAAGCAGACCCCTCCCACAGCTGCTGTTCTTTCTGTAAAGCCTGCTCTGAACCCCATCTCATGGACCATTTTCTTGCCATTGTTTCCCAAGACTCGTCACAACTGTGTTCTGGCTCTCGGGACAATACACTGCTTCTGTGGGATATAAGAACTGGACAGTGCATGGAGAGAGCTTCAATCTCCAGGAACTTGGTAGGGAAACAAGGGAGGAGGGAGTGAAGGAAAGGGCCTAGAAGAGAATTCAGGACATCTCCCCACACACAAACCTTTCACCACAGGCAGTAGAGGCTTGCTCATTCCTCCTTTCAGACCATGGTTCTTTCAAGGTTATTAGATTAGCTCTCTTCTTAAGGTCTTCCGCTGCAGAGAATTCCACTAATCTGTATTACAAATGTTTTTCTTATTTATTCCTCCAAAATGTAACTATAACAGTCCCCTCAGATGTGGGGGATATGTTCCAAGACATATCCAATGGATATCTGAAACTGTGGATAGCGCTGAACCATACATAGATTATGTTTTTCTTTTATATTACAAACCTGTTGTAAAGTTTAATTTGTGAGTTGGGAACAGTATCAACAATAGCTAATAATATAGACTAGTTAGTTATAAAAAGTTATGCAAATGTGACATCTATCAAAATATTGCATGTAATATTTTTTGAGTATTTTATTTATTTTTCAATTATTTATTTATTTATTTTGCTTCCAGGGTTATTGCTGGGGTTTGGTGCTGGCACTACAAATCCACTGCTCCTGGTGGCTATTTTTTCCATTTTTTAATTGATAGGACAGAGAGAAATTGAGAGAGGAGGGGGAGATAGATCTGCTTCGCCTTTTGTGAAGCATTCCCTCTGAAGGTGGAGAGCATGGACTTGAACCTGGGTCTTGCACTTAACCGGCTGTACCACCACCCAGCCCCTTTATTTTATTTTCTTTTTTTAAATTTTTTATATTTATTTATTTTCCCTTTTGTTGCCCTTGTTTTTATTGTTGTACTTATTATTGTTGTTATTGATGTCGTCATTGTTAGATAGGACAGAGAGAAATGGAGAGAGGAGGGGAAGACAGAGGGGGAGAGAAAGATAGAAAGACAGACATCTGCAGACCTGCTTCACTGCCTGTAAAGTGACTCCCTAGGCAGGTGGGGAGCCGGGGACTTGAACCAGGATCCTTAAGCCAGCTCTTGCGCTTCGCACCACGTGCGCTTAACTTGCTGTGCTACCGCCCAACTCCCTTTATTTTATTTTCTAATGAAAGGGAGAGGGAGAGGGAGAGATAGAGAGACACCAGAGCCTGTGGCTTATGATGGGGCTGAGGACTGAACCTGTGACTTCAGAGCCTCAGGCATGAGTGTCTTTTGCATAACCACTATGCTATATTCCCAGCTGTCATGTAATAATTTTCAACCATGGTTGGGAAAATCAAAAGGTCATATGAGGGGAAACTACTATATTCCTTATTTCATGTGTGCCAGACACTCTGCCCAGCCACACTAGAAACAAGACAAGTGACCTGTCTTGGAATTCATAGCTTATATTTACTGTGCATTCTCTATACATAACATGATAAAGAGGAATAAGCAAGACCCTTTGTTTTATTTGCAATGTGCTCTGCTTATAAAGACATTTGCTTTCTGGTGTCTGAACTCCATAGTCTTTGGGTATCACTCATACCTGGATTCAAATCCCCCAACCTTTTTTTTAGCTGTGTTACTAAGAAAGTTATATAGGGTCTCTATTTTTCATTGTAAATTATATTGCCTGATGCAGTAGATAATTGGGTTGTTGGAAAATTCATAACCTATTTTCCATGTTTTTCAGTGGTTATCAGATGTCAGACATCTTTTCTAATTTTGAAGACATCTATCAATGGCAAGATGTATTTGTTTTTAACCTCTGTGTTTTTGAGTGTGCTAGAAGAGAAACCACCTTTCAATTTTTGAAAGCCTTTTTCATCCCTACCCAGCAGAGGGCTCCAGCAGCAGACTGTAGGGATAAAGAGAAGCAAGAATTATTTTTGTGAACCATATGATGCCTTAGATTTATGTTTCAGTGGTCCTTTCAAGGGCTGCTCTCTTTAGCTGCTGCCAACTAGCAGTTTTCTAGCACATGTTTGGGCTTCGGGCACCCTGGGAGTGTCCACGTGCATTTTGGAACTCATTTGGCCCAGCTGCTACCATTGCTGCTGCTCTACTAGGAGATGCTAGTAGAGCTGTCTTTTTTTTTTTTTTTTAATTTTTAAAAAATATTTATTTATTCCCTTTTGCTGTCCTTGTTGTTTTATTGTTGTAGTTATTATTGTTGTTATTGATGTCATTGTTGTTGGACAAGACAGAGAGAAATGGAGAGAGGAGGGGAACGGAGGGAGAAAAAGATAGACACCTACAGACCTGCTTCACTACTTGTGAAGCAACTCCCCTTCAGGTGGGGAGCTGGGGGCTCGAACTAGGATCCTTACGCTGGTCCTTGTGCTTTGCCCCACCTGCGCTTAACTCACTGCACTACCGCCCGACTCCCTAGTAGAGCAGTCTTATGGGTATCTACAAAAATATGATTTCTTGAAGTCAGTCTAATAGTTCAACATCCTTGAAAATTAGTGCAGAGATGTTATTCAGCATAATTTACAGAAATTATAGCAGAGGAATGACATGGTATGGAGAAGAGTTGAAAACTTTACTTCTTCCAGGTCACTCACCTATGTTGGGTCCCCAGGGAACCATACATACTACAAGCATCTGAAGATAAAACCATCAGGTGGGCTTATTGAGCAGAAGTGAAGGTGTTTCTGGTGAAGGTTTGTGGCTCCCATGTTTACATGACTCCATTCCCACTCTGCTTCTCTATATCTGCTCTCTGCCCTCTGCCCTCTGCCCTCTGCCCTTTGCTATAAAATGGGACCTTTCTGATTTGGCCCCGTAGATCACTTGGGTAGAGATTGAGTGCCCATTCAGGCCTGGTAAAAGCTCTTGTTTTGGATGGTATCAAAACAGCTGACTCTTCCTGTCCCCTGTGTGAATGTGTTTAATTGACTTCACAGTCACTTGCACCTTCTACCTCTTCAAGCCGCCTGGCTCTGCAGTTACCCTTGCTTGGCTCCTGCTATTTTCAACCATCCAGCTCTCAAGTGAAGTACTCTTTATGGAATAGGGCTAGGATCCATGAAGAGACTCAAATAAAGTGAATTGTTATTAGACTAGAAACTTTAGGTCTTAGAAGAGATTCTCCTAAGAAGTAGGAAGAGGATTCGACTTCCGGAGGCGGAGCTACAAGCAGCAGATCACTTTCTCTCCTCTCCTCTCCTTTCCTCTCCCGAATCAACTAGGAATACCAAAGGAGACCACCCAGACCGAAACAAGACAGGACTAGAATGACCACAGGAACCCAGTAAATCACCCGTGAGTACAAACACGCGTGCCTGGTGACAGGAGAGAGGGGCCTAAGGAGAGATTAAGTGACTGCTAACATTCAGCAGTTTATCAGTGGAGACACCACCTCCAGTCTGCTCCACAACAAGGGGACAGCTGAAGGGAGGAAAGGACTCCCCAGAGACTCACCAAGTGCAACTCTGAGTCTCCATTGCTACTACCCTCAGAATCTGGAGCAGCAACAGGGAGGGACACCAGGGTACAGAGATCTAACTGGGAAACTCAGGAGAAGACCTATACCTCCTTGGCATAGCTGAGGGGCTGTGAAAGTCTCTTTGCATAACCACTGGATTATCTCTGCCACACCCTGCTTTATCTCTTGGTCAGGAGTCAGTGATTAAGCGAAGAAGCCTATTGATAGTTTAAAAGCCCTCAGGCACCCATAGCCTATAGGGAAGAAAAAAAAGAGGCTTTTACACCACTGAGCTCCAACTCAGGGATTGAAAAAAAACTGTTAACTTCCACCACGGTAAACCCTTTAATTAAATTACTTAGACACAAGTCAATCCAGGCAATAGTGATCAATAATTTGAAAAGTACTGATAAAGGGAACTCATAACATAATATATAAAATGGTTAAAACAACAAGAAAAAATATTGGAGACTAGAACCAGGACAAGAGTCCAGCTAAAAGTCCTCCAGAAGGTGAAGCACAAAACAACGAGTTCAACATCTAAACATTAGCTAAGGAAATAATAACAGGAGTGAGTAAAGAATTTGAAAAAATTGTAATCAGAAATGCAGGAACAACAAATGAGAATATGGAAGAAAATTCTAATAATCTCATGGTTATTAGAGAGCTGAAAGCTGAAATCTCTGAGCTAAGAAGGCAACTAGCTGAACAAGCTAAAACAGTATCAGACAGGGCAACAAAATAGATGAACTCCAGAAAGCAGTAGAGGGCAGAGAGAATAGAATCTATGAGGCTGAGGACAGAATTAGCAAGATTGAGGATGAATTAGAGACAACTGAAAAAGAAGTAAGAGATCTCAAAAAGAGATTAAGAGATGCTGAAAACAACAACAGAGTCCTATGGGATGACTTCAAAAGAAACAATATACGCATTATTGGCTTACCAGAGGAAGAAAGAGAAGGAGAGGAAGAAAGCATTCTCCAGGCCATAATAGCTGAAAATTTCTCTAGTCTAGACAACACCAAAGACATAAAGATTCAAGAAGCCCAGAGGGTCCCAAAGAGAATTAACCCAGACCTAAAGACACCAAGACATGTCATACTTAGAATGGAAAGGAATAAGGATAAAGAAAGGATCCTCAAGGCTGCAAGAGAAAAACAAAGAGTCACCTACAAAGGAAAACCCATAAGATTAGCAGGAGACTTCTCCATACAAACACTACAGGCCAGAAGAGAATGGCAAGATATTTATTGAGTGCTCAATGAGAAAGGCTTTCAGCCAAGAATACTATATCCTGCTAGATTGTCATTCAGACTAGATGGAAGCATCAAAACCTTCTCAGACAAGCAACAGTTGAAGGAAGCAACCATCACCAAGCCTGCCCTGAAAGAAGTTCTGAAAGGTCTCCTGTAAACAACCAGACCACCACAAATAGGACATATATCAAAACACTCTAAAACTCTACAAGAATGGCGTTAAAATATCTTCAATCTTTGATATCAATAAATGTCAATGGCCTGAATTCACCTATTAAAAGACACAGAGTAGGAAGATGGATCAGAAAACACAACCCAACAATATGTTGTCTACAGGAAAGTCACCTAACACAACAAGACAAACACAGACTTAAAGTGAAAGGATGGAAAACTATCATTCAAGCCAATGGCCCACAACAAAGGGCAGGAACAGCTATTCTCATATCTGACATGATAGACTTTAAAATAGATAAGATTAAAAAAGATAGGAATGGACACTACTTAATGCTCAGAGGATCAGTCAATCAAGAGGACTTAACAATTATTAATATCTGTGCACCCAATGAGAAGCCATCTAAATACATCAAACTTCTACTGAAAGAGCTACAGCAATATATTAACAGTAACACAATCATAGTAGGGGACTTCAACACCCCACTATCTCAACTTGACAGATCATCCAGGAAGAAAATCAGTAAAGACATAAGGGAGCTAAATGAAGAGATAGATAAACTAGAACTATTGGACATTTTCAGAGTCATTCATCCCAAGAAACTGGAATACACATTTTACTCAAATCCACATGGATCATTCTCAAGGATAGACCATATGTTAGGCCACAAAGACAGCATCAGCCAATTCAAGAGCATTGAAA
The DNA here is from genome assembly GCF_950295315.1 of Erinaceus europaeus. NCBI lineage: Eukaryota > Metazoa > Chordata > Mammalia > Eulipotyphla > Erinaceidae > Erinaceus > Erinaceus europaeus. The sequence continues at coordinate 81,626,906 of NC_080171.1, read as the reverse complement.
TCATCCCAAGCATCTTCTCAGACCACAGTGGAATTAAACTAACACTTAACAATCAACAAAAGATTAGTAACAGTCCCAAAATGTGGAAGCTCAACAGTACACTTCTTAACAACTTCTGGGTCAAAGAGGAAATCAAGGAAGAAATCAATATGTTTCGAGAGTTCAATGAAAATTAAGACACAAGCTATCAAAATATTTGGGACACAGCTAAAGCAGTCCTAAGAGGGAAGTTCATAGCTATACAAGCACACATTAGGAAACAAGAAAAGGCACAAATAAACAGCCTGATTGCACATCTCAAAGACCTAGAAGAAGAACAACAAAGGAATCCTAAAGCAACCAGAAGGACAGAAATTACTAAAGTTAGGGCAGAAATAAATAACATTGAGAATAGGAAAACCAAACAAAAATCAATGAAAGTAAATGTTGGTTCTTCGAAAGAGTAAACAAAATCGACAAACCTTTAGCCAGACTCACAAAACAAAAAAGGGAGAAGACCCAAATAAATCGGATAGTAAATGAAAGAGGAGAAATCACAACAGACACTGCAGAAATTCAACATATCATGCGAGGCTTCTATGAACAACTATATGCCACCAAGCTAGAGAACCTGGAAGAAATGGATGATTTCCTAGATACCTACCAACTTCCAAAACTAAGTAAAGAGGAAGTGGATAACATGAACAGGCCCATCACAGCTAATGAAATTGAAACAGTTATCAAAAATCTTCCCAAAAATAAAAGTCCTGGACCAGATGGTTTTACAAATGAATTCTACAAAACTTTCAAAGAACAACTAATACCTCTACTTTTAAAAGTCTTCCAGAAGATTGAAGACACTGGAATACTCCCTGCCAGCTTCTATGAAGCCAACATCACCCTGATACCAAAAGCAGACAGGGACACAACAAGAAAAGAAAACTACAGACCAATATCTCTGATGAACATAGATGTGAAAATATTGAACAAAATTCTAGCCAACCGGATACAGCAATATATCAAAAAGATTGTTCATCATGACCAAGTGGGGTTTATCCCAGGCATGCAAGGTTGGTTTAATATACGTAAATCAATCAATGTGATCCACCACATCAACAAAAGCAAGACCAAAAACCACATGGTCATATCAATAGATGCAGAGAAAGCCTTTGACAAAATACAACATCCCTTTATGATCAAAACACTACAAAAAATGGGAATAGATGGAAAATTCCTGAAGATAGTGGAGTCTATATATAGCAAACCTACAGCCAACATCATACTCAATGGTGAAAAACTGGAAGCATTTCCCCTCAGATCAGGTACTAGACAGGGCTGCCCACTATCACCATTACTATTCAACATAGTGTTGGAAGTTCTTGCCATAGCAATCAGGCAGGAGCAAGGAATTAAAGGAATACAGATTGGAAGAGAAGAAGTCAAACTCTCCTTATTTGCAGATGACATGATAGTATACATGGAAAAACCTAAGGAATCTAGCAAGAAGCTTTTGGAAATCATCAGGCAATACAGTAATGTGTCAGGTTATAAAATTAACATTCAAAAGTCAGTGGCATTCCTCTATGCAAACACTAAGTTAGAAGAAATTGAAATCCAGAAATCAGTTCCTTTTTCTATAGCAACAAAAACAATAAAATATCTAGGAATAAACCTAACCAAAGAAGTGAAAGACTTGTATACTGAAAATTATGAGTCACTACTCAAAGAAATTGAAAAAGACACAAAGAAGTGGAAAGATATTCCATGCTCATGGGTTGGAAGAATTAACATCATCAAAATGAATATATTACCCAGAGCCATCTACAAATTTAATGCTATCCCCATCAAGATCCCAAGCACATTTTTTAGGAGAATAGAACAAATGCTACAAATGTTTATCTGGAACCAGAAAAGACCTAGAATTGCCAAAACAATCTTGAGAAAAAAGAACAGAACCGGAGGCATCACACTGCCAGATCTCAAACTATATTATAGGGCCATTGTCATCAAAACTGCTTGGTACTGGAACATGAACAGACACACTGACCAGTGGAATAGAATTGAGAGCCCAGAAATGAGGCCCCACACCTATGGACATCTAATCTTTGACAAAGGGGCCCAGACTATTACATGGGGAAAGCAGAGTCTCTTCAACAAATGGTGTTGGAAACAATGGGTTGAAACATGCAGAAGAATGAAGCTGAATCACTGTATTTCACCAAATACAAAAGTAAATTCCAAGTGGATCAAGGACTTGGATGTTAGACCAGAAACTATCAGATACTTAGAGGAAAATATTGGAAGAACTTTTTTCCGCATAAATTTTAAAGACATTTTCAATGAAACGAATCCAATTACAAGGAAGGCTAAGGCAAGTATAAACCTATGGGACTACATCAAATTAAAAAGCTTCTTCACAGCAAAAGAAACCACTACCCAAATCAAGAGACCCCTCACAGAATGGGAGAAGATCTTTACATGCCATACATCAGATAAGAGTTTAATAACCAACATATATAAAGAGCTTACCAGACTCAACAACAAGACAACAAATAACCCCATCCAAAAATGGGGGGAGGAATTGGACAGAATATTCACCACAGAAGAGATCCAAAAGGCCGAGAAACACATGAAAAAATGCTCCAAGTCTCTCATTGTCAGAGAAATGCAAATCAAGACAACAATGAGATATCACTTCACTCCTGTGAGAATGTCACACATCAGAAAAGGTAACAGCAGCAAATGCTGGAGAGGGTGTGGGGTCAAAGGAACCCTCCTACACTGCTGGTGGGAATGTCAATTGGTCCAACCTCTGTGGAGAACAGTCTGGAGAACTCTCAGAAGGCTAGAAATGGACCTACCCTATGACCCTGCAATTCCCCTCCTGGGGATATATCCTAAGGAACCCAACACATCCATCCAAAAAGATCTGTGTACACATATGTTCTTGGCAGCACAATTTGTAATAGCCAAAACCTGGAAGCAACCCAGGTGTCCAACAACAGATGAGTGGCTGAGCAAGTTGTGGTATATATACACAATGGAATACTACTCAGCTGTAAAAAATGGTGACTTCACTGTTTTCAGCCGATCTTGGATGGACCTTGAAAAAATCATGTTGAGTGAAATAAGTCAGAAACAGAAGGATGAATACGGGATGATCTCACTCTCAGGCCGAAGTTGAAAAACAAGATTAGAAAAGAAAACACAAGTCGAACCTGAAATGGAATTGGAGTATTACACCAAAGTAAAAGACTCTGGGGTGGGTGGGTGGGTGGGGAGAATACAGGTCCATGAAAAATGATGAATGAAATAGTGGGGGTTGTATTGCTAAATGGGAATCTGGGGAATGTTATGCATGTAAAAAAAAAAAAAAAAAGTAGAAACGCAAAGCAGAAATTGAGTTTGGAGTATGGCACCAAAGTAAGAAAGCAGAAGTATACTAGAGTTTGCAGTGAGTACCTCCCTAACACTTCCTATCCACTTTTCCAAGCTTTGGGTCCATGATTGCTCAACAATTTGTTTGGCTTTGTATGTTAACTCTCTTTTTAGTCACCAGGTTCCAGGTGTCATCAGGATGCCGGCCAGACTTCCCTGGATTGAAGACACCACCAATGTGTCCTGGAGCTCAGCTTCCCCAGAGACCCATCCTACTAGGGAAAGAGAGAGGCAGACTGGGAGTATGGACCGACCAGTCAACGCCCATGTTCAGCGAGGAAGCAATTACAGAAGCCAGACCTTCTACCTTCTGCAACCCTCAATGACCCTGGGTCCATGCTCCCAGAGGGATAGAGAATGGGAAAGCTATCGGGGGAGGGGGTGGGATATGGAGATTGGGCGGTGGGAATTGTGTGGAGTTGTACCCCTCCTAAAATAAAAAATAAAATAAAATAAAGTAAAAAAAAAAAATAAATAAAGTGAAAGGATGGAAAACTATCATTCAAGCCAATGGCCCACAACAAAGGGCAGGAACAGCTATTCTCATATCTGACATGATAGACTTTAAAATAGATAAGATTAAAAAAGATAGGAATGGACACTACTTAATGCTCAGAGGATCAGTCAATCAAGAGGACTTAACAATTATTAATATCTGTGCACCCAATGAGAAGCCATCTAAATACATCAAACTTCTACTGAAAGAGCTACAGCAATATATTAACAGTAACACAATCATAGTAGGGGACTTCAACACCCCACTATCTCAACTTGACAGATCATCCAGGAAGAAAATCAGTAAAGACATAAGGGAGCTAAATGAAGAGATAGATAAACTAGAACTATTGGACATTTTCAGAGTCATTCATCCCAAGAAACTGGAATACACATTTTACTCAAATCCACATGGATCATTCTCAAGGATAGACCATATGTTAGGCCACAAAGACAGCATCAGCCAATTCAAGAGCATTGAAATCATCCCAAGCATCTTCTCAGACCACAGTGGAATTAAACTAACACTTAACAATCAACAAAAGATTAGTAACAGTCCCAAAATGTGGAAGCTCAACAGTACACTTCTTAACAACTTCTGGGTCAAAGAGGAAATCAAGGAAGAAATCAATATGTTTCGAGAGTTCAATGAAAATTAAGACACAAGCTATCAAAATATTTGGGACACAGCTAAAGCAGTCCTAAGAGGGAAGTTCATAGCTATACAAGCACACATTAGGAAACAAGAAAAGGCACAAATAAACAGCCTGATTGCACATCTCAAAGACCTAGAAGAAGAACAACAAAGGAATCCTAAAGCAACCAGAAGGACAGAAATTACTAAAGTTAGGGCAGAAATAAATAACATTGAGAATAGGAAAACCAAACAAAAATCAATGAAAGTAAATGTTGGTTCTTCGAAAGAGTAAACAAAATCGACAAACCTTTAGCCAGACTCACAAAACAAAAAAGGGAGAAGACCCAAATAAATCGGATAGTAAATGAAAGAGGAGAAATCACAACAGACACTGCAGAAATTCAACATATCATGCGAGGCTTCTATGAACAACTATATGCCACCAAGCTAGAGAACCTGGAAGAAATGGATGATTTCCTAGATACCTACCAACTTCCAAAACTAAGTAAAGAGGAAGTGGATAACATGAACAGGCCCATCACAGCTAATGAAATTGAAACAGTTATCAAAAATCTTCCCAAAAATAAAAGTCCTGGACCAGATGGTTTTACAAATGAATTCTACAAAACTTTCAAAGAACAACTAATACCTCTACTTTTAAAAGTCTTCCAGAAGATTGAAGACACTGGAATACTCCCTGCCAGCTTCTATGAAGCCAACATCACCCTGATACCAAAAGCAGACAGGGACACAACAAGAAAAGAAAACTACAGACCAATATCTCTGATGAACATAGATGTGAAAATATTGAACAAAATTCTAGCCAACCGGATACAGCAATATATCAAAAAGATTGTTCATCATGACCAAGTGGGGTTTATCCCAGGCATGCAAGGTTGGTTTAATATACGTAAATCAATCAATGTGATCCACCACATCAACAAAAGCAAGACCAAAAACCACATGGTCATATCAATAGATGCAGAGAAAGCCTTTGACAAAATACAACATCCCTTTATGATTAAAACACTACAAAAAATGGGAATAGATGGAAAATTCCTGAAGATAGTGGAGTCTATATATAGCAAACCTACAGCCAACATCATATTCAACGGTGAAAAACTGGAAGCATTTCCACTCAGATCAGATACTAGACAGGGCTGCCCACTATCACCATTACTATTCAACATAGTGTTGGAAGTTCTTGCCATAGCAATCAGGCAGGAGCAAGGAATTAAACGCATACAGATTGGAAGAGAAGAAGTCAAACTCTCCTTATTTGCAGATGACACAATAGTATACATGGAAAAACCTAAGGGATCCAGCAAGAAGCTTTTGGAAATCATCAGGCAATACAGTAATGTGTCAGGCTATAAAATTAACATTCAAAAGTCAGTGGCATTCCTCTATGCAAACACTAAGTTAGAAGAAATTGGAATCCAGAAATCAGTTCCTTTTTCTATAGCAACAAAAACAATAAAATATCTAGGAGGAAACCTAACCAAAGAAGTGAAAGACTTGTATACTGAAAATTATGAGTCACTACTCAAAGAAATTGAAAAAGACACAAAGAAGTGGAAAGATATTACATGTTCATGGGTTGGAAGAATTAACATCATCAAAATGAATCTATTACCCAGAGCCATCTACAGATTTAATGCTATCCCCATCAAGATCCCAAGCACATTTTTTAGGAGAATAGAAAAAATGCTACAAATGTTTATCTGGAACCAGAAAAGACCTAGAATTGCCAAAACAATCTTGAGAAAAAAGAACAGAACCGGAGGCATCACACTTCCAGATCTCAAACTGTATTATAGAGCCATTGTCATCAAAACTGCTTGGTACTGGAACATGAACAGACACACTGACCAGTGGAATAGAATTGAGAGCCCAGAAATGAGGCCCCACACCTATGGACATCTAATCTTTGACAAAGGGGCCCAGACTATTACATGGGGAAAGCAGAGTCTCTTCAACAAATGGTGTTGGAAACAATGGGTTGAAACATGCAGAAGAATGAAACTGAATCACTGTATTTCACCAAATACAAAAGTAAATTCCAAGTGGATCAAGGACTTGGATGTTAGACCAGAAACTATCAGATACTTAGAGGAAAATATTGGCAGAACTTTTTTCCGCATAAATTTTAAAGACATTTTCAATGAAACGAATCCAATTACAAGGAAGACTAAGGCAAGTATAAACCTATGGGACTACATCAAATTAAAAAGCTTCTTGACAGCAAAAGAAACCACTACCCAAATCAAGAGACCCCTCACAGAATGGGAGAAGATCTTTACATGCCATATATCAGATAAGAGTTTAATAACCAACATATATAAAGAGCTTGCCAGACTCAACAAGACAACAAATAACCCCATCCAAAAATGGGGGGAGGACTTGGACAGAATATTCACCACAGAAGAGATCCAAAAGGCCGAGAAACACATGAAAAAATGCTCCAAGTCTCTAATTGTCAGAGAAATGCAAATCAAGACTACAATGAGATATCACTTCACTCCTGTGAGAATGTCACACATCAGAAAAGGTAACAGCAGCAAATGCTGGAGAGGGTGTGGGGTCAAAGGAACTGCACTGCTGGTGGGAATGTCAATTGGTCCAATCTCTGTGGAGAACATTCTGGAGAACTCTCAGAAGGCTAGAAATGGACCTACCCTATGACCCTGCAATTCCTCTCCAGGGGATATATCCTAAGGAACCCAACACATACATCCAAAAAGATCTGTGTACACATATGTTCTTGGCAGCATAATTTGTAATAGCCAAAACCTGGAAGCAACCCAGGTGTCCAACAACAGATGAGTGGCTGAGCAAGTTGTGGTCTATATACACAATGGAATACTACTCAGCTATAAAAAATGGTGACTTCACTGTTTTCAGCCGATCTTGGATGGACCTTGAAAAAATCATGTTGAGTGAAATAAGCCAGAAACAGAAGGATGAATATGGGATGATCTCACTCTCAGGCCGAAGTTGAAAAACAAGATTAGAAAAGAAAACACAAGTCGAACCTGAAATGGAATTGGAGTATTACACCAAAGTAAAAGACTCTGGGGTGGGTGGGTGGGTGGGGAGAATACAGGTCCATGAAAAATGATGAATGAAATAGTGGAGGTTGTATTGTTAAATGGGAATCTGGGGAATGTTATGCATGTAAAAAAAAAAAAAAAAGAAGTAGAAACACAAAGCAGAAATTGACTGAGTTTGGAGTATGGCACCAAAGTAAGAAAGCAGAAGTATACTAGAGTTTGCAGTGAGTACCCTCCCTAACACTTCCTCTCCACTATTCCAAGCTTTGGGTCCATGATTGCTCAACAATTTGTTTGGCTTTGTATGTTAACTCTCTTTTCAGTCACCAGGTTCCAGATGCCATCAGGATGCTAGCCAGGCTTCCCTGGATTGAAGACCCCACCAATGTGTCTTGGAGCTCAGCTTCCCCAGAGACACACCCTACTAGGGAAAGAGAGAGGCAGACTGGGAGTATGGACCGACCAGTCAACGCCCATGTTCAGCGGGGAAGCAATTACGGAAGCCAGACCTTCTACCTTCTGCAACCCACAATGACCCTGAGTCCATGCTCCCAGCAGGATAGAGAATGGGGAAGCTACTGGGGAGGGGGTGGGATATGGAGATTGGGCGGTGGGAATTGTGTGGAGTTGTACCCCTCCTACCCTATGGTTTTGTTAAGTAATCCTTTCTTAAATAAAAAAAAATAATAAAAAAAAAGAAGTAGGAAGAATGAGGTAAAGTGGTAACAGTGATACAAGTTACAACTACCTTGTGGACCCCCCTGGCCTTGGTTGACCAAAGCCTGTAAACCTTCTTTAGTTTTATTTTGGGATAATGACTTCTTTCCTATGTCATAATACCTTTAAAAAAAATTTTAAACAGGGGGCTGGGCGGTTGCACAGTGAGTTAAGCACACATGGCGCAAAACGCAAGGACCCAGCTCAAGGATACCAATTTCGAGCCCCAGGCTTCCCACCTGCAGGGGGCTCATTTCATAGGCAGTGAATCAGGTTTGCAGGTGTCTCTCTCTCCCCTCTCTGTCTTTCCCATCTCTCTGGATTTGTCTCTGCCCTATCCAACAACAACAACAATGATAAACAACAAGGGCAACCAAAGGGAAAAAATAGCCTCCAGGAGCCGTGGATTCCTAGCGCAGGCATCCAGCCCCTTGGAGACAAAAAAAAAAAAAAAAAAAAGTTTAAACCACAGCTACAGAAATATACTCTTGTCCACTGAAAGCAGTATCCCCGTGAACCCAATTAACAAATTTACAGGTACAGTCAAGATGCTAGGTCTAAATTCCTATTAACTAGATCTCAAAATAGAACTCAGCTGTCATTCAGTTTGGCTATTTCCTGCCAGCTTGGTGGTCTGAAGCTGATCTGGTTCATGCATCTGTTTTTAGGTAGATTCTGACATTTATTTCTGACTGGACAAAGCAGCAAAGAGTCAAGACCTTTAGATTAGTGGATTTTTTCTAGGTGTATTTCAGACACATTTACATCAGACTCACTTTTTGATATAATTTCTTTCAGATTATGGGACAGTCGAGGGCTACAGGTAGCTCATGTATTTCCTGCAAAGCATCATATTCAGACCTACTGTGAGGTCAGTGAAGATGGACAGAAGTGTATTTCCTGCAGCAATGGCTTTGGAGGAGAAGGCTGTGAAGCCACGGTGAGAAACTGTGTGTGGTCCAAATGACTTGTTAATAAAGCAATTACTTTGTTCTTATGCCTATTCAAGTAGGCTCTCCTAAGTCCTCAGGCTTGCTTTGTTCCAAGAGTATTCCAGATGCTTCTTTCAATAAATGTTTATTACACAATAGAACATAATTTATGTGGTAGGGTGTATACCTTGCATTTGTATGACCTGGGTTTAAACCCTGGCATCACATGGGAGTGCCATGGCATTGGAGGGCTCTGGTGAAAAAGTTGACCTAGCAACAGTAAAATCATATATGCATAAGATCCTAGCTGTAAATATATATATATCCTAGCTGAATATATATGTATATAATATATATATTATATACATATATATTATATACATATAACAATATATATGTATATAATGCATACATTTATGGAGGTAGCTCACTCAGTAGAGCACATGCTTTATATTACATGAGATCTTTGGTTCTAGCCCCAGCACTACCTGGTAACACTATGGATAACACTAGAGGAGATCCATGGATGGTAGAGCAATACTAGATTGTATCCCCCCTCCAGTGTCTCTCTTATTAAAATATTTTCTTATTATCTATATTTATCTGGGCTAGAGACTGAGAAATTGAGAGGGTAGGAGAGGTAGAGAGGAAGAAAGACAGAGAGATACCTGCAACACTGCTTCACCACGTGCAAAACTTTCCCCTTGTAGATTGGGACCAAGGGCTCAAACTTGAGTCCTTGTGCATTGTAACATGTGTGCTCAACCAGGTGCACCACTGCACCAGCCCCCTGTGTCTCTCTTTAAATAAAAAATGAAAAAGTTCCACTTTGGTATCACAGATGTGAAAAGACCTTAGTTCATTCCCTGCTGTTCCATTTAATTCCAGGGCTCTATCCACCACTCCACCTCTTGGACCACACTAATGTTTCATTTAAAAAAATAATTATTATAATAAGGGCCAGGTGGTAGCATACTTGGTAGAGTGCACATATTTTAGTATGCAAGGACCCGTGTTCAAACCCATGGTTCCCACCTGCATGGGGGAAGCTATACAGGCAGTGAAACAGTGCTACAGGTATCTTTTTCTCTCTCCCTCCCCTTTCAATTTGTGTGTCTAGCCCAGATAAACAAACAAACAAACAAATAAATAAAATACTTAAAATGATAATATGCCAAAAGATAGCCTGCCTGCTAGAGGGCATACTTTACCATTTAGACCCTGGCCATCACAGAATATCTGCACAGGGGAAGCTTTACAAGTGGTGGAGTAGTGATTTGGTATCTCTTCTTCTCTTTCTGTCTTGCTATCTCTCATATTCTATATTAAAAAAAAAGTTCATCAGGAGCAATGGAGTCATGCAGGCTTGAAACTTCAGTAAGAACCCTGGTCACAAATATATGTGTCAGGATATGTGAGGAGGTAACACAGTAAACTTGCAAGCATGAGTTCCTAAGTTCGATCCCTGGCACTGTAATGCCAGAGTACAGTTTTGTCTTCTCACAATCTCTCAATAATAAAATATAAAATCTTATTTTTTTAAGTAGCCTGGAATGTGGCAAAATGGGTAAGCATGTGGTCTCAAGTTTGATCCCCAGAATCATATATGCCAGACTGATGTTCCTTTCTCTTCCTTTCCCTTTCTACCTCTCTAATAAACAAATTAATGAATAAGTATTTTTAAAATAATTAATGAAAAAATAATTAGCCTAGGACTCTCTGAAGTGGTCATAGAAAAAAAGATGGTAATGAGTGAAGTTAGGGAGGTGCTAAATACAAAACAAGCCTCTCGTGTTGGGCTGTTAGAAAAGTCATGATGTAGTTTTCTTTTTTTTTAAATTATTTATTTCTTTATTTTTCCTTTTGTCGCCCTTGTTTTTTATTGTTGTAGTTATTGGTGTCGTTCTTGTTAGATAGTACAGAGAGAAATGTAGAGATGAGGGGAAGACAGAGAGGGGGAGAGAAAGATAGACACCTGCAGACCTGCTTCACCGCCTGTGAAGCGACTCCCCTGCAGGTAGGGAGCCGGGGGGGCTCGAATCGGGATCCTTAAGCCAGTCCTCTCACTTCGCGCCACGTGCACTTAACCCTCTGCGCAACCACCAGACTCCCTCTTATGTATTTCTATACAAAAATATGTCATTGACTTCTGACAGTCTAGTAGATGCTAGTCTTCATGTACCAAGGTTCAGCATCTAGGCATTCTGTCAAAATGTCTGCATCCATACTTTTGAGAAGGTACAGCCAAAGAGGCTGCAGAACAGGATGTTTAAAAGAAAAGCTTTTTAGCATCAGGACAAAAAGAGAAGGTGCTACCAAGAAACTTATATAGACCCATAGGTGCCAGGAGGCTGACATAAGGCCACTCTTAAGCTATCATAAAAATAAGGGAACTCTGGAGTCAGGCGCAGCACGTGGCGCTAAGCGCAAGGAACGGGGTAAGGATACCGGTTCAAACCCCCGGCTCCCCACCTGTAGGGGGCTTGCTTTACAGATGGTGAAGCAGGTCTGTAGGTGTCTTATCTTTCTCTCCTCCTCTCTCCCCTCCTCTCTCCATTTTTCTCTGTCCTATCTAACAAAGACGACATCAATAACAACAACAGTAATAACTACAACAACAATAAAAAGAAAGGGCAAGAAAAGGGAAAATAAATAAATACAAAAAAATTAATTAGAAAAATAAAGCAACTCAATACTGTCTCTAACACTAAGGAAGGCAAGGGTTGTTCACCAGGGTTGTTTGAGATAAAGAGGATAGTCATTGAATGGATAGATGGTTTGTTGTGAGAATGCATAGTGTGAAAATAAGGACAAGGGCTACTTGAGTAGCCATATTGGAGGGAATAAATGGATCAGGAGAGGGTGGAGAGATGGGTACCAAAGCATGATGTATGCATGGAGCTTGAGAAATATAGATGTGTGAGTTGGTCCATGTCATTACTTTGTAGTTGTGGGACCTGAGGCAAACACGGAACAGAATATGTGAATATAAGGGGCATTTCCAGACCGTTGCATCCTGTGTCTTTCTACCAAGAGTGTTGTCCTTGGTGCCTGCAATTGCTACCTCATCACATGATTGCAAGGTGAAGGTTTGGAGCCAAGATAATGGAGGTAAGAAGCATATTGTTAGAAACAAACCCTATTGTTAGTCCTCCTAAAAAATACATGAAGTTGTCCCCAGCTCCCTACATGAAGGGGTCACTTCACAAGCAGTGAAGCAGGTCTGCAGGTGTCTCTCTCTTTCTCCCTTTCTGTTTCCTCCTCCTCTCTCAATTTCTCTCTGTTCTATCCAATAATAAAAAAAAAGGTCTGTTGTAGCAATGGATTCATAGTATAGGCACTGAGACCCAGCAACAACCCTGGAAGCAAAAAAAAAAAAAAAAAATACTGAAGTTGTTATGGAGGCTCTGAAGTCTCAGGTTCAATCACCCACACTAACATAATCCGGAAATGTACAGTTCTTTGGAAAAAAAATACATGAAGTCCTAGAGATTTCCTTAAAACTTTTTCTTTCCATTTCTCAACAGATAAAGTCACCTATATCCTAGCACTTTCCAGTCATTAAAATATAACACAAGAGATAATGTCTTTGTTCAGTAACTGGCTAGAAGCTGTCACCATGTTATACAGATTCATTCCAGAGAGCTCAATGTATTTGGCTCTTATATTATTCTGCCTGATATTGCTCATAAGGTTTCAACTTGGGCTTTTTGGATAAAATAACAACAGTTAATACTTTTTAAAATCTTTCTTTATTTATTGGATAGAGACAGCCAGAAATCAAGAGGGAAGGGGGTAGATAGAGAGGAAGAGAGACAGAGAGACACCTGCAGCACTGCTTCACCACTCCTGAAGCTTTCCCTCTGCAAGTGGGGACTGGGGACTCGAACCTGGGTCCTTGCGCATTGTAACGTGCACTCAATCAGGTACGCCGCCACCTGGCCCCAACAAAAATTAACACTTTAAAATCCACTTTTCATGGGCCAGCAGGCGGCTCATCAATAGAGTGCACACGTCACCAGGCATGAGGACCCTTGAAATAACTAGGAGAGGGGGCAGAGAAAAAAAAGAGCATGAACAGAACATAGAAAGCTTCCATCTAGCCAGTGGGGATTAAACCAAAACCCTGCAGGCAGATCGTGAAGGTAGCAAGCTTCCATCTAACCAGTGCATATTAAACCAATACCCTGCAGGCAGGGCAGGTCTCAGGCAAAACAGTGATTATGTAAATAGACCACAACATCAAGCAATGCAGCAGACCTGGCGTAATGAACAACAGACCCTGGTTTGAGCCGCAGTCCATCACATAGGAGCACCTTTAGGGAGGAAGCTTCAAAAGGGAGTGTGGAGATGTTGTGGTGTTTCTTCTCTCTTATGTATTGCTACTTCTCTCTCTGGAAAAAAAAAAAAAAGAATGGCTTCTGGGAGTTGTAGAGTGGTGTCGACACTGAGCACCTGGAACAACTCTGGTGGCAATAACTATATATATGTTCATTTGTCAGGGTCTAAAATTAGCCCCATTTGAGGGTGAGGTGGAGAAAGGATAGTGACATAAAGACTTCATCTTATTTTAACATGCAACAAAGGTTTGAGATTATAGTGAGATCATGACCCTTCAAAGCACGAGGTAAAAAGATGTTGTAGGGAGGGCCCAGGTGGTGACTCACCTGGTTGAGTGCTCAAGGAACTGGGTTCTAACTCTCAGTCCTCACCTGCAGGGAGAAAGCTTTGCAGATGTCTTTCTCACTCCCTCTCTATCTTCTCCTCCTTATCTTGATTTCTGTCTGTCTCTATCAAATAAATAAATAAAATATTTTAAAAATATGTTTTAGGGAACACAACTCCGTAGGGTCCTTTATGAAGTGGTGTGCTGGGTCATAGTAAGAGTACTTACACAATAAATATTGGCAAATGCTATGAATAAAGATTGCTGGGTTTCCTCTTATCAGAAAGCTGATTTGCCAGAATCCAACATGGCACATTGCATCCTCTATGCTCTTCTGTCTTAGATACAAAATTCTGCCACAACAGGAAAACTATTAATTTAGAGACCCTCAAGCTGGCCCATACCCCTAACAATAGTTTTACAGAAATTTGCTTCCCAGTAAGGGAGGTAGGATGTCCCCTCAGGAAACTATGTCCACTTTAATTGGCGGTCATAGTCTGAGGCACATAAGCCAGGCTTTCACAGTAAGGGCAACTCTGCCATCCCCCACCTGTAGCTGCCTTTTCTACATGTCCAGGTGTAACTGTTTTAAGTAATAAGGAAAGCAGATACTTTAGAGTCAGTGTTCACAGATTTGTGGTCAGGGACAATAACATCTGAAAGTGCCACCCTACCCAAGAGGGATGTGTCTTACTGTTGTTAAAAATGTAGTCTGTGAGGGGGGCAAGCACTGGTGGACCCAGTTGAGCTCACATGTTAGCATGCACAAGGACCTGTGTTTAAGCCCCCACTCTTCATCTGCAAGGCAGAAGCTCCAGGAGTGGTGAAGCAGTGCTGCAGGTATCTCTCTGTCACTCTGTCTCCTTAATTTCTCTGTCTCTATCCAATAAATATTTTTTAAATTTTGTTTATAAAAAGGAAGCACTGATAAAAACCACAGGATAAGAGAGGTACAACTCCACACAGTTCCCACCATCAAAACTCTGTATCCCATTCCCTCCCCTGATAGCTTTCCTATTGTTTATCCCTCTGGGAGTATGGACCCAAGGTCATTATGAGGTGAAGAAGGTGGAAGGTCTGGCTTCTGCAATTGCTTCCCCGCTGTTGACAGGTCAATCCATACTCCCAGCCTGCCTCTCTCTTTCCCTAGTGGGGCGGGGCTCTGGGGAAGCAGGTCTCCAGGATACATTGGTGAGGTTGTCTGCCCAGGGAAGTCCGGTTAGCATCATGTTAGCTTCTAGAACCTGGTGACTGAAAAAAGAGTTAACATATCAATACAAACAAATTGCTGACTAATCATGAACCTAAAGGCTGGAATAGTTCAGATGAAGATTTGGGGGTAGATAGTAGGCCTATTTTAGTTATATTCCAAAGGGCCCATGACTATACCAGTTTTTTTTTTTTTTTTTCCTGACCCTGACATCTGATATGCAGGTAGATCCAAGTTATTGTCTGGGGAGATGATGTCATGGCTGGAAAAAGGACCAGAAAGCTACATCAGGGAAGATAAATATTTTTTTTTAAAGAGAGAGATAGGGGCCAGGTGTTGGTGCATCTGGTTGAGTGCACATGTTGCAATGCACAAGGACCCAGGTTCGAGCCCCCATCCCCCACCTGCAGGGGGAAAGCTTTGCGAATGGTGAAGCAGGGTTGCAGGTGTCTTTCTGTCTCTTTCCCTCTCTGTCTCCCCCTTCCTCTTGATTTATGACTGTCTCTATCCAATAAATAAATAAAGATAATTTTTTTTAAAAAAAGAGAGAAAGATAGAGAGGGAGAGCAACAGAGAGACACCTGCAGCACTGCTTTACCACTCATGAAGCTTTCCCCCTGCAGGTGGAACTGGGAGCTTGAACCCAGGCCCTTGCACATTGTACACTATAACATATGCTTTCCCATGTGTACTACTGCCCATCCCCTCCCTCTCTACCTCTCCCCTCCCTCTCAATTTCTTTCTGCCCTAGCCAATTAAAAAATATAACAATAATAATAATAAGAAGAAGAAGGACAAATGCAGTCTGTGAAATGCAAAT
The DNA here is from genome assembly GCF_950295315.1 of Erinaceus europaeus. Taxonomy (NCBI): domain Eukaryota; kingdom Metazoa; phylum Chordata; class Mammalia; order Eulipotyphla; family Erinaceidae; genus Erinaceus; species Erinaceus europaeus. The sequence goes on along the minus strand of NC_080171.1, from coordinate 81,610,959 downwards.
AAAGGGAGAGGGGGTTAGCTGAAGCCCCTAGACTGCCCCTTGACAGATTCTCCCTACCTCTGCCCTCCCCCCTTTTTTGGAAGTAACATTTTATCCTTTACAGTCCACTGTATTTTTTTTTTTCATAAGAGAAAGGCCAGAACACTTCTCAACTATGGCATATTTGGTGCTGGGGATCTAATTTAAGGCCTCAGGAATGCAAATTTTGTTCTTTACAACTAGTTGTACACACACATACACACATACACACACACCTAAAATGGCCTTCTAGGTGAGACCCCAATGATCTGAATGTACTACTAGGTATTGTATAACCTGTTTGACCATCTGCCATTCTCTTGCTATCTTGGAATTCATCCAATTACTGACACTCCTGATTTTTTTTTACATTGCTCTACGACATGTGGTGATGCCTCCCTCAGCTGGGTAAATACCTACAGCAAATGTTTTGTTTATATGTCTTTCTCAAACAATGTCCTGGTTTAACCTGCTGGTCTCTCCTTCCTCCCTCAGCTTGCCTTTTCACCTTGTCTCTTGATGGATCAGGACCTTTGACTTCCCTAGCTGTTGGTGATATCCTCTCCTTACTGTGTGCAAGTTTCAACAGAGGTATTCACTTACTCAGAGTGGACCACAGCCAAGGGCTGGAGCTGCAGGAAGTGGCAACATTCTGAGCCCAAGAGATATTCCTTAGACAATAGCAAACTATGGATCCTCCTCAGCATGACTGTGTGCTTTTCCATATTATCTTGTGGGGAGATATTGTGGGTGATATTCTTCAATTAGGTCTGCTTAGAAGGTATCTCAGTATTAGAAGTCAGTTTTTATTGCAGTGGTTCAAAATCAGGTGCAGGGATTGTGCAGTGGAGCACCGGGTTAAGCATACATAGTACAAAATCAGGTATAGAATTTTGAAACATGGACTAAGCATAAAATTCTCACTCTAGATTAACTCCAAATGCAGTTAAGTGAGCTTTTGCAACTGCTCTTCAAAAGTAAATTTTATGGTTCAAAATGATGATGTAGGTATAAGAATGACAGGTATTAGTCTGTGAAAGTTAGAAGTCTTGAAGATGCCATCCCAAGGAAAAAGCAATTCTGGAAAAGGGGAGGGGAAGCAACCTGTGGAAGTAGCAATACTGTTAAGACTCAGGATCCCAAGGTAAAGGCCCACATTTGCTGTGGCAAAAACTTGGAGAAATCATGAAATCCATGGGAAAAGTCTGGAGTGCGGTACTATGAAGTGACCACTGAATATAGTGAAGATAAAACCAGGCAAGGAGGTGACTTGGGTTAGATGATCAAAGTGTTATTGGTGAGACCATTTTAAGATGCTGCATTTGTCTTGCCTGTAATTGGGCTGGATAAACTTGTGTTTACAAAGTCTCTAGTAAAGACAAAATTTGGATATCATTATTATGGTTGGGGTGATAAAAATGTGTGAAAGATAGGAAAAGGGAAAGTGGAGGAATGGAGAGAAATTCTGTTTTGGCTGCCTCAAAATTATTGAGATAGAAAAGAATAGTGCAGCTCCACAGAAGAAATGGACTGTAGACTTGAAGACTATATATATGAAATTCATTTTATTTTTTAGAGATATGCAGAGAGAGACACACACAGAGAGAAACACCAGAGCACTGATCAGCTCTGGCTTATGGTGGTGCAGGGGGTTGAACCTGGGACTTTGGAGCCTCAGGCATGAGAGTCTGCATAACTATTATGCTATTTCCCCCACCCTGGACTGTAGACTTGAGAATAAGCTCCAGGAAGAATACATTTCCCACCATGTGAAGAATTAAAGTGAGAGCTAGAAAGCAAAGAACCTTGGTTTCTACACAAAATCACAAGAGTGGGAGGTGGCTAAGCCCTACCTGTGCTTGGCGCTTTCTCTATTAATGGCAAGGCTAACAACCTCAGGGCTTTGCCCAGAATTATAGGAGCCATCAAGACTATTCCATAGAGAAGAAAATGGAAGAACTGGGAGATTGTTCACCTGGTAAAGCATGTACTTAATCAAATGTGAAAGGATCCAGACTCAAGCCCCTGGCACCACATGGGAGCATCATGCCCTGGGGAAACTTTATGAGCACTGGAGCACTTCTGTGGTATCTCTCCTCTCTCTGCCTCTCTCCTCCATAATTAAAAGGGGGAGACCACCAAGAGTAGTGTAATTGTGCAAGTATAAAGCAAAAGAGGGGGCTGGGCGGTAACCCAGCGGGTTAAGCACACATGGTGCAAAGCACAAGGATGGCATAAGGATCCCGTTTGAGTACCCAGCTCCCCACCTACAGGTGGGTCGCTTAGCAAGTAGTGAAGCAGGTTTGCAGATGTCTATCTTTCTCTCCCCCTTTCTGTCTTCCCCTCCTCTCTCAATTCCTCTCTGTCCTATCCAACAACAACAGCTATAACAATAAACCACAACAAGGGCAACGACAAGAGCAACAAAATGGGAAAAATAGCCTCCAGGAGCAGTGGATTTGTAGTGCTGGCACCGAGGCCCAGCAAAAACCCTGGGGGCAAAAATAAAATAAAATATTGCAAAAGCAAAGAAAATGGAGAAGTTTTGAGATTAAGGCTAAAAAGTCTTCATTTGTATATTTTCTTATTTTGTTTTATATAAACTCTTGTGAATGGTCACAGCAGAACACAGTGATCTCAGGGAAAATCCTAGGGTATACTGATGTACTATAGATACTATAACTCTCTTCATTCTAGAGAGGAGACAGGCAGTAAATCAGATAATCAAAATAATATGCTGGGAGAGGGTCCTAGGGAAGATGAGTTGAAATGACTTTGCTAAAAGGAAGGTATTTATCAATAAAATTGTTTCCTTAAGCACATGTGCTTGATGTAAAAAAATTCCTTATCTGGCCTGGGAAGATAGCATAATTATGCAAAAAACTTTTATGCCTGTGTTCTGCTGTGACCATTCACAAGCTCTGAGGTTCCATGTTCAATCCCTAGCACCACTATAAGCCAGAGTTGAGCAGTACTCTGGTCTCTCTCTTTCGTTAAAATAAACATGGGAGTCAGGCGTAGCACAGCAGGTTAAGCGCAGGTGGCGCAAAGCACAAGGACCAGCTTAAGGATCCCAGTTCAAGCCCCTGGCTCCCCACCTGCAGGGGAATCGCTTCACAGGTGGTGAAGCAGGTCTGCAGGTGTCTATCTTTCTCTCCCTCTCACTGTCTTCCACTCCTCTCTCCATTTCTCTCTGTCCTATCCAACAATAATGACAGCAATAACAACAATGATAAACAACAAGGGCAACAAAAGGGAAAATAAGTAAATAGAAAAAAAATTTTTTTAACTTTAAAAAATTGTTTAATTCCTTACCTGTGCAGCTTAAATAGGATACATATAGATACGAATATTTTGTAGGGTATTTTCATTTTGCATGCCCCAATGAGGTGTTCTCAACACCTAAAATACCTTTCCAGGCTACCAAAATGCATTTATTTGCTTATTGAACACTGTAGAGACTTCCCTTTTAAAATCATATAAAGGAGGGTTGGGGAGATAATGGAGTGGTTTTGGAAAAGGCTTTATGCTTGAGGCACCAAAGGTCCCGGGTTCAACCCTCCAGCACCACCATAAGGCAAAACTGAACAGTCTCTGGTAAAAATTAATTTAAAAAATCATATAAAGGGGAGTCGGGCAGTAGTGCAGTGGGTTAAGCACAGGTAGCGCAAGCCTCAAGGACAGGCGTAAGGATCCCGGTTCGAGCCCCTGGCTCCCCACATGCAGGGGAGTCACTTCACAAGCGGTGAAGCAGGTCTGCAAGTGTTTTTCTTTCTCTCCCCCTCTCTGTCTTTCCCTCCTCTCTCCATTTCTCTGTCCTATCCAACAACAACGACAACAATAATAACTACAATAATAAAAAGCAGCAAGGGCAACAAAAGGGAATAAATAAATATATTTTAAAAATCATATAAAGGAATTCCCCAGAGATAGTTGATTTTCTTCCCCAAAAGTCTATAAGATATGCTTGGAAATTTAAAGAAAGTTATGTGTTTACTTATGTATTTACAACTTTCATATATAGCTGCCCCCCCCCACTACCACCTCCTTCTAGTTGCCCCTTGATTTTTGTCCTGGGATTGGTTCCAGGACCCTGTTGATACCAAAATCTGCAAATTCTCAAGGACCTTATATAAATTAGTTCAATAAATACATAACATTTATATATCACCTATGAACATTGTCTCATGTCTTAGCAACTGCTATGATTTTATTTTAGTTAAATTTTTGTTGCATTAATTTTGGTTTATAACATTGTATAAGATTCAGATGTATAGTAGTCTGTGAACTGGTGGACTTGTAGACGTGAGATCCCAAATTCAATCCCTAGGGGCTGGGATATAGCACACTTCCCCTAGGTTTAAGCCTCAGTCACTAGAGGGAGCACTATGCACAAGGAGAAGTGGTGAAGCAGTGCTGTGGTGTCTCCTTTTACCCCTCTTCCTGCTCTCCTGTTTCTTTTCCCTTTTTCTCTTCCCCTTCCCCTTCCCCTTCCCTCCTCCCCCTCCCCCTCCGTCTTCTTCTTCTTCTTCTTCTTCTTCTTCTTCTTCTTCTTCTTCTTCTTCTTCTTCTTCTTCTTCTTCTTCTTCTTCTTTTCTTCTTCTTCTCCATTTTATTTATTCATTTATTTTTTACCAGAGCGCTGATCAGCTCTGGCATATGGTGGTGTAGGGGATAAAACCTGGGACTTTGAAGCCTCAGACATGAAAGTCTGTTTGCATACCCATTATGCTATCTACCCCTGACCCTCCTCCTCCTCCTTTTTTCCTACTCCCCCTCCTCCTCCTTCTTTTAACTTATTTATTTATTTTTAGATAGCAACAAAAAGGCAGAAAGGCAAAGAGAAAATGAAAGAGATAATAGCACCAGAGCTTCCTTCAATGTGGTGGGTTGTAGGCGCCTATTTGACCAAGTGAGCTATTTGACTGGCCCTTTCCCTCTCTGTTTCTACCTGTAATTGAAAGGAAGTGGTGGTGGGGACTGCTGGGAGTGATGCCCCAGTGGCAAATAAATAGATCAGATGTTCAGCATGTTTATATACTACATCATGATCATCACCAAAAATTCATTTTCCATTCATCACCATAATTCAACCCCTTTGCCCATTTCACCCTCCCATTTCTCTTGCCTCTGGTGACCACAAATCTGTTCTCTGTAAGTTTGCTTTTGGAGCCCTGTGGTGGTGCTCCTGGTTGAGTGTACTATTACAGTGTGCAAGGACCTGAGTTCAAGCCTCTAGTCCCCACCTGCATAGGGGAAGCTTCATGAGTGGTGAAACAATGCTATAGATCTCTCTCTCTCTCTCCCTCATTATTATTAACCAGAGTACACTGCTCAGCCTTGGTGCTGGGGATTGAACCTGGAACCTTGGAACCTCAGGCATGAGAATCTGTTTGCATAACCATTATGCTATCTACTACCACTCTTCTCTCCCCTTTTTAATATCCCTTCTCAATCTCTGCCTCTACCCAAAATAAATGAAAATCTTTTTTCAAAGTTTATTTTTGTTTTTCTTATAAACTTTGAATTATATAAGATCAAATACTTATAATCTTGTTATATATTTTAGATAATAATGTGATTACTTATAATGTCAAATGCAATGTAAATATTTTTACACTATATTGTTTAGGAAATAGTGACTATGTATGTTTCAGCATAGGTCTCATTAGTTAGGACTCACCTAATTAATGCTTGGTTGAATACATGGATGTGGATTCCCTGAATACAGAGGACCAGCCATTTATTTAAGGAAGATGAGTGATAATTATTAATGGCTTTCGTTTGCAATTTGACATGGGAATTACAAGTATAGAACTCAATTTCTTTTGGTGTTTTTAATTTTTAACACCTAGGAAAAGAAACTGAACATTTTTTAATGCCTTTGGTAAGTGTAATTATTGAAGAACAGAACTGACTGCCAGTTGAAACTGGCACTTCTTGGCACAGTCTGCCCAACTAGGATCATATTTCCATCAAGGCACAGATGTGAAAGTCAGTTCTTGTCAATGGACTATGAGGGGAAGTATTGTATCTAACTCCTACGTTTTTAATGTGTTAGTTCAGTATTGTCCCTTCGGGTCCCTTCACTAGCTGCAATGCAGGTTTCCAGTAGCAACTTCTGTTGAGGACATAATGATGGAACAACTAAAGAGAAGGAATTTGGGGCCCTGAGTAACCTTGATGAGCTGAGCTGCTCCATTAGTCAGACCAGCTGGACTGTGACCTGAGAAAGAACTGACCTTCATTCTTTAAGCCACTGCTTATCTTTAAACTTGTGATTTATGTAAAACAGTTATAAACAGTTTCAGGCATCTTAAGTTTATTGCTCATTGCAGTACACAGACTGAACACAGTCTCCTAACTTTTATCTACCCCTCCAGTTCTGTCTGTGAAGGAATTAGTAAAAACACGAATTGGGGAGTCCGGCAGTAGCGCAGCGGGTTAGTGGCACAAAGCACAAGGACTGGCGTTAGGATCTGGGTCCCCACCTGCAGGGGAGTTGCTTCACAAGTGGTGAAGTAGGTCTGTAGGTGTCTATGTTTCTCTCCCCCTCTCTGTCTTCCCCTCCTCTCTCTATTTCTCTCTGTACTATCCAACAATGATGACATCAATAATAACTACAATAAAACAAGGGCAACAAAAGGGAATGAATAAATATTAAAACAACAACAAAAATATGAATTGGTTTTATCAGTGCTTTATGTAAATCTGTCGTTATGGTAGATGAGAAATGTGGCCACCCATTTCTCCCACCCTTGAATTTAGAACTCTTTGCAGTAGGACTTATCAAGAAGTAAGGTCAGTTTCTCCTCTCTGCTCAAATTTGCACTGGTCTTTTGAGTTGATTTGACCAACAAATGCAGAGGAGTGGACACCATTCTAGAATGCTACTCTGGGATCTCCTTGCAAGGGAGATGACCTAAGCCACAGAAGGAAAACCAAGAACCACCAAAAAATATCAGATAAGTTCACCTGGGACCTTCCAGTCTAGTCAAATTTCCAACTGAGAGGAAATTAGAAAAAAAGCTGCTCAACTGTCTTACATAATCATGAGAAATAATGAATTATTTTCAAACACTTAGGTTTTGGAATGGCTTACTGTAAAGGCCTAAATTATTAGTAGATTTCTGTGTAACAAGTACGCAATTTAATTTTTGGTCAGGTATCTTTTTCTCAGTGTTTATGAGACTGAATCATAATTGTGCATGCTGTTAATATCATTACTTCCCATTGCTGTATGGTATGTGTAAAAATATAATTTGCCCACTGAAAATTGGATAGTGAGGGAGCAGCCGGCTGGTGGGAGGAGCCATTAGGTGGAGCAGAGCTGCTGGTGAAGCCTGAGCACAATGACAACATCCCAGAAGCACCGAGACTTTGTGGCGGAGTCCATGGGGGAGAAGCCGGTGGGCAGCCTGGCTGGGATCGGTGAAATCCTGGGCAAGAAACTGGAGGAATGGGGCTTTGACAAGGCCCTTGGCCAGTTCCTGGTGCTGAAGAATGACGAAGACCTCTTCCAGGAGTGGCTGAAGGACATGTGCGGTGCCAATGCCAAGCAGTCCCTGGACTGCTTAGGCTGCCTCTGGGAGTGGTGTGATGCCTTCTTGTGATGCTGCCTGGGGGCCCCCAGCCCCAGCACAGAGCACTTCCTTCCTGTACTGCAGAGGAGTCACTTGCAAAGTTCACACAGTATGCAGCAGATTCTGAATAGGAGCACAGGTTTGTAGACATGCAGGCCATTTCTTCCCATCAAAACCCTCTGCTTTCAAAGAGATAGCAGGGTGGAGGTAGGCACGAAGAATGAGAAGAGCTGGGCAGGTAGGAGGTCTTATCATCTATGGAATAAGTAGTCTAGGATAAAAATCATGGACAAAAAGTATCTCCAACCAGTTCCCTATGGATTGGAGCACAGCATTGTAGTCACTTTTGTCCTATGGGTTTGTGAAGGGATCCTGTAATTGCTTCCCCACTGAACATGGGTGTTGACTGATCGATCCATACTCCCAGTCTGCCTCTCTCTTTCCCTAGAAGGGTAAGTCTCTGGGGAAGCTGAGCTCCAGGATGCATTGGTCTTCAGTCCAGGGAAGCCTGGCCGGCATCCTGATGGCATCTGGAACCTGGTGGCTGAAAAGAGAGTTAACATACAAAGCCAAAGAAATTGTTGAAGAATCATGGACCCAAAGGATGGAATAGTGGAGATAAAGTGTTGGGGGGTACTCACTGAAAACTCCAGTGTACTACTTCTTTCAGGCATATATTTGCCCTAGTTTATGGATACCTGTGAACATATGCTCAATCTCCTGGAACCTGGTCTATATCTAGGTTTTGGGACTTTGTTAGGAAGTGAACCACCTGGGGTGGAATTAGAGAATACTGTGAAAGGAAAGGCCTCACTCGAATGATGAAGCTGAAGGGTTGTCGTTCCACACCTGAAGTCTCTGGACACAGTGAAGTGAAGCATGCTGGGGTGGCACTCGTGTTGATTAGGTTGCGATCAGCGGATGCAATATTATTTGATAAGAATTGGGAGAAGCATACAGGAAAGTGGGCTCTACCGTAGGGTCCCAGGACTGGGGGAAGATTAGGCTCTATAGTGGAGATGTGAGGTTCCTGCTGTCTTAGGGTTCGAGAAGACAATGGATAGTTACTGTTATCACATTATTTGGTTATTGGGTTAGCTTTGAAAAGTCCCTTTGTTAGACATACAATCAATTTTCCCCCTCATATTAATTAAATAGAGATTTATATTACTACAATTTAATAGGTGTGTACATAAACACCATTTCAGTGGTTGACCTTCCCCAAAGAGATAGATGTGCAGTGTTTTATCCCCTGGCATTTCTTCCGTGGTCATCTGCTTTGGACTGACACTTCCATCAGACTTACTGGTATACCTCTTGGACACTTTACACAACTTTACATCAGTTTCCCTTTATGCTGGTGGGTTTCTCAAAGACTGACTGCAGCAGTCCATGGACTTTGCAGCCAGCAGCCTTGGGGACTCTAGGCCATGCCCCCTCACCTGCACGCTCACCCCCAGAGGCAAGAAACCCCCCCTCTTTACTAGGTCCTGCCCACAGAGGCAGGAAACGCCCTTTGAGGCATGAAACATCCCCAGAGGCAAGAGATGCCCCCAGAAGCAAGTAATGCCCTTTCGCCTGCTAGACACTGCCCTTTGAGGCAGGAAACGCTCCTTCAAGCCTCCCCTTGGTATCACACTGGTTCTTGCTGCTCTCTTACTTGTTCCTCCATGTCTTCTGCCAGTTCTTTTGAAAATGCCTGTACAATATAGGTTTCTGTTCACCCCACACTCCTAATGCTTTGGCCATTAGTTAAAAAGAAAAGGGAAAATGTTGGTATGCTTCTAAATTCTGCTTATAAGACCTTTTGTTTTGATCATGACATTAGGTTTGCTTGTATTACTTACGATGTGGTCTATTTACATAATCACTGTTTTACCTGGATCCCGCCCTGCTTGCAGGGTATTGGTGTAATCCCCACTGGTTAGATGGAAGCTTTCTATGTTCTGTTTGCACTCTTTTTTTGCTCTGCCCCCTCTCCTAGTCATTTACTTTCCCTTGTCACTTCCAGTGAAGAGATGCATAAAAGGCGATATATCTAATTAATAAATGAGATACTGCTTCCCAGCTCAGCCATGAGTCCCTGGTTGTCTGTCTTCCGCCCACGAAGCTAGACCGGCAACTGGCACCCTGAACTAGGACCGGCAATCCTGACACTCTAAAACAAGATTAGGGGGTCAGGTGGTGGTGCACCTGGTTGAGCACACACATTACAGTGCACAAGGACCTAGGTTCAAGTCCCTGTTGAGGGAAAGCCTCACAATTGGTGAAGCAATGCTGCAGGTGTCTCCCTGTCTCTCTCTTTCTCTACCTCCCCCTTCCATCTAGATTTCTGGCTGTCTCTATCCAATAAATAATGATAATAAAAGTAAATTAAATAAATAAATAAATAAAACAAGCTTAGGTGCTGCATAAAGCAGAAGCAGGGGGATGTACATCCCTAGGTTAGGATTCTTTATCCTTCTTAATTCATTCCTTTTTTTTTTCTTGGTTAAAGACTCATTTTTTAAAAAAAATGTATTTATTCATTTATTGGATAGAGAAAGGGAAATTGAGAGAGAAGAGGAAGACAGGCACCTGCAGCACTGTTACAGCACACATGAAGCTTCCCTTCTACAGGTGGGGACCAGGATTTGAACTTGGATCCTTAAGCATTGTAACACATGCTCTCAGTGCTCTCAACTAGGTGTGCCACTGCCAGGCCTCCTTCCAGCCTTTGGTAGGATATCGTCAGATCTTCAAGAAGGCTTACAAACTTGAAGAAGAATGTAATCAGGATGAATCAAGGAGCATATCATTGGATTTTTTTTCTACTATACACTGTTCATTAATATATTTTTTAATCTCTTTGTAATCTTGTCACCATTAATTCATTCATTTTTGATAATCACTAAGGTTTCACCACTCTGGGAAGACTTTTTTTTTTTTCAGATAGAGTGAGACAGAGAGAGAGAGACTGAAACCATAGCACTGAAGCTGCCTCTGGTGCAGTGATGATTTGGCTGGCTGGGTCCTGGGTCTTGCACAAGGCAAAGCAGTGCACTATCCATCTATTTTTGTCAGCATCTTGTGGGGCCTTGTAAAAAATGCAAAGGAGCTTAGGAGTGACCTGAGTGTCTGTATTACTAAGAATTCCCCAGAATACTTATGCTCCTGAGACTGTCCCAGCCTGAGGATAGGCTGAAGGCAGGGTCCCTATGATGACTACATGATTACTCACAGGAGTATCTGCCCTGCTCCCTGCTCTGGCAAGGGGTGGGGAGAGGGCTTGCTAGACACTCTTTGATAAGCATCACCTTATCAAAACCTACCATCTCATTGCCTTATCTCCACCCTCCACTGATCATCCATTGCCTTCTTCCTCCCCAGATGGGTTCTTCCTGCCCCTGCACCTTCACTTTAGGCCTTGGCCAGGCTCCAGCAAACCGCATGACTCTTTGCTCAGCCAGTTCCTAGGTACTGCTTACATGAGGTACTTTTCCAGCTGGCTGACCTCCACCCCCAAGCAGAAACTAAAATTAGTTCAAGTCTCAAATTCCTGAGATACCTCACTGTCTCTCCTGGTTATATCTTCAGAAAAATTTCCACTGTTTGCAAAGAACTCCTTAGACTTGACCACCCAGAGACACTGGGATAGTATATTTGCTCACTCAACAATTAGTGACCCAGAGAAGGGTTGTGGATTTAAAAAAAATTTTTATTTATAAAATGGAAATACTGACAAGACCATAGGATGAGAGGGGTGCAATTCCACACAATTCCCACCACCAGAACCCTGTATCCCATCCCCTCCCCTGATAGCTTTCCTATTCTTTATCCCTCTGGAAGTATGGACTCAGGGTCATTATGGGGTTCAGAAGGTGGAAGGTCTGTCTTCTGCAATTGCTTCCCCACTGAACATGGGAGTTGGCAAGTTGATCCATACTCCCAGTCTGTCTCTCTCTTTTCCTACTGGGATAGGGGTCTGGGGAGGTGGGGCTCCAGGACACATTGGTGGGGACATCTGCCCAGGGAAGTCAGGTTGGCATCATGCCAACCTGGTGGCTGAAAAAAGAGTTAACATGTAAAGCAGAATAAATTGTTGACTAATCATGAACCTAGAGACAAGAATATTATAGATGAAGATTTGAGGTCTCTGTTTTGGAAAAAGCTAGTAGGTCTACTCTAGGTATATTCCAAGGAGCCCATGACTTTATTAGTTTTTGCCTGAGCCTGACAGCTAATATGCAGGTGGACCTAAGTCACGGCTTATTTTTATAGCAATGCTTGTCATGCCCTGATGGATTACTTACCTGCCTCCTCTGCTTTTTTTATGTTTTAGATTTTTCTGGCTGCAGAAAACTCAGACTAGCTTTTCAAGTGAAGTATGTATGTGTATGTGTGTGTGTGAATGAAAATACCAGTAAGCCGTTATCCAGACAAAACTACAGTAACATTTTGACTTATAATTTTATTTTACAAATCTACCTCGTTAAATATACTATTTTTTTTTTTCCTCCTCCAGGGTTATTGCTGGGCTCGGTGCCTGCACCATGAATCCACCGCTCCTGGAGGCCATTTTCCCCCCCTTTTGTTGCCCTTGTTGTAGCTTCGTTGTGGTTATTATTATTGCCCTTGTTGACGCAATTCGTTGTTGGATAGGACAGAGAGAAATGGAGAGAGGAGGGGAAGACAGAGAAGGGGAGAGAAAGATAGACACCTGCAGACCTGCTTCACCGCCTGTGAAGCGACTCCCCTGCAGGTGGGGAGCCGGGGGCTCGAACCGGGATCCTTACGCCGGTCCCTGAGCTTTGCGCCACATGCGCTTAACCCACTGCGCCACCGCCCGACCCCCTAAATGTACTATTTTATAAACTGTTTCCCCTTCTTCATTTATAGTATGTTGTGATCATTCTCACAATTCAGTAATAATTCACCTACAACACCATTTTAGGAGCTTGGAATTGAGTCAGCGTGAGGGCCTGGGCTCCCTCCCTGGCACTGCCTACAAATAAGCAAACAGATTGTTTCTCACATAACTGATGTGCTATCATTGACCTTTTATCTTCTTGACAATCATTTGTGGTTGAAATAAAGCTATGATAAACATTGTCACTCAAAAAGCAGATGGATAGTCTAATTATAACACTAATTTCTTATTAAATTAAAATTTTTTTAAAATTCCCTTTTGTTGCCCTTGTTGTTTTATTGTTGTAGTTATTATTGTTGTTGTCGTTGTTGGATAGGACAGAGAGAAATGGAGAGAGGAGGGGACGACAGAGAGGAGGAGAGAAAGATAGACACCTGCAGACCTGCTTCACCACCTGTGAAGCGACTCCCCTGCAGGTGGGGAGCCAGGGTTCAAACCAGGATCCTTATGCCGGTCCTTGTGCTTTGCGTCACCTGTGCTTAACCCGCTGCACTACAGCCCGACTCCCTCTAACACTAATTTCTGATGTGCTTTTTTTTTTTTTTCACACTAGCACACATTTCTCCAAAATCAGTTGAGCTGTGTACCCTACAGTTTAACTCAATTCTGACTCTGCCTGAAAAATAGCACTGGATCTTGCATGCTATGAATTAGGTCCTGCTAGACTGACCTCCAACATAGACCAATCTTGAGTCTCTGTTGTCAGGACTGGGAGGTAGTGCAGTGGATAAAGCATTGGACTCTCAAGCATGAGTTTCAGAGTTCAGTTCTGGCAGAACATGTGCTTCTCTTTCTTCCTATATTTCTCATTAGTAAGTAAATAAAATATTCACACACTTATGGACATATAATCTTTGACAAAGGTGCCCAGACTATTCGATGAGGAAAGAACAGACTCTTCAACAAATGGTGTTGGAAAAATTGTGTTGAAACATTCAAAAGAATCTAACTAAATCACTATATTTAACCAAACACAAAAGTAAGTCAAATGGATCAAGGACTTGGATGTTAGACCAGAAACTGTCAAATACCTAGAGGAAAATATTGGCAGAACTCTTTTCTGTCTAAATTTTAAAGACATCTTCAATGATAAAAATACAATTACAAAGACTAAATAAAAAATAAACCAATGGGACTACATCAAATTAAAAAGCTGCACAGCAAAAGAAACTACCACCCAAAGAGACCCCTTATAGAATGGGAGATCTTTATATGTCATACATCAGACAAGAGGCTAATAAACAAAATATATAAAGAGCTCACCAAACTCACAAGAAAACAAATGACCCCATCCAAAAGTGGGGAGAGGATATGAACAGAATATTCACCACAGAAGAGATCCAAAAGACCAACAAACATATGAAAATATGCTCCAAGTCATTGATTGTCAGAGAAATGCAAATAAAGACAACAATGAGATATCACTTCACTCCTGCGAGAATGTCATACATCAGAAAAGATAGCAGCAACCAATGCTGGAGAGGTTGTGGGGACAAAGGAACCCTCCTGCTCTGCTGGTGAGAATGTCAATTGGTCTAACTCCTATGGAGAGCAGTCTGGAGAACTCTCACAAAGCTATAAGTGGACCTACCCTATGACCCTGCAATTCCTCTCCTGGGGATATATCCTAAGGAACCCAACACACCCATCCAAAAGATAAGTGTATACCTATGTTCATAGCAGCACAATTTGTATTAGCCAAAACCTGGAAGCAACCCACATGTCCAACAACAGATGAGTGACTGAGTAAGTTGTGGTATATATACACAATGGAATACTACTCAGCTATTAAAAATGGTGAATTCACCTATCTACCCCATCTTGGATGGAACTTGAAGATATGTTAAGTGAGATAAGTCAGAAACAAAAGGATGACTATGGAATGATCTCACCCACAGACAGAAGATGAAAAACAAGATCAGAAAGGAAAACACTGTGCAGAACTTGGACTGGAGTTGGTGTATTACACCAAAGTAAAAGACTCTGGGGTGGGGGGAAGGTTCAGGTCCTGGAAGATGATGGCAGAGGAGGACCTAGTAGGAGTTCTATTGTTATATGGAAATGTTATGCATGTACAAACTATTGCATTTTACTGTGGACTGTAAACCATTAATCCCCCAATAAAGAAAAAAACTTTTGAGAATAATAAATAAAATATTAATTTAAAAACCAATAATATTTGAGTCCATGTTGTCACCTCTGCTCCTGACCATTATACTACAAATTGGTGGCTCCCAGTACTCCCTCCCTAGGTTTTATCATTTACTAGAATGGCTGACAAAAATCAGACAAACATTTATAATAACAGTTTATTATAAAGGATATAGATGCAAAGGTCAGATGGAAGAAATGTATAGGACAGGGTATGAGGAAAGGACTCAGAGCTTCTCCTTCTTCTTCTTCTTCTCCTCCTCCTCCTCCTCCTCCTCCTTCTTCTGCCTCCAGGGTTATTGCTGGGGCTCAGTTTTGCACCATGAATCCACTGTTCCTGGAGGCCATTTTCCCCCTTTTGTTGCCCTTGTTTTAGCCTTGTTGTGGTTATTATTGTTATTGTTGATGTCGCTCATTGTTGGATAGGACAGAGAGAAATGGAGAGAGATGGGGAAGACAGAGAAAGGAGAGAGAAAGACAGACACCTGCAGACCTGCTTCACTGCCTGTGAAGCCACTCCCCTACAGCTGGGGGCTCGAACAGGGATCCTTATGTCTGTTCTTGCGCTTTGCGCCATGTGGGCTTAACCCTCTGCACTACCCCCCGGCCCCCTGACTCGGAGCTTCTATTTCCTCTTGGAGTACTACATTCTTCACCTTTGCATTCTCACCAACCTAGAAGCTGTCTGAACCTTTTCCTTTGGACTGTTATTTTATTATTGTGGTCTGGGAGGTGGTGCAATAGATAAAGCACTGGATTCTCAAGCATGAGGTCCCAAGTTCAATCCCCGGCAGCACATGTACCAGAGTGATGTCTGGTTCTTTCTTTCTCCTCCTATCTTTCTCATTAATAGAGAAATTATTTTAAAAATATTTTATTTTATTATTATATCTTTATTTATTTATTTTTCCTTTTTGTTGCCCTTGTTGTTTATTGTCATGTCACTGTTGTTATTATTGTTGTTGTTGATGTTGGATAGGACAGAAAGAAATGGAGAGAGGAGGGTAAGACAGAGAGGGGAAGAGAAAGAAACCTGCAGACCTGCTTCACCACCTGTGAAGCGAACCCCCTGCAGGTGGGGAGCAGGGGGCTCGAATTATTATTTTAATGGTTGCTTCTTTTCATATGTATGGCTGAGGAGGCTTGGAGGTAGCTCAGTGGGTTAAGCACACATGGTGTAAAGCGCAAGGATACCAGTTGGAGGCACAGGCTTCCCACCGGCAAAGGGGTCGCTTCACAAGTGGTAAAGCAGGTCTACAGGTGTCTGTCTTTCTCTCCCCTTCTCTGTCTCCCCTTCTCTGTCCATTTCTCTCTGTCCTATCCAACAACAACAACAGCAATGACAAAAATAACAATAATGACAACAACAAGGGTAACAACAAGAGCAAAAAAATGAGAAAAATGGCCTCCAAGAGTGGTATATTTGTGGTGCAGGCACCAAGCCCCAGCAATAACCCTGGAGGAAAAAAATATGTATGTGTGGCTAATTAAAACATTGACCTCCATTGATCAAATTCAATCTCTAGTGCTTCTCCACTCCCAGTATTTGTGTCTGTGTGTGTAAGTGTGTGTGTGTGTGTGTACATACATACTTATGCTGTGCATGTGTGTGCTTGCTGGAAAATTCAAACCCTCTCATCACATGAGTCCCAAGATCAGCTCCACTGGCAGCCAGTTGCTACCCTTAGGTTACTCAAAGGCTTTCCAAAAGTTACCTCTGCAACATAATTGCTCTCATTATTACTCCTAGTAAAGTATAGTCATATAAATCACTAGTTAATTAATATGAGAGGGGAAAATTAATTGTATGTCTCGAAGTTTTTAAAACACAGACTGAGTCTTCTTAATATATATGTTGTGTATTTGATATGCGGACTCTCTCAAAAGCCTAGACCAAGTAGATCAGAGGCAACCAGTGGCACAGCTATTTACAAGACACTGGGTACTATATAGCAAACCCTAACAAAAGGACTTTTCAAACCCAATTACCAAATAATGTGATGATAACATTAACCATCCATTGTCTTTTTGAACCCTAAGACAGCAGGAACCTCACATCTCCACTATAGAGCCTATATTTCTCCCAATCCTGGAACCTTAGGATAGGGCCCACTTTCCCACATGTGTTGTATGCTTTACATTGGGTTCTAGTTCTCCCCCGCCAAGAGAATTGGATCAGTCCAGTTAGTTTTCGCGGGCCTGCTTGGCCCCGCCCCTAGGGACCCCGAGAGAGGGTTCAAAAGTGGGAGAGTTCCAGGGTTCGAGAGTTGGGGAGAGGGTTCCTGAGTTCCAGAGTAAGAGAGAGTGCTTGCGCCGCCACAAAGAGACAGCAGAGTTCTGTTTGGTGATTAGTTTGGTTTAGTTTATGAATCGTTGTTCCTGAATAAAGAAATACAGCTTCCCTGCCCAGCCGTTGTCTCCACATCTCTGTTACCCGCCCGTGAAGCTAGCCCAGCCAGCTAGAGCCAGCCCAAATTTTAACAACAAATGGCGCCCACGTGGATCTGACCTGCGCATCTCTCAGATAAGTAAAGGCAACTTGGCTACCTATGCACTATGGCCTTCTCTTCTGCTTGTGAAGAGATCTCCAAAGGCCTCTGCTCTTTCTTCATGAGACTGTTTTGCTGTTTCTGGAACATTTATCTCTGGACCACTCTGTGGTTTCCACTCACTCGGGCGAACTCAGAACAGCCAGCGGGAAGAGCCAGCGGGTGGGAGGCGAGGCACGGAGCTGCCGTTTCCACCTGGTTAAACAGCCAGCCAGCTGGCTGCGCCCAGACAACCCCGCGCACCGCGTCTGCAGCCCCGCAGCCCCGCAGCCTGCAGGAGGCCGACGCCAGCACACAAGAGCCCCAAGAGCCTGACACCAGCACGCTGGAGCCCGATGCCAGCACGCTGGAGCCCGATGCCAACACGCTAGAGCCCGATTCCACCACACAAGAGCCCAATGCCAGCATGCAGGCCAGCCTACAGGAGCCAGCTCTCCACCGCGTGGCGCAGGGCACTGGACGCGTGATCCCTCCACGCTGCTCGGCCACTGCAAACAGGGCAGTAGACATGGCAGGACCATGGGGCAGGGCCGCGGCGGCCTATCATGGCCGCCACCCCTGGGCACCTAGGCCCACACCTTCTACAAAACTGGCCTGCCTGCCCTCTTGCTATAAATTCTGGAATGATCCCGGACCTCCCGGACCCCCGGGCTCCCTGCCGAAACTGGGCACACGAGATCTCCAGCCGCCGGTCCAGTCTGAAGGCAGACAAGCTGGAGTACGCAGAGATTTGTGCAGAGATCGCAACCTGCAATTCCTAGAAGTGAAGCTGCCCAAGAGACCACCACTGGACAACGCACCCCCCCCAACAACTAAGACAGTACAGATTTAAATTCGTGTTTAAAATGACGTCTTCGTAACAAAGGTTTCTCTCCTTGTGTATTAATGACCATGTTTATGTGTATGTTTAAAGTTTGGTAAACAGTAACTTTAAGGCTAAATTCTTACTAGACAAAGTTAAATGAAAAAGGTTTTCAACGTAATTCTCATAAAGATAAAATTAACTTACATTTAAAGTCTGAGGTAAAAATTAGTTAACAATCTATGTATTTTAACTAAGTTGATCTAAACAAAAGGTTAAATAGACTTGTTGATATGTAAAACTCTCCATTACCTTCTCTATTAGAAATGGTAGATCGCACAATGGCTATGCTAATTATTCTCATGCCTGAGGTTTCCTTTCCTGCGCACGACTCCATCTTGAATGGGTATAACAAAAGGTTAAAAAGACGTTGTTGATATGTAAAAGTCTCAAATTCCTTCTCTATTAGAACATTAGATTGTGCTTTGGTTATGCTAATAACAAGTTTTGTTTCATAGTAAGTAAATTGCAGCCAGCTGCCTTTGGGACTCTAGGCCGTTCCCAGCCCCCATGCAAATGCCCGTCGAGGCAAGTACGCCCCCCAGAGGCAAGAAAGTACGCCCCCCAGAGGCAAGAAATGTTTTTTTTTAAGCTGATAAAGTTTAGCCCACAGAGGCAGATATGGCCCCCTCAGGCCTTCCCTTAGCAGCACACTGGTTCTTGTTACTTGCTTGCATGTTTCTCCATGTTTGTGCCAGTTTCTTTTTATAAAAATGCCTGTACGATATAGGTTTCTGTTCACCCCACACCCTTGATACTGTAGCCATTTAGTTAAAAGAAAAGGGGGAATTGTTGTATGCTTTACATTGGGTTCTAGTTCTCCCCCGCCAAGAGAATTGGATCAGTCCAGTTAGTTTTCGCGGGCCCGCTTGGCACCGCCCCTAGGAACCCCGAGAGAGGGTTCAAAAGTGGGAGAGTTCCAGGGTTCGAGAGTTGGGGAGAGGGTTCCTGAGTTCCAGAGTAAGAGAGAGTGCTTGCGCCGCCGCAAAGAGACAGCAGAGTTCTGTTTGGTGATTAGTTTGGTTTAGTTTATGAATCGTTGTTCCTGAATAAAGAATTACAGCTGCCCTGCCCAGCCGTATGTCTCTGGTCGTCTCTGTTACCCTGCCGTGAAGCTAGCCCGGCCAGCTGAAACCTACGAATTTTAACAACACGCATGCCTCTCCCAATCCATATCAAATAATATTGCATCAGCCGATCGCAACCTAATCAACACAACGATTGCTACCTCAACATGCTTCACTTCAGACTGTGTCCAGAGACTTCAGGTGTGGAATGACAACACTTCAGCTTCATTACTCGGGTGAGACCTTTCCTTTCATAGCATTCTCTAATTCCATCCCAGGTGGATCACTTTCTAACAAAGTCCCGAAACCTAGATATACACCAGGTTCTGTGAGAGAGAGCATATGTTCACACATATCCATAAACAAGTGCAAAATATATACCTGAAAGCAGAAGTACACTAGAGTTTGCAGTGAGTACCCCCCAAACACTTCCGCTTCACTATTCCATCCTTTGGGTCCATAATTGCTCAATAATTTGTTTGGCTTTGTATGTTAAGTCTTTTTTCAGCCACCAGGTTCCAGATGCCATCAGGATGCCGGCCAGGCTTCCCTGGACCAAAGACCCCACCAATGTGTCCTGGAGCTCAGCTTCCCCAGAGACCCACCCTACTAGGGAAAGAGAGAGGCAGACTGGGAATATGGACCGACCAGTCAACGCCCATGTTCAGCGGGGAAGCAATTACAGAAGCCAGACCTTCCACCTTCTTCAACCCACAACCCTGGGTCCATGCTCCCGGGGAGATAGAGAATGGGAAAGCTATCAGGGGAGGGGATGGGATATGGAGATTGGGTGGTGGGAATTGTGTGGAGTTGTACCCCTTCGAACCTATGGTGTTGAAGTTCCCTCCTATGACTGTGTTGCTGTTAATGTATTGCTGTAGCTCTTTCAGTAGATGTATGTATTTAGATGGCTTCTCATTGGGTGCATAGATGTTAATAATTGTTAAGTCCTCTTGATTGACTGATCCTTTGAGCATTAAGTAGTGTCCATTCCTATCTTTTTTAATCTTATCTGTTTTAAAGTCTATCATGTCAGATATGAGAAGTTGTTCCTGCCCTTTTTGTCGGCCATTGGCTTGTATGATAGTTTTCCATCCTTTCACTTTAAGTCTGTGTTTGTCTTGTTGAGTTAGGTGGGTTTTCTGTAGACAGCATATTGTTGGATTGTGTTTTCTGATCCATCTTCCTACTCTGTGTCTTTTAATAAGTGAATTCATGCCATTGACATTTATTGATATCAAAAATTGAAGATACTTTAACACCATTCTTATAGAGTTTTAGAGTGTTTTGATATATGGCCTATTTGTGGTGGTCTGATTGTTTTTAGGAGACCTTTCAGAACTTCTTTCAGGACAGGCTTGGTGATGGTTGATTTCTTCAACTGTTGCTTGTCTGAGAAGTTTTTGATGCCTCCATCTAGTCTGAATGACAGTCTAGCAAGATATAGTATTCTTGGCTGAAAGCCTTTCTCATTGAGTACTTGATAGATATCTTGCCATTCTCTTCTGGCCTGTAGTGTTTGTATGGAGAAGTCTGCTGCTAATCTTATGGGTTTTCCTTTGTAGGTGAGTCTTTGTTTTTCTCTTGCAGCCTTCAGGATCCTTTCTTTATCCTTATTCCTTTCCATTCTAAGTATGATGTGTCTTGTCTTTATGTCTGGCTTAATTCTGTTTGGGACCCTCTGGGCTTCTTGAATCTTTATATCTTTGATGTTGTCTAGACTAGGGAAGTTTTCAGCTATTATGGCCTGGAAAATGCTTTCTTCCTCTCCTTCTCTTTCTTCCTCTGGTATGCCAATAATGCGTATATTGTTTCTTTTGAAGTCATCCTATAGGACTCTGTTGTTGTTTTCAGCATCTCTTAGTCTCTTTTTGAGATCTCTTACTTCTTTTTTAGTTGTCTCTAATTCATCCTCAATCTTGCCAATTCTGTCTTCAGCCTCATTTATTCTAGTCTCTCGCCCTCTACTGCTTTCTGGAGTTCATCTATTTTGTTGCCCTGCTCTGATACTGTTTTAGCTTGTTCAGCTAGTTGTGTTCTTAGCTCAGCGATTTCAGCTTTCAGCTCTCTAATGACCATGAGATAATTAGTATTTTCTCCCATATTCTCATTTGTTGTTCCTGTATTTCTGATTACAATTTTTTCAAATTCTTTACTCACTCCTGTTATTATTTCCTTAGCTAATGTTTGGATGTTGAACTCGTTATTTTGTGCTTCACCCTCTGGAGGACTTTTAGCTGGGCTCTTGTCCTGGTTCGATTCTCCAATATTTCTTCTTGTTGTTTTAACCATTTTATATATTATGTTATGAGTTCCCTTTATCAGTACTTTTCAAATTACTGATCACTATTTCCTGGATTGACTTGTGTCTAAGTAAGGTAATTAAAGGGTTTACAGTGGTGGAAATTAACAGTTGTTTCAATCCCTTTGTTGGAGCTCAGTGGTTTAAAAGCCTCTTTTTTTTTTCTTCCCTGTAGGCTATGGGAGCCTGAGGGCTTTTAAACTATCAATAGGCTTCTTAGCTTAATCACTGACTCCTGACCAAGAGATAAAGCAGGGTGTGGCAGAGATACTCCAGTGGTTATGCAAAGAGACTTTCACAGCCCCTCAGCTATGCCACCGAGGTATAGGTCTTCTCCTGAGTTTCCTGGTTAGATCTCTGTTCCCTGGTGTCCCTCCCTGCAGCTGCTCCAGATTCTGAGGGCAGTAGCAATGGAGACTCAGAGTTGCACTTGGTGAGTCTCTGGGGAGTCCTCTCCTCCCTTAAGCTGCCCCCTTCTTGGTGGAGCAGACTGGAGGTGGTGTCTCAACTGATAAACTGCTAAACAGTTAGCAGTCACTTAATCTCTCCTTAGGCTCCTCTCTCCTCTCTGTCACCAGCCACACGTGTTTGTACTCACCGGTGATTTACTGGGTTCCTGTGGTCATTCTAGTCCTGTCTTGTTTCAGTCCCGGGTGGTCTCCTTTGGTATTCCTAGTTGATCCGGGAGAGGAGAGGAGAGGAGAGAAAGCCATCTCTCATAGTGCATTTGTTGATGGGTCCTTTTTCTTTGTTGTCTCCAAGGTTATCTCTGGGGCTTGTTTCCTGCACTAAGAATCCACTGCTCCTGGAAACTTCTTTTTTGTTGTTTTTCCTTTTGTTGCCCTTGTTTATTGTTATTATTACTGTTATCAATACTGCTCTTATTATTAATACTGCTCTCCTTTTGTTGCCCGTTTATTGTTGTTATTATTCTAGGACAGAGAGAAAGCGAGAAGGGGAAGACAGAGAGGGGGAGAGAAAGACATCTGCAGACCTGCTTCACTCTGCCCTCTCTACATTTCTTTCTGTCCTATCTAACAATGGCGACATCAATAACAACAACAATACAACAACAATGAAAAACAAGAGCAACAAATGAGAAAATAAATAAATATCTTAAAAATTACAAAATAAAATAATAATAAGGGGAATAGAGAAAGATAGACACCTGCAGACCTGCTTCACCGCTTGTGAAGTGACTCTCCTGCAGGTGAGGAGTCGGGGTCTTAAACCAGGATCCTTATGCTGGTTCTTGCGCTTTGCACCACCTGCACTTAACCCATTGTGCTACCGCCCGACTCCCAATTTAATTTCTGTATTGGGGGGTTAATGGATTACAGTTGACAGTAAAATACAATAATTTGTATATACATAACTCAGTTTTCCACATAACAATTCAACCCCCACTAGGTCCTCTTCTGCCATCACATTCTAGGACCTGAAGCAACCCCGGCCCCCAGAATCTTTTACTTTGGTGCAATATACCAAAGAATACTAGTTTTTTTTTTTTTAGACTGAGGAGATACCTTAGTGACTGAGAGTACAGGACTTGCAGACATAAGGTTCTAAGTTCGAGCTCCTATACCAGAGTTTATGTCAGAGATAAGCTATATTCTGTTTTCTTTCTTATAAAATAAATAGAGAGCCAGCAAAATAGCTCATTGCTTTTGTCACATGTGAGACCCAGGTTTGAGCCTGGCCCCTACAACATTAAAGGAAGCTTCAGTGTTATGCCTCTTTCACTCTTTCTCTGCCTCTCTGTCTATAAATTAAATAAATAAGTAAATAAATAAGTTAACTAAAGTTGGAAGATAGCTCACCTGGTAAAGTTCATACTTGTGTACTTAAGATATCCTAGATTTTTCCCTTGAACTACGTGGGGGCACCATGCATGGCGCCAGGAGAAACTCTGAATAATGGAATGGTGCTGTAGTGCCACTCTTTCTCTCTTTTTATTTCTCTCATTCTTTCTTTCTCAAGTGCACTAGGAACAGTGGAACCAAGCATACACTTGCCTCAACCCATGCTTGTGTGCATATGTGCATGCATGCACACACACACACACACACAATCACCTTTTTTTTTAAGAGTATCTTTTATTTTTATTTTTTTAACCAGAGCACTGCTCAGCTGTGGCTTATGGTGGTGCAAGGTGTTGAACCTGAGACCTGGGAGCCTCAGGCATGAGAGTCTGCATAGCCATTATGCTTATCTCCCCTGCCCTAAAATATCAGTTTTAAAACTACTATTATTTTCATATTTGTCATTTTTCTCATAGGAAAAGCCAGTACCTTACATTTGAATTTCTCTAGTAATACATCAGACTGAATTTTTTTCACTTACATTTTTTTGTTGTTATTTGACTGACCATATCATAACCAGTTCTAACTTTTGCATCTTGTTACCACACACCAGGCATTGTGTTATGGGCTCCACATGTGTTGTTTTAGTTAATCTGCAGATACAGTAGGTAAAATCATTGTGCTCATTTTAAAATGAGGAAAACATGGATCAGGGAAGTTAACTAATTGCTCAAGCCCACCACTAGCAAGGAAAGTCTGGGTTCTGATTAAAGACTTGACCGTGACATCCAGATGACTAAGAATTCAGACTCCTCATATTTATGTTCAAACACTTCATCCCTACTTGTCTCTCGGTTGAGTTAATATCTTCTTTTTTAATGTTTTGCAAGAGTTCTTTGGTTCTCTCTTACAAGGCTTCAGAATACATAGAGAAGGATATACATCTCAGATACGGCTTCTCAGATATCCTGGTTCCTGTCAAAGTAGGGCTGTGAGTCAAGGTTGTCAGTTCAGTCAGCACTTAAGGGGCAAGTTCAAGGAGGGGTGACAACAGGAGGCTCACCCAAGACCCATCAGAGGCCAGCAAGTGGACTTGGACTCCTTTTAGAGAAAAGAGTGACTCACAGGTGAAGATGGAACCAATGCTTGTGGGCTGTCCCCTGTGAGTGTAAACAATCCAAAGTCATCAGGAGGAAGAGGAAAACCAGAGATTGAAAGAACTACACGGGACTTGGCCACAGCTGTCTGGAAGCCAGGCCTGGTGAAGATAGTGCAGAGCACATGCTGCAGGCTGGAAGAGAAGAGGAGGAGGGAGCAGGTAAGTCATCAGAGAGAGGGTCATGGAGGGTGGTCACAGGGCCCTGGAGTTGTAAGAGACAGCATGGTTCACAGGATTAATACTGGTCTGGACATATGACCTGGATCATCTTTCAGACTCAATTGTTCTTTTTTTTTCCCTCCCGGTTTATTGCTGGGTGCCTGCACTACGAATCTGCTGCTCCTAAAGGCCATATCCCCACCCCCCATTGTTGTATTGTTGCTGTTGCTTTTGCTGTTGCTGTTGGATAGGACAGAAAGAAATAGAGAGGGGAGGGGAAGAGAGAGAAGGGGAAAGAAAGACAGCTTCAGACCACTTGTGAAGAGACCCCCTTGCAGGTGGGGAGCTGGGGCTTGAGCTGGGGTCCTTGTGCTTCACACTATGTGCACTTAACCCCATGCGCTACCACCTGGTCCCTGGTTCAACTGTTCTTTAACTGTGATGCCTTACATCACTTGACTAAACTGAGCTTGACATCTCCAACTATGAAATAAGTATAAAATATCACTGTCAGTAGGTGGGATGGAAGATTACTAATAGAAGGCTGGGGACTTAAATCCCTAAAATGGAAAACAAAATGAGGGTTTGGAGTGGGATAGACAGCTAATAGTTATAGGGATAACTTCTGTGCATGAGGCTCTGAAGTCCCAATTTTAATCTCCACTCCCACCATCAACATAAACCAGAGTTGGGTAGTGCTCTGGTCTCTTTCTCTATATCATTCTTTCATTAAGATAAAACAAATACATAAAAGTATTGTATGCTTCTCATAGAATGAATATATATGTATATATGTATTTGTGTGTATATGAATGATGTGGGTTCAGTTGAAGGTAAAATGTATTTCTACCTATCTGAGAGGAAATGTGGAAATTTACCCTTGTGAAAACAAAAATCTTATAAATCAGCATTTTCTTTTTTTTTCTTTTTTATTTAAGAAAGGATTAATTAACAAAACCACAGGGTAGGAGGGGTACAATTTCACACAATTCCCACCACCCAATCTCCATATCCCACCCCCTCCCCTGATAGCTTTCCCATTCTCTATCCCTCTGGGAGCATGGACCCAGGGTCACTGTGGGTTGTAGAAGGTGGAAGGTCTGGCTTCTGTAATTGCTTCCACCCGCTGAACATGGGTGTTGACTGGTCGGTCCATACTCCTAGTCTGCTCTCTCTTTCCCTAGTTCAGCATTTTCTTAATAAAGTAATATTGGGGTTAGAAAATAAAATATGACTTGTGATAGGGAGGTTGTTCAGTTTAGAGTACAGGACTTGCACGCATGAATATAATGGCAGGGATATTTACCCACAGCAGAAATGCATCACCAGGCTGTACGAGGAATAACACCATTTATTAATTATGCTAGCAGGACCACATGGCTGGGCCTTTAAGTGCTTGGATGCCTGTGTAGGTAGCACTTCCCCTTTTATGGGGCAAGAGCCAAAGCAGGAGTAGAAAGGGGAGGGGAAAACTGGCTTATAAAGGCAAAAATGCAAGGTTAGGGAGAGTTGTACAGTCACAGTGCACAGTACATTCTTTTTAAAACACAGTATCATTCTTTTTAAAAATATTTTTATTTATTTATTACTGGATAAAGACAGAGAAATTGAGAGGGGAAGGGAGAGGGATAGAGACAGAGAAGACACCTTTACCACTCATGAAGCTTTCACCCTGCAGGTGGGCACCGGGGCCTTGAACCTGGGTCCTGTGCACTGTAATGTGTGCACTTAACCAGATGTACCACAGCCTCATCCCCCTATAGTACCATTCTTATTTCTAAAGCCAGTTGTCTGTCTTGGGAATGGGGAAGACACAAAAGATCTATGATTTTTCAGCATGTGATATACCACTTGGTAGGAGTAGTAGAGATACTCCCTGCTGTCGTTGGGCTATCTGGCCAACCAGGCTGGGGCTTCTCTGAACATCTGCTAAAGAAATCCAGCTAGGTGTGATCCAAGAGATGGCACAGTGGATAAAGCACTGGACTCTCAAGCATGAGGTCCTGAGTTCAGTCCCCAAATGTACCAAAATGATGTCTGGCTCTTTCTCTCTTTCATCTTATCTTTCTCATTAATAAATAAATAAAATTATTAAAAAGAAAAGAAATGCAGCTAGTCAACTCTTTGCCTTTTCATGAAGCCCTGAGTTGGATTCCTAGCACAACATATGCCAGAGTGATGCCCTAGCTCTTTCTCTTTCTCTTTCTCTTTCTCTTTCTCTTTCTCCCTTTCCCTCCCTCTCTCTCTCTGTTTCAAATAGACAAATTCAAGCCTGGCCTCCACCATACTGGAAGAAATTTCAGTACTGTGGTGTCTTTCCCTCTGTAAGAGATGGTTAGTTAGGTCTTTTCTTCGAAGGACCATGAATAGAACAATCGTTTAGTATAAATTTTTTTATACAAGTTTAATATCTATAGCTGCCTGTGCTCACTAGTTCTGCATTCTTTAGGTTCAGATAATATTTACTTGCAGTTTTTTTCTTTCTTATCCTTTTTTTTTTTTTAGAATGGCCATTTTAATAAAGTTTATTTATTTTATTTTTTATTTATAGAAAGGAAACATTGACAAACTCATAGGATAAGAAGGATACAGCTTCATACAATTCCCACCACCAGACCTCTGTATCCCCTCCACTGATACATAGCTTTCCTATTCTTTAACCCTCTGGGAGCATGGACCCAAGATCATTGTGGGATGAAGAAGGTTGAAGGTCTGGCTTCTGTAATTGCTGCCCCACTGAACATGGGCATTGATAGGTCAATCCATACTCCCAGCCTGCCTCTCTCTTTCCCTGGTGGGGAAGGGTTCTGGGGAGGCGGAGCTCCAGGATACATTGGTGGGGTTGTCTGTCAGGGAAGTCTGGTTGGCATCATGGTAGCATCTGGAACCTGGTGGCTGAAAAGAGAGTTAACATACAAAACCAAACAAATTGTTGAACAATCATGGACCTAAAGGCTGGAATAGTGCAGATGAAGTGTTGGGGGGTCCTCCATTTTGTAGATAGCTAGTAGGCATATTTTAGTTATATTTCAAAGGGCCTGTAGCTATACTAGTTTGTTTTTGTTTTTTTTGCCTGAGCCTGAAATCTGATATGCAGGTGGATCCTAATTATTGTCTGGGGAGATGATGCCATGGCTGGAAAAAGAACCAGAAAGCTGGATCAGGGAAGACAGTAGCTCCCTAATATGGGAAAGGTATATAAAGATTATTGACTGTAATCCCCATCAATTTGATGTGATCTAGGGCCCATAATTAGCTTAGGAGCCTGTGTGACCTCTGCATCCCTCTAGATCTGAGCTCACATTCTGTGGTCATGAGTAAGAACATTCCATGCTGCCCAGTATCGACCCATCTTCCTCAGGTGTAGCATAGAGTACGTTGTCCATCCTCCCTTTGGTGGATGGGACATTCTCTACCATTATCTACCATCAAGGTTCTATGGGGGCCCACAAAGGGGTCTATTTTGTTGTTCCTGATAGAAATGACCGGTAACAATGGAGAGAGGAATTTATTTGAGGTCTAGGCCCATCAAGTCTGTTTGGGAATCTCAGGACTTCCCGATTAGGGCCCCAGTGGGTGGAATGGCCTGATAGTGACTAAAGAGTCATCGTTAAAGTATGCCAGTTTCTTGCCTTTATTCAGCTTTTGCAGTCCTTATCTGCTAAGGTTAGCTTTTGAGTGAGAGAACTGTAGTAGGAGGTAGGTAAGGAGGGTATCTAAGTCTAAGTGGACACTATTTCATTATGAACTTGACACTGACTCACTACAGACTATGGTGTATTTTTGCTTTCAGGTATATATTTTGCCCTAATTTATGGATACATGCTGTATCTTACGGGACCCGACCTATATCTAGGTTTTGGGACTCTGTTAGGAAGTGAACCTCCTGGAATGAAATTAGAGAATACCATGAAAGGAGAGGTCTTACCCGAGTGATGAGGGTGAAAGGTTGGCATTCCATGCCTGATGTCTTTGTACACAGTCTGAGGTGAAGCATGCTGAGATGGTACTTGTTGCATTGATTAGGTTGGAATTGGTGGATGCAATATCATTTGGCCTGAATTGAGAGAAGCATGCAGGGAAGTGAGCCCCACCCTAGAGGTTCCAGGATTGGGAGAAACATAGGCTCTATAGAGGAAGCGGGAGATTCCTGTTGTCTTAGGGTATAAGAAGACAATAGATAGTTATTGGAATAATGACATTGCTTGGCAATTGGGTTAACTTTGAAAAATTCCTTTGTTAGGATTTGCTGTATCATATACACCATTACCATATTTTATGTCCTTTGATATTATTTGCATATAGCTATGCCACTGGTTGCTTTTGTTCTCCCTGGACTAAGCTTTTAAGAGAGTCAACATATCAAAGACTCAGCCTATGTTAATAAAAAGACTCAGTCTGTGCTTTAAAAAGTTTGAGACATTCTATCAGTTTTTCCCCTCTCAAATAACTTAGTGATTTATATGACTACAAATTAATAGAAGTGTACATAAATACCATTCCCACCACCAAAAGACTGTATCCCATCCAATCCCCCCCTCCCATGAAGCTGAACATCCACCCTCACCCTCCACCCAGGGTTTTTACTTTGGTGCCCTACTATGTTTATTCTTTAATACACAAACAAGGAATGTTCTTCCACTTTAGTGGGTGCTTCTCTATTTCTTTTAATAATTCCCTGTAGTTTTCTCTGCAAAAGTCCTTCACCTCCTTTGTGAGAGTCTCTGCAAGATATTTCACTTTATTAAATAATTTTTTATTTGTTATTAATAGTATGTTACAAGATTATAAGATTACAATATATAGTTCCACACCATACCCACCTCCAAAGTTCTGTATCCCCTCCTTCCCACTTCCCAAAGATAACCACCATAGTTTTAACACACTCCAAGATACTTTAACTTTTAGGTTCTGTTGTAAATGTCATTGAGTCTGTCATTTCCCTTTTACTACATATTTATGTTTATAGATTTTGTATCCTGCTACTTTACTGAATCTATTGACTGTTTCCAGAAGTTTTATGGTGGAGTCTTTGGTGTTGTCTAGGTATAATAGCATGTATTCAGCAAATAGTGATAGTTTGATTTCTTCCTTCCCAGTATGTATACTTTTAATATTTTAGTGATATTAAAGGTGAGGGCTTTGAATAGTAGTGGTGATAGTAGACGTCCTTGAATGCATTTCAGGTTCAGCTTTAAATTCAGAGTGTGGTGGTTTTATCTTCAAATGATGATGTTTTTTTCTCCACTTAGTTTAGTCTACTTCCTTGACTGATCCTGAACACTTGCAATTTTCTAATTCCCCAAGAGACTCTCAGATTCTCTTCCTTTCCTCATTTAGACAATGGGAAGGTTGCAAGCTCTGAATCCCAGTCCAAGGGTGGAGGAGACAGTGCTGCTTAAAAGGGGAGGAGGGGAGGGGTGCTGTTGTCTGGCTGCCATTGTTAGCTGCAAACCCTTCTGCAAAAGAATGAGTGCCTTGCTTATGAGTGCCATGCTCCTTATCTGTTGTCTTGACAATTATTTTTAATTGAGCATTATCTACAACACCTCTTTCTCTCTTTCAGCCCAGAGTGATGAAGCCTCACTAACAACAAAATAGATCACTCTATACTGAGTGCTCTGTGCTCTGCTAGGCACACTAACTGGGATTGCTAGTCTGTAATATTTTAAAGAGGAAAGTGAAGTTTAGAGAGCTGATCCATTTGTGTAAGACGTCCCCCCAAATAAATCCAGCTCCAAAACTTGCACACATTCTGCTTTCCCCCCTGCCCTTTACAGGTTGCATAAGCAAGTGGGAAAATCCTGCAAAAGGTAGTTATAATGTTTAGATGTGAGTTGCCACACTGAGGTTCTGTAAGAGCAAGAATTAGACTCTGTAAATTGGAAAGTGCTCTGATAATGCTAGTTTTTTTTTTTTTTTAGTCTCTTATGAATGTCTGAAACATTTGGGTGAAACTATAGACAGTATTAGCCCACTGACTTGGTTCTTAAGTTGAGGTGATCACTCTGGGCTGGTCTAAGACTTACTGTAGCTGAGATCAACTCCCCAGATAGGACATTTCAATTCTTCTAAAGGATTTGGGCTCTGACTGACGTAACAACAGTGGGTTTTTGAGGTAACCTTAATTGATAAGGACCCTAGAACCATAAAAGATAAAGACTCAAGTACAACAGTGATCAACCCTTTTCTTGAACAGTCCTTTACAGCTTTGCTTGTGGAACTTCAGAAAATGTAGATAATTTTTGGAAACAGGGGAATACACTTTTGGTGGGAAGGGGAAATCTTTAAGAGTAGTGATACAAGCTTATTGTAGCAAAGTTAGAATTTTCATATAAAAGGTTTTAAGTCTTATGTCCAGTACTATTATACTTATACAGTACTATTGATATTTTTTGTCTTTCCAGATTTTTTCCAATGCATACTAGTCTTGGAAAATTGGATTATATTATAATACAGTTATTACTGGTTCTTTTCACATAATAACATCATTTCATACAAATATTTCCATAACAGTAGACATCTTCTGTAATTTTATTTTTTACCTTTTTTTTAAATTTTTTTTTTTCCTCCAGGGTTATTGCTGGGCTTGGTGCCTGCACCATGAATCCACCGCTCCTGGAGGCCATTTTTTTCCTCCTTTTGTTGACCTTGTTGTTGTAGCCTCCTTGTGGTTATTATTATTGCCATTGTTGACGTTACTTTGTTGTTGGATAGGACAGAGAGAAATGGAGAGAGGAGGGGAAGACAGAGAGAGGGGGAGAGAAAGATAGACACCTGCAGACCTGCTTCACCGCCCGTGAAGCGACTCCCCTGCAGGTGGGGAGCCGGGGGCTCGACCGGGATCCTTACGCCGGTCCCTGCGCTTTGCGCCACGTGTGCTTAACCCACTGCGCCACCGCCCGACCCCCTATTTTTTACCTTTTAAAGAAAATTATTATTTTTTATTTTTTGAAAGAGTTATTAATTTAATAATGAGAGAGTGAGAGAGAAAGGAAGAGAACCAGGACATTACCCCAGCACATGTGGTGCCAGAGACGGAACTCAGGGCCTCATGCCTGTGAGTCCAACACTCTACACATTGCTTCTCTTCCCAGACTTCATTTTATTTTTATTTTTTTTGGAGTCAAACCTTATGCAAGCACTAGAGCTTAACTGGCTGCTGCCATAGTACTGCCACGTGGTGTGGGGGCTAGAACCTAGGCTGTGCACAGTGCAAGGCATACATCCTGCCCAGTGAACTATCTCTCTGGCTGGTCCCATCTGCCGGGATAGCCTGAGGGTACTTCTTCCCGAGCTAGTGCTCTCTGGGTTGGAGAGAACTCAACTGGAGCCGATCTAGGTTGCTGTGTGGGAGAGGGATCAGGAACTCGTGCCGCACTAACTTCGCAGGAGATACACTCTGGAACTCTCGGAGCCGGAAAGCAATTTCCAAGTGTCTTTAATCAGAAGAGCAGCTGTTTTTATACTCTCCAAGTAGCGTGGAAACAGGATGTGATATAGAGAGGGTGGAGAGAAAAGTGACTGGTGAAAATCAGAGTGTGACAAGGAGGGGGCGGAGCAGGCGAGAATCCTATCACTGAATCACCAATGCCCTGGAGGGAGTGCTTTATGTAAATGTAAAAGTGATTTATGTAAATAGACCAAACCTTTAAATGGGATTAAATCTATCCCTATATAGGCATATGGTTAAGCAGAAGCCAGGGGGAGCTGGCATACTATCCAACATCTCCCCCTTTCTTTTTAACTATTTGCCATAGTATCAGGAGTGTTGGGAACTTTGTGAGGCAGGGAGACTGATAAGAGGCACACCTTTTGGGGGTTCTACTGTCCCTCCTTGCTCAACCTCTCCGTGGAGAGAGAGACTAACAGGATTGACACACCCCTCAGGCTCAAGCCCTTCCAAGCTCAACCATATCCTCACAATTCCCCAACATCTCCCTCTTACTTAATGGCCATATATAACTGGGTCAATGTCTGTAAAAGGCTTCATCTCTGTCAGGGGAATAGCAGTGTAGGGGTGAACAGAAACCTGTTGGGAAGAAAGCAGAATGATAGTGTGTAAGTGTCTTCAAAAAGAACTAGCACAAGACAGGGAGGGATAAGTAAGAGTAGCAAGAGACAGAGTGAACCTGATGGGTGGAGGAGTGGGGGGCCTGATAAGCCGAGGGGCTAGAGGGGTGATATGGCATTGCAAAATCCCGAGTCAGCTGGCGGAAAGTTCTATGAACTGCTACAGTCATTCTTCAAGAAGTCCAGCAGTATAAAAGGAGTGTCCAGCAAGTTCTATAGAATCATCAGTCCAATGTCAACAGCCAGGAATTAAATGCCACACGTCTATCTTGATGGAGGAGGACAGCCACTGGAACTTTTCTTCTCTGTAGAGAGTGACCTGGAACCTCCAAAACATGATGGGCGAAACAGAAGCAGGAAGAGCAGACACCGATGGTTGAGAAAAAGACAATAGGAAAGTCTTGTCCTTTGAAGTCTGTGAATCAGGTTCTCCAGATCGTGTCAGGTCACATCATGGGTTTCGGGGTGATGTCAGAGGTCAGGGGTCCAAGATGGATTTCTGGGGATTCTATATGAGCAGATGCTTCTTTATGCGAAGGCTTGTCATAGCTGTAGTCAATTACTTATGAAAAAACTTTGTAACAAATTAGAAGTTTACTACAATTGATAACTCAATGATTATAATTGGTTTAGGTATCTTTATAATTTCGTGTAAAGGTCATCTTTATGTGACCTCATGTAGCAGTCTCTATATAGCAAAATTTTCATACCGAATTTAAGTCACATATATTGATTCTTAACTATTTTTACATTGGGTTTTTAAGCAAACTCAGGTTACTAGAGTTAACACATTTTAGTGAATTTTTTTTGGTACATTTACAATATCAGATTGATGCCAAATTTGTTGTGGATTAATTTCCACAAGATAGCTTACAGGACATTTTGGGGGGCCCTCCAAAAATGTCCTGTATAGAGGATTTGTATTTTAACTTAGGAGATGATGAATTGTCACATTGAATATTTAGAGTTTTACCTTAAACACTCAGTTACTTTAATGAATTTATTTTACCTCTTCTCATAAGAATGTAGCTTCGAAGTTACAATTTAACAGTTAAGTTAATGTTTACCAAACTTGAAACATGCATATTAAACATATAGTTTATAACACACAGGAGAATAAAAACTTGTAAATAAGACATATCATTTCACATGCAAATTTAGATCTACTGTCATAGTTGAACCATCTTTACTCACACAGCTTAAGACTAAACATTTCATATTTATATCAAGACTTAAAAAAGAAATCAAAAAGAGGAATGAACAATTTTTGGACTGTTTCTGGACGTCTCCAGAAACCATGGCTGCGTCCAGCCGTTTTATATAAAGTCAGTTAACTTTCAGAGTACTCTGAGCACAATGGGTCGTACAAAAATTTTGATCACTCAACTCACTCAATTTTTTTTTCACTCACTCACTCACAAAACACAACTGGCCAGTTATAGCATAAGATATTTGGGGGGAGAGAAGAGTTCTGTGAACCTGATTTTTTTTTTTATTCTGCCATGCTGTATTATGGATCCAGAGGTGCATCCTGCAGCCAGTCCTCTTGCAGCCAGTCTTATTGCAGTGTTTCTTGTTCTTCAGGGATATCAGCACCATCATGTGGGTATTGCCGGACATGGCGGGCAGGAACCCAAACAGGCTTGGAGTAATTTTGTGGAAAAATGCATGCGAAACCCCTTCCCATAGTCAATAGGGGGTCAGGTCCTTTCCAAATTTTATCAAGTGGGTCTTTCCATTTGACTTTAATAGCTGGGAGGGTGGGTGGTGTTTGCCAATGAAGACTAATAGGAGGTTGGTCTGAGTTTTTGTAAATATTAAAGAGATTTAATGTAGTTAAGGCTTTTGCCAGCTGGATATTGGGGGGGTACATTTCCCCTTTTTCTTTATTTAATTGAGCCTTAAGAGTTTGATGGGCCCTCTCAACAATGCCTTGTCCCTGTGGATTATACGGAATGCCTGTAGTATGAGTAATGTTCCAGAGGGAACAAAAATCTTTAAATTGCTGGTAAAAGCAGGTCCATTATCCGTTTTAAGTTGAAGAGGTAAGCCCATTACAACAAAACAGGAGAGCATATGGCTTATAAGCTTTTTTGAGTTTTCTCGAGTCTGAGCTGTAGCCCACATAAACTTAGAGAAGGTATCAATTGAGACAAACACATATTTTTGTTTGCCAAAGTTGGGTATGTGGGTAACATCAATTTGCCAAAGAGCGTTGGCTTTTAAACCTCAAGGATTAATCCCCAGAGTTTGAATAGCAGGTGTTTTGATTAGACCTGCACAGGAGGAACATGTAGCAAGAATACGTTTTAACCGTGGCAGAGGAATATCAGGAAATTGAGCTCGAAGACCTTTAAGATTAACATGGGTTAGGGAATGAAAGTCAGCAGGATTAGAGACAGAGGCTAGGAGAATTCCTGTGGAGGCAAGGTGGTCGGCTGCAGCATTCCCTTCGGACAGGGGACCAGGAAGAGGGCTGTGGGAACGTAGGTGCTGAACATACAGTGGTTGGGTTCGAGAACAGAGCATAGAGGCAATTTGAATTAAAAGAGGAGAAAGTGTGTTGTCATCAATTCTTACATAAGATCGAGCAAGCCACGGAAGTAAGTTAACAGTATACACACTGTCAGAAAAAAGGTTGAAGGATTCTGGTACAGCTTTTAATGCAAGGAAAACAGCATAAAGTTCTTTGTACTGAGGGGAATTATCAGGAAGTTCAGTAAAGAGAGGTTTGGGGTATTGCTGGTCTGGATAATATATAAGGGCAGTAGCTCCCTTTTTTCCACCATCAGTGAACACTGTAGGAGCTGAGGGGATGGGATCTAGAGAGAAAAGTTTAGGTACTAGTAGAGGCAACAGAGGTAAAGAAGCTATCAAATTATCAGAGGGAAAATGATTATCTAATTGTCCTGGAAAACCCATTAAACTTATGGCAAAACGAGAATGGTGGCGTATGAGCCATTCTGTATCTGTGAGAGAAAAGGGAAGAATGATTGAATCTGGTTCCCTTCCTAAGACCTGAACCGATCTGTTTCTTCCTTGGTGAACCTTAAATGCTAAGGCATCAATCTCGGTAAGGAGTCTTGGAGCTCCGCCTACTGGCGTATGAAGCCATTCGAGAATGCCATGTTTCTGCCACAATGCCCCCACTACCGTGGGGGTGGAGTTAAAGATTAGAAGATTTACTGGAGAGGAGGGGGAGAACTGAACGAGGTGCATGTCCTGGAGAGCCTGGTTAACTTTTTCCAGTGCCAAGGAGGCTTTGGGGGTTAACATACGCTTTGAGGAGGGCTGTTTGTTTCCTTTTAACAGATCGAACAGTGGTTGCAGGCAGCTCGTAGGCAGATAAAGATACTGCCTAAGCCAATTCAAATTTCCAAGAAAACTTTGTAAAGAAGCAAGAGTGAGATTAGAAGGAAAAGTAACACAAGGTTTTAAAGGACGAATCTGCATTAGGGAAATCTCTGAGCCTAAGAAAGATATTGGAGGGATTAGCTGTATCTTCTCAGGAGCTACATTAAGTCCGCTTCTCTTTAAGGCAGGGATTAGAAAATCACGTAGGGCGGAGAGATCTGCATCTAATTCTCCCCATATTAACACGTCATCCATATAATGAAAAACCTTAAGGCCCTTATGAATATATATGGAAAAAGGGCAGATTTAACAACCTCTTGACAAATAGTAGGACTATTAGCCATGCCTTGGGGCAGTACCACCCATTCAAATCTATCGGCAGGGCTGGCATTATTAATAGAAGGAACAGAGAAAGCAAAACGTTTACAATCTTGTGGGTGTAAGGGAATAGAGAAAAAACAATCCTGTATATCAATAGCTATGATTGGAATTCCTGTGGGAATCGCGGAATCAAGAGGCAAACCCCTTTGGGGGGAGCCCCAAACCTGCATGGTTTTATTAACTGCACGAAGATCTTGGAGGAGGCGCCATTTTCCTGAGCTCTTTTTAATCACAAAGACTGGAGTATTCCATGGGCTCTGAGAATGATGAATGTGTCCCAAAGATAACTGCTCTTGGACGAGTTCTTTAAAAATTTCTAGCTTCTCCCTAGGCAAAGGTCACTGTTCCACCCAGACAGGCTCATTAGAAAGCCAATCTAAGCAGGGAGTTCTGTTACGAACAGTGGCAGTTAGTATTGGGGGTGCTGGTTGGGTCTAGCAGTCTCACAGGAGTGAGTGTGGTGTCCTGCAGAGGTGTCTGAGGATATCACTACATCTAAAGATTCCAGCAAGTCTCTTCCCAATAAATTGGTGCTTATATCAGCTATTAAAGGCTGAAAGCATCTGGTAGTCCCTTCTGGATCTTCCCACACAAGGGAATCTCGTGTGCGGAATGCCTGAGTCAATCCTCCAACACCATGTAAGCGTGGTCCTGGGAGGACTTCCCAACTCTGGGGAACCTCTGCTTGTCTTAATATTGTCTTATCTGCTCCCGTGTCAATCAAACACTTAAAAGGAATATTACCAATATTTACTGTCATAGTTGGGTGACCCCTTTCTAAAACAGGGGTGGTCCATAAAATCTCAGGCTCCGAATTCGAGCTGTTCTCTTGCTCCAGCCGGTTATTTCTATGCTGGAAGTTCCCACATACCGCAGGTTCCTCCTTCTGCTCACCCTCTGTTATTGTTAGTTGGTGTGGTGGGTGTAATGACGGATTGGGTCCCAAGCTGGCCTTCTGTTTGTGGAAGAAGGGCACAGCACCAAGCGGGCGACCTGCTTCCTTCCCTCTTGGGGGTGGGGCTAAGGGAAGCCCCACACCTAGTTTAAATCCCTGTTTACATTTGGCAGAGGCGTGCCGTTCCTATGGAACCTTGACCAACAATCTCTCCTCCAGTGAAATCCTTTCTGACATCTGGGACAAGGCATTCGTGGTCTCTGATTCCCTGTCTGGAAGCGGGGTTGCCCTGACTGGAGGCAGGGTCGCGGTCTATTTTCTGGACATTGGTTACGCCAATGCCCTTGGCGACTGCACTGAAAGCAAGCCCCTTTTTGCTTATGTAAGGTAGCTGCATAGGCCTGTAACATAGGTCCTTGAAAAGAGCTTGATCTGAGATCCTGTGTAGCTATAATCCAAGTATCTGGGTGTTCGTTTTTAAGAGTGATACAAGCCTGTCGAAAATGCGGAAGCATTCCATCCCAGACTATGGATTGCAGGAGGAGAAAACAAGCATCAGGATTATAAATCTTCCTTTCCAAACTCTACTGGACCCTGGCAATGAATTTAGCGAGGGATTCATCAGGTTCTTGTTGAAGGGAGAGAATGGGGGCTGAGGCCGCTCCCATGGGTGGTGTTAATCGCTCCCATGCTTTTAATGCACACAGGCGTACCTGATCAAAATACCCTGGTGGAAACTTGGCTTCCGCCTGTTGAATCCCTGTTTCTAATTGGCCTGTTCCAAACAATGCATCAAAATTACCCTCTGGCTGATTTTGAATATTTTTCCGTGATTGTTGTAAACATTCATCATGAAAGAATGCCTCCCATTGCAGGAAGAGGGGGCCTGGGAGCATAGCACGAGTTACATCCCTCCAATCTTGGGGGGTATTAAGGTTCTGAAGCAGGCCTTGTAAAATGGACCTGGTCCATGGGGCATGAACACCGTCATCCTTGATAGCCTGGCGTAGTTCCTTCAGGTCTGTGGCAGAATATGGATACCAGGCCTGAGGTTTTTGTCTATTGGGGGCAACATTGACCGGAAATGTGTGGACTTGCTCTGATAAGTGTGTAGCGGTAGGAGGAGTCACCGAAGTGGAAGCTTCTGGACAAGCGGCCGAAGAAGTGGTTTTGGAGGCTACAGGAGAATTCGGACATGTGTCTGTCAAAACAGGGGTGGGTGAAGAAGCAGCCGTGGAGGCAGCAGGAGGTTCAGGACATGTGTCTGCCAAAATGGGGGTGGCCGAAGAAGTGGTTGTGGAGTCCAAAGGAGAATTCGGACACGTGTCTGCCAAAATAGGGGCCTCAGGGCAAGATGCCAAAATAGGGGCCTCAAGGCAAGATGCAGAGGAATTAGGGTGGGTCAAGATCATGACAGGCCTTTGCTTCTTCTTGTTTTTAAGGTGCTGGTTAAGTTCTATGATCACTTCCTTTATCTCTTGGACCTCAGCCTCTAGGTCCTTAAGCCTTTTGAGAGGTTGCCCTATATATCCCTTAAAAGCTGCTATGATGATCAACAGGATATAAGGTGCAGCCCCGAGAAAAATGTCCCAGATATATAAAAATTGTATAGTGGAAAAAGAATGCAGGATTTGGAAAAGATTTTCCATGGTGGAGAGATCTCAGGAAAACAATAAGAAAGAAAAAAATCACAGTGCCTTAACACAATATTACAGATACCCAAAAGGTGTGTACTTATCCAGGATGTCTTCTTGTAAATCTGCTGCTTACGTGTCCCTGTTCCGGGCGCCAGATGCTGGGATAGCCTGAGGGTACTTCTTCCTGAGCTAGTGCTCTCTGGGTTGGAGAGAACTCAACTGGAGCCGATCTAGGTTGCTGCGTGGGAGAGGGATCAGGAACTCGTGCCGCACTAACTTCACAGGAGATACACTCTGGAACTCTTGGAGCCGGAAAGCAATTTCCAAGTGTCTTTAATCAGAAGAGCAGCTGTTTTTATACTCTCCAAGTAGGGTGGAAACAGGATGTGATATAGAGAGAGTGGAGAGAAAAGTGACTGGTGAAAATCAGAGTGTGACAAGGAGGGGGCGGAGCAGGCGAGAATCCTATCACTGAATCACCAATGCCCTGGAGGGAGTGCTTTATGTAAATGTAAAAGTGATTTATGTAAATAGGCCAAACCTTTGAATGGGATTAAATCTATCCCTATATAGGCATATGGTTAAGCAGAAGCCAGGGGGAGCTGGCATACTATCCAACACCATCACATCATCTTGTGTGAGTAGAGCAAAATTTATCCCCACCTATAGGGAATCTATTCATAAGTGGTGAAGCAGGTCTGCAGGTGTCTTTCTCTCCCCCTCTCTGTCTTCCCCTCCTCTCTCCATTTCTCTCTGTCCTATCCAACAACTATGACATCAATAACAACAACAATAAAACAACAAGGGCAACAAAAGGGAAAATAAATATTTTTTTTAAAAAAAGCTTTAAAAAAATATTTAATTGGGAGCCAGGTGGTGGCACAGCAGGTTAAGCGCACGTGGCACAAAGCGCAAGGACTGGCTTAAAGATCCCAGTTCGAGCCCCTGGCTCCCCACCTGCAAGGGGCTCCCTTCACAGGCAGTGAAGCAGGTCTGCAGGTATCTATCTTTCACTCCCCCTCTCTGTCTTCCTCTCCTCTCTCCATTTCTCTCTGTCCTAACAATGATGACATCAATAACAACAATAATAACAACAATGACAATAAACAAGGACAATAAAAGGGAAAAAATTAAAAAAGTATGTAATTCTTATCCTGCTATTGAATAACTAGATAGTTTCCAACAAATCATCACTAAAGCAACAACACCCTCAATAAATTCCCAGTTTTTCTTTTGTGAGGAGGGTGCACTGATGAATTAAAGCTATATACATTTGAAGGCTTTTAAAATATAAATCTTTTTAATATACTTTCCATTATTAAAAAAAAATTATTGTTTGGATAGAGACAGAAACTGAAAGGGAAGGGGGACAAAGGAGAGAGAGAGAGAGAAACACCTGCAGCGCTGCTTCATTTCTTGTGAAGCTTTACCCCTGCAAGTGGGAACCAGAACTTGAACCTGAGCCCTTATACATAGTAACATGTGTGCTCCACCACATGAACCATTGCCTGGGTTTTCAAGACTTTTGATAAGTAATTCCAATACCCGCTGAAATTTAGAGACTCCTCAAAGCTTATTGCAGACAGCCTTTTCAGCCTTATCTCGTCTACTTTTTCAAATTTATTTACATGGATAATGCTGACTAACTGTCTTTACTGGGTGCAAGGCTCTTAAGAACTCTACATTTTGGGAGTCGGGCTGTAGCGCAGCGGGTTAAGCACAGGTGGCGCAAAGCACAAGGACCGCCATAAGGATCCCGGTTCGAACCCCGGCTCCCCACCTGCAGGGGAGTCGCTTCACAGGCGGTGAAGCAGGTCTGCAGGTGTCTATCTTTCTCTCCCCCCTCCCCCTCTCTGTCTTCCCCTCCTCTCTCCGTTTCTCTCTGTCCTATCCAACAATGATGACAACAACAATAATAATAACTACAACAATAAAACAACAAGGGCAACAAAAAGGGAATAAATAAAAAAACTCTACATTTTGTTTGTTTATTTATTATTCACTTTTTTTCCCCAGAGCATTGTTCAGCTCTGGTTTGTGGTGGTGAGGAGATTGAACCTGGGACTTGTTCACACAACCATGATGCTACCTCCCCAACCCAGAGATTTACCTCTTAGTTTCTCCTTTTAGTTGAATTTCCAGGAGAAGATGTTTTTAAAGATCCATTTATTCATTAATGAGAGAGTGAGCATCACTTTGGCTGATGCAATGTCTGGAATCAAACTTGGGATCTCATGCTTTTGAGTTCAATCCACTGTGTCACCTTCTGGACTTTAGGATGTAAAACTAAGGCACAGAAAAGTATATTGCAGAGGTTAGGCGGCAGCCAATGTAAGGATCCGGGTTCAAGCCCCCGGTTCCCTACCTGCAGGGGGGGCTCGCTTCATGAGCAGTGAAGCAGGTCTGCAGGTGTCTTTCTTTCTCTCCCCCTCTGTCTTCCCCTCTTCTCTCCATTTCTCTGTCTTCCCCAACAACAATGACATCAATAACAACAATAATAACCACAACAATGATAAAAAAGAAAAAAAGGGCAACAAAGGAAAAAAAGAAAGCCTCCAGGAGCAGTGGATTCGTGGTGCAGGCACTGAGCCCCAACAATAACCCTGGAGACAATAATAGTAATAATAATAATAATAATAATTCATCTGCAGTCATAAGGAGTGAATCTGGTGTTGTGAGTCTTGACTAGTTGATTCCTGGGTCCTTCTGTCTCTTGCTTTTTAAGAAGTGTTTTTGATAGCATCAGCAAAGCCTATCTTTTATGCCATTCCTTTGGTCTTTGGCACCATCACCTGACCTGTGTCAGGTCATCACAACCTGCACGACTGCTGGTACCCCTCACTGATCTTCCATTTCCACTCTGTCACTTTCAGTCTGTTCTCTGCTGTACAGCTGGGAATGGTGTTTCTACAACAGAAACACGAGCAGAATACATATCCTCCCCCCAGCCCCTGTGCCACACACACCCCTTGAGCTTCTAGGGCCTTGCCAGTCCTCTGGCTTCATCCTGAGACACTTTACTACCATAGCTCCACCCACTGGCTTCAGTCACCTTGGCTTCCTTCACCTTTCTGGTCAAGGTTTTCTTACCTTATGGCTTTGGCACATGTTGTAAATGTTCTTTCTCTACTCTGTATGAGTGAATTTACCTCTCTTTCAGTCACAGCTCTCGCATCATCACTTTGGAGAAATCTTTCCTGGCAGACTTTGCTGAGACAGTCCCCCTAAACCCATTTTTCCTTTGTTTTTTAAAGCATTTACTAAAATTTCTTTCTTTCTTTCTTTCTTTCTTTCTTTCTTTCTTTCTTTCTTTCTTTCTTTCCTTCCTTCCTTCCTTCCTTCCTTCTTTTTTCTTTCTTTGTTTCTCTTTCTTTTTAACCAGAGCACTGATCAGCTCTGGCTTATGGTGGTGCAGGGGATTGAGCCTGGGACATCAGAGACTCAGGCATGAGGGTCTCTTTGCATAATCATTATGCGTTCTACCCCCACCCCCCTGCCCTCTTTCTTCTCAGAGCACTGCTAAACTGACTTACAGTGGTGCTAGAGACTGAACCTGGACCTCTGGTGTTTCAAACTCCTGTGCTACCAACGGTGCTGTCCAAATTCATTCAATGTCTTTCTCTACCTCTGAGTCTAAAAGGCACAAGGTCAGCTATTACCTTTACTATTAAAAATAAATAAATTTGAAAATAATTAAATAAATAAAAATATTAAATTTGTACTGGAAAAAGAAAAGAAAAGTTTTTAAATGAAACAGACACTATAAAACTATGATGATTTAACATAGTCTTATATTATTACATACAATTTTGGAGTGGCTAGAGATTTGAACTGAAGAGCATGAGACCACATGTTCAATTCCAGATGACAAAGTGGTGCTCTAGTATGTTTCTGCTCTCTTTTTTTCTATGTTGACATATAAATAAGTCTTTAAAAATAAAATTTGGGAGTACAACTGAACACCTCTTATGTGTACAGAAATGTTCATCATTATTTTATTTATTTATTTATTATTTATTTATAAAAAGGAAACATTGACAAAACCATAGGATAAGAGTGGTACAACTCCACACAATTCCCACCACCTGAATTGCGTATCCCATACCCCTTCCATGATAACTTCTCTATTCTTTTTTTTTCCTTTTTTATTTCTTTATTGGGGAATTAATGTTTTACATTAAACAGTAAATACAATAGTTTGTGCATGCATAACATTCCCCAGTTTCCCATATAAAATAAAACCCCCACTAGGTCCTCTGTCATCCTTCTTGGACCTGTACTCTCCCAACCCACTCATCCACCCACCCCAGAATCTTTTACTTTGGTGTGATACGCCAATTCCATTTCAGGTTCTACTTGTGGGTTTTTTTTTTTTTTTTTCTGATCTTGTTTTTCAACTTCTGGCTGAGAGAGATATCATCCCATATTCATCCTTCTGTTTCTGATTTATTTCACTTAACATGAATTCTTCAAGGTCCATCCAAGATTGGCTGAAAACAGTGAAGTCACCATTTTTTTTACAGCTGAGTAGTATTCCATTGTGTATATAGACCACAACTTGCTCAGCCACTCATCTGTTGTTGGACACCTGGGTTGCTTCCAGGTTTTGGTTATTACAAATTGTGCTGCCAAGAACATATGTGTACATAGATCTTTTTGGATGGATGTGTTGGGTTCCTTAGGATATATCCCCAGGAGAGGAATTGCAGGGTCATAGGGTAGGTCCATTTCTAGCCTTCTGAGAGTTCTCCAGAATGTTCTCCACAGAGGTTGGACCAATTGACATTCCCACCAGCAGTGTAGGAGGGTTCCTTTGACCCCACACCCTCCCTAGCATTTGCTGCTGTTACCTTTTCTGATGTATGACATTCTCACAGGACTGAAGTGGTATCTCATTCTTGTCTTGATTTGCATTTCTCTGACAATCAGAGACTTGGAGCATTTTTTCATGTGTTTCTTGGCCTTTTGGATCTCCTCTGTGGTGAAT
The DNA here is from genome assembly GCF_950295315.1 of Erinaceus europaeus. NCBI lineage: Eukaryota > Metazoa > Chordata > Mammalia > Eulipotyphla > Erinaceidae > Erinaceus > Erinaceus europaeus. Next base: position 81,567,071 of record NC_080171.1, on the reverse strand, counting down.
AGTCTGTTCATGTCCTCCCCCCATTTTTGGATGGGGGTTATTTGTCTTGTTGTTGAGTTTGGCAAGCTCTTTATATATTTTGGTTATTAAACTCTTGTCTGGTGTATGGCATGTAAAGATCTTCTCCCATTCTGTGAGGGGTCTCTTGGTTTGGGTAGTGGTTTCTTGCCAGTCCCTGTTCAGGGCGCCATTATGCCAGGCTAGCTTATCTGGCAGGAGAGAGAGATGACCAGGGACTCATGGCTGAGTGGTACGCATTTCAGTCTTTATTCATGTGGAACGCAGCACAATCTAAGCTAAGCTATCTCTAATCATAATCATGTCCTTATATATACTTGCCAAGTAGGGTGGAAATAGGATGTGACATAGAGAGGGTGGAGCAAAAAGAAATCGGTGGAAATCAGGGTGTGACAAGGAGAGGGGGCAGAGCAAAAAGAGTATGAACCAGCGGGATTAAACCAATGCCCTAGAGGCAGGGAGGTGCTTAGTTAACAGTGTTAAATAGAATATAGTGTTAAACAGGGGGGTTAAACCAATGAAGCAGAAGGGGTCTTAGAAGAATACCAACAGTTTCTTTTGCTGTGAAGAAGCTTTTTAATTTGATATAGTCCCATAGGTTTATACTTGCCTTAGTCTTCTTTGTAATTGGATTCATTTCATTGAAGATGTCTTTAAAATTTATGCGGAAAAGAGTTCTGCCAATATTTTCCTCTAAGTATCTCATAGTTTGTGGTCTAACATCCAAGTCCTTGATCCATTTGGAATTTACTTTTTGTATTTGGTGAAATGCAGTGGTTCAGTTTCATTCTTCTGCATGTTTCAACCCATTGTTTCCAACACCATTTGTTGAAGAGAGTCTGCTTTCCCCATTGAATAGACTGGGCTCCTTTGTCAAAGATTAGATGTCCAAAGATTAGTGGGGGCTCACTTCTGGGCTCTCAATTCTATTCCACTGGTCAGTATGTCTATTCATGTTCCAGTACCAAGCAGTTTTGATGACAATGGCCCTATAATACTGTTTGAGATCTGGGAGTGTGATGGCTCCAGTTCTGTTCTTTTTTCTCAAGATTGTTTTGGCAATTCTAGGTCTTTTCTGGTTCCAGATAAACATTTGTAGCATTTGTTCTATTCTCCTAAAAAATATGCTTGGCTCTGGGGTGGGTGGGTGGGGGAAAAATGTGCTTGGGATCTTGATGGGGATAGCATTAAATTTGTATGTGGCTCTGGGTAGTATATTCATTTTGATGATGTTAATTCTTCCAACCCATCAACATCTTTCTACTTCTTCGTGTTCTTTCCAATTTCCTTGAGGAGTGACTCATAATTTTCAGTATACAAGTCTTTCACTTCTTTGGTTAGGTTTATTCCTAGATATTTTATTGTTTTAGTTGCTATAGTAAAAGGAATTGATTTCTGGATTTCAATTTCTTCTAACTTAGTGTTTGCATAGAGGAATGCCACTGACTTTTGAATGTTAATTTTGTAGCCTGACACCTTACTGTATTGCCTGATGATTTCCAAAAGCTTCTTGCTGGATTCCTTAGGTTTTTCTGTGTATACTATCATGTCATCTGCAAATAGGGAGAGTTTGACTTCTTCTCTTCCAATCTTTATGCCTTTAATTCCTTGCTCCTGCCTGATTGCTATGGCAAGAACTTCCCACACTATGTTGAATAGTAATGGTGATAGTGGGCAGCCCTGTCTAGTACCTGATCTGAGTGGAAATGCTTCCAGTTTTTCACCATTGAGTATGATGTTGGCTGTAGGTGTGCTATGTATAGATTCCACTATCTTCAGGAATTTTCCATCTATTCCCATTTTTTGTAGTGTTTTGATCATAAAGTGATGTTGTATTTTGTCAAAGGTTTTCTCTGCATCAATTGATATGACCATGTGGTTTTTGGTCTTGCTTTTGTTGATGTGGTGGATCACATTTGATTGATTTACATATATTAAACCAACCTTGCATGCCTGGGATAAACCCCACTTGGTCATGATGAGCAATCTTTTTAATATACTGCTGTATCTGGTTGGCTAGAATTTTGTTCAATATATTTGCATCTATGTTCATCAGAGATATTGGTCTGTAGTTTTCTTTTCTTGTTGTGTCCCTGTCTGCTTTTGGTATCAGAGTGATTTTGGCTTCATAGAAGCAGGCAGGGAGTATTCCAGTGTCTTCAATCTTCTGGAAGACTTTTAAAAGTAGAGGTATTAGTTCTTCTTTGAAGGTTTTGTAGAATTCATTTGTAAAACCATCTGGTCCAGGACTTTTATGTTTGGGGAGATTTTTGATAACTGTTTCAATTTTATTAGCTGTGATGGGCCTGTTAATGTTATCCACTTCCTCTTTACTTAGTTTTGGAAGTTGGTAGGTATCTAGGAAATCATCCATTTCTTCCAGGTTCTCTAGCTTGGTGGCATATAGTTGTTCATAGAAGCCTCGCATGATATGTTGAATTTCTGCAGTGTCTGTTGTGATATCTCCTCTTTCACTTAGTATCCTATTTATTTGGATCTTCTCCCTTTTTTGTTTTGTGAGTCTGGCTAAAGTTTTGTCGATTTTGTTTACTCTTTTCAAAGAACCAACATTTACTTTCGTTGATCTTTTTTATGGTTTTCTTATTCTCAATGTTACTGATTTCTGCCCTAACTTTAGTGATTTCTGTCCTTCTGGTTGCTTTAGGGTTCCTTTGTTGTTCTTCTTCTAGGTCTTTAAGATGTGCAATCAGGCTGTTTATTTGTGCTTTTTCTTGTTTCCTAATGTGTGCTTGTATAGCTATGAACTTCCCTCTCAGTATTGCCTTAGTTGTGTCCCAAATATTTTGATAGCTTGTGTCTTCATTTTCATTGAACTCTCGAAACATTTTGATTTCTTCCTTGATTTCCTCTTTGACCCAGAAGTTGTTAAGAAGTGTACTGTTGAGCTTCCACATTTTGGGACTGTAATTAATCTTTTGTTGATTGCTAAGTGTTAGTTTCATTCCACTGTGGTCTGAGAAGATGCTTGGGATGATTTCAATGTTCTTGACCTTGCTGATGCTGTCTTTGTGGCCTAACATATGGTCTATCCTTGAGAATGACCCATGTGGATTTGAATAAAATGTGTATTCCAGTTTCTTGGGATGAATGACTCTGAAAATGTCCAATAGTGCTAGTTTATCTATCTCTTCATTTAGCTCCCTTATGTCTTTATTGATTTTCTGCCTGGATGATTTGTCAAGTTGAGAGAGTGGGGTGTTGAAGTTCCCTCCTATGACTGTGTTGCTGTTAATGTATTGCTGTAGCTCTATCAGTAGACGTATGTATTTAGATGGCTTCTCATTGGGTGCATAGATGCTAATAATTGTTAAGTCCTCTTGATTGACTGATCCTCTGAGCATTAAGTAGTGTCCATTCCTATCTTTTTAAAATTTATCTACTTTAAAGTCTATCATGTCAGATATGAGAATATCTGTTCCTGCCCTCTTTTGTGGGCCATTGGCTTGTATGATAGTTTTCCATCCTTTCACTTTAAGTCTGTGTTTGTCTTGTTGAGTTAGGTGGGTTTCCTGTTGTTGGGCATATTGTTGGGTTTTATTTTCTGACCCATCTTCCTACTCTGTGTCTTTTAATAGGTGAATTCAGGCCATTGACATTTATTGATATCAAAGATTGAAGATATTTTAATGCCATTCTTGTAGAGTTTTAGAGTGTTCTGATATATGACCTATTTATGGTGGTCTGATTGTTTATAGAAGACCTTTCAGGATTTCTTTTAGGGCAGGCTTGGTGATAGTTGATTCCTTCAGCTGTTGCTTGTCTGAGAAGGTTTTGATGCCTCCATCTAGTCTGAATAACAGTCTAGCAGTATATAGTATTCTTGGTTGAAAGCCTTTCTCATTGAGCACTTGGTAGATATCTTGCCATTCTCTTCTGGCCTGTAGTGTTTGTGTGGAGAAGTCTGCTGCTAATCTTATGGGTTTCCCTCTGTAGGTGACTCTTTGCTTTTCTCTTGCAGCCTTCAGGATCCTTTCTTTATCCTTATTCCTTTCCATTCTAAGTATAATGTGTCCTGTTGTCTTAGAGTATGGGTTAATTCTGTTTGGAACCCTCTGGGCTTCCTGAATCTTTATGTCTTTGCTATTGTATAGACTAGAGAAGTTTTCAGCTATTATGGCCTGAAGAATGCTTTCTTCCTCTCCCTCTCTTCCTCTGGCAAGCCAATAATGCGTATATTGTTTCTTTTGAAGTCATCCCATAGGACTCTGTTGTTGTTTTCAGCATCTCTCAATCTCTTTTTGAGATCTCTTCTTTTTTAGTTGTCTCTAATTCATTCTCAATCTTGCTAATTCTGTCTTCAGCCTCATTGATTCTATTCTCTCTGCCCTATACTGTTTTCTGGAGTTCATCTATTTTGTTACCCTGTTCTGATACAGTTTTAGCTTGTTCAGCTAGTTGTGTTCTTAGCTCAGCTATTTCAGCTTTCAGCTCTCTAATAACCTTGATGTAATTAGTGTTTTCTTCCAGAGTCTCATTTGTTGTTCCTGTATTTCTGATTACAAGTCTTTCAAACTCTTTACTCACTCCTGTGATTATTTCCTTAGCTAGTGTTTGGATGTTGAACTCGTTATTTTGTGCTTCACCCTTTGGGGGCCTTTTAACTGGACTCTTGTCCTGGTTTGTTTCTCCATTATTTTTTCTTGTTGGTTTAACCATTTTATATATTATGTTATGAGTTCCCTTTATCAGTACTTTTCAAATTACTGGTCACTATTTCCTGGATTGACTTGTGTCTAAGTAAGGTAATTAAAGGTTTCACAGTGGTGGAAGTTAACAGTTGTTTCAATAGTATTTTAATCCCTGAGTTGGAGCTCAGTTGTTTAAAAGCCTCTTTTTCTTCCATGTAGGCTATGGGAGCCTGAGGGCTTTTAAACTACAAGTAGGCTTCTTATCTTAATCACTGACTCCTGACCAAGAGATAAAGCAGGGTGTGGCAGAGATACTCCAATGGTTATGCAAAGAGACTTTCACAGCCACACTGCTATGCCACTGATGTATAGGTCTTTTCCTGAGTTTCCTGGTTAGATCTCTGTCCCCTGGTGTCCCTCCCTGCAGCCGCTCCAGATTCTGAGGGCAGCAGCAGTGGAGACTCAGAGTTGCACTTGGTGAGTCTCTGGGGAGTCGTCTCCTCCCTTCAGCTGTCCCCTTGTTGGTGGAACAGACTGTAGGTGGGGGTCTCAAATGATAAACTGCCGGACTGTTACCAGCCACTTAGTCTCTCCCTAGGCTCCTCTCTGTCACCAGCCACACGTGTTTGCACTCACAGGTGATTCGGTGGGTTCCTGTAGTCATTCTAGTCCTGTCCTGTTTCAGTCCCAGGTGGTCTCCTTTGATATTCCTAGTTGATCCGGGAGAGGAGAAGAGAGGAGAGAAAGAGATCTGCTGCTGCTCATAGTCCTGCCTCCGGAACGATATCTTTCCTATTCTTTATCCCTCTGGGAATATGGACCCAAGGTCATTGTGGGATGCAGATGGTGGAAGGTCTGGCTTTTGTAATTGCTTCCCTGCTGAACATGGGCATTGACAGGTCAATCCATACTCCCAGCCTGCCTCACTCTTTCCATAGTGAGGCAGGGTTCTGGGGAATCATAGCTCCCGGACACATTGGTGGGGTTGTCTGTCCAGGGAAGTCTGTTTGGCATCATGGCAACATCTGGAGCCTTTTGGCTGAAAAGAGAGGTAACATATAAAGCCAAACAAGTTGTTGGCTAATCATGAACCTAAAAGCTGGAGTAGTGCAGATGAAGTGTTGGGGGCGACCTCCATTTTGTAGACAGCTAGTAGGCATATTTTAGTTATATTCCAAAGGGCCTGTGTCTATACTAATTTTTTCCCCCCGAGCCTGAAATCTGATATGCAGGTGGATCCAAGTTATTGTCTGGGAAGATGATGTCATGGCTGAAAAAAGGACCAGAAAGCTTGATCAGGGAAGAAAGTAGCTCCCAAATATGGGAAAGATGTATGAAGTTTGTTGACTGTAAACCTCATCGATTTGATCTGATCTGTGGCCCACATTCAGCTTAGGAGCCTATGTGACCTCTGCATCCCTGTAGATCCGAGCTCACATTCTGTGGTCATGTGTAGGAACATTCCAAGCTGCCCCAATATCAGGACCCATATTCCTCAGGTGGAAGATAGAGTATGTTGTCCAGCCTCCCTTCAGAGGATGGAACATTCTCTACCATTGTTGATCCATGTTGAGGCCAAGGTCCTATGTGGGCCCACAAAAGGGTCTATTTTGTTGTTCCTGATAGAGATGACCAGTAAGAATGGAGAGAGGGATTTATTCAAGGTCTAGGTCCATTAAGTCTGTTTGGGAACCTCAGGACTCCCCGAATAGGGCCCCAGCTGATGGGGTGGCCTGATAGTGACTAAAAAGTCGTCATTAAAGTATGCCAGTCTCTTGCCCTTATTCAGCTTTTGCAGTCTTCGCTTTGATAAGGATAGCTTGGGAGTGAGTGAGGGAAGAATAATAGGAAAGAGGTGCACTGAAGAGGTGCTTATGGTGGTGCAGGGGGTTGAACCTGGGACTCCAGAGTCTCAGGCAAGAGAGTCTTTCTGCATAACCATCATGCTATCTACCCCTGCCCTTCATCATTATTTACCCAATGATTAGCATAATAATTGTGTGCACAAAAGATCTACAGAAAAAGACATTCATTTGTAAGGATTTTTTTTTTTTGCCTCCACAGTTATTGCTGGAGCTCAGTGCTGGCACTACAAATCCATGGCTCCTGGTAGTCATTTTCCTTTTTTTTTTTTTTTCCACTTCCATTTCATTCAATAGGTCAGAGAAAAATTGAGAGGGGAGGAGGAGAAAAAGAGAAAGAAAGATAGGCACCTTCAGACCAGCTTCACCACTTGTAAATTGTTCCTGCTGCAGGTAGGGTGCAGGGGCTCGAACCCCGTTCCTGTATGGGTCATTGTGCATAGTATTATGTGCACTTAACTGGGTGTGCCACCTCCTGGCTCCTTTGGGATCATTTTGTAAGGTATTTGTAGGATTCATTTTTAAGGCAAGCTAGCCTAAATTTTGGCTAATGCTGTGGTAGTCTTCTGCATATCTTCATAGCCTGTCCCTTCATAGAGATGCGACAAAGATCTAGCAGAAAATTAGAAAGCTCTGGGTGAGAGTGTATGCCAGTTTATTTCAAGGGTCAAATCACTCAGTGTAGATGGCTTTGTATCTGGGTAACCCACTCCCCCCACCCTTGGGTATTCCTGATAAAAGGCAAACACTATTTATTGTCTAGCTAATAACACACACCCAGCAGAAGAACTGAATGAGTGAATGGTGCCAGTGGTGCCCTAGGAGTCCTAGTGTCATCACAAACTAACTGGGAGACCTTGGGCAAGTCACTTCTTGCCTCTCACCTACAAAGAGTGCAGTTAAGAAGGAGCGATATCCTAACCCTGCACCTTTTTTCCTACCCTCTCCCCTAGCAGGTCATCTGTCCAGCTTACTCAAATGATCAATAGCTGTCTTTCTCTTTTTCCTTCCTTCCTTCCTTCTTTCTTTCTTTCTTCTTCTTCTTTTTTAATTTGTTAAATATTTATTTATTTGATAGAGAGACAGCCAGAATTTGTGAAGAGAGAGGAGACAGAGAGGGAGAAAGACAGAAAGACACCTGCATCCTGCTTCACCACTTGTGAAGCTTTCCCCCTGCAGTGGAGGCCAGGGGCTTGAACCCAGGTCCTTGTGCACTGTAACATGTGCACTCAACCAGGTGCACTACTGCCTGGCCCCACTTCCTTTCATTCTTTTTTTCTTTCTTCCTTGCTTTCCTCTTTCCTTCCTCCATTTTTCTTTCTTTCCTTCTTCCTCCATTTCTTCCTTCCTTCTTTCCTTCCTTTCTTGGAGAGAAATCAAGAGGGAAGGGGAAGGTACAGGAGAAAGAAAGACATCTGCAACACTGCTTACAAAGATTTACCCCTGTAGGTTGGACCTGGGGGCTTTGAATCCAATGGTTCTTTGCACATTAGAACAAGTGTACTCAACCAGGTGTGCCACTGCCACCTTGATAGAAGTGTTCCTAGCTGAAATGGAGAAGCAGGGATGGGGTGCTCCTCCTTCCTGACTCCCCCTTTAAATCCATTAGCTGGTGGGACAACAGTTCTTGAATTCTAAGATCTCAGCTTGTTTGGCTGTCTGGGTCCAATGAGCAAAGAAGGAAGCAGGACAGGCTGGCTTTTGTTGCAACTATTTGGGCATAGTAGCTGCAGCAAAAAAGAAGATTGATGAGATAGCATAATGGTTATGCAAAAAGCTTTTAATGCCTGAGTCACCAAAGGGCCCCAGGTTGGACTCCCCACACCACCATAGGTGGAGGTGATCAGTACTCTGGTCAGACAAACACACAAACTGTAAAAATAATAAATCAAAAGGGAACTGAAGAGGATGGTCTGAATCTGATATTCAGAGATTTGAGAATGTGCAGCAGGTGAATTGCATAACAACTGAAGTGCAGGGATGGTGGCTGCTTTGTACAGGAAGGAGGTTTCAGCTATTTTAGAAAGAAATGAGGTCCCAACCCCATGAGACAAAGCCCCAAAGGCTTATTTATCTTCTCCATAGTAGAGAAAAAGGAAATTGCCGCTGATGACTTTCCAGGCCAGGCATCTTGAAGAGACAGCCCATAACTTTCCAGATTCTTAACTTCCAAGGCAGGTTGTTTGCCACACCGTGGAAAAAACTCTGGGTTACTACCCTCCCACCTGGGCAGCTCTTTGGTCTTCGCTTCAGGCAGGTGCACTTGGGAGGTGGCAGCACGGGCCACCTGGCAGCTCCAGGTGCTGTGTGTGTGCTGCCATGGAGACAGGCCCCGGGGTTGGTGGCGAGAAGGCAGTCTCTGAAAGCTTTGTGGATTTAGCAGAGGAAGAGCCTGCAGCCTTGGGTGCTTCAGGGTAGTCTTCCTGACCCTTGTGCCAAGGAAGCTCAGGTGAGTGACCTGGGGGTTTCTCTAAACAAAAGGAGGGAGGACAACATTGTGCAAACTAAGAATTGGGAGGGGACCATTGAAAGGCTGATCTAGTGACTGGGATAGAATGTCTTTCTTTGCTCTTGGCTCCACGGGAACTATCTTGCTGGGGACCCTCTGCCAGGACAACACAGTGCCCTGAACAAAGACTAGGCAAATGGGCTCTGGACGGTTGACCTTGTAACCCCATGGGAAAAGAAAAGAGGACCTGACATTTGTTCCTAGAGGAGGGACAGACCAGGGAATTCATGAAACCCATCTCTATATCAGTCAGGGATTTAAGCCTGGGAAGGAAATTGATTAGATTGATCTCCCTCTCCCTGGAGTCTAGGCAGTCACAGGCAGTCACATGGGGCATAAGAAGCAAAGCTGGGGTTCACCCTCTTCCAGTGACACTTTGTTAGTGCTAAGGTGGCTCAGTCTTCGCCTTGATAGAAGGGTACTGCAGGAGCAGCAAACTTTACTGCGGCTCAAGAACTGGGTGTTTTGGGGCCGGGTGGCGGTGCACCCGATTGAGCACACATGTTATAGTACGCAAGGACCCAGGTTCTAGCCCCTGGTTCCCACCTGCAGGGGGAAAGCTTCATGAGTGGTGAAGTAGTGCTGCAGGTTTCTTTCTGTGTCTTTCCCTACCACCCCCACCTCTCTCAGGTTCTGGCTGTGTCTATCAAATAAATAAAGACAATCAAAAACAATTTTTTTTAAAAAAAGAACTGAGTGTTTTGGAACAAATCACTTCATCTTTTTGAAATGAAGTTCTTTTCATATGTGAAGTATGGGATATATATATTTTCTAAAGATTTTATTTATTAGTGAGGAAGATAGGAGGAGATATAGAAAGAACCAGACGTCACTCTGGTACATATGGTGCTGCTGAAAATTGAACTTGGGGCCTCCTACTTGAGAGTCTGCTTTACCCACTGTGTCACCTTCTGGACCACATGGCATTTTATTTTTTAAATTTTATTTTTTTTTTACAAACTTTTTATTTTATTTATTCGTTTTTGAATAAAGACAGAGAGAAGTTGAGAGGGAAGGGGAGACAGAGAGTGAGAGAGAGAGACACCTGCAGCCATGCTTTTCCACTTGTGAAGCTTTCCCTCTGCAGGTAGGGACCATGGGCTTGAACCTGGGTCCTTGTATACTCTAGTGTGGGTGCTTAAATAGGTGCACCACCACCTGACCCCTACTTCTTTATTTTGGATAGAGAGAAATTGAGAGAGAAGGGGCAGAGAGAAAGAGAAAGAAAGAGGAGAGGCACCTGCACTTTTGCTTCACCGCCTGTGAAGTGACTCCCCTGCAGGTGGGGCGCCGGGGGCTCAAACCGGGATCCTTATGCTGGTCCTTGTGCTTTGTGCCACGTGCGCTTAACCTGCTGTGCTGCCGCCGGACTCCCCCTTTTTAAAAAATATTTATTTATTTCCTTTTTGTTGCCCTTGTTTTTATTGTTGTTGTAGTTATTATTGTAGTTATTGATGTCGTTGTTGGATAGGACAGAAAGAAGTGGAGAGAGGAGGGGAAGACAGAGAAGGGGAGAGAAAAACAGACACCTGCACACCTGCTTTACCACATGTAAAGGCTTCCTGCAGGTGGGATCCTGGGGCTTGAACCGGGGTCCTTGGCTTTGAGCCACATGGGCTTAACCCTCTGTGCTACCGCCCGACTCCCTGCAGTCTATCTTTTAACACATAGAATGCTTAGCCTAGGTGTAAGCTAGGATCTTAATAGGTATCCCCTTTTCCTTTGCTCTTTTTTTCCCTTTCTTCTAGAACAATCCTGCCAGACCTTGGTGACTGATCTGAAGATGGCTGAACTACAAGACCGAGAGCCTGAAGCTGAGTGTCCTGTCTGCTGGAACCCCTTCAACAACACATTCCACACTCCCAAAGTGCTGGACTGCTGTCACTCCTTCTGTGTGGAGTGCCTAGCCCACCTCAGCCTGGTGACTCCAGTCCGCCGTCGACTGCTATGCCCACTCTGTCGCCAGCCCACTGTCCTGGCCTCTGGACAGCCAGTCACTGACTTGCCCACAGACACGGCCATGCTCACGCTGCTCCGCCTGGAGCCTCACCACATCATCCTGGAAGGCCGTCAGCTCTGTCTCAAGGATCATCCCAAGAGTCGCTACTTTCTGCGACAGCCCCGGGTCTACACCCTAGATCTGGGCCTTGAGCCTGGGAGACAGACTGGGTTCCCCCAGAACATGGTCCCTGCCACCAGGCCGATGCCCATCTCCATCCCCAGCCACTATTCTCTTAGGGAGTGTTTCCGCAATCCTCAGTTCCGGATCTTTGCCTACCTGATGGCTGTCATCCTCAGTGTTACTCTATTGCTCATCTTCTCCATCTTTTGGACCAAGCAGTTCCTCTGGGGCATGGGGTGAGCATTTTGTTCCCAGACAAGGAACTAAACTTTTCTTGGCTTCTGCTGGGATCTGCAGAGCCTAATTTGGGATTATCTTCCTTTTGTAGTATTGTTTTTACAATCCAGGGATTAGGTAGGTCAAGTGTTTGCTTCTGGAAACAGATAAGTCCTACCATGATGAGAATTTCTATTAAAGGGCTGGGGGAGAGATGCGAGGAGACCTTTGGGTGTGTACTATGGGACCATGAACCAGTGACTACAGAGCTATGTAGTAAGTTGTGCCAAAGGACTAGACAATAGCATTCAGGAATCTGGCTAGCCCAAATAGCAAATTGGGTTTTTCATTGGAGCTACTTTGAATTCAGGTCACATTTTTTCAAGTTGCATTTTACTATAATTCTAAAAATTTTGCAAAGTGAGCTTTAATTCTGTGAGCAAATGTGTGTCTTCCTCTTTTCAGTTTTTTTTTTTTTTTTGGATGTCTTGTCACCAGTCCCAGTAAAAATGGTCTGCATTAAATTCATTCAGCTTACTTCTTCAACAACCATTTACTTGGTTGGCACTGTCAGAATTAGAGGAAGAGTAGCATAGGTACCCAGGGGTCACAGAGATCACTTGCCAGTGAGGAAGGTATGTTCATTCAGTATTTTCTCATATAAGACATTTCTGCCAAGATGTGCCTTGTGGAGTAATAAGAATTTAAGTGTAAAGGTAAAAGCAGGGCAGGGAGATAGATAGATAGCTCAGCTGGTAGAGTGTATGCCTAGCATGCATGAGTTCCATTCCCAGCACCACCCCTCGGAGCAACAGGGACAGCACCAAAGTGAACCTCTGTGGGTAGTGGAGCTGTGTTTTGATGTCTCCCTCTCTCTTTCCAAGAATGAAAGCACTGGGCTGAGGAGACTGCTCAGTAACCTTGGGCTCATTCTCATATTAAAAAAAAAAAAAAAAAGATGAAGGCAGTCAAAATATTTGGATCTAAAGAAGTCTGGGATTTGAAGGAACAAATTTTCTAGTGGGAGGTGTCGCCCAGACTGAAAGCCTGTGTGTGGGGTGGAACTCTTACCTCCTCTCCCCAAGCACTGAAATTCTGGCCTCAAGAAGAGGCAGAAACCCTTTTTTTATTTTTATTTTATTTTTTATAAAATATTCATTTATTTATGTATTTATTCCCTTTTGGTGCCATTGTTGTAGTTATTATTGTCATTGTTGTTGGATAGGACAGAAATGGAGAGGAGAGGAAGACAGAGAGGGGGAGAGAAAGATAGACACCTGCAGACCTGCTTCACCGCCTGTGTAGCGACTCCCCTGCAGGTGGGGAGCCAGGGGCTCAAACCAGGATCCTTCCTCCAGTCTGTGCGCTTTGCGCCACATGCGCTTAAGCTGCTGCGCTACCGCCCGACTCCCTATTTATTTATTTATTTATTTATTTACCTCCAGGGTTATTGCTGGGGCTGTTGCCTGCACTACAAATCCACTGCTCCTGGAGGCTATTTTTTTCTCTTTTGTTGCCCTGGTTGTTTATAATTGTTGTTATTGCTGTCATTATTGTTGGATAGGACAGAGAGAAATCAGGAGAGAAAGATAGACACTTGCAGACCTGCTTCGCTGCTTGTGAAGCAACCTCTCCCTGCAAGTGGGGAGCTGGGACCTCAAACCTGAATCCTTATGCAGGTCCTTGTGCTTTGTGCAGGTGTGCTTAATCTGCTGCGCTACCACCCAGACCCCCCGCCTTTTACATTTTTACTACCAGAATTTAGAAACCAAGGAAAACTAGAATGAATTTGGATAATCAGAATGCTATTTCTCTATAAGCTGCCACCTCTGCTGTATCTGAAAACCAACTTCTGCTTCCCCAGTTTTAATATTGCCTGGTGGTTCAGGGTCTGAGGCAATCTCAAAGTGAGTAAAACACTATCACAGTTAGGCAGTGATAGTCAGTTATTGTTTTTTAATTTTAACTCGTAGATTAAGCTTTCAAGATCCAGAAACAGGGTGAGTTTTATTTGCTTTAAATAACATCTAGTGAGTTTAATGGAACCGGTTTCCACAAATTCCCCTTAGGGGTCAAACAGTACAAGATAGTCTCAATAGCCAAGACATATATTTCATTTCATGTTTTGTAAAGTCAAATGGCCTTAAGCTTCAATATTAAGAAGAAATTCTCCATTACAAAACTGGAAAGTTGCCTACATATCTCACCAGGGGATTAGCACCTACCTCCCCATTTGCGCCATCAAAGATAATTACGCTGAAGCTGGGGCTCTCCCCACTGACTTCCTTACTATATAGTTTTTGCTGCCTGACCTGAAGCAGTTAGGCTAGGCAATGATCTCACCATGTTCTTAGCCAAGAGGGACAGGCTAGAGTCATTTAGGATGGAAGATAGGGAGCGCTGAGGAAACTCAAGAGGAATGCTAGCTTCTGAACTCTGCTGAGTTTAGTAAGCTTCATTCACAGTTCATAATCAAACTAAAGCTCTGAAAGTTAAGCTACCCTGTTGTTCAAAGCCACCCAGTTGGTAAGTGGTAGAAGTTTTTCTATCATACTGGTCAAGACACTATCCAAATAAGACACGTTTGTTTTGTGGATAGGGAAGGGAATACTTAACATTACAGTATCTTCTATGTTCATATTCAGTAGCTCTAACCTTGAGGCAGTGCCACCTGTAAGAGGCATTAGGAAACATTGTGGCAACATCTTTGGTATTCAGGTGAAAGGGGGCTGGGGTTCTGTTTCTGGCTATTACTATTCAGAGATCAACACTGCTTCCATGCTTAACACAGTTGCACCCAACAAATACCACCTATCCCAAAATGCAAATGGATCCCTATTAAAACACTATAATCTCTTTAACTTCATGAAGCAGAAGAGTAGAATTACCTTAACTTCTATTGGCACGAAGTCACATTAACAGATGCACTTTGTCAAAAGGGTGGTATAAAAAGCATAGTAGTAGGGGCCAGGCAGCGGCGCACCTGGTTAAGTACACACTTTACAGTGCGCAAGGGCCCGGTGTTTAGGCCCACGGGCCCCACCTGCAGAAGGAAAGCTTCACAGGTAGTGAAGCAGGGCTGCAGGGGTCTGTCTCTCCTTCTTCCCTCTGTTTTTGTCTCTATCTAATAATAAATAAATAAATATATATTAAAAAAGCATAGTGGTTAAAAAGCTTAGGCTTTGTAAACGAAACAGATCACGATGGCTGAGCTGGTCTGTCTTCGGTATTGTCAACATACTTAATAAAGCCCTAGGAAATCTCTTGATAAGATCACAGACTAGGGCTGAGGAGATAGCATGATTATGCAAGGACTTCCATGCCTGAGATATCAAAGGTCTGAGGCTCAATCCCCAATACCACCATAAACCAGAGCTGACCAGTTTTGGTAAATAAATACAGTAAAATCACAGATCAGCCTCCAACACTTACCAGCTGATAACACTGAGTAAGCTACTTCCTTGAGTTTTACTTTTCTCTCTAAAAGGAAAATAATCACTTAATTTATAAGATTAGGAGAATTAAATGTTTAAGTGTGCCCAGTACAGTTTCTAGGCATAAACTCTGTGATGAAAATAGGTTATATTTACTTGTCTTCACTGATATCATGAAATGACACATCTGATTTATGTTCCCTAGTTGCTTTCTTACATTTCTAGTAAAAACACACACACACACACACACACACACACACACACACACACACACACGTTGGGTAGTCAGAAAAGCCATGACATATTTTTTTTTCTATGCAATATGTGTATGACCCCACTCCCCTATAACTTAACACACATTTGCTCTACCAAAGCCTTAAGTGAAATACTTTCACCCAGTTGCTACATTTCTTGGGAACAATTACAAAACGAACAAACACACAAAATAATAAAATTTAAACCTGAAAAAGTGAAAACTAAATCTAAATTAAATGCCAATATGCCAATGACTACTATCAGTACTTTATAGTTTATTACAAATAATTTTTATGGTGAACAATATGGAGTAAATAGAGCCCATTAATAATTAGACAACCTGTGGATGGGGATATAGTGCAGCGGATTAAGTCCCAAGTTCTTGCCCCAGCATCCCATATACCAGTGATGCTCTGCTTCTCTCTCCTCTTACTAATAAATCTTAAAAGAAAAAACAATTTAGAAAACAGTCTAACAGCAAGGCTGAGTGGTCAATTCAGAAGGTTATAACTATAACTATATAACTATAGTTATAATTAAACCAAACATTTCATTATGTATTGATATTATACCTTTAGTTTTTATAGAATAATATTAGAGTTGGAGAGAGCCACCTTATCACTCAGCATCTCTGGAGTGGCAGATCAAGTGCGTTTTAAACATTCAATAGACCATATAAAAACCCTTTGAATTTTCTCTATACCCAATACTTTCTGCTTCCAAATTCCTTAATTTCAAAATGACTTTACCATGTTTTAAGTTTGGTAATTGCATTTTTTGTGAAATAAGGCTATTGCTGCATAACTGAATAAAAATTATACAGTTTACTGATAAGGCCCATAATGTAAAAGCCTTCTACTTAAAAAAAAAAAAAAAAAACATTTATTAATAGAAATTGTAATCAGCCATTTTTGAGATCATTGTATTTATTTATTTATTATTGGATAGAAACAGAAATTGAGGGGAGTCGGACAGTAGCACAGTGAGCTAAGCGCATGTGGCGCAAAGTGCAAGGACTGATGTAAGGATCCTGGTTCCAGCCCTCGGCTCCCCACCTGCAGGGGAGCTACTTCACAGGTGGTGAAGTAGGTCTGCAGGTGTCTTTCTTTCCCCTTCTCTGTCTTCCCCTCCTCTATTTCTCTCTGTCCTATCTAACAATGACGACATCATCATCAACAACAATAATAACTACAACAATAAAAAATAAGGGCAACAAAAGAGAAAAATATTTAAAAAAAAGAATCAGAAATTGAGAGGGGAGGGGAGAAGAGAGAGACAAAGAGACACCTGCAGCAGTGTTTTCCCACTTGTAAAGCTTGTCCCCTGCAGGGGCTTGAACCTGGGTCCTTGTGCACTATGTGAGCACTTAACCAGGTGCACCACCACCCGGGCTGAGATCATTTATTACATCTCAATCCCCCCAAATAAGCTCTAAATGTCAATGGCTCAGATTCAGAATATGTTCAACTATATTCCAAAAACATTTTGTTCTAGAGCTGGTGCCTTGTGAACGCACTATTTCACCACCCAATTCATTCACTTAGACAGAGACAGAAAAATACCATAGCATCAGAGTGTCCCCCTGGTGCCTCTGTGCTATTTTCATTTCTTTCCTTATTTTAAAACTATTTTTATTTATTACTGGAAAGACAGAAATTGAGAGTGGAGGTAGAGATAAACACAGACACCTGCAGCACTGCTTCATGCAGGTGGGGACCAGGGGCTTGAACATGCATCCTTTAAGCACTGTAATGTGTGCACCTAACTAGGCATGCCACCACTTACTTCCTCCAACCCCTTTTACTCTGTGGTATTTTATTTCTTTTTTTTTCTCTTTAATCTTTATTAGATAGAGACAGCCAGAAATGGAAAAGGAAGGTGGTAACAGAGAGAGAGAGAGAGAGAGAGAGAGAGGGAGAGAGAAACACGTGCAGCTCTGCTTTAGCACTCGTGAAGCTTTCCCCTTGCAGGTGGGGACGGGGGACTTGAAACTGGGTCCTTGTGCACTGTAACATGTGCACCCAACCAGGTGTGCTACCACCCAGCCCCTTCTGTGGTATTTTCATATGATGCTGGGAATCAAAGCTATAGCTGTACACATGGGTCCTACACAGTGAGCTATCATTTGAGCTCAAAATACATACACACAACTTTTAAGGATAATTTTATAACAGGATTTTGGTCTTCAGAAAGCATGTAATGAAAGGGAGAAAAAAGTTTGTCTAGGAATATCCATTAGGGATTTTTTTTTTTTTTTGGATTACTTTAATATAAAAGGTACATCATTTAAGTAGCCAGCAGAAAGGCTATTCAATAGTGACTTCATGTTTGCTTTCTAAAAATTTCATTGGCTCTTCACACAATGGCCTAGCTTTAGGCTAACATAAAAGATGTCAAACTTAAAAGCAAAATGGAAAACATTTTCTGACAAGGCGGATGATCAATTCTGCACTTCCTGATGCAGTTATTAGCATTCCAAGCAAACTCAACAGGAAGAGATATGCTCTTTTTTATTGTATAACTCTACGCACAGCTGAGTCTGCTTCGGTAACATCTATTCTCAAAGTATAGAGATGATTCTTAGGCCAGGAGTTGTTTAACCAGCATGTGTTGAGGTTTGAAGGCTTCCAAATCATAGTCCAGCTGCCTTGCTCTGTGGCTCACATATAGTTCAGGATATATACCATAATGGAAAGCCAAGCTTCAAGGATTACAATGGAGTCAGTCACAGTCCTGAGTGCTTGAGGGAGGCAACAGGGCACTTAAACAAAAAACAAAGTCTGCACAGTTCGTGGTGGGGTTTGAAGATGAAAATTAAAACTTCAACCATGAAAAAAGTTCACCAACATCCAGGAACAGAGCTGCCTGCCTGGAGTGGGGGCTGACATGAAAATCCAATTCTACAAATGGTCTGTAATTGGAAAAAATAAAAAGAAAGCAACACCATGATAGAACAAAACATTTCAATTCCATTCTTTTGAAAATGGCTCTTAAGGGTGAGCTGGAATTTAGAGTCCTTTTCCATGGTCCTGCCTACTCAGCCATCCAGAGCTTGAAGGTCCTGTCATATGAACAAGTGGCTATAAGTTGACCATCAGAAGAAATATCAAGGCCCATCACTTTGCCTTCATGGCCAGCCAGAGTCTTCAGTGGGGACCAGCCTGGGTGGGTCCAGATCTTGGCTGTGTTATCATATGCACCAGTGAGCAAGAAGTTCCCATGGATAGCTGTAAAGGAAGACAGAGAGTTGCTTAAGGAACCCAAGTATTATACACACACACACACACACACATACACACACAGAGCAAAAATACCTGCTAGTATATATCACTTTCAAAAAGAATGTACTTCCACAGTCACAAAAACCCAACTCTCTGCTCTATATTCCTATCAGGCCTCTAGAAAAAAGGAACAACTAAAGGCAGACTTAGGGAAACAAATTTCTCTGATAAACAATCTGTTCAGAATAACATTAAGGATTCAGTGCTTAGAATTTTCATGGGGGGGGGTGGGCAGGTGGTAGTACAGTGGGTTATGGTCACATGGCACCAAGTGCAAGGACTGACAGAAGGATATCGGTTTGAGCCCCCACCTCAAGCAGGTCTGCATGTGTCTTTCTCTCCTACTCTCGATTTCTCTCTGTCCTATCCAACAACAATGACAGCAATAACAACAACAAAGATAAACAACAAGGGCAACAAAAGGGAAAAAATAGCCTACAGGAGCAGTAGATTCATAGTGCAGGCACTGAGCCCCAGCAATAACCCTGAAGTTAAAAAAAAAAAAAAGAGAGAGAGAGAAGAATTTTCACAGAGGAAAAAAATGAAACAAATCGGGAGTCGGGCTCAGAGGGTTAAGTGCATGTGGCGTGAAGCACAAGGACCAGCGTGAGGATCCCGGTTCGAAACCCCCGGCTCCCCATCTGCAGGGGAGTCGCTTCACAGGCAGTGAAACAGGTCTGCAGGTGTCTATCTTTCTCTCACCCTCTGTCTTCTTCTCCTCTCTCCATTTCTCTCTGTCTTATCCAACAACAATGACATCAATAACAACAATAATAAAACAACAAGGGCAGCAAAAGGGAATAAATAAATAAATAAATATTGAAAAACATTAAACAAATCATGAAGTCTCTGCTTCCTAGGAAGGAACATGTTGTGTCATAATTCTACTTGAAAGTATAAAAGTGTATAGTTGGCTTCTTCAACATAGTCCAAATTCTTCCCATTTTCACTTTTAAGTTAAGCTAATGTCTGACATGCCTTTCATGGAAATGCACTCTCTCTTAAGATTAGGTAGTTTTAGGGGAGTCGGGCGGTAGCGCAGCGGGTTAAGCGCAGGTGGCGCAAAGCACAAGGACTGGCATAAAGATTAGGTAGTTTTAAGATAGGAAAAAAACTTACGCTCAAACTTGACACCAGTCACTAAATTTTGATGGGCAGGG
The DNA here is from genome assembly GCF_950295315.1 of Erinaceus europaeus. Lineage (NCBI taxonomy): Eukaryota > Metazoa > Chordata > Mammalia > Eulipotyphla > Erinaceidae > Erinaceus > Erinaceus europaeus. Next base: position 81,547,565 of record NC_080171.1, on the reverse strand, counting down.
ATGGTATAGACACAACGTCGCTGTCGAAGGTCCCACACTTTACAGGTATTGTCACCACTACCAGTTGCAATATGGTAACTGCAGATTAAAGATCATACTAGTTAGAAACAAAGAGGACTTTTGGACCTATTATCCTTCCCACCTCTCACTGAATGAACTTATTTTACCCATTGGGGGAGAAGCTTATTCCATAGATTTCTTTCAGGTGTCCTTCTAGGAACATGATGCAACGTCCTGTGCGCAGGTCCCAAACTCGACCAAATGCATCCAATCCTCTGACAAAAAAAATTTATAAGCGAACATATAGAATTCAGTTTTCTGCAAAATCAGGCAAGTGTAAGAAGTGAGGCTACTAAACTGCCCCTGGCAGAATAGCCTTACCCAGTACCAGCCAAAGAGCCATCTTGGTGGAAGGCTATATCATAGACACCCATGCTGTGGCCTTCTTGATGTAGTATCTCCTCTTGTGCTTCCAAATCCCATAATCGCCATGAACGGTCATAACTGAAAAAGCAAACTAACAATCAATCCACAGACATTCAATTCCTATGATATCCAAGGTATATTGAACAGTTGCTGTTTAAATTATGTTTCTAAAACTAACCATACAAACAAATTTATGAGAAATTGCTTTTTAGGAGAAGTATTTCAATAATTAACTATATCTTAAATGTTAATCAGAAGATTGAAGGCTTTCTAAACCCACTTCAGGGGGGCCAGGTGGTGGGTGCACTTGGTTGAACACACATTACAATGCAGACAGGACCGAGGTTAAAGCCCCTGGTCCCCATCTGTAGGGGAAGTGGTAAAGCAATGATGAAGGTGTCTCTCTTCCTCGCTTTCTGCCCCATCCCTCTCAATCTCTGTTGCTGCCATCTTCTTTTTAAAGACTTCTTTATTAATGAGAGTGGCAGAGAGAACCAGAGCATCACTCTGACACATGTGTTGCCAGTGATCAAACTAAGGACCTCATGCTTCAAGGTCCAATGTTTTAGCCACTGTGTTACCTTCTGGACTGCTCTACTGCCTTTTTCCTTTCCCAATTCCATTAAGTCCTTTTATTCACTGAGAAATTTATACCTTTATTTGGCTCTAAAGAGGATGCTGAAATTCAAAATCAGTCACACACAATCAAGGGACCAAAGAATAGAAACAGACCCATACATATATGGTTAAATGCATTTCAATTAAGGCACCAAAAACCAAACCAAACCAAACCAAACCAAACCAAACCAAACCAAACCAAAACAAAACACCCTACAATCTCAACATGGAAACTTTTTACAGATGGTGGTAGAAAAGTCTATGTATGGGGAGTTGAGCATGTGGCGCAAAGCGCAAGGACCAAAATAACTATCCTGTTCCAGCCCCCGGCTCCACACCTGCAGGGAAGTCGCTTCACGATCTTTCCCTCCCGTCTTCCCCTCCTCTCTCCGTTTCTCTCTGTCCTATCCAACAACGGTATCAATAACAACAACAATATAACTACAGTAATAAAACAAGGGCAACAAAAGGGAATACATAAGTAAATATATTAAAAAAAAAAAAAAGAAAAGTCAATAAAAAAATAGGCCAGCACCTGGACACCATACAACAGAGGTTATACACATGATCAGCAAGTTTATGATAAAGTACTCAACACTCAGAGTCATTAGGATAATGATAATTAAAACCACTAAGATTTACTACACATCTTCTAGACTGAACAAAATAATATAAGGCTGAAAATAACAAAGGTTGGCAAGGATGAATTCTGGGAATATAAAATAGTACTAACTATTTGGAAAACCACTTGAAAGGCCAGGCAGCAGTGCACCTGGTAAAGCGTGCATGCTACCATGTGCAAGGACCAGAGTTCAAGTTCCCCGTCCTTACCTGTAGGAGGGAAGCTTCAGAAGCAGTGTTCCAGGTGTCTCTGTCTCTCTCTCCCTTTGTATCTCTTGCTCCCCTCTCAATTTATGTCTTATCAGATAAAATAAAAATAAATAAAAGGGGGAGTCAGGTGGTATTGCAGCAGGTTAACAAAGTGCAAGGACAAAAGTAAGGATCCCAGTTCAAGCATGAGGCTCACCACCTGCAGGGAGGTCGCTTCACAGGCAGTGAAGCAGGTCTGCAGGTGTCTTTCTTTCCCCTTCTGTTTTCCCCTTCTCTCTCCATTTCTCTCTTTCCTATCTAACAATAATGGCATCAATACCAAAAATAATAACTCAACAATAATAAAAAACCAACAAGGGCAATAAAAAGGGAAAATAAAAAAGTTCTAAAAATAATAAATAAATGGGGTGGTCCTAAAAACAGCCTCCCCCCTCAGAAATCCAAAAAATGCTAAAACCACATTTATCCTATAGCCTAGTAATTGTATTGTATTTCTAAGTATATACACAAGAGAAAGTAACAAAAAAAAATTATCTACAAAAAGTAGTGTATAGCTTTGTTCTAACTAGTCAAAATCTAGAAATAGTTGAAGTGTTCATCAACAGAATGGACAAGCTGTGGTAGTCATTCCTCAGCAATAAAAAAATTGTAATACTATAAATTTATCTTAAAAACCTATTAAACTTTTTTTTTTTTTTTTAACTGGCGTACTCTTCAGTTCTGGCTTATGGTGGTGCAAGGGATTGACCCTGGGGCTTTGGAGCCTCAGGCATGAGTCTGTTTGTATAAACATTATGCTATCTACTCTCTGCACCCCTGTTAAACATTTAAAAAAAATTATTTATTGTATAGAGAAATCAAGAGGGAAGGGGGTGAAAGAGAGAGGGATAGAAAGAGATCCCTGTAGCCCTGTCTCACAGCTAGAGAGGTTTCCCCCCTGCAGGTAGGGATCAGAGGTTTGAACCCAGGTCCTTGCGCATTGTAATGTGTGCTCAATCAGGTGTGTTACCACCTGGCAAAAACCTGCTGAATAAAATAAATCTGACACAAATGAGTTCATATAGTGTGAATAGACAGAATTAATCTATGGTAGAAGGAATCAGTTTAGTATTTGCTTTGGAAAGGAGGAGGTGACTGGGAAGGAGTATGAAGGAAACTTCTAGGGTGATGGAAATGTTTTATTGACAAGAATGTAGGTATGCATTTGTCAAGACTGATTAAACTGTACACTATCCATCCCACAGAATGTAAATAACCAAAATCCGAAAGCTCTTTAACATTTAACATATTCTAGCCTCACAGTAAGGGAGATCTATCTGTAAGCTAAAGGATCATAATACAATGTGTAGCATAACAATAATAATACAAAAATCAACATATAAATAAATAAAGATCAACAAATAAAATTTACACCTCTAAAACTGGTCAAGAAGCAAAAGACTGAAAATTGGCCATTAATAATTTTGAAATTTCTTAGTAACTGTAACTTAAAAGTGAATACAATTAACCCTAACTATGTCATATGTCGCTCTTCTGACTCACTGAAGCCTAAGAAAATTCTACTTGAAGATCTTTAAAATTTCACCTATAAATCATTATAAAGAGTTAAATAGTTGCCATAAGCATACACAGAATAGCAAGACTGCTTACCAGGTAGTGCCCAAGAAACGCCCTGAAGGATGCCACATTACTCGTGCCACACGCACTGTATGACCTTCAATATCTGCTACTGGCTCATCACTGAAAAAAGACCAAACGTAAATGAGTACACAATTTCACAGTCATGTACATTTTCACCGAATTAACTTATGCATTGTATGATCTGAGAGATCAAACTTTAAGTAAATTTGAATTTGTGAAAACTTTTGGGCTAATAACAATACATGCTACTTCACAAGGTTTTAGAAGGTTTGGAGGGGCTAGAAGGTGGGCCACCAGTAGAGAACATGTATTATAAAGTGCAAAGACCTAGTTTCAAGTCTCTTGTCTCCACCTATAGAGGGGGAGCTTCACAAATGGTGAAGCAGTGCTGCAGGTGTCTATCACCTTCTCTGACTCTCCCCTTCCATCTCAATTTCTCTCTGTCTCTATCAACAAAAGAAACAATAATAATAATAAAAAGAAATGTTTCACATGCCCACAGGGCAAAATTACCTGCAGCACTTCAAAGAACTCATTCTAACTTCAAGTCAAGAATCTAATAAACTTAGTATTATATCACTTAGGATAGAGAAAAATAAATGATATTTTAGCCTGGCAAGAAAATAAATTTCTGCATAAAGCAGTGCTGAGCTTCTATAGAGAAAATATTTTTAGGTAAGGGAAGCTACAGAAATCAAATAGTTTTGGTGCAAGTGAACTGCAGATAAATTACTGTCAAATTCTGGTTCATTCAAAGATCTATATGAAAAAAGGAACTAATAGAGGTTTAACTCTCTTTTAAGTATATTTGACTATACAGCAACCATAGAAAGATCAAAGCAGGGTGAGGGGTAGATAGCGTAATGGTTATGCAGACTCTCATGCCTGAGGTTTCAAACTCAGAGTTTAATCCCCTTCACCTCCATAAGCCAGAGCTCTGGTTTAAAAAAAAAAAAAAAAAATCAAAGCAGGGGGTGGTTGGTGGCATACCTTGTTGAGTGCACACATTACAATGTGCAAGGACCCAGGTTTAAGCCCCCAGCTCCCACCTGCAGGAAGTGGGGAGCTGTACAATTGGTGAAGCAGTGCTGCAAGTGTTTCTCTACACATACTATATATATATACATAATATATATATATATATATATATATATATATATTTGATGGTGTCAAAGCACCATCAAAAGGAAATAAACATGAACCCTAAAGAGGGCAATTAAAAAAAGAACTCTGTCAATGTGCACACACAGAACTAACCAAAGCCCAAGGGGAATAAATATTGCTAAGTATTACCAAAGCCAATTAAAACATGTTGTGTTCCTAGGTAAGACCCTGTCTGACATACAGTGGACACACTAATTAGCTCTTTACAAAATCCTGGAGTAAAAAAAGCCTTTGTGCTTTTCCTAAGAAAGAAAACACACAACTGAGTGTAGATGTCTTTTGGACAACTAGCTACCTCCAAACTTTTGGAAAATAATACTTTGAGAAACATTGAAAAAACAAACAAACCACCTACTGTAACTGCAAAGTACAATCTAGGTAAAAAGTAAAAAATGATGTTAAGAGGTGATATCACAGGGGCCCAGGCAGTGGTGTACCTGGTTAAGGACATATATTAGTACATAAAGACCTGGGTTCAAGCCCCTGGTCCCTATCTGCAAGGGGAAAGCTTCTCAAGTGGTGAAGCAGGGCTGCAAGTTTCTCCCTTCCTATGTCTTCCTCCTCTCTCAATTTCTCTGTCTCTATTCAATAATAAATAAAAATATATATTAAAAAAAACTACAAAAAAGGGGGGAGGGGAGACATCACTTCCTTGGCAATAGAAGAAAAAACCAGAGAAAACCTCATCTTCCTCTCCCCATGGCTACTTACTAAGAAGCAATATATTGCCAAGAATATTATCTTTGGTCAGTCTGCCAAACTGCAGCTCTCCAATGTCAACCCACTACATAGGAGGCACGATAGATCCCATTAGTAAACAGTGGGTACTATGCTAGAGGGAAAAAAATTAGTATCCAAAAATAACAAATAATGTAATTCCCCTGATGATAAGAGAGCTAAGAAATAAATTTTTTCCCCATTCTTTTTTGCCAGCAGGGCTATTGTTGGTGCTTACATGATGAATCCATTGCTCCCGGAGGCCATTTTTACCTTTTATTTGTTTATTTGGCAGGAAAGAGAGAAATTGATAGGGGTAGGGAGATAGAGAGGGAGAGACAAAGAGAGATACCTGTAGGCTTGCTTAACCGTTTGTGAAGTGTTCCCCCTGCAGGTGGGAGGGAGGGAGCTCAAACCTGGGTCCTTGCACATGTGCGCCTAGCCAGGTGGGCCTCCACTTGGCTCCCAAGAAAGAAATCTTTCATTTTACTTTCACACTAAGTTACCTAACTTCTGGAGCATCTCGGCCTAGGGATATATATCAGATTTTCAGGTTCCAAGGGACAAACTATTAGCAATTACCATCAGGATAACTGCATGGACAGCAAAACAATTAATACTCACCTGTCAAGGCTCCAAAGCTTCACAGAACCATCAGCAGCACAAGAGGCCAGGTTGACATCTTTTTGATCCAAGGAGACAGTGGATTTGGGATGAAATACAATTGCTCCTACATTTGTGTTATGACCTGAACAAGTATAAAATATGAAACTTAAAGAGTTCCCAGTCCCTATTAAAATGACCACTTGATTACTGAAAAATAAACCGGGGGGGGGGGCAGGTGGTAGTGCACTTGGTTAAGCACACATAGTACAAAGCACAAGGATCCCAGTTCAAGCCCCCAGTTCCCTAGCTGCAGGGGTGTTGCTTCACAAGCATTGAAGCAGGTCTGCAAGTGTTTATCTTTTTCTTCCCCTCTCTATCTTCCCCATCTCTCTCAATTTCTCGTTTTTTTCCTATAAAAATGGAAAAAATGGCCACCAGGAGCAGTGGATTCGTAGTGCTGGCACCCAGCCCCAGTGATAAGCCTGGGTAAATAAACAAACTGTGACCCAGGTTAGAGCTCAGCCCCCACATCATTAAAGGAAACTTTGGTATCTTTGATGCTTTCTCTTTGCTTCCCTAGCTCTATTTTTCTAAAGAAAATAAATAAATAAATAAAAGTGGACCAGAAGGTGGCACAGTGGATAAAGCATTATTCTGTTCTTTTCATTTCTCTTCTTCATTGCCACCAGGGTTATTGCTGGGGCTTAGTGTTGGCACTGTATATCTACTGTTCTCAGTGGCACCCCCCTTTCTTGATAGGATAGAGAGAAATTCAGAGGGGTGGCGGAGATAGAGAGGGAGAGAGAAAGATAAGACATCTGCAGACCTGCTTCACCATATGTGAAGCATCTACTACAGGGGAAAGCAGAGGTTCAGACCAAGGTCCTTGTGCATGAAAATATGTGTACTCAGGGGCCGGGTGGTGGCGCACCTGGTTAACTGCACATGCTATAGTGCACAAGGTCCCGGGTTCAAGCCCTGGCCCCCACCTGCATGGGGAAAACTTCACAAGTGGTGAAGCAGTGCTGCAGGTGTCTCTCTGTCTCTCTCCCTCTTTATCTCCCCAACCCTCTTGATTTCTGGCTGTCTCTAGCCAACAAATAAAAACAATAAAAAAAAAAATTAAAAAAAAAAAAGAAAAGAAAGAAAATATGTGTACTCAACACAGTGAGCCACTGCACGGCCCCCAAGCACTAAACTTTTTAAGCATGAGGTCCCAAGTTAAGTCTCTGCATAACATGTGTCAGAGTGATGCTCTGGTTCTCTCTCACAAATAAATCTAAATAAGAATAAGAATAAAACAAAACAAAAAAAACCAATTTAATTTAAACACATACTAGAGATAGCTCATTGAGTACTATGTGAAATGCCTTAGAGGATTAGCTCTAGCTTAGGAGGTAGAGCACATGCCTGTTTGTGAGGTCTCGGGTTCAATTTCCAGCACCACAATAGCATAAAGGGAAGTCCATGGATGGTGGTGGAGCAGTGCTTTGATATCATTCACTTCTCTGTCTCTTCTGCTCTCTTTCCCCTCTCTACATAGAGAATAAAAATTGATTTGCAATGGTTCTCAGTGGTATTAATCATGTGTGAGGTCCATAGTTCATTCCCTAGGACAACATTATAAAAAAAAAAGTAATAATGATCTTGTGTGTATTGTGTCTGAATGTCACGTACTTTAACTGTTTGACAAGAATTTACACTGGGAAAACAAACAAATAAGCAGATAAATAAGATTCTAACTCACCTCTAAGAGTGTGAAGGAGGTTGCAATCAGGAACAGACCAGAGCTTGCAAAGCCCACTCCTATCAAATACAAAGGAAAGCATCTCAGCCAGGGTTGGTCTGGGAAGGAAAAGGTACCTTGGTAACATCACTAGAGGCCAGTTTCTTGTGACCCCCCGCCCCCAAACAAAATTACAGTGGCAAACAGAAAGGAAAAAGAAGACTTATAAAAGAAAGCTATATTCAGAGAGATAAAGCACCAGTTAGAAGGCTGAGTGGTGGCATACCTGGTTGAACACACTCATTTCAGTGTATAAGGACCCTTTTTCAAGCCCCTAATCCCCACCTGCAGGGTGGGGAAGCTTCACAAATGGTGAAACAAGTGTTACAGGTGTCTTTCCCTTTCTACCTCACCCAGCCCCCTCAATTTCTGTCTCTATAAAAAAACAAATAAAAACCAAAACAAACAAACAAGTTAGTAGTCTAGCTTCTGGATCAATCTGTAATAGAAACTAAAAAATATCCAATAATAATAGTAGTAACAGTAGTGGTACTGTTTCTTTAAATATTGATACCTGCTGCTGTATATTTATTTATTATTAGATAGAGACAGAGAGAAATTGAGAAGGGAGGGGAGATAGGGTGAGAGAAAGAGAGACATCTGTAGGCCTGCTTCACCACTCGTGAGGCTTTCCTCCTGCAGGCAGGGACCAGGGGCTTGAACCCAGGTCCTTGCGCACTGTAACGTGAGTGCTTAACCAGGTGCACCACCTCCTGGCCCCTTGTGCTGCTGTATTTTTAAACAACTTTTTATCCTGTAGAAATTCTAACAAGTTGCTCTTATACTTTCTATTTTATTATTATTATTATTTTTACACCAGAACACGGGTCAGTTCTGACTTATGGTGGGGCTGGGGATTGAACCTGGGACCTCAGAGTCTCAGGCTTGAAAGGCTTTTGCATAACCATTATGCTGTCTCCCTAGCCCCGCTCTTATAATTTTTATAATAGAAGAGTGAGTTATGTAAAGCTAAAATGATAACTCTACTTTATGGTGAAGGCAACAGCCCCAGAATCTTGGGAAAGATGGAGGAATTTGTGGAGGTATTTGGCTTTCTTCTCAGACACAATATTATTATTTTCTATCTAGTTAAGTTGCTTCTGTGCACAAATATAAAGAAGTTTATTCACTCATAAGAGCATGTCCCACAGAGGTTAACTAGAAATACTGTTAGTACTAAAACTAAAGAGAAAGACAAAGTAATCATAAGAATTTTCTATATATGTAATGGTAAGTAGAAAATTAAAAAACTAAAATTATATTTCAGGGAGCCAAGTGGTGGCATACCTGGTTAAGCGCACATATATAAGGACATGGGTTTGAGCCCCTGCTCCCCACCTGCAGGGGGAATGAGCAGTGGAGCAGGTCTGCTATCTTTTCTATCTCCCCTCTCATCTCAATTTCTCTCTGTCTGGTCAAATTAAAAAAAAAAAGGGAAAAATGGCCGCTGAGAGCAGTGGATTTATAGTGCAAGCACTGAGCCCCAGCAATAACCCTGGAGGCAAAATAAAAATAAAGGTAAATAAAAATAAAAACAATAGTTCATTTACTGAGTCCTTGCTATATAACAAGCACTATAACCAGGCAAAATGTTTTACCAGCATTAGTTCACCTGACTTGACAGATAAGAAAACCAAAGTTTACAGAGATTAAATGTCTTGCTTAGGTTACACAACTAAGAAGATAGTTAACACAGAACAACTATGGACACTAAGATGCACTAGGCCCCATGTTTGAGCCCAGTAGCACATGGAAGTGTCACAACATCAGGGGAAGCTCCACAGATTTTGGAGCAGTGCTATGATGCCTTTACCTCTCTTTAAATGAAAAATAGAACAAGTCCTCCTGGGAGCAGTGAAATCACATACATGTGAGGCCCCAGCACTGCAATGCTCCAAAATAGTGATGTCAACAATGTGACAGACTGCTACAAGTCATGGATCTTTTGGGCTCCTTGTACAGTCAGAACTATTCACAAAGACTTCACTATATACTATAATGGCTACAACAGTAATATCTCTAGTTTAATGTGATCATAGGAAACAAAAGGAGTTATAGAAATAGATGTCTAAAACAAGGGCTGATCCTACCCCCAACCATGTCCCCAATTTAAGAAAAAAAAATTCACTGTAAAATAGGACTTACCAACAGGCTGTGGCGAGCACTTTGGAATTGGGACTAAAATGACAGTAGGAGATAGGTCGGTCATCTCCAATTTGACTGCAGAAATTATTCAAAGACTTAAAAAAAAAATGATGATCATTAACAGGCTAATCCAAGTTTCCTTTTTTCCACTGTGTTAAAAAATATATATGTGTGTGTGTGTGTATTTCCCACCCCCAGCAAAATTCTTGTTAGGAGACACTACTATTGAGAGAACAGGGTAAAGGCTTATCCGGAACTCTGCATGCTTTCCTCTACAGTTTTAGTATCACTAGTTGTCAGTTAACCATGGACAGGAAAAGCACAGATATCTAAAATACAGCTTTGACACACTACGCACACCCTGTTGAGCGCTCGTTTACAGTGTGCAAAGATTCAGGTTTAAGCTCCTGAGCCCCACCTGCAGAGGGAAAGATTTGCAAATGGTTTGCAGTGTTCCCCTTTTCAATTTCTACCTCTATCCAATAAACAAATTATATATATATATATATATATATATATGAGAGAAAATTGAGGGTAGGGAAAATAACATAATAATTATGCAAAAAGACATCCTAAATTCAATCCCCTATACCACCATAAGCCAGAGTTGAGCGGTGCTCTGGTCTTTCAGTATATACCTGTCTCTATCTCATTCTCATTAAAACACAACAAATAAAATATACTTCATAAAAAAAAAAAAAAGAGAGAGATGAGCAGAACTATTGGCCTTTGCTTAGTAACAAATACAGTTCCTTCTCCTCCCAAACAGCAATTGTGTATCTATCTGTAGTCATATCCTGGAAGCCATCTCGGATGCTAAACACGGCCAGGCCTGGTTAGTACTTGGATGGTAGTAAACCAAATAGCAATACCATAGTCTGGTGGAGGAATAATTATAGTTGCCTTTATCTTCCTAAAGATATGTCAAAGCATATATTCTAAAAAAGTATATATATAAAAGAAACTTTAAGATATTGGACAACTATAAAAGAAAAGTATCTTACCCGAAGTGATTTGTGCAGCTCTTGTATCTGCGAGGTCCTAGTTGTCTCAGGAATCTCTTTATGAAGACGGGCTTCTTCTAAGCGTTTCATGGCCCTTTGGCACAGAAACAACATTAAGTTAATGAATAAAATAGGCTATAAACAAAGGAAAAAAAAAACAAAACCAACCAAACACCAACAGAAAACTCCATGGGTTCACACACATCCCTAGCATGTGATGTCATTTACTAAGTAAAGTCACTATAAATAAATCTTTGTTCTTTGAGACAAAACAAAACAAAAATATTTCTTTCTTCTAAAAGTTCTCTTTACCTGGGCAGTGAGTAATTAGCAATCCACAGTCTAGCAACTTTCAGACTGTTTGGGCCTTCATGGTACCAGGTCTGTTGATACTGAAAGTTAAATTAAGACAAAAAATGTTAAGTCTGAAACATTTCTGCCCTCTCTTATCTGTCAAATTTCTACTGTAACTACCCAGAAAGGTGAACTAGTTCAATAAAGGGATGAAATCAAGCAAATATGTATTCTTCCTTTTTTCTTAAAATATTTTGAACTATATTTATTTATTTGATAGGACATAGAGAAACTGAGAGGGAAAGGGGATGGAGAAGGAGAGAGACAGAGAGAAACCTGTAGTAATGCTTTGATGCTTGTGAAGTTTTCCCCCTTCAGGTGAGGGTTGGGGGTTGAATCTGAGTCCCATGCATGGTAATACATATACTTAACCAGGTGTATCACCATCTGTCCCTGCAAACATGGTTTTTTTTTTTTTATTATGTTTATTTCTAAGATTTCATACTGGATGATTTCTGGTTCTCCATGGAAAGTTACATGAGGAATGCTATGGTTCTTTCTTTCAAATCCTGTTTTATTTTTATTTTTTTGTCAGAGACAGAGACAGGAGAGACTACAGCAGCAAAGTTTCTTTCAATGCAGTGGAAGCTGGGCTCCATCCTGGGTCTCACACATGGCAAAGCAGCGCACTATCCAAATGAGTGGCTTCATCAGTCTCTGTGCTTCTCTTCTGAATGGGAAACTCAATGAGCTTTTTCATACTTTTTGTCACCAGGATTATTACTTGGGCTTGGTGTTTGCATAACTCCACCATTCCTCCCTCCCCCCGTTTTCTTTCTGTTTCTGATAGAGGGTGAGACAGAAAGGGAGAGAAAGACAGAGTAGGAGAAACACCTGTAGAACTATTCCATTGTTAATGAAGCTTTCCCCTGCATGTGAGAGCAAGGAGCTCAAACCGGGTCTTTGAACATGGTTAACATGTGAGCTCTACTGGGTGGGTCACCACCTGGCCCCCACAGACTTTTTTTTAACCTTTTTATTATCTTTATTTATTTATTGAATAGACAGCCAGAAATTAAGAGGAAAGGGGGTGGTAGAGTGGGAGAGACACAAAAAGCCTGCAGTCCAGCTTCACCACTTGCAAAGCTTTCTCCATGAAGGTGGGAATGAGGGACGCTCAAAGCTGGGTCCTTGCATTCAGTAATGTGTGCATTCAACCAGGTGTACCACTGCCCAGCCCCCTCCCCCCCACAGACTTTTACCAATAACTATTTTTGAATGATAGTCTTTTTTTTTTTTTTTGCTTCCAGAGTTATTGCTGGGGCTTGGTACCAGCACTATGAATCCACTGTTCCTGGTGGCCATTTTCTTCCCATTTTATTGGATAGGACAGAGAGAAGTTGAGAGAGGAGAGGAAGATAGAGAGAGAGGGAGAAAGAGAAACACCTGCAGACTTGCTTCACCACTTGTGAAGCGACTCCCCCTTGGCTGGGAGCCAGTAGCTCAAACTGGAATCCTTGTGTGGGTCCTTGTGCTTAGTACTATGTGTGCTTAACCCGGTACGCAATTGCCTGACCCTGAATGACAGTCTTTAAAGGTATTTCTTCCCTTATCCTAGCAAAGCAAAGCAAAAACAAAAACACTTAAAACAGATAGTGAGAAGATCCTTCTCTCATTTTCTTAAGGTTTACACTATATAGCTAGAAACCTGTTTGTACCTCTTCTTTAGACTTCTTGGATTTCTCATCATCCTTTTTGGTTTTTTTTAAGGCATCAGTACCAACTACTGAGAGGATGTTCCTTAATCTGGAAGAAAAAAAAAGAGAGACAATTTAAATCTGACATGAGACTACACAAACACAGATCTAAAAAGGGAGCAAAGCCTCTTCCCCAACTCCCTACCTTTTTTTTGGTCTTCACTGGGGTTTCACTGCTCTGGGGATTATGACTTCAGTATGACAGTGGGAAAGGAACCACAGTACAAAACTTCCATGGCAGTACAGGGACCTGGTTCAACCTTGGGTTGTGTACATGACAAAGGATGTGCCTTCCCAGGAAGATATGGCCCAAGATCTTTCCTTCCTCTCATCAAACAAACCACTGGCAAGCTCCTCCTCCCCCTCCATTTTCCTCCTTCTACCAGAGCACTGCTCAGCTCTGGCTGATGGTGGTGTAGGGGACTGAACCTGGGGCTTTAGAGCTTCAGGCATGAGTCTCTTTGGATAACCATGATGCTATCTACCCTCCACTCGCCCCAGTGGCAACTTTTTTTTTTTTTTTTTAATATTTAGTTATTTATTCCCTTTTGTTGCCCTTGTTGTTTTATTGTTGTTGAAGTCACCGTTGTTGGATAGGACAGAGAGAAATGGAGAGAGGAGGGGAAGACAGAGAGGCAGAGAGAAAGATAGACACCTGAAGACCTGCTTCATCACTTGTGAAGCAACTCCCCTACAGTTAGGGAGCTGGGGCTCAAGGCAACTTTCTTTATGAGTAAAGTTGTCATGTCTAAACTTCCAATGTGATTTCTCACAATCTTCTTCATCTGAAGGTGCTCAAAGCTGAACTACAAGCAACGACCCTACTAGAGTCAACTAGCCCCAACAGTAGTACTACCACTTGTTGAACTTTCAACCTTCAGTTGATACCATAATGTGTTGGATTCTGACCTGTGTGAAATACACACAATGACTAAGAAACAGATATTGATTTCAAATAGCATAGCCAAGGAGGAAAATGAATATAGAAAATAACAGGAAACTGTAGTACTAGCTATTATGACTGTGGTAAACAGAGGGTCTCTGGGATAACATAAAGGGAGTACCCAATATAGGTTTGGGGTCAGGAAAAACATAGGAGATGTTATCTAAATTGAGTTGTCTCTCTAATTAGTCAGGACAATAGGTAAAGTATGAGAAAGGAAGGATGAGGCAGAGGATTTAACAAATATTAAGCAATGGGAAATAGGGAGATAGTTCAGCTTTTAAGGACACTTTGCATGTCTGAAGACCCAGAGATCTAATTCCTAACACTGCCATATGCCAGAGCTAAGTGGTATTTGGGTGTTTTGTTTTCTTGTAAAATTAAATAAATCTTAAAAACAAGAAGAGTTAAGGAGTAGAGGTTTGGGGAAGAACCTGGAGGACAGATTATAAGAAAAGAATGGTGAGGAGTATGACCAGAAGCATAAATAGGGGTCAGGTGACAAAAAGCTTATAATGCCATGCTAACAAGGTTTTACATTTAAGAAAGATCCCCAGAGAAGTAAAGATAATTAACTGAAGAGTGAAGAACAGAGGCAGGAAAAAGTAGACAGTAGGAATCCTCTGAGTCTTACTAGTAGACTAAATTAAGGTAGTGGCAATAAAGATTTAAAACATTCATTTTTTTAATGACACAATAATGATTAAGATAGGCTTTGCTGGTGGAGATGACAAGCAATAAACTACAATGAAAGTGCACTAAATAGGCAGGAGAGACAGTAAAATGGCTATGCAAAAAGACTTTCATGCCTGAGGCACCAGAGTTCCCAGGTTCAATCTCTAGCACCACCATAAATCAGAGCTGAGAAGTGCTTTGGTAGAAGTAAAAGGCAGAAAGGGAGGGGGCCAGACAGTGGTGCCTCTAGTGGAGCATATGTGTTATCATACACAAAGAGGTTCAAGGTCTCCACCTGTGGGGGGGTGGGGTAGGCGGAAGCTTCATAAATGGTAAAGCATATATGTACGTAGACACACACACACACACACACACACACACACACACACTGGGCTGGCGAAATAGCTCACTTGGATAGTACACTCTTTTGCCAAGTGCATGACCCAGACTTGAGCCCAGCTGGCACCACATTGAAGGAAGCTTCAGTGCTATATCACTTCACTCTCTGCTTCTCTGTCTCTATCTATAGAAAACAACTTATTCCATTTTATAAATAAATTAATTAAAAAAAGAAAAAAAAGGAAAACAATTTATTACTGGTTGGTAAGGCAGCTAACTTGAATAGTGTACTGTCTGTCATATGAGGCCGGCCCCACTGCACTAAAGGAAGCTTTAGTATACACATATACACCCCACTCCTCCCATCCCTTGTTTCTAATTGAAAAAGTTGGCCTGGAGTGATGAAACCCTACAATAAAACAAAGTAAATACTATGATAGAATATAGGAGTGGCTTATTTACAAGGAGTCAGGTTAATTCACGGTGGTGTGGAGAACTGAACCTAGAACCTCAGAGTCTCAAGATCTGAGGGGTTTTTTGTATGACCATTATGCTATTTCCCTTGCCTTTGCTGTGCTTTTTCACTCCAACTATAAGAAGACACTATAGAATTTAAGCAAATAATTAACACTATGTACATGCAGTTATTTTGACAGTCTACATGTGAAAACAATGTAAATAGAGAAAAGACAACTGGAGGTAGAAATAGTCTAGATTTTGCTGTCAGATCATAAAGGAGCTAGGTTTTTAGCAGGAAATGGTGTGCATGGTAGTACAATTTACAATCAGAACAAGTAAGATGTAGGGAACAGGATGAGTTCAAATCAAACATGTTAAGTTCAAAGTTAACAGGATATTTAGGCTAGAGAAATCTGGAAGCTACAAAATATATATGGTAAACAATGTCACTGCAGTGGATCTAATGTAGAATAAGGGCAGAGCAGAAAAGAAGAATAACTGCCAGATAATCTCACTTACAAGCAGGATGTAGTAATATAGAAGGGCAGGGAGGAAGAACACAAAGTGAAGTGTGAACTGGGCATGATGTAGTGCATCAAAGCAAAGGACTCTGGGGAAGGAAGGATAGAAGACAACTGTGGGGTCCTGGTGTATAATGAAATTGTATTCATATATCAATGACTGCACTGTAAAGCATTAACCCCCTTAAAAAAAAAAGTAAGGGCAGAGAACCGTAGCTTATCAAGATCAGGCAGGGAAAAAAGGGCTACAAGATCAAGTGAGAAGAACTGGCTAGAAAGACAAGAGGAAAATCAGGAGAATTGTTTTTATGAGACCCAAGGAAGAGGGAGCGTTCTAAGGAGGGAGTGACTGGAAATGTACTAAGGCTTTTTGTAGGAAAGATGAGTTGGTGACCTTAATAAAAAGCAGCTTTACTAGAGAGGGAACAACCATTTTGCCATGAATTAAAAAGGAAATGATGGAATGAGGATTTCAAGAAGGTAAATAAATGTAACAACACTTCCAAAAAGCCCAGGAGATCTCACTCAGCAGTGGACACAAAGACACCGGGTTATATTCATAACCTCATGTGACCAGGCGATCATTAAGAAGCTCTGTAGTGGGAGTCAGGCGGTAGTGCAGTGGGTTAAGTGCAGGTGGTGCAAAGTGCAAGGACTGGCATAAGAATCCTGGTTTGAGCCCCCGGCTCCCCACCTACAGGGGGGGTCACTCCACAAGTGGTGAAGCAGGTCTGCAGGTGTCTATCTTTCTCTCCCCCCTCTGTCTTCCCCTCCTCTCTCCATTTCTCTCTGTCCTATCCAACAACAACAATATCAATAACAACAATAACAACAACAACAATAAAACAATAAGGGCAACCAAAGGGAATAAATAAAATAAAATAAAATAAAAAGAAGCTCTGTAGCCTTAAATCACAAGAGGAGCAATACGAGAGTGCTCCCTCTTAATTATATCCAAAAAACTACATTTAAGGACAAGAAGTATGTCTAATGTCTAGATTTTCAAAGTTTGATGACAAGAATGTTGACTCAAATTTCCACATTCAGTGGACAGTATCCTCTTCATAAACAAAGCTTAGGTGTGTAGTAAACATGGTCTCAGACTTAGATTATTATGAGTTCAAGTATATCAACACAACTTAATAATATATTCTGACAACATTATCCGAGATATTGTTAAAGGTTGTTCTTTATTTATTGAGAGTGAAACTGGAGTACCATGCCATCATTTATGATGGTCATTTCATTTTTGTTTTCAATGTTTTGTTGAGATAACTACGCCACATCTATTACCAAAACACCAATATCCACGCAAGTCCAGTGGACTCCCTCTGCCCTTGCAACCCAGTTCACCCTACCTTAAACCCCCTTCAAAAACCTCAGTCCAGCAGTCCAAATTATCTTTTCTCTCTCCCTTTCAAAAATATTATTTATTTATTATTAAGAAACAGAGAAAAATTGAAAGGGAAAGAAGAGACAAGAGATGGAGAGAGGGAGAGTGACACCTGCAGCCCTGCTCTACCTCTCAGCTTTCCCCCTGCAGATGGGGACCAGGGGCTTGAACCTGCATCCTTGCGCACTGTGATAAATATGTAATGATGATGATAAGGACTGAACTGAACACAGGCCTCATGAACATAAAAAGATATCTGTTCTATTGCTCACCCACCTCCCCAGTCTTTCTATTAAGTTCTGGTTACAAATACCAGCTGAAAGGTGAAACTAGAACATCAAAACTACTGATAGAAAAGGAAGAATAAATATTTTGAAAGGTACCTTTCTCTTCTTTCAGCAGGACCCTCACCAAAAAGTGTGATGGGTTCCCCCAAGGCTCTAAGACAAGCCTTGACTTCTGAGTCATCCGTGGAAACATTAATTTGCCGGGCTCGCTTCCGTCTCTCAAACTCAGCTAATACTTCAGCCTGTCGCTCACTGATGTGCTCTTCAATTTCAAACACTTCTCCTATAAAAAGAACAGGCAACACAAACACTGTTACTACTTATTTTCTAATAGGAGGAAAAACAATTTTTTTTTTTACAAATAGTCTATGCATGAAAGCTAACTGCCTAATCTGTTATACACTTTATGTAGTTTTTTATCATTCCTCATTAAACTTTGCCACAGAAAACTAAGTGACATAGCTTTATAAGGCACAATAGTGGTCCAAGACATCTTGTTTCATTTGATACTTACATAAACATACAGCTGTGAAGAGATGAGGAACTAAGGGAATGGAACATACAGCAAATGACTTGAGCTGACCTTCTATCCAGAGATAAAATAGCAATGTAATGGTTTTTTTTTTTTTTAAATCAGAGCACTGCTCAGCTCTGGCTTATGATAATACTACTGGGGTCTGAACCTGGAACCTTTCATGCCTCATGCATGAAAGTCTTTCTGCAGAACCATTATGCTACTTCTCTAGTCAGTAATGTCATTTCAATTAGTATCAAAGTTAATTTCTAAAATATCTCCAGAAAATGATGGCAGAGGACCTAGTGGGGGATTCTACTGCTATGTGGAAAACTGTGAAATGTTATGCATGTACAGACTAGTAAAGGCATTTAGATTTAAAAAAATACCTCCAGAGTACACTTACAAGTTTAATTAACAATAACTTGAAAAATGGTACTTCTTAGAATACATACAT
Source organism: Erinaceus europaeus (assembly GCF_950295315.1). Lineage (NCBI taxonomy): Eukaryota > Metazoa > Chordata > Mammalia > Eulipotyphla > Erinaceidae > Erinaceus > Erinaceus europaeus. The sequence continues at coordinate 81,528,988 of NC_080171.1, read as the reverse complement.
ATATATATATGAAAAATGCATATGTATTTTTAGATCTAGAATCTACTTTGAAAAGCCATAGCAAATACAAACATATGAATGAAACAAACAAAAAAAAAGTGTTGTAGTTATGTTTTTTTAAAAAATAATAGTGGCTCTTGCTTTTATAATAATACAAAAAAAAGTATCTCACAGCCTGGGAGGAGTGCAATGGGTTGAGCATTGGCCTCTTTAGCATGAGGTCCCAAGTTTGATCCCTGCCACTGCATGAGCTGGAGTGATATTCAGGTTCTACCTCTTTCTCATTTATATATATTAAAGTATCTTATTTTGGTTAAAAAAACTGAAAAACTAGAAAAAAGTTAAGTATCACAAATAGCTACAAGTCAATGCCAGACCTATGCTAGAAGTCCAAAAAACAAATTAAATCAACTAACTAAATAAGATCTTGGTTAAATATCTTCAGTCATTCTTGGGGGAAAAACATTAAAAGGTTTTAAGAGAATGGCTCTCTGGAAGATACTAAGCAGGGTTGACAAGTAAAGTCTTAGGGATACAAGTTTAAATATTTAAAACTGGGTCGGGTGGTAGTGCTGCAGATTAAGCGCGGGTGTCGCTAAGCGCAAGGGGCCGGCATAAGGATCCCGGTTTGAGCCCCCGGCTCCCCACTTGCAGGGGAGTCGCTTCACAAGCAGTGAAGCAGGTCTGCAAGTGTCTTATCTTTCTCTCCCCCTCTGTCTTCTCCTCCTCTCTCCATTTCTCTCTGTCCTATCCAATAACAACAATAACTACAACAACAGTTAAAAAAAAAGGGCAACAAAAGGGAATAAATAAAATAAATATAAAAAAATATTTAAAACTTTTGACACCTAATGTCTAAGTTTAGGAAGCTACTCACTACAGAAAATTGAGCACCCAATGCAAAGGACTCAGAATGTGTTTCTTACCAGAGGCGATGTTAATATTTCCTGCTTCAATTCCTGCTTTAAGTCCTTCTTTCCCCAAAATTCCAGACTCTCCTTTAGCCAGACGCTCCCTCTCCTTCTCTTCCAGACTTCCATAATAGATGTGAGGTTTCTTTACAACAGGAGCAACTAAGTCATCAGGTGCCTTAGTTTTGGCTGCCTGCTAAATCAAAGATCTGGATTAATTTAAAACTTAATCTCAGCAATTTATTAGCCTTTCCCAAAGAACGACGCATTTTCTAAGCTTCAATTCGATTTCTTCCCCAATGGACGGGACAAGTAAGATCTCAGTTATACTTTTCCTGATTTGGGGGTGCTGGTGGTAGTCTCTCAACTAAATCAAGCTTTACCGCTAGAGAGAGGCTAATAAGACGAGTGAATATCTCTGGGTAATTTTCTATCAAGGAATTACTTTGGAGTGTGTGCTTTTAAGTGCCATTTCTTCTTGGATTTTATGAAACTTCCGAGGTGAATGTTTATCACAGGGGAAACACAAAGATTAATCACACCGGCCGTTCATGGTGAACGAGTTACAAAGTTCTCTGCATTTCAAACGTTTTCAGGCGTGGTATTAAGTTAGGAGGCCTGGCTACAATTAAGAGGTTTGCCATTGATATCCATCTGTCTTGGCCAAGACACTTCACTTCAAAGATCTTTTTTTTGGATCAGAAGTAGAAGTATTTACCATTCCGGGTTTAGTGGGAAATGGAAATGAACTAAAGCACATAAACAGCACTTAGAGATCACGAAACATGTTACTATTAATTCAAGACCGAATCAAGCACTATTTCTCCACGGCCCTCCACCTCCTTAGCTCGTTCCCTAAGGGCTCGGTCCCGCAGGGATCCCACTCGTCCCGCACTCTGCTAGAGTGAATGCAGATCTGTACCGTGGAGGAGGCTCGGGAAGAAGACATGCTGGGCTATAGTCGGAAGGTTCAGTGAAAGCCCAGCTCTCCTCTCAGACTATCCACCGCGCGCCCAGCAAAGCGGAACTGCGTCATCAACCGGAAGTGACACGAGTCGACGCCGCTCTCTGAGCGTCGTGAAGCATGATGGGAATAGTTGTAGGAAAGAGTCTGGGCGTGACAAGGGCAGTCCTTAGAGCCTGCGAGAACAGCGCACGGGCCGTGAGGCTTTGCGAGGAGGGAGGCTCAGAGGAGTCTGGGAAGTGTAGTCCAGGTAGCTGAGCGGATGATCCGCGGTGGGGGCCAAGGTTCCGGAAAAGGCCTGAGAAGGTTTGAAAGAGAGGTAAGTGTGTCGCGCGGGCGGGTTGAGGTTGAACTGAGCGAGTTAAGTAAGGCTTCTCGGGCCGGCTGGGGGTGGGGTTGAGGTCCCTGCTCCAAGGGACGCTTTTTGTGTTCCTGGAGCGGGGGACCATGTTGTCATGGATACCCTTGCCCAGAACTGATAAGGAAGGGGTGTCGTTCCCGGAAACTCCCAGGAGCTTCCCCCGAGCTTGATGGATTTGGGCAGGAGAGATTGATCTCAAAGAGCCCTCTAGCGCCAAGGTAAAAGAAAGTCCCGGCGGGAAGCCAGGGGTTGCTTTTGCTGTTTTCCTGCGTTTGTACCCTGTTAGGATGATGATTGCGAAGGCGGCTGGTCAGCTGCACCCAGCAGCTTTGCTTGGCCTACCGTGTCACTGGGTGCTGCATCACCACCAAGGAAATGGACCAGGTTTTGCCATCATGCTGGGGGTGGGGATGGGGATGGGGATGGAGACTTCAAAATACTGTCAATAGTTTTGAAATCTAGTTTCCCGAACTGGGTAAAGCACCCCCTTCCCAAAAAGGCAGTCCCGATAATTGCTTATATATCGACCGATTCCTCAATGCCAAGTTATGTTCCAGGAACTTGTATTACATTGTATTATGCCATTCAACACCAGTATAGAGACAGATGAAAAACTAAGGTCTAGTGCAAGTTGAAACTAATTAAAAACAAAGGCATTTGAGTAGAGAAATGGTTGGGCTTGCATGCCTCTCCTTTATGTCTCATGTGAAGCTCTCTCTCAAGTAACAAAGCAAATCTTAAACAAAAATCAATGGGCTGGAAATGGGGTTCTGCAAAAAGGCTTTCATGCCTGAGGCTGTGAGGCCCCAGGTTCAACCCCCCAGCACTACCATAGACCGACATCAATGGGGAATGGACTTAGAAATCTCTGCCAGACTAGCACAGCGGGGGGGGGGGGTAAGTGCACCTGGCGCAAAGCGCAAGCAGGGGGCATAAGGATCTCGGTTCTAGCCGCCGGCTCCCCACCTGTAGGGGGGTCGTTTCACAGGTGGTGAAGCAGGTCTACAGGTGTCTCTCTTTCCTCTTCTCCGTCTTCTTGTCCTCTCTTGATTTTCTCTCTGTCCTATCCAACAACAGCAGTAATAATAACAACACCAATAAACAACAAGGGCAACAAAAGGGAAAAAATAGCCTCCAGGAGCAGTGGATTCCTAGTGCAGGTACTGAGCCCCAGCAAGGACCAGAGTAAGGATCCCAGTTGGAGTCCCTAGTTCCCCACCTGCAGGGGGTCACTTCACAAGCCGAGAAAGCAGGTCTGCAGGTGTCTTTCTCTTCCTCTCTGTCTTCCCTTCCTCTCTCGATTTCTCTCTGTTCTGTCCAACAACAACGACAGCAATAAGAACAACAGTAAACAACAAGGGCAACAAAAAGGAAAAGATGGCCTCCAGGAGCAGTGGCTTCATAGTGCAGGCACTGAGCCCCAGTAATAACCCTGGAGGCAAAAAAAAAAAAAAAGAAAGATGTCTCCACCTGCTGTCTGTGCCTCCTGAGAGAGCACTTTAACCCTATACTTTTTACTGCTTGCTAGTGGCAGGTTTTTCATACCTTGCAGAAAAGTTAAGAAAATATGTATCAATTCTTCTTTTAAACATTCTTCCTACTCACCACCTGAAACTTTGTGTTCTAGTGTGTCTACATTGGCGTCAAGACAATATTTGGTGTCATATAAAGCAATTTGAAATGTAAACCACTGTTTTGTTTCAGTATTACCTGTATCTGTCCTAAGCTTCATGGGAGAAGGAAATATTTCTTCATTGTGTACGTGCAGTCTCTAGTTACAGCCTAAATACAGGTAATAATAACAATAATCTATATCTGTACATAAGGGCTTCCACTTATATTATTACCATTAAAAATTATTTCTGAGGGAGAGAGAGAGGAAGGGAGAACCAGAGCATCACTCTGGCACTAGCAATATGAAGACCAAACTTGAGTTCAAAGTTTTGTGGTTTTATTTTTTTGCCTTCATGGTTATCGCTGGTGCTTGGTACCTGCACTACAAATCCATTGCTCCTGGAGCCATTTTTCCCATTTTGTTGCCCGTGTTGTAGTCATTATTGGATAGGACAGAGAGAAATCGAGAGAGGAGGGGAAGACAGAGAGGGGTTGAGAAAGACAGACACCTGCAGACCTGATTCACCACTCGCCAAGTGACCCTTACTCGGCATTTGTGCTTTTCCATGTGCGCTTAACCCGCTGCCCCCAAGAGTCCAAAGCTTTATACACAGTGCAATCTCCAGAGCCGCCATTATTTTTATTCCATTCTCATGATGTGACACATGTATAACATTTAAAAAAAGTTTATTTGATAGGATAGAAATTAAGAAGTGAGGGGCCAGGTGGTGATGCACCTGGTTAAGCGCACACATTACAGTGTGCAAGGATCTGGGTTCAAGTCCCTGGCCCCCACCTGCAGGGGGAAAGCTTTATAAGTGGTGAAGCAGGTCTGCATGTGTCTCTCTTGTCTCTCTTCCGCACTATATCCCCTCCCCTCACAATTTCTCTCTGTCTCTATTCAAAATCAATAAATAAAGATTAAAAAAAAAAAGAAGTAAGTGGATGATAGAGAGGGAGAGACTGACCTGTAGTAGTGCTCACCACTTGTGAAGCTTCCCTCTACAGGTAGTGACCATGGGCTTGAACCAGCATCCTTGCACCACCCCAAGTATAATTATTATAGGAGACATTGATTTACTAATGAAACTGAATGGCTGAACAGGCACACCCAACTTTTTTTTCTCCACCAGAACATTGCTTAGAAACCTTAGGCATGAAAGTCATTTTGTATAACCATTATGCTATATCCCTCGCCTACAGAGGCTCAACTTTCACTGTAAAAATAGGAGTAATTCTGCCAGCCTCAGAAAGTTTCATTAACATTTAGAGAATATAGGGTTGGGCGGTAGCGCAGCTGGTTAAGCGCACTTAGCGTGAAGTGCAAGGACTGGACTGGCTTACGGATCCCTGGTTGGAATCCCCTGCCCCCACCTGCAGGGGAGTCGCTTCACAAGGGATGAAGCAGGTCTGTAGGTGTCTATCTTTCTCTCTCCCTCTCTGTTTCCCCTCCTCTCTCCATTTTTCTCTGTTCTATCCAACAATGACGACATCAGTAACAACAACTACAACAGCAATAAAAATAAGGGCAACAAAAGGGAAAATAAATATATATATATATATATAAATTTAGAGAATACTACACAGGAAGTGTATTGCAGTATTTAGGAGATGTTTATTTCACTTTCTTTGGCTGTTTGATTTTATTAATAAGATATGTACTAATTGTTATAGATACAACTTACAGTACTCTACTGGATACTCTGAAGAATAGAATGATGATGCCATTTGCAGATTGTAAACTCAATTGGGAGTTTCATTTTATTTATTTATTTATTTATTTATTTATTTTTATTATCTTTACTTTGTTTGATAAAAATTGCCAGAAATCAAAAGGAAAGGGGATGAGAAAGAGGGAGAGAGGCAGAGAGATATCTGCAACACTACTTCACCACTTGCAAAGCTTTCCCCCTACAGGTGGGAACCAGGGACTTGAACCTGGGTCCTCATGCACTGCAATGCATGTGCTCAACTAGGTGTGCCACCACCTGGCCCAAGGAGTTTGATTTTATAAGGAAAAAAAGTCTTTTGATAGCATAAACATTACTTTGGGTTTTCACTCTGGAATACTTCTTGAGCCTCTCTGCATACTTGTTCCCTCTCCTTGGAATGCCTTTAGGTTTCTTTCTCTTCCCTTTACAAATCAATGAAGATATTGTCTGCTTTAGGAAGTCTTCCACACCCTGATCACTCATGTAAGGTCCAGAAAGGGTTGGATGTCTGTGGGATGTCACTGCATTATCTTCGTTTGAGTTCTTATTACACTATATTACTGTTTTCTATTTTCTTGTTTCTCCCGCAGACGGTGATCGTATCTCTTACTTCTGTAGCTGGAGCATAAGAACAGTTTGTTAACGAATGTTCTATCCATTTAGGATTTATCTAGACCCTGAGGATTACCCTGTGAATTGGTGAGTTAAAGGGAATTTTCAAGAGGCTTCGTAAGTTGATTTTAGCATTTAAGGAATAACCATAAATTTTTCATAATTCTCATGCAAAATAGATAAAATTTAATGGCTTTTATACGTTCACTATATTGAAATAAGGTGTTTCAGTGTGACTAGAACACAAGATTAGAAAGTAGTCATGGCCTAGACTTTCCTTTTTTCTTTTTAAGTTTTTTTTTAATTTTCATTTTTTCCCTTTTGTTGCTTTTTTTAATTATTGTAGTTACTATTGTTGTTATTGATATCATCATTGTTGGATAGCACAGAGAGAACTAGAGAGAGGAGGGGGAGAGAAAGACAGACACCTCTGCAGGTGTTTATCACCTGCTTTACCACCTGTGTAGAGACTCCCCTGCAGGTGGGGAGCAGGGGCTCAAAGCGGGATTCTTAAACCGATCCTTGCGCTTGGCACCATGTGCGCTTAACCCACTGTGCTACCACCCGACCTCCCTTTTTTCTTTCCTTTTTCTTTCTTTCTTTCTTTTTTATTTTTATTTTTTTTTTGCCTCCAGGGTTATTGCTTGGGCTCCTTGCCTGCGCTATGAACCACTTTTCCCCCTCATTTTTGTTGCTCTTGTTGTAGCCTTGTTGTGGTTATTGTTGTTGTTGATGGTGTTTATTGTTGGATAGGACAGAGAGAAATGGAGAGAGCAGGGGAAGACAGAGAGGGGGAGAGAAAGATAGATACCTGCAGTCCTGCTTCACCACCTGTAAAGCGACTCCCCTCAGGTGGGGATTGGGGGCTGGAACCAGGATCCTTAATGCTGGTCCTTGTGCTTTGCGCCACGTGCGCTTAACCCGCTGCTCTGCCGTCCGACCCCCATCCCCTTTTTTCTTTCTTTCTTTTAAAAATTTTTTAAAAAAATATTTATTTTCCCTTTTGTTGCCCTTGTTGTTTTTCATTGTTGTTGTAGTTGTTACTGTTGTTGTTGTTAGTGATGTCGCCATTGTTGGATAGGTCAGAGAGAAATGGAGAGAAGAGGGGAAGACAGAGAGGGGGAGAGAAAGACCTGCAGACCTGCTTCATTGTCTGTGAAGCGACTCCCCTGCAGTTGGGGAGCTGGGAGCTTGAACCAGGATCCTTCCGCCAGCCCTTGAGCTTAACCCGCTGCACTACGCCGGACTCCCCCATTTTTTCTTTCTTTTCTTTTTTTTACTAGAGCACTGCTCAGCTCTTGCTTATGGTGGAGTTGGGGAGTTGAACCTGGGACCTTTTGCCTAACCACTATATTTCCCTACATAATTGCCTAGAGCTCTCTCTCTTTTTTTTTGTTCTATTCTTTTTTTTTTTTTTTTTTTTTAAGAAAGGAGACATTAACAGGGTACAACTCCACACAATTCCCGCCACCCAATCTCTATATCCTGTCCCCTCCCCACTAGCTTTCTCGTTCTCTATTTCTCTGGGATCATGGACCCAGGGTCGTTGTGGGTTGCAGAAGGTAGAAGGTCTGGCTTCTGTAATTGCTTCCCTGCTGAACATGGGCGTTGACTGGTCGATCCATACTCCCAGTCTGCCTCTCTCTTTCCCTAGTAGGGTGGGTCTCTGGGGAAGTGGAGCACAAGGACTCATTGGTGGGGTCTTCAGTCCAGGGAAGCCTGGCCGGCATCCTGATGGCATCTGGAACCTGGTGGCTGAAAAGAGACTTAACATACAAAGCCAAACAAATTTTGAGAATTATAGACCCAAAGGATGGAATAGTGGAGATAAAGTGTTGGGGGTACTCACTGCAAACTCTAGTGTACTTCTGCTTTCAGGTATATATTTGCCCTGGTTTATGGATACGTGTGGACACATGCTCTATCTCCTGGAACCTGGTCTATATCTTGGTTTTGGGACTTTGTTAGGAAGTGAACCACCTGGGATGGAGTTAGAGAATACTATGAAAGGAAAGGTCTCACCCGAGTGATGAAGCTGAAGGGTTGTCATTCCACACCTGAAGTCTCTGGACACAGTCTGAAGTGAAGCATGCTGGGGTGGCACTTGTTGTGTTGAGTAGGTTGCAATCAGCGGATGCAATATTATTTGATAAGAATTGGGAGAAGCATACGGGAAAGTGGACCCTACCCTAGGGTCCCAGGACTGGGGGAAGTTTAGGCTCTATAGTGGAAATGTGAGGTTCCTGCTGTCTTAGGGTTCAAGGAGACAATGGATGATTATTGTTAACATCACATTATTTGGTAATTGGGTTAACTTTGAAAGGTCCCTTTGTTAGACATACAATCAATTTTCCCCCTCTCATATTAATTAAATAGTGATTTATATGACTACAATTTAATAGGAGTGTACATAAACACTATTCCCACCACCAAAAGATTGTGTCCCATCACACACACACACACACACACACACCCACACCGCCGGCCCAGGAAGCCGCATGTCCATCCTCCTCCTCACCACAGAGTTTTTACTTTGATGCCCTACTTTCAATTTAGTCAGATCCTGCTTTTAGTTTCCCTTTTTGATCTTCTTTCTCAACTTCTATTGATGAGTGGGATTATCCCATACTCATCTTTGTCATTCTGACTTAGCTCACTTAACATAATTCCTTCTACTCTGACCAAGATGGGTCAGAGAAGTTGAGTTCATTGTTCTTAGTAACTGCATAGAGCTCTCTGTTTTTTAAAATAAATTATTTATAAAATTATAACACTGACAAGACCATAGGATAAAAGAGGTACTAGTCCACACAATTCCCACCACCAGAACTCCGTATCCCAGCCCCTGCCTCTATAGCTTTCCTAATTCTTTAACCCTCTGAGAGTATGGACCCAGGGCCATTATGGAATGCAGAAGGTGGAAGGTCTGACTTCTGAAATTGCTTCCCCGCTGAATGTGGGTGTTGACAGGTCGATCCATACTCCCAGCCTGTCTCTCTCTTTCCCTAGTGAGGCAGAGCTCTGGGGAAGTGGGGCTCCAGGACACATTGGTGGGGTCTTCTGCCCAGCGAAATCCAGTTGGCATCATGGTAGCATCTGGAACCTGGTGGCTGAAAAAAGAGTTAAGATAGAAAGCTGATCAAATTGTTGACTAATGATGAACCTTAAGGCTGGAATATTGTGGATGAAGATTTGGGGTCTCCGTTTTGGAAATAGCTAGTAGGTCTATTTTAGGTATGGGCGAAAGGGCCCATGACTTTACTAGATTTTGCCTGATCCTGACATTTGATATGCAGGTGGATCCAAGTTATTGTCTGGGAAGATGATGTCATGGCTGGAAAAAGGGCTAGAGAGCTGGATCAGGAAAGAGAGTAGCTCCCAAATGTGGGACAAGTGTATAAATATTGTTGACTATAAACCCCATCGATTTGATCTCGTACCCATAGTCAGCATAGAAGTCTTTGTAACCTCTGCATCCCTGTAGGTCTGAGCTTGTATTCTGTGGTCATGAGTAGGACTAGAGCTCTTTTGTAGACAGTTTGTTATTTTAATTTTTTGAAGAAAGAGCTGTTGGTATTATATAGTTGTGGATCTCTGTCAGGAAAACGTAATAACTAAAATGTGGGGGCCACAATGCTATGGTTTCCTAGAGAGACTTGACTATCTTGCACAGTGTTTGGTTCATCATGGTAGTTTCCACAAAACATTGGGGGACCCTATGAGTCAGTAAAAGCAAAGTTTATTTAGAGGAAAGAGACATAGCTTGTGTCTGTACATGCAGGGGACACTGGAGAATGTGCTGACTTGCTGATTTTCTTTTTGTTTTATGTCCCCAATTCCTGTCTTACCTGGAATGAGCTTTTCACTGGCTGATTTAAATGACCTGATTCTTTTCTGTTGATCCTCTGTTGCCCAGACATTCTGCCACTCTTCTAATACCCCTTCTTCGTCTACCCCATGATGATTATTTTCTTCCCCCTACTTACCCTCTGTGCCATTGGGTAACCCAAAAATGGAGACAAAGACCAAGGTCTTGCAGATAAATGTCCATGTGACTGTTGGCCCAGGACTTTCTAGACCTAAGTTGTCTCTAACAATTACATTTGACAACTTAGAGATCTATGTACAAATCCAGATGAGTCTTTTGCATGTAGTATGCATGCATACATACTGATCTTATATTTATAGATGAGGTATATTCATTCTGGTTTTTCCTTCTCTTTGCTGTTTTTAATGCTAGTTCACTGGGGTTGACCCATAGTGTGATTTTAGTATGCTGCGACGAAAACCAACTCGCTTGGAGCTGAAGCTTGATGACATTGAGGAGTTTGAGAGCATTAGAAAGGATCTGGAGGTAAGAATGCAACTTTCTAGTGTGTGTGCTTATGGAGAAGACAAACAGTAAACTATGATGAAAGAATACTCTTGGTGGCACAGTGGATAAAATGTTTAACTTTCAAGTATGAAGTCCTGAGTTCTGTACCCAGCATTGCATGTGCCACAGGAATGGTCTTGTTGTCTCTCTGTCTTCCTTCTCTCTCTCTGTCTCTCTCATAAATAAATATTTTTTAAAAGAGTGTAATTTTTAGACATGTAGCAGTACTTGAAATAATAACCTCAGTTTTTGAACTTCAGATTCTTATGCCAGTAGTATATTTGAAATTTATTTATTTATTTATTACAGAATTACATGTCGACAGGGGCTTGAATCCACACCATTCCCACCACCAGAGTTCTGAATTTTCACTCTCTCCACTGCAATCCATCACAGTTCCCCTAAAGTTTATTTGAAATTTCTATTAGGATTCTTCACAGCATCCAAACTTAGTGGTCAAAAACAAAACAAAAAAAGACAAAAAATTCCCCCTCCCCCCAATTAAGTATGCTAGAAGTCAGTGTCACTGGTCCAAAATCAGGATGTCAGCAAAACCATATTCTCTCTAGAGATTCTAGGGGAGAATCTGTTTTATATAACTCTTCCTGTTTCTGGTGGCCACTAGCCTCTCTTCACTGGTGGCCACATCACTCCAGTCTCTATTATCTATGGTCAGATTGCTTTCTTTTATGTCTATGAAGCTTCTTTTTTCCCCCTCTTATGAGGGTACATGTGACAGCACCCAGATAGTCAAAAATAGTATTCCTATCTCAAAAATCACTAGTTTTATTTTATTTTTACTTACTGGAGCACTGCTCAGCTGTGGCTTATGGTGGTATAGGGGACTGAACCTGGGACTTCGGAGCCTCAGGCATGAGCGTTTCTTTGCATAACCATTATGCTATCTCCCCCGCCCAAAATCACTAACCACCTGCGTTACCGCCCGACTCCCTGATTTCTTTCTTAAATTGTTGTTCTCATCTTGATATCTATATACCAATGCGATTGTTTAAGCCAGAAACCTAAGAATCATTCTTGAGTTCTCCCTTTCCTTCACCATTTGTATTCTGTTTTTTTAAAGATATTTTTAAATATGAATTGCTTAATTTATTTTTGGATAGAGACAGAGAAATTGAGAGGGAAAGGGAAGATAGGGGGAGAGAGCGAGCACTGTTTCACTGCTCATGAAACTTCCCCATTGCAGGTGGGGACTGGGGGCTTGAACCCAGTTCTTTGTGCATTACAGTGTGTGCAATCAGCCACGTACAGCACCACTCAGCCTCCACTCTTAATATTCTTACTGTTCTAAATACTTTGACTCTACTTTTGGAACATTCTAGAATCTACCCATACCTTTTCATCTCCATTGTTGCAACTCTAGTCCAAGTGATTACCATTTCTCTCTATACAGTTCCAGTATAGTCTAAGTGATCCATTTCTATTTTCCCCCTTTAATATATTCTCCATCAGCAATCTAGAATGTTCTTTTTAAATATTGTAGATCATGGTAATGAGGGAGGTATCAGCAGGTAAAGCATAGGACTTGCATGCAGGACCCTGGCTTCCATCCCTGGCACTACATAAGACAGATTGCTCTGGTCTCTCTTTTTTCAGATCATGTTATCCTATTATCTAAAACATTTACATGGTTTCCTGCATTTAGCTGATTCCTTAGAATGACATGCATAGAAGGTCCTTTGTGACCTGGTTATTGCTCATCTCTCCTTTGTACTTAAAAAAAATTTTTTTTTAATTTTCCTTTTTGTTGTCCTTGTTGTTTTTTTAAATATTTATTTATTCCCTTTTGATGCCCTTGTCGGGTTTTTTATTGTTGTAGTTATTATTGTCATTGTTATTGATGTCATTGTTGTTGGATAAGACAGAGAGAAATGGAGAGAGGAGGGGAAGAGGGGGAGAGAAAGACACCTGAAGACCTGCTTCACTGCCTGTGAAGCGACTCCCCAGCAGGTGGGGAGTCTGGGGCTCAAACCAGGATCCTTCAGCCAGTCCTTGCACTCTGCGCCACGTGCGCTTAGCCTGCTGCGTTACCACCAGACTCCCTTCCTTGTTTTTTTTTTATTGTTGTTGTTGATGTCGTCTTTGTTAGCTAGGATAGAGAGAAATGGAGAGAAGAGGGAAGACAGAGGGGGAGAGAAAGACACCTGCAGATCTGCTTCACCGCTTGTGAAGTGACTCCTTTTGCAGGTGGGGAGCCAGGGGCTTGAACCAGTATCCCTAAGCCCGTCCTTGCACTTAGCGCCACGTGCGCTTAACACCCCACCCCCACCCCGCGCTATCATCCAACTTCCTCTCCTTTGTATTTTTCACTGTTATCTTTAATTATAGTGCCTATACATATGCCTATACATATACATATGTCCCATATGCCTGAAATGCCCTTTTCTCTTTTCAGAATAACTTCCACTCATCTTTTGACCCAGTGTCTCCAAAAAGTTATTTCGGATTATCTGCCCCTCTCTGGGCTAGGTCAACCTCTTCCCTCTGTGTTGACCTCTGTGTTGACCTCTCTCTTGTAACTCTATATTCCTGATTTTCCCCAGTAGGACATTTGCTTCTTGAAAGCAAGAATTAGTATATTCATCTCTACATCTGTCCCTGCAATAACAGGTTTAAAAGAGGTGATAAGCCATCAGAGTAGATTTTTATAAATGTTTATTTACTGGATAGAGGCTGAGATAAATTGGGGTAGGGGAGAAGGGACAAAGAGAGAGCGGGTGAGAGAGAGAAAGATCAGGGCTCAGGCAGTGGTACACCTGATAGAGCACACACATTACCAGGCACAAGGAAGGATCCAGGTTCAAGGCCTCAGTCTCCGCCTACTGGTGAAATTTCGTAAACAGGAATGTTTCTTCCCTCTTCCCCATTTCTGTTTATGTAAAAAAGGGAAGAAAAAAAAAATGACAATAAGGTTGTCGGGAGTGGTACAACCCTGGTAGCAATAAATATCTAAGTTTTTTTTTTTAAAAGATTTTATTTATTCATTAATGAGAAAGATAGAAGGAGAGAGAGAAAGAACCAGATATCACTCTGGTACATGTGCTGTCGGGGATTGAACTCAGGTCCTGCTGCTTGAGAATCCAGTGCTTTATCCACTGCACCACCTCCCGGATCATACAGTTTTTGGTTTTAAAAAGTCATCATTTCACTGTACAAAATGTCTGCTCTGGGGGTTGGGTGGTGGTGTACCTGGTTGAGTGCACATGTTATAATGCACAAGGACCTGAGTCTAAGCCCCTGGTCCTTGCAAGGGGGAAGGTTTCTCTCTCTCCCTCTCTCCCTTTCTTTTCCAGAACTTTAGCCACTGTACCACATCTCTAGCCACAGTACCTTAGATTTCTTTCCTCTTCTTTTCCACCTCAGGTGACTTTAGTTTTCTTTTTTTTAAAAAAAATATTTATTTATGTATTTATTCCCTTTTGTTGCCCTTGTTGTTTTTATTGTTATAGTTATTATTGATGTCGTCGTTGTTGGATAGGACAGAGAGAAATGGAGAGAGGAGGGGAAGACAGAGAGGGGGAGAGAAAGACACCTGCAGACCTGCTTCACCGCCTGTGAAGCGACTCCCCTGCAGGTGGGGAGCTGGGGGCTTGAACCGGGATCCTTAAGCCGGTGCTTGCATTTGGCGCCACGTGCGCTTAATCCTCTGAGCTACCACCCGACTCCCCGTGACTTTAGTTTTCTATAAGCATCATCATTTTTTGCTTTTTAAGAACTTACATTGTGGGCTAAGGAGACAGCATAATGGTTATGCAAAAAGACTTTCACGCTTGAGGCACTAAAGGGCCCAGATTCAGTCCTCAGCACCATCATAAGCTAGAGTTGACCAGTGCTATCGTAAAAAATAAATTAATAAATAAAAACAATAACATAAAATAAAAATACATATTGAAGCAGATCCTCTCTTCTGGCCTGCCTATCTTGGCTCTTTGGGGGCATATTCTTGATTGCTTTGGTTCTTACTCCTGCTTTTCTTTTCTCTTTCTTTTTTTTTCCATCACCAAAGGACTGTGTACTCACCCTCATCCTCATAGATAACCACTGTAGTTCTCCCACAGTCCTGAAAATAGGTTGACATTTTTTTCACATTTGTGTACTCAACTGTCTATGTTTTGCACATCAGTGAAACTATTCTGTAGTTCCCCTTCACCTCCTTACTTTCATCACTGAGTATAATCTCCAGTTCCATCCACTTTTTTTTAAACTTTTTTTAATACATTTTAAAAATATATTTATTTTATTTATTTATTCCCTTTTGTTGCCCTTGATGTTTCATTGTTGTAGTTACTATTGTTGTTGTTGATGTCACTGTTGTTGGATAGGACAGAGAGAAATCAAGAGAGGAGGGGAAGATAGAGAAGGGCAGGAAAAAGATAAGAAACCTGCAGACCTGCTTCACTGCTTGTGAAGCGACTCCCCTATAGATAGGGAGCTACGGGCTCGAACCAGGGTCCTTACGCTAGTCCTTGCACTTTGCACCACCTGCGCTTAACCCACTGCGCTATCGCTTGACTCTCCTCCATTCACTTTAAAAAAAAATTTAAATATTTATTTATTTCCCCTTTTGTTGCCCCTGTTGTTTTATTGTTGTGGTTACCATTGTTGTTACTGATGTCATCGCTGTTGGGTAGGACAGAGAGAAATGGAGAGAGGAGGGGAAGACAGAGAAGGGAAGAGAAAGCCCCGGCAGGTAATTAGGGTATCCTGGAGGAGGAGGGGTGTCAGCAAAGAATGAGAAAGAATGAGAGATGAGTGAGTTGATGCTCAATCACGCTCAAGCAGACATCTCTGCCATACTTAAGCAGAACTTTATTTTTATAGTCTCATAAGGCTTAGATCATTGAAACAAAAATCACCAAGGTATAGATTATTAAAACAAAAATCACCAAGGCTTTGGTCACTAATACAAAAGTCACCAAAGCTTTGATTATTAATACAAAAATCACCAAGTAAGAACAGCACAGGTAGGGAACACCTCCTGCTTTATGGAACATTCACATTCCAGGGACACTTTTCTCTCTAGAGATCACATCACAGTTTCTATGTCCTTTGTTATTCCTGTACCTTTGTGCTAGGCAGATGTCTTACTGATTAAGATTAATATTCTACCTGTATGTTTATGCCATTCTCTTGCCCCTATGCACCAGAAGCCAGTGGTTCATAGAAAGTTCAAGCTTGTTATGTTTCTAGGGGCCTTAAACAAATTGAGCAGCCCATTTTTCATAAAATCTTTTCCATTGTTTGATCAAGGAGTTTTGTTTTGTTCCTTACTGAGAAGGCACCAAGGTGGTACTGACCTGGCCAGGCTCTCCATAAAGTTAAGCTCTCTAGCTGGAATCTATCTTCTGTGTATGTTCACTATGTGACCTATTTTCTCATGTACTATTCCTGCATAAGGAAGTGGGAGCATAGTGGTGTGTGGTAGATTGTATTTGTAGCTTGTAATTGTAGATTGCCCATTATATCTAGGCAAGTACCATAACTTTCCATTTATTAATTATGCTATGTAAGGTGGCCCCTCCACTTCAGGAACCACCAATCTTTCTCTATATTTTAGGGGGAATACTAAAGGGAGTTGTGTAGATAAAGGGGAAAACAATTCTTCCTCTTGGAGTCTCCTGAAAAATTCTGGATTACTGATATTGCTTGTTCCATTATGATCAATCTTACAGAGTGCAGTGCAGGTTTTGTCATTACTTTTGTTATTGGTCAGGCTCTGAGCCTGGCCATAGGTAAATATTATTAAGACCACACAGAGCTTAATCTCAAGCCCTATACATGGCAAAAAGCAAGATGGTTTCAGTTTGGCCTGGAAAGTCCAGCCGTGCTGAACTTCCTGCTAAGCTGGTACCTTGTCAAGCAGCTCGCATGGTGGCGCCTGCACCACACTTGCAGACCTGCTTCATCACTTGTGAAGCGAATCCCCTGCAGGTGGGGAGCTGGGGGCTCAAATTGGGATCCTTACTCTGGTCCTTGCGCTTTTCACCATGTGTGCTTAACCCACTGCGCTACTGCCCGACTCCCTAGTTCCATCCACTTTATCCCAAAGGGCACAATATCATTACTTTTTATTGCTGCATAATACTCTGTTTAACATATGCCCCATAATTTTTTTCAGAGCACTGCTCAGCTCTGGCTTATGGTGGTGTGGGGGATTAAACCTGGGACTTTGGAGCTTCAGGCATGAGAGTCTTTGTACAGTGTTGTTAAAGTTCGGAGGCTCCAGCTGGCCGGGCTAGCTTCGTAGCGGTAGCCAAACCAACACGAAGAATACCAACAGTACAGCCATTATGCTGTCTACCCCCACCCCAATAACTTTTTATCCAGTCATCTGTCAAAGGGCATTCTGGTTGTTTCCAGGTTTTTTTTCTTTTTTTTTTTCTGTTGTAAATATAGCCGCCATAAACATGGGGACGCATATATCCCTACAAATCAATGTTACATTATATTTTTTGGGTATATGCCTAGTAGTGGAATTACTGGGTCATAGGAATTTCCATTTGTATTTGTTTAAGGATTCTCCATACTGTTTTCCATAGTGGTTGCACCCATCAGCAATGTAGTAGAGTTCCTCTCTTTCCATGTCCTCTGCAACACTTATCTTCTATTGTTTTATTGAGGGAGCCCATTCTCACACGTGTGAAGTAGAATTTCAGTGTTGTTTTAATCTGCATTTCTCTGATGATAAGTGAATTAGAACATTTCCACATATGTCTATGGGTCATGTTTATCTCTTCTTTTTTTGAAAACTAGTTTTCTGAATTGATAAATTCTAGTATTTATTTATAAAATGGTAGTATTGACAAAACCATAGGATAAGAGGGGTACAGTTCCATACAGTTGTCACCACCAGAACTCTGTATTTCAATCCTGTCCCTTGAAAGCTTTCCTGTTCTTTGTCCCTCTGGGAGTATGGACCCAGGATCATTATGGAAGGTGGGAGGTCTGGTTTCTGTAATTTCTTCCCCACTGAACATGGTCGTTGACAGGCTGATTCGTACTCCCATCCTGTCTCTCTCTTTCCCTAGTGGGGTAGAGATCTGGGGAGGTGGGGCTTCAGGACACATTGGTGGGGTCGTTTGCCCAGGGAACTCAGGTGGGCATCATGATAGTATCTGGAACCTGGTGACTGAAAAAGAGTTAAGATATAAAACAGAACCAATTGGTGACTATGTTTATCTCTTCTTTAGAGACCAATCTATTTGGATGGTGGCGCACCTGGTTGAGTGCACGTTATAATGCACAAGGACCCAGGCTCAAGCCCCCAAATCCCCCCTGCAGGGGGAAAGCTTCGCAAGTGGTCAAGCAGTGTTCTAGGTGTCTCTCTCCCTATCTCTCCCTTCCCTCTCAATTTCTGACTGTCTCTATCCAATAAATAAAGATAATAAAAATTAAAAAAGAGAACTGTCTATTCATATCTTCTGCCAACTTTTTTATTGGGCTGTTCTTTTTTTTTTGAGCTGTATGAGTTCTTTATAAATGTTTGATATTAAGTACTTGGCAGAAGTGTAGTGTTCAAATATGTTTTCCCTTTTGCTAGGTTTCCTGTTTATCCTTATGGAATTTTCTTTTGATGTATAAAAGCTTTTTAATTTGATACAGTCCTGTTCAGTTTTGCTATTGTTTCCTTTGCCCATGGGGTGTAGTCTCCAAATCTGTATTTACTGTTAGGGTCCTGGAATGTTTCACATTGCATTCTATGTATTTTATAGTTTCAGGTCTAATATCCATATCCTTGATCCATTTAGAGATTTAGAATTTTAGAGTTTTAGAATTTTGGTGCATGGTGTTAGGTGTAGTCTAGTTTCATTTTTCTGCATGTGGTTGTCCCATTTCACCCAACACCATTTTTTTTTTCCCCTCCAGGGTTATTGCTGGGCTCGGTGCCTGCACCATGAATCCACCACTCTTGGAGGCCTTTTTTCCCCCTTTTGTTGCCCTTGTTGTTGTAGCCTTGTTGTGGTTATTATTATTGCCATTGTTGATGTTGCTCGTTGTTGGATAGGACAGAGAGAAATGGAGAGAGGAGGGGAAGACAAAGAGGGGGAGAGAAAGACAGACACCTGCAGACCTGCTTCACTGCCTGTGAAGCGACTCCCCTGTAGGTGGGGAGCTGGGGGCTCGAACCGGGATCCTTACACCTGTCCTTGGCGCTTTGCGCCACATGTGCTTAACCTAATGCGCCACCGCCCGACCCCCCAACACCATTTTTACTCCCCTTTTCTCTCCTGCTTTTGCTTAATAAACTTCTATTCATCTTTCTGAGAAAAAAATTACATTAAGTGCCTCAGGAGTGATTCAGCTGGTAAAGCACAGAATTGCTTTTTGTATGCCTGAGGCTCCCAGTTCTGTCTCTATCACAGCATGTAGTGGAATGGTTCTGGCTTCTTTTTCTCTTCTTACTTGTGAAACTGTGTCTACTTCATATGAAATAAATCTAAAAAAAAACAAAACAGCTTATATTCATAGTGCCTATTAAGGATGAGCTTTATCTGTGGAGTAAAAGTCAATTGTTGAGTCTCACAAATTGCTAGTATACTGACCTTTGACTGTGAAGATAATCTCACTACTGAATTAGTCTTTCAGCTAACAGCAGTCATCCAGTGGCTTTGACCTGTTTTAGAGCATCATAGGTGGGAGGGACAATCTTGCTCTGAACAGAACTCTTGTTTCTTTCTTTCTTTTTTTTTTTTTTAATATTTATTTACTTTCTCTTTTTGTTATTTATTTATTTTAAATTTTTTTCCCTTTTGTTGCCCTTGTTGTTTATCGCTGTTGTTGTTATTGCTGTCTTTGTCATTGGATAGGACAGAGAGAAATGGAGAGAGGAGGTGAAGACAGAGAGGGGGAGAGAAAGCCACCTGCAGACCGGCTTCACTTCTTGTGATGTGACTCCCCTGCAGGTGGGGAGCCGGGGGCTGGAACTGGGATCCTTTTGCTGGTCCTTGTGCTTTGCACCACGTGCGCTTAACCTGCTACGCTACCTGACTCCCAGGCTCTTAATTTCTGGTGGTTGTTTTTTTTTTTTTTAATTTTTAATTTTATTTATTTTTATTTATTTATTTATTCCCTTTGTTGCCCTTGTTGTTTTATTGTTGTAGTTATTATTGTTGTTGTCATTGTTGGATAGAACAGAGAGAAATGGAGAGAGGAGGGGAAGACAGAGAGGAGAGAAAGATAGACACCTGCAGACCTACTTCACCGCCTGTGAAGAGACTCCCCTGCAGGTGGGGAGCCAGGGTTTGAACCGGGATCCTTATGCCGGTCCTTGTGCTTTGCACCACCTGTGCTTAACCCGCTGTGCTACAGCCCGACTCCCTCTGGTGGTTAGTTTTACTAGTCACTTTTTCCTTCTTTTCGTTCAATAATACATTTGCAGAAATATTCCTCTCGTTCCCATGTCAGCTAACTTCATTTTTCCAGTTTGGGTTTCCTGTTTTGAACCTTCATCACTGTACACTCATCTCCTTGCCTCTTTTCACTATCTTTGGCAGTCTGTCATAGCCTTGTTGTCTGTCATAGCCCTGATCATCCTATGCTGTGACTGTCTGTTGGTCTGCTTCTCTACTAGACTGTGACATCCTACATGGTAGGGGTTATTTACCACTTTACTGAGGAGATGCTCCCTTACAGGACTTGGCACAGGGGCACATTTTCACATCTTCCCAAGAAGTGTCAGCACCCCTCACCACTTATGGAATTCCTATATCCCCATTAAACCCCCAACCTAAACATGAGATTTTTAGTTTGTTCCATAGACCTTAACCCTATCCTTTACATATAATAAGTGTATTGTAAGTATTAAATAAAGCTCATGGAATTTGCTAATGGGAAGAATGTTTTCTTCTTCTTTTTCTTCCTTTCTCCTTTCCTCTCACTTTTCTTTGCTTCCTCCCCCCCCAAAAAAAAAAAAAAAAAGAAGTAGCTCTGGCGTATGGTGTGTGTGTGATATTGAACTAGGACCTCTGGTGCTTTAGGCATGAAAGTTATTTGCATAACCATTATGCTATCTCCCCTGTCCAAGAATCTTTTTTTTTTTGCCACCAGGGTTGTCGTTGGGGCTTGGTGCCAGAACTACTTCTGGCAGCAATCTTTCTTTCTCTCCCCCCTTCTGTTATACTTGATAGGACAGGACAGGGAGAAATTGAGATGAGAAACATAGGACAACTGTAGGCCTGCTTCACTGCTCATGAAGTGCTCCCCTATAGACGGAGAATGGGGGCTCCAATCCCAGTCCTTATGCATAGTGAAATACGCACTTAACGAGGGTACTACCACCTGACCCCCTTCCCACCAGAATGTCTAATCCTAACATTTTTATACATTTTATACTTTCAGAACCGTAAGAAACAAAAAGAAGATGTGGAAGTTGTAGGAAGCAGTGATGGAGAAGGAGCCATTGGACTCAGTAGTGACCCCAAAACTCGGGAACAAATGATTAATGATCGAATTGGTTATAAACCCCAACCCAAACCCAACAGTCGTTCATCTCAATTTGGAAGTTTTGAATTTTAGAGTGGATTATCTTCTGTGCCAAAGCCCTGGAGTGGAGCAGCCCTGATGGCAGGAGTACAAGCAAGATTTAGAAAATTGTGTGCTTACAGTCAAGCAAATTGTTGAACTTCCTACAGAGAAACATACTTCTGCATGAGATTACTGATGCTTAAATTTTACTCTGTCTTGAAATCCAGACTCTTGTTTGTTGCTGGAAAAACCGACTGGATAAAATTTGTCTGATTTTTGTTTTTAAAAATAAATATATTTTTGGAAGAGTGTGCAACATCCTTAATGAAGCATAGTAGCACTGTTAACTCCAGACTTTGAGAGGTAATTGCTTGGTGTTGGGGTGTGGGTAGGAAATAGCTCAGTCTTTTAACTGTCTGGGTATGACGTGGATGGAGGATAGTGGAGAAAGTTGGCAATATAAATGCTACTAGCAGTACAACCACAGTTAGTTTTCTTCCCTTTCCTATGAATTTTTCCCACTAGGACTCAGTCTTTGAGACAACATAAGAGGACAACTTAGAATCATGTCCTTTGGGAGGTCAGGTGGTAGCACAGCAGGTTAAGCGCACATGGTACAAAGCCCAAGGACCAGAGTAAAGATCCCAGTTCGAGCTCCCAGATCCCTACCCATGGGGGTTGCTTCACGGGCGGTGCAGCAGGTCTGCAGGTGTCTTTCTCTCCCCCTTTCAATTTCTGTCCTATCCAACAGCAATGACAATAATAATGACAACAACAAGGGCAACAAAATGGGAAAAATGACCTCCAGGAGCAGTAGATATGCAGTGAAGGCATCAAGCCCCAGCAATAACCATGGAGGCAAAAAAACAAAAACAAAAACATGTCCTTCGGTTTTCACTGTTTAATTCAACTACAGGGAAATAGAAGGTATGCTAGAAAGAACCTCTGGGATCACTGGTTCTAAAAAGACCCCTCAGCAGGATTTTACCCAGCCTTTCTAGTATATAAAGTACGAGTAACAAGAATATAGGAGAGGCAGGGAAGGAATAGGATAGTAGATAGTGTCCCCTTATTCCTTCAAGTTATAGTACCAAGGCTTAAATGCAGGACTTCTGATATGTAAGGAAAGCACTCTACCTTTGAATCACACCCTCAGTCATCTTTCAACTATATTTTATTTTATTATATAAACTATATTTTAGGGGCTGAGCGGTGGTGCACCTGGCTGAGTACACGTTATTATAGTGCACATGGACCTGGGTTCAAGCCCCCAGTCCCCTCCTGCAGGGGAAGAGCTTTGCTAGTGGTGAAGCAGTGTTATAGGTATCTCTTTCCCTCTCTTTCTGGCTATTTCTTCCAATAAATAATAAAACATTTTAAAATAAACTTTATTTTATTCACTTATGTAAACTTTGATTTTATTGAGAGACACCAAAACACTACTGAGCTCTGACTTACTGTGTGATGCTGGGGATTGAACCTGGGTCCTTGGAGCCTCAGACATGAAAGACTTGTATAAGGCCTAGGCTGTCTCCCTGGCCTCAACTATTCTTTTTTAAGATTTGTTTTACTTATTATGAGACTTTTACATGATGCAGAGTAGACACCACTCCAGTACATGTAGTGCCAGGGATCAAACTGGGAACCTCAGGCATGTAAGTCCACTGCTTTCCCAGTTGCGCTATTTCCCTAGCTGCTTGCCAATAATACAGAATCTTTATTCTACCAGTTTTATCTAAGATCTTTAATTCTGTTATCTTTACATCTTAAAAACATAAGCAGGGAGACAGTAGAGGTAGCACATCAGACTTTTATGCCTGAAGCCCAATAGGTCACAGGTTCAATCCTTAGCACCACATGCCACAACTTAGCAGTGCTTTTGTCTCTCTGTCATTAATAATACATGATAATCTTTTGTTTTTATTTATTTATTTATTTATTATGAAGCTTTCCCTCTGTAGGTAGGGATCAGGGACTTGAACCTGGGTCGTTATACACTGTGATGTGTGCGCTTAGCTTAATCAGGTGTGCCAACGCCTGGCTCCCCTAATAAATGATAATCTTAAAAAAAAAACTAACAAAAATGCAAGTCAGATTCCAGACACAGAAGTCTCACAGTAGTTTGAAGGTCCATATGGAGAGCAGAATAAAAACAACACAACCTCCACCAAAACAAAATAGAACATGGAGAAATGAGATTCTGCTTTAGCCTCGGCTTCTGTGGCATCCCAGTATGAATAGGGATACAAGCATGGAAAGTTAATGCATTGGGCTGGGAAGATAGCAAAACGATTTCCATGCCTGTAGCACCAAAGGTCCCAGGTTCAGTCCCCAGAACCACCATATAGCAGAGCTGAGCAGTGCTCTGGTTTTGGGGGGCAGGCGGAAATTATGCTTCCTGAATTTCCTTTTCCTTACAAGAGCAAATAAGGAGTGGTGAAGTCCCAGTGACAAGACATTGTACTATATCCTTTATGCAATTATTTCATTTAATCTTTAAGTCCTGTGAACAGTGTGCTTTAACAATAGGAGAAATGAATACTCAGCTATTAAGAAGCTGAGATTTGAAGTAGGGCATACTGACTTATGAACCCATGCTTTAAGCTTCTTACTACATTCTTTCTATTGCTGAGTCTGAAAATATGGGGAAGTCAGAGTAAAGCAAGAGTTTGTTGCTAAACTTTCATGCTTATTTTCTTTGGTGCTGGGAATTGAACCCAGGGCTTCATACATGCTAATAAGCATGTGCTCTATCATTGAGCTGCACCCTTTGCTTCTATGCTATTTTACCTATAAAGAATGAGGCAATTATTGAATTAGTAAAATAAGAACTCATTGTGGTTGTAAATATCTTTGAACACAAATTAAATCATATGTATTGGTTTTATATTTTTAGGTTCATTACTGTATTGCCCAAACTCAGGAACATGGCCAGCTTATAGAGAAACTAAGCTCATCCAAATGAGTAATTTTCCTGAAAGCCAAATGAACAATAATAATCAGGAGACAGCAGAAATACAGTATGACTTTGAATGCCTATTAGGTGCTGGGGTCCTTTTATCCCCCACTCCCTTAACCAGAACACTGTTCAGCTCTGGCTTATGGTGGTGTTGGGATTGACTCTGGGACTTTTGGTGCCTCGGGCAGTAACTTTTTTTTTTTTTGCCTCCAGGGTTATGGCTGGGGCTCGGAGCCTGCACTACAAATCCACTGCTCCTGGAGGCCATTTTTTTCCTCTTTGTTGCCCTTGTTGTTTATCCGTGTTGTTACTACTATTGTTGTTGTTGTTGGACAGGACAGAGAGAAATGAAGAGAGGAGGGGAAGACAGGGGGAGAGATAGACACCTGCAGACCTGCTTCACCACTTGTGAAGTGACTCCCCTGCAGGTGGGGAGCCTGAGGCTCGAACCGGAATCCTTTTGCCGGTCCTTGCGCTTTGTGCCACGTGCACTTAACCCACTGTGCTACCGCCAGGCTCCCACATTTTTTTTGTTTTGCATAAACATCATGCTATTTCCCCAGTTCTCTGAGGTCCTTTTAACATATTACCTCTCCTCCCCCCCAGATTAGAGCTTTCTATGTGCCACCTCACTACTTCTGGGCTATTTTTCATCCAAGTAGAGACAGAGAGAGACAACACAAGACTGGAGCTTGCTCAGGTGCCATGGCACTTCTGGGCCAGGCATATAGCCAAGGCATGTGCTCTATCCAGTGAGTTATTGCTCTGGTCTACTCCTACTTCAAATAAGCACGATCATTGCCTTTAGTGAGAAAAATAGGGCCAGAGGAAGATTCACTTGGTAGGGCATGTGCATTGTCATGCGCCTGGCTCAATCACGGCATAATATGGGAAATGCCAAGGCACCAGTGGAAATTCTGGTGCTGTGTTCTTATTTGAATGAAAAAGCAGCTGGATGGGAGCAGTAGAACTGCAGGAGCAGGAACCTGGCAAAGGGAAAAGTGAGAAAATGAAGACTTAGGTGTGATTAGCATAACTTTAAGTCATATAACTATTAAGTGGTAAAACTAGGATTCATATTCAAGTTTGTTTGACTTTGAGGTTCATGCTCAGCACACTATACCATATAGAGATAGAGTAGTGCTGAATGGCACAATGTTTACTGTGAGCCAGTAGGGAGGGTAACACTGGCATTCTGGCATGACCAGAGGAATAAGCAGGCCCATTGCTCCTATCAAGCCTACGTAGTGAAGTTCCAAGGTGCTTTTATAAAGGTAGGGCTTATATGACAAGTTATCTAGTTTTCAAAATCAGGAATTCTTGTTAAAATGAATTATTTGTAGCCTCATGAGTACCCTGTATCCTATGCAAAGGGTCACACAGATCTTCCGGCATGTGCTATCTTTGGCAGTTTGAGTAGGAGATTGAAATGAGAGCTGGAGGTTGTGCCACCTGAAAGACTGACATCTTAAATGCTGGTAATTAGGTAGACAATGGAGAAACTAGTTTCTTCTGATAATACCCTGGGTGGAAAGAAAGAATCACAAAATCAAAATGTTTATTTTGTTCTTTAGCACACAACAATGTTAAAATATCCCTACTATAGCAATCCTGCTCTCTAGGAGCTTACAGTCTAAAACAGTCAACATTAATTGTAAACCCAGTGATTAAGGCATCATAATCAAAATCAGACTTTGTATCTTTAGATGTATCTTCTGAAAGCAGCAAGTGCAGAGGGCAGGATAGAAATTGAATGGCAGGGCATGATAGAAATTGAATGGCATGACAGCATACCTTTTGCCCCAATCCCTTCTGCTTTTTTATATGGAATCCCTTGTGGTCAGAACTGAAGATGAGTGCTCTACAGTCTGAAAGGGAATCTAGTCAAGCCTCTATAGTAGTAGTAAAGAAATTTTAATCTCTAGTTTTTTGGTTGTGGATAATGGGGGTTACCAACTGGAAACTGTACCTCAGATTCTATAACACTGCATATGGACCTGGGTAGCCCTTTACCCAAACTTACAGAAGTTTTAGTGGGATAAATGCTCCTCAAAGCATATGTTAAGTTCTCTTGTGGTTGGTAATAGCCACTTATAGCAATGTCCATTACATTGGGAGGGTTGGGGAGAGTCAATCAACTAGATATAAAGGGCAGAAAGGGAAAAGGAGAACTGAATAACAAGACAAAAGGAAGCAGATCAATGTGAATAGGGGAGGAAAAGAGAAATTTGAATGCAAAATAAGTTATGCACTAACTTCTGAATAGGTATGTAGAGTGGGAAAAAAATTTTAAAGCAGCAACAAAAAACTCCAATTGAGATCATTATATTACCACAATGGAAGAGTTCAAGAGAATCAGAGTTTTTTTTTTTTTTTTTTTTTTCCCTCCTTCACTAACTTCTTCCTTTGGCAATACAGTTTAAAGAATTCAAGTCTCTCATGAGACTGAGGCTGTCTTGAATGCCTGAAAATCTACCCTAAATCAATGCTTCTCTGTGAGTTTCAAATTCACAGCACTTGATTTATCTGGCCTTAATTTTTCTTTACCTTACTGAGGAAGGCATATTACTGAAAGCGTATTTTATGACACCTCATATCAAGATTCTTAGAGAGCACCATGGTCCCTATTAAACATTGGTTCTCTTATTTTATATGATTTTATTATTTCTTGGCTTCTGAGACAAAAGATAGGCTATGTACATCTTAATGTTGGACAGTGTCAGTACTTACCATTTACTCTGCTCAGGGTAAGTATCAGTACAAGGAGCTGGGATGAGAAAAATACACAACTCTAAATGTAGGTTCTTAGATTTTAACTTCAATCCAGTAGGCTCATAATCCTCTTTTGGTTCAAAGCTCTGCCATTACACAGTCCTTCAATATTTAACTGCACCCGCAGAGAAAGTACAAACTTTGAAACCATAATAGAAGCCAACAGGATAGCTGTGTTTTGTCTCCTCTGCCCAGAGGCACAGTTGGAGTCTAGCACCAAGGAGGGCAGGGTTTAACAGACTAGCACAGAAAAAGTCACATTACAGAGGTAGTTTGGACAGGGAATAAGACTGCTGTGGAAAGCAACAAACAATACAAATATGTGATTCTTCATTCAGAAAATAAAATTTGGTCACTTGTGATCTAAGTAAGCTCCAGAGAGTAATGGTCATGAAGAGGATGAGGATCCATCCGGTGTGGGCATGGATGATGGGGAGCTGAGAAAATCCTGGCCACTAGCAGACCACACCCTTAGCCTCTCCAAGAGAGTGCTGAGTTTTGGCCCTTTTGGCCCATGGCAGATTGATTTGCAATGCAGATCAAAGGTCTTTCTTAACCTTCACACTATTTCTAAGAAATCATAGATCTTTAAAAATAAGGAGTAGTAATTTCATGCATGCTGATAAGTCACTTTGGCTAAAGCCTTTTGTGCACATGCACCTGGGCACACAGGTGGAGCTGAATAAATGTTTGTGGAATGACTAAGTATTGACCAGTAGCATTTAGTATGTGAGTTAGGTCCAGACATACTACCTACCAATTAACAATTAAAATTCAAATCCCCATGCCCAGTACCAGGTTGGCTCAGTTACCAGGTGCTACTCCTGTAGATTAAAGCAGATTCTTAAAATGTGGTTTTCAGACCACCAGCAGGAACGTCACTTGGGAACCTTCTAGAAGTACCAACTTTAGAATTGTGGGTTGAGCTCCAGCAATTATTGTTTAAGAAACCATCCAGGTGATTCTGATGCATGTTCAAGTTTGAACACCACTGGTTTGGAGGCAGACACATAAAAACAGGAGGTAACAATTCAGACTCTTGTTTCATTCAGTTGTGACAAACCAAGGTACCAAATCAATGTAAAATGCCAATAGTTTTATTTTAAAACATCTATTTCTATTTTCCCAAATTGATTGTCATCTTTTTTGATTGACAGGTTCCTTCTAATCAAAATGTTAAGTGGGATTACAATTGATGAGTCAACCACCCAGGAATGCATACTTTTGCAAACTCCAGGACTATATTTAGTTCAAACCAGCTCTCTGCACACTACAATTTCAGTGCAACATATTGTACCTAGGGAAAGGCACAATGTTCCTCTCACTCATTGAGTTCAAAGACTGGAATTTAAATTTTAACATTAAATTTAGGTTCTAGGTCTAGCTGAATGGGAACTTCCTTCAGCTGCTAGTAATCATGGCTGGAGTTATTCCCTTTTTTATCACCTAATGAAGGAAAAACCCAGAAAATTCACAGAGCATCTATTAAAAAAAAAGACTAAAAAAAGGAATCAGGTGATCAAGTCATTGGATAGTAGGTAATCTGAATTAGACAAGAACATATAACCTGAATTCTAAGATGATGGGGGTAGGTGGGAGAGGATTTCTCATAGTTTGCTTCATCTCAAGAAAAATGAGAATCTCAGTTCATTAGAAACAAAAAAAGACAAAATAGACATTACCACTTTAGCTTCACACAGCAAGCTATTGATAAATCTGTGTTAAAACAGGTGTGTGTGTGTGTGTGTGTGTGTGTGTGAGAGAGAGAGAGAGAGAGAGATAAGGGCAGAAAATGGAAAGATCAGAATAGGACTCTTGTCTTCCAGTCTTGAACTACTTTCCACTGCGATCGATAAGGCCACACCATGGGGTTTGACATTAATGACAATGCTCTGTGATATCCACCACTACTGCCTTCTTCCAGCTGAAGAGAAAGTATCCTGTGCCGGCCCCTGCTGCGACAGCAATGCAGAGGTATCCATTGTAGGTCATGAAGATGAGCATGAGGAAGTAGCTGATGACCACTTGTATGATATGCAGCACTGTCTGCAGGAGGTGAGGGAAGCTCAACATCTGCTGCCTGGAGTAAATAGGGACAGAACAATTAGGGACTCCTAGCAACCTTCAGGCTCAAGGCTCAGTTTTTCAGATAGGAAATGGGAAAAGATGTAGTCATGAGATATCCTGGCAACTCATGGATATTTCTGTGCTGCTATTTATTGACTTATTATTTACTTACTGGTCCCTGGAAATGATTCTTGTTGGGGTTGTCAAGTTTATTTTTATTTATTTATTTATTTATTTTTTATTTTTATTTTTTAAAATTTTTTATTTAAGAAAGGATTAGTGAACAAAAACATAAGGTAGAAGGGGTACAACTCCACACAATTCCCACCGCCCAATCCCCATAATCCCCCCCCTCCCATGGTAGCTTTCCCATTCTCTAGCCCTCTGGGAGCATGGACCCAGGGTTGTTGAGGGTTGCAGAAGGTAGAAGGTCTGGCTTATGTAATTGCTTCCCCGCTGAACATGGGCGTTGACTGGTCGGTCCATACTCCCAGTCTGCCTCTGGGGTTGTCAAGTTTATAAGCACTGGCCAAAGTAAGAAGAAACCTTTTCAGGAAAAGTCCCTGACTTAACTTGCATCTTGGACCCTGAAAATGAAACCCTGCACTAAAACACATTTATTTACAGGAATATTTTCAGGTTCTCTACCTTTGCAAAGCTCATGTTCTGTAAAATTGGAAACATAGTTGAGGGCTGGTTATTAGTAGAAGGTACTTAATTAGGGACCTGTCTTCTTATTCCGTCATTTATCAGGTTTGTCACCTTAGGTAATTCACAACCCTTTGGGCCTCAATAAACTCATAAATAATGAGAATAAATAGTAACTAAGCTTACTCAAAAGAATGAAATTGGTCTACAGAATTCTTTGATTCCAAATTTAGCTTAAGACATAAATTTCTATTAAAACTGAATCTATTAAAATTTAAGACTGGTAGGCAGTGCAGTGGATTAAGAGCCTTAAGCATGACATACCAAGTTCAATCTCCAGTATCTCATGTGCCAGAATGATGCTCTGGTTCTCCCTCTCATAAATAAGTAAATCTTAAGAAAGAAGGGGAGGGGGAGAGGGAAGAATTTAAAGGCTGGGCAGTAGTACACCCAGTAAACTGCACAGGAGCAGTGAAGCAGTGCTTCAGATCTCTCTCCCACACCTCTCTCTCTTCTCTGTCAGAAAGAAAAAGGCCACTGGGAATAGTGGAGTTATCATGCAGGCAGTAAGCCCCAGAGATAACTCGAATGGCAAAATAAACAAATAAATAAATAAATATAAAATAATCCACTGTGGGGGTCGGGTGGTAGTGTAGCAGATTAAGCATAGGTGGCGCAAAGCACAAGAACCAGCATAATGATCCCTGTTCGAGCCCCCAGCTTCCTACCTGCAGGGGAGTCGCTTCACAGGTGGTGAAACAGGTCTGCTGGTGTCTATCTTTCTCTCCCCCTCTCACTCTTTCCCTCCTCTCTCCATTTCTCTCTGTCCTATCTAACAACGACAACATCAATAACAACAACAATAATAACCACAACGATAAAACAACTAGAGCAACAAAACGGAAAAAAATAATCTCCAGGAGCAATGGATTTGTGGTGTAGGCACCGAGCTCCAGCAATAAACCTGGAGGCAAAAATACATAAATAAATTAAATAAAATAAATAACCTATGGTTATTTCAGCAAACTCCTTCCTTCTTATCTCCCTCCCTTCATTTACTCTCTTTTCTTCTTTTCAAGTGAACCCAAAGCCTTGTGCATGCATGATACTGTTGAATACCCTCCCCAATCCAATTTTCTTCTCTCTATCTTTGTCTCTTTCATTATTTTTTCTCACTGGGAGTGGGGAAGATACTCAAGAGAAGTGCAAGGACCCTGGTTTGAGCCTCCAGCTCCCCACTTGTAGGGGAGTTGCTTCACAGGTGGTGAAGCAGGTCTGCAGGTGTCTTTCTCTCCCCCTCTGTTTTCCCCTCCTCTCTCCATTTCTCTCTGTCCTAGCCAACAACAACAACAACAACTACAACAATAAAACAACAAGAGCAACAAAAGGGAATAAATAGATATTTAAAAAATTATAAGAAAGAAAAAAGAACTGCTCCACCATTAATGGCATCCTCCCTGTAGATCCATGGTGCTCCTACATGGTGCTGGAGTCAAACCTATGCACAGTAAAGTTTCTGCTCTCTTGGGTGAGTTATCTCCCAGTCCAGGCAAATATTTTAAAATATGGATTTATTGGGGCCAGGTGGTGGCACATCTGGTTGAGCGCACATGTTGCAGTGCGCAAGGACCCTGGTTTGAACCCCTAGTCCCCACTTGGAGGGGGAAAGCTTTACGAGTGGTGAAGTTGTGCTGTAGGTGTCTCTCTGTCTCTCTCCCTCTCTATCACCCACTTCCCTCTCGACTTCTGGCTATCTCTATCCAATAAATAAAGATACTTAAAAAAATATATGGATTTATTATACTTTCTCCCAAAGTGACTACTATAACTCAAAACAAACATTCATGTAAGTTGACCCACAACTCTTAAGTCTCCAAAGAAAGTATTCATAAAGTTTGGATGAACCCAGCTGCTTTGCTGCTTAACTAATCCATATAACTAACTAATCTGAAATAGTTCAGTTTTCTTACCCGACAGTTTTGTGTGTCTCCATGAGGATGGTTCCATTTGGTCCTGGTACAGGCATGGAATTGTAGCGAATGCTGACTTGTGACTTGCGCAGCAGCCTCTCTCGGGCTATTTTGAGTCCTTCATAGTACATTGCTAGTAAAAACACTGCCACAAAAGCTCCTGCCATTTCTAAGAAAGGAAGGGGAAAATGGTGGTACCATCAACATGTAGTCACTAGTCAATGTGCTGTTCAAACGTGAATGACAACAGAAAAAGTACTATCAATATCTGAATGTATTATATTGTAACTTCTTCATTTGCACAAATAGAGAAGCTAAGATTGGGGTAATGGAAACTGCTGTCTCCACTGGAGAATATGTTTATTTTCTGTTTAAAATTAGGAAAGAAAAAAAGTAAGTACAGACCTGAATACAGACAGAAACCACCTTTTGTTCTGGCTGTGTGGTAACATTAAATTAGAGTTTGTAGGGGCTGGATGCTTACCCTTTAGAGCACAGGTCCCTACCTGGAGGGGGAAAGCTTCACAGAGTGATGGAGCAGAACTGCAGGTGTCTCCCCGTTTTCTCTCTCATCCACCATCAAAAAAGTTAAGAGTTTGTCACATTGAAACATACAATGTAGAATATATAAAAAGGAAATAAAATACTTATTTGTTTTCCCTTTTGTTGCTCTTGTTTTTTCATTATTGTAGTTATTGAGTCATCATTGTTAGATAGGACAGAGAGAAATGGAGAGAGGAGGGGGACACAGAGGGGGGAAGGAAAGATAGACACCTGCTCCACCGCCTGTGAATCGACTCCCCTGCAGGTGGGGAGCCGGGGGCTTGAACTGGGATACTTGTGCTTTGCGCCACGTGTGCTTAACCCGCTGCGCTACTGCCCGACTCCCAAAATACTTATTTTTATATTTATTTATTTTCCCTTTTGTTGCCCTTGTTTTTTATTGTTGTTGTAGTTTTATTATTGTTCTTGTCATTGATGTCGGATAAGACAGAGAGAAATGGAAAGAGATGGGGAAGACAGAGAAGGGGAGAGAATGATAGACATCTGCAGACCTACTTCACTACCTGTGAAGCAACTCCCCTGCAGGTGGGGAGCTGGGTGCTCGAACTGGGATCCTTACGCCAGTCCTTGCGCTTTGCGCCACATGCCCAAAATACTTATTTTTAAGTACTCTTTCTTAAACAGGTATTCCAATTCTTTCAAACTGTAAATTATTGACAATGGTGTGAATGCATTCAAATTACTACTTGATTAAATACTCCCTTTCTCCCCCAAATTGATTTTGTAGAGTACCTGAGGTAGTCCAACTGACTATTTGAACTTAAGGCAAACTAACTCAATGGTAAACATACGAAGTTTAACTGCTTTAAAAGCAGAGAGAAAATCCAAGCTCATAAATAAAGAAGGGACTATAAAAGCTGGTAAAGAGAAAGAAGCTGGTTCACTTAATGGTGGCCTCTTTTGTCAATGCCAGGCTTCCCCATCACCTAGTCAGAGAATCCTAGAATTTTCCATAAATATGATGGGTCTAGTCCTTTACTAGATCCCTCTCTCCACCATCACTGGTCACTTCCATCAGTTATGTCATCATAAGCCCTCTTGTGAGCCTCTCCAGCATCCTGCCCTAACTGTAGAGCAGCAGTGGTAGGGACTGCCCCATTCTTTGAAGGGAGGCTGGGTCAACCTACCCTGCCACTCAAGGAAGACTGGTCCTGAAATGAGTGCAGCCTAGAATGTTCCCAACATTCAGACCATGGACTGCAAGCTCAGACTGACAAAGAGACTTGGAGGCTATACAGGCTCCTGCACTAATTGTGAATATACATGGGCCCTGGGTCAGATTGATGTGGTAAACAGTTAATTGCATTTCTATGTTTTCTTCAAGTTTGGGAGCTACTTACTCTCTGCCCTATTCCAGTTTTCTAGTTCTATTCTCACCTCTGACTACATATTCCCAGACAACATGTTTAGTCCACCACCATGTTAACTATCAAGCTCAGGCAAAAATCACAGAAGTCATGGGTCTCTAGGAACATACCTAAAATAGACTTTCTAGTTAAGATCCCTCCTCTCAGGGAGTCAGGGGGTTGCGCAGCAGGTTAAGTGCACATGGCGCAAAGCAAAAGGACCAGCGTAAGTATCCTGGTTCAAGCCCTGGCTCCCCACCTGCAGGGGAGTTGCTTCATAGGTGGTGAGGCAGGTCTGCAGGTGTCTATCTTTTTCTCCCCCTCTCTGTCTTCCCCTCTATTTCTCTCTGTCCTATCTAACAAAGCCGACATCAATAACAACAACAATAATAACTACAACAACAATAAAAAATAAAGGCAACAAAAGGGAAAATAAATAAATATTAAAAAATTTTTTTAAAAAAGATCCCTCCTCTCATTTGCTCTATTCCTACTTTCTGGTTCCTGTTTATTAAACATTTTGTCCTGATTCATATCATAACTGCCTTTCAGACACCAAGTTGCAAATGGTACTATGATTCCACCCAAAACTCCATGGGCAGATGACGTCAGCAATGTGCCCTAGAACCTCACCTCTCCAGAACCTACCCACCATGGAAAGATAGAAACAGGCTGGGTGTATGGATTGACCTGCCAATGGCCATATCCAGCAGAGAAGCAATTACAAAAGCCAGAACACCTGCTTTCTGTACTTCAAAAAGAATTTTGGTCTATACTCTCAGAGGAGAAGTATTTGAAGAAGAGGGCTCTGAAACCCAATTTCATCAGGATCCAGAGAGAGAGAAGTGGAAAAAAGAAAAGACATTCGGAAGTATTAATAGATATAGGTGTGACTTAGAAAGGAAGTGAAGGCAAGATGATAGGGGAAAAAAAAAGGGAAATATATTTAAATACAGATAGTTATAGAAATAATCATCGGGAGTCAGGCAGTAGCACAGCGGGTTAAGCGCACTTGGCACAAAGCACAAGGACTGGCATAAGGATCCCGGTTCGAGCCCCCGGCTCCCCACCTGCCGGGGGGTCGCTTCACAAGTGGTGAAGCAGGTCTGCAATTGTCTATCTTTCTCTCCCCCTCTCTGTCTTCCCCATCTCTCTCCATTTCTCTCTGCCCTATCCAACAATGACAACAACAATAATAACTACAACAATAAAACAACAATGGCAACAAAAGGGAATAAATAAACAAATAAATGTTTGAAAAAAAAAAGAAGAAATAATCATCAACCCATATCTGTGACCTAGGGAGAACTATAGTTTCCAGTAGAGGGAATGGGGACACAGAACTCTGGTGTTGGGAACAGTGTGGAATTATACCTGTTATCTCATAATTTTGTAAATCAGCACTGAATCACTAATAAAAAATAAAAAAAAAACATACAAAGTTATAGGTGATTAGTTACCCCAAAACTAGGACTGATCCTCATATGGGTTATGCCAAGAATCAGGCAGAAAGTACACTATCACTTAGTATGCTAGAAAAGAGCACTGGTTTAGGTCTAGAAAGTCAGAATCTCTATTAGATCTGATGTACTAATTCTATGTGATTTAGGGGTAGTTATTTGAGGTTCAATTATCTAGACAATGGAAGGACTGTGCCAGATCAATTTTTTAAAAATTTCTTTATTGGGGGATTAATAGTTTATATTCAACAGTAAATACAATAGTTTGTACATGCATAACATTTCCCAGTTTTCCACATAACAAGTCAATCTCTACTAGGCCCTCCTCTGCCATCATATTCCAGGTTCTTAATGTAGTGTTATTTCATGGTGTGTGTATGTAAAATGTTTCCCAAGGCAGCTGAATTTTCTATCAATTTATACCCAGTGCCAAGGTATTTTTAAGTATTGCAAAAGACTTATCTGTTAGATGAGAGAAAGATAGACACCTACAGACTTGCTTCATCACTTGTGAAGCGACCCCCCACCCCTGCAGGTGGAAAGCCCGGGGCTTGACAAGGTTCCTTATGCCTGTCCTTGTGCTTTGTGCCATGTGCACTTAAGCCTGTGCACTACTGCCTAGCTCTCTAAATCCAGAATTTCTAAAGATATACACATTATTTAAAATATTCCTCCCTCCTTCACATCCATTTTTCTTTCTTGCTTGCTTATTGCTAAACATTATTTAAAGGGCGTCTATACACAACAAACAGAATTATGTATCATTACATACTAGACAGGAAACAGGAAGCAAGACAGTTGCTTCCTATTGATTCAGTAACTAACTGTATTGATTTAGTAATTGGCTCAAAGGGTTTCCAGGTTCTTTGTCAAAGTCTTTCAATTGACTGCTACTTTCAAACACTACCTGGTGGCTTACTCACCTCCAGCTGTATTGATTACCAAACCAGAAAACAACAGTTCCACATTCTTATAGCCAAAGTAGAAGGTCATAGGCTGCCAGAAAACCAAAACAGGTCAGTTAGAGATTACTAAAGATTCTGATTAAAAATTGCAGGTAATAAAGCTTAGAACATTTAAATATAGGTCTAAACTATAAGAGACATCCACTCGAATAGAAGACTTCTCCCCTAATTATTGCATTATCACTAGAGGCACTCTTTATAACTACTTTTTCTTGCTAGTATCATCAGCTTTTTATATTTCTTTTTTTTTCTTTTACAAAAAGCATAAAGACTAGAACTTAAAAAAAAAAAGAAGGAAAGACTAGAACTTAACTCAGAAAAGAACAATTTTGAAAAACTCTAGAAAACTTGGTTCTGGTGTGACTTGATAATTAACCTCCTACATGATCAAGGGCAAATCATCTGACTTATCTGAGCTGGTCTTAAGTTTTTCCTTACTGGTAATGTGATCTTTAAATATCAAAGACCCAAGCAGCTGAGAGGTGGTGCACTGGATAGTGTTGGACTCATAAGCATAAGGTCCCGAGGTTGATCACCAGCACTGCATATGGCAGTATTGCTCTGGCGCCCCTCTCTCTTTCTTCCCCTTTCTCAATTTAGCTATCACTTATGAAATAAATGAACCTAAAATAAAAGACAACAGAGTTAGGAGATAGCATAATGGTTATGCAAAAAACCTTTTGGGCACCACCATGAGCCAGAGGTGAGCAGTGCTTTGGTAAACAGTAACAACAACATCGGTATAAAATGCTACCATTTTTATTACCCTAATGAGTAGGACAGGGCCTAGACTACCTCTTCTGGGGTACTTACCATCATCATCATGTCTCCCCCACCATGGGAATGTGAGGCTGAAGTGGTAGGGTGATGGTGAGGAGGTGTCATGGTATTGTTGCTGCTGTGGTCCATAGAGCTCATCCCCATATGGTGGGAATAATCCATGTTTTTCCAGGAAAAATAGTTAAGTCAGCAGAAGAATCTTTAAAAAAAAAAAAAGAATTATATATAATAACTTAAGAATTAAAAAAACCATGTGATCTGGGAGGTGGCACAGTGGTGTTGAACTCTCAAGTATGAGGTCCTGAGTTTGATCCCTGGCAGCACCTGTACTAGAGATATGTCTGTCTCGTTCTTTCTCTCTCTCTCCTCCTATCTTTCTCATTAATAAATAAATAAAAACCTTTAAAAATATATTTAAAAAAGATTTTAAAAATTCTGTTTCTTGATCCTTCATCTATGTGGAATTTTTTTTACTAGCGATTTGCATAATTACAAAATAACAGGGGTATAATGCCACACCATTCTCACCACCAGAGTTCTGTGTCCTCATTTCCTCCAATGGAAACTGCAGTGATTCTCCCAAGGTCACAGACAAGGGTTGACTATTATTCCCATAACTATCTGTCTTGCCCTAACATGTCTCCCCCTCTGGGAGTATGGACCAAAATTCTTTTTGGGGTACAGAAGGTAGGAGGCTTGGCTTATGTAATTGTTTCTTTGCTGGACATGGGCATTGGCAGGTTGATCATACCCCCAGCCTGTTTCTGTTTTTCCCTAGTGATCTATGTGGAATTTTTCTTTACACCTCTGGAGCTTTTTGCACCTGTGCTCTTTCACCATCCATGACAGACTGCCTCCCCACCTGCTTTCAATATCAGAGTAAACAGAGAGGGAGAAACAGACAGAGAGAGGAAAGACTCAACAGAACCACTCCCCTATTTGTGAGCCTTACCATGTGCATAGGAATCTCATGGGCTGCCATGGCTCTTGTGCATGGTAAAGTGTGCACTCTACCAAGTGAGCTATCTCCTGGCCCTATATGAGATTTTTATCTACGGAGCTACTCAGCGTTATCCATCGTGCTTCCATGTGATGCTGGGACTCAAACTCAGGGACTTGGTAAGGTGTGTGCTCTACTGGGTGAACTGGGTGAACTACCTCTCAGACTTTTTCCTTTTAAAGATTTTTTAAATTTATTTTTTATTTTTTTATTAATAAGAAAGATAGGAGAGAAAGAAAGAACCAGACTTCACTCTGGTACATGTGCTGTCAGGGATCAAACTCAGGATCTTATGCTTGGGAGACCAATGCTTTATCCACTGTCCCACCTCTTGGACCACCCTCTCAGATTTCTCACAATTTCTTTAGGAACAAAGGGCTAAGAGACAGCTCACTTGCTGAAGTCCATATTCTGCTGTGCTCGCCCTTTCTACCTCATCCTTTCTCTCTTCTCTCTCTGAAAAAATAAAAAGAATAGGAACTGACCTGTGGAAGCCACTCAGCAGAATCACACAAGTATGCAGCCTTAGATGCATTTCCAGACAACAAAGAATAAAGGAACTTCAGATTAGAAAACAACTAGTTTCTCTTTCCTAATCTGGAGTTCTCTTATTCCTTGTTGTCTAATTGCTCGGGCTAAAATTTCTAATAGTTAATCTAATAAAAGTGGAAAAATTGGGCAGTTGTCTTTCTCTTCCTTCCTTTCTTCCTCTACCAATTGTAGCAACAGGAATAAATAAATAAATATTTAAAAAAGGAAATCTTGTATAGTGTTAGTAGGACTTTAAGTTGGTGCAACCATTTTGGAAAATGGTGTGAAGCTAATAATAGAAGTACCATATGATCCAGCAATTGAAAAATATGAAAACATCAACTTGAGGACCTAGAAAGGTGAAGCAAAATGATGGCACACATGCCTTACATGCACCCAGTTTTAGTATCACTTTGTAATGACAAGAAAGGCAAAAAATAAAGCCAACAACAACAAAACCAAAACCAGTATCACTCTGGTCTCTCATATAATTAAAAAAAAATTGACATGATGGCAGTAGGACCTAGTGGGGGTTGAATTGTTATGTGGAAAACTGAGAAACGTTATATATAGGTACAAACTATTATATTTACGGTCAACTATAAACCATTAATTCCCCCAATAAAGAAATTAAAAATATTTAATAATATGTTAACATGAAAAGTTATATTTACTCTGATGTTTATTACAGCACTATTTACAATAACTAAGGCAGGGAAAAAAAACCAAAGTTCCAGTAGACAGATGATTGTATAAAGATATGGGTATAAATACATAATGAACTACCACTCAGCTATCAAAAAAGACAAAATTTTGCCATTTGCTATAAAATGAAAGAAACTTTGAAATGAAATCCACTTTAATGAATTGTGTTAAGTAAAGTAGGTCTGATGGATGCTATATCACCTATGTGTGCAATATAAGGAAATAAAGAAGTTTTAAAGGTTTTCTTTAAACATTTAATTTTAACTTTATTTGATAGAACAGAGAGAAATTGAGAAGGGAGGGGAGATAGAGTGATAGACACTTGCAGCACTACTTCACTGCTTGTGAAGTTTCCCCCCTGTAGGTGGGGACTGTACATAGTAATAAATGCACTTCACCAGATGTGCCACCACCTAGCACCAGAAAATAAAACTGATGAATGGATTAAACAAAATAAAAACAAACTAGTACATATTGACAATAAATTGACGTTACCAAAAAGGAAATTGATAAAGGGGTGGGGTTGGGAGGAAGGGCTAAGAGAAATAATTAGGTGTTAGTTATTTTGGTTTCTGGAAGAAAAAAAAACTGTAAAGAAAAATAACTGTTACTATGGAACATCTTTGGAGATTATGGTGAAAGGATTTGCTCCTAAGGTTTCAGAAATCAAACCCTTATGTAAAAGTTCTATATAACTGGTCCTTTTATAGAGATGTTCAAATTAATTTATTTTTTCATTTCCACCAGGGTTACTGCTGGGCTCGGTGCTTGAATGATTAATCTAATACTCCTAGCAGTCATTCCTTCCCCTTTCCCTCCCTTTCACTTCCCTCCCCTCCATTCCTTCTCTCTTTCTTTATCTTATTTATTTTAATGAGAGAAATACAAAGACACAAAGGCCAGAGCACACTCAGCTCTAGTTTAAAATGATACAAGGAATTGAACCTAGGACCTCAGAGCCTCAGACATGAAAGTCTTTTACATAACCATTATGCTGTCTCCCCAGCATCTTTTCTTGTTTTTATTTTATTTTTACTTTTTGATACATAGGGAGAAACTTAGAGGGGAGAGGAAGGTAAGGAAGCTTCCCTCTGCAGGTAGGGATTGGAGGATTGAACATAGGTCTTTGTGTATGGTGTGCGCTCAACCAGGTGTGCCACCACCCAATCTATATTCAAATTTAAATATAAATTAAGATTCATCTAGGTTGCTGGAAGCAGATGATTTGTAGCACAGTGAACAAATGGATGCCATAATGAAATTTAACTATTTTAAGCCTTCCTAATCAGAAATGTCAATAGATAAAAAGCAAGTACATTCACCTAATTGGATTGCTGTATTTAATCAGGATATTGGGAATACATTTCACTTATTATAAGGCAACCAGACTTCATCTAATTTAAATTTGAGGGAAAAGTCTACTGCTGCCTCAGGCAAGCAGTGTCCTTAGACACTTCCAGGAGAACAGGACATTAAAGCTAAGACCAATGAAAACAAGGTATAAATTGGATGTTCCATATTAAATTAAGTCTAGACAACTGTGGACTCAATCTTATGTCTTTACTATCACAGTTTCATTGCAAAAGTCCATCTCAGATACAAACTAAGAAGTGGAGGTAGGGAGTCAGAAGGTTAGGAGAACGGAAAGTGCAGGACTCTCTTTATGTAAACTTGAATTTATGTTTGTGTCCCAGTTAAAAATAGAGGGAAAAAATGCAACCTGGGTGGTGGCATAGTAGATAAAGCATTGGACTTTCAAGTATGAGGTCTTGAGCTCCATCTCCAACATCAAGTATGCCAGAGTAATGCTCTGTTTTGTTTTGTGCTCACATGTTCTCTCTCTCTCTCTTCCCATTTTCTTTCTCTATTTCTTTCTCTCTCTTTTATTTCTTTATTGGGGGATTAATGCTTTACAGTCAACAGTAAATACAATAGTTTATACATGCAGAATATTTCTCAGTTTTCCACACAACAATACAACCTCCACTAGGTCCTTTATTTTCTTTCTTATAGACACACACACACACACACACACACACACACACACACACACACACACCGCCACACCGCCACACCCCGCCACTGCCACCACCACCCGCTGGTGGGGACTTGAACCTGTGTCACTTGCATGGCAAAACAGCACACTATTCAAGTAAGCTACTCTGTTGGCCCTCTTCTCTTTCATAAATAAATACATCTTAAAAATAGCAAACAACAATCAAAAAGCAGAAACAGGCCCCAGAGTAGTGCAACTGTTATCCAAATTTAATTTCTCATTTAACTGCAGTTTTGAACCTCTCCCAAATATATAAGCTCAAATTAGCACTACTGACGCAATTTGTATAGGACCCTCCTGCCTTCTCAAGAGGAAAAGTGGTTCTGCAAAAATATTTTCTTTTGCAAATAATAACTTTGTCCCACTCTCTTTCTTTCCATTATGTATTATTTTTAGCAGTCTCTTTTATTTGCTAGAGGGAATGCATGGATCCAAAAGACAAACCTAAACAGATATCTGATATTTTATTTATTTATATTTTTATTTATTATTGGGTAAAGACAGAGAAATTAAGAGGCAAATAGAGATAGGGAAAGAGACACACCTGCAGACTTGCTTCACCACTTGTGAAGCTTTTCCCCCTGCAGGTGGGGACTGGGGGCTTGAACCCTGGTCCCTGTATCACTCCAATTTTAGTATATGTGCTGTAGAAGCAAGCACCCTTGTGCACTGTAATGTGTGCACTTAACCAGGTGTGCCACCGCCTGGTTCCACACCTCTCAACTCTAGTTTATGCAAGAAAATAGTCTTTAGAAATTCAGAGTTGGTATTTTTATGAGCTTGGGAGTGCCTCTCACTATCCAATCACAATCAATACATATTTATCCAGTTTGTACTATGTATCAAACAGAGTCCAGTACTACTAATTCAACAGTAAATAAAACAAACAAGGTATTTAATGGAGAAATAATAAATAGAAAATTACATGATATGATTAATGGTGTGGAAGGCATAAACAGTAATATGACAGTAGTATTAAAAAGTAAAAAAGAGAAATATTTTTTCTTAGGTAATTTATATAGAACCATGGAGTCATGTATGTTTAATTCAAAAGCACAAAAATTCAGCTATATATTTTCCCCCTTAACTCACATCCCATTACTTTTATGACAGCAAGCTTAAGAAATATATTATTACTTCCAGAAAAGGACAAGGCAAAGCATCAGGATAATCAAAGTTCAACTAAATTTAAATAACTTTCATGCCAGACACTATAACTATATGTCTTTATAATTATAGACTATGCCTTGTATTATTAGTACCATTGCCATAAAGACATTTGATTGAAAGCACAAAGAGTTAAATAAAATCCCTGTCCACAAAGTTTTTAAAAATTTTTTTTATTATCTTTATTTATTTACTGGATAGAAACAGTCAGAAATCAAGAGGAAGGTGGGAGACAGAGAGGGAAAGAGACAGAAAGACACCTGCAACCCTGCTTCACCACTTGTGTAGGGGGCCGGGTCATTGTGCATTGCAACATGTGCACTCAACCAGGTGTACCACCCGCCGGCCCACAAAGTTTTTATGGGGTGGGGGGGGGGGAGAAACTGCATGCAAGAATAATCACCAAGAGGCAGCAGTTTTCAAAGAACCTTGTAGTATAGAGAGCATACTGTTATCTGAATGACCATAAATTATGAAAAAAAAGACTTCTGCCAGTCAGACTAAAATTTTTTTTTAAAAAGTCACAATTTTTTTTTTTTTTCTTTTGGTAAGTCTGGCAAGTGATTACAGCCTAAGAAAACTATGAAGGAGCAGCTGTGAAATTAGCTTATGCTTGAAGTTCCTGGTTTGATTCCTAGCACTACATGTACTGGAGTGGTGTTCCGGCTTGTCTTTTTCCTTCTTTTTTTTTTTTTTGCCTCCAGGGTTATTGCCGGGGCTCGGTGCCTGCACCATGAATCCACTGCTCCTGGAGGCCATTTTTTCCCTTTTTGTTACCCTGGTTGTTTTACCATTGTTGTGCTTATTATTATCATTGTTATTGATGTCGTTGTTGTTGGATAGGACAGAGAGAGGAGGGGAAGACAGAGAGGGGGAGAGAAAGGTAGACACCTGCAGACCCGCTTCACCGTCTGTGAAGCGACTCCCCTGTAGGTGGGGAGCCGGGGGATCGAACCGGGATCCTTCCTCTGGTCCTTGCGCTTTGCGCCATATACGCTTAACCCTCTGCGCTACCGCCTGACCCCCGTCTTTTTCCTTTTTTAAAAAAAATATTTTATTTATTTTATTTTTGAGAGAGATGCAGAGGACACACACAGAGAAAAACACCAGAGCCCTGTCTTACGGTGGTGGTGGTGGTGGGGGGTTGAACCTAGGACTTTGGAACCTCAGGCAAGAGTCTGTTTGCATAACCATTATGCTATCTCCCTGCCCTGTCTTTTGCCTTTTTTCTGGCTCATCTGAAAAGAATTTTAAATAAAATAAATACCATATATCCACCAGGAAGGTATTCTGGTCATTACGTTGCTGTATATTTCTGAAGTCCCTCCTGGCATAAACTGAGGAAGAGACAAAGATGAACCATATATATAGCATATTTCCTGAAGGAGCTTCAAGGTTAGTTAAAATCTTGAATATAAAACTTAATGGTCACAATTTTTATTCTGGGGCATACAGTGACATATATAGGACAGAAAATCAGTCAGGAACACACCACGAGAAATCATTTAAGATTGATTCCTAGTCCTAAGGTAAGGAATTAGCTCACATAGTAAAATGCACAACTTACCATGTGAAAAGCCCCTGATTTGAGTCCTGGTATCACATGGAAGCACTACAGCACCGAGGCAAGCTGTCTCATTATCTCAGTTTTGCTCTCTCTCTCTGTCTGTCTCTGGAAAAAAAAAAGTTTAAAGTTGACTTGGGGACAGTGGAATTGCACATGCATGAGCCTCTGGCACCACAACAAACAAACAAACAAACAATAACAACAAACCTTGAAAGATTGTACTTTCTTGCTTTCTTCCTTT
Organism: Erinaceus europaeus; assembly: GCF_950295315.1. Classification (NCBI taxonomy): domain Eukaryota; kingdom Metazoa; phylum Chordata; class Mammalia; order Eulipotyphla; family Erinaceidae; genus Erinaceus; species Erinaceus europaeus. The sequence continues at coordinate 81,485,159 of NC_080171.1, read as the reverse complement.
TTTTCTCTTCTCTCTCTCTATTATTGCCACCAGAGTTATCGCTGGGGCTTGGTGCTGGCAATACAAATCCACTGCTCCTGGTGGCCACTGTTCCTTTTTTTTTTTTTTTTTTTTTATTGGAGGACAGAGATAAATTGAGAGGGGAGGGGTAGACAGGGAGAGAGAGAGATCACTACAGACCTACTTCAGGGCTCATGAAGTGTCACACTGCAGGTGGGGAGTGGGGCTTTGAACCCAGTCCTTGTGCATGGTACTGGGTATGCCACCAACCAGGCCCCCCTCCTTTGCTTCTTTGATGAATTTTTACATGTTTTATCTAATTCCACTTTTGGAAGATCCACAAGTTCCTAAGTAGTTAAATGTCTTATTACCAACTAAAGAAACTTATTACTGGTGGTATAATAATCATATCAGTGACTCAGTATCTCAAGGTATGTCCAGATCTCAAGAATGTCTTTCAAAGGATGTACCTATTTTGAGAACAGACTTTGAACACATTTTATATTCAGATATACTAGGAAACAGAAACAGAATCTATCTCTTTTTATTGCCAAAGGACAATTGATTTCTTGTACTGGAATCTTATGCAAAACTTGCCCAATTATTGGCAATTAATATACAAACAAACTGTAGGCTCAAATTCAAATCAGTCTGGGGAATTCATACACTCACTAAAAGTCCTGTTCTAGGAAGAATATCATGGGAAGCCAAACTTAAAGTCATCAAAAGAAGAAAAACTTAGAAATGTATTACTAAAGTACAGTTAGTAAAAGTAACTACATTTTTTCTCTTTCTGTTTGATCTTGTGATCTACCATAAGTATTTAAATAACTCATTCTTTAAATTAATCAAACACACCAAACCCATTCTCTCTAGAATAGAAATTTTACTTACAGGAGGTAAACTGGCAGTTGCTTAGTTTTTAGTTTATTTCCCGCAACAGCTTTAATCTAGGAAGATCCAAGCTCAATTTCTTCTAAACTAAAAATGGGCACCAAAATAAGAATACACCCAAAGAACAGTGTAATGGTTATACAGTTGTCTTAATTGAAATGGTCTAATCACCAGATGTATTGCTTTGTCTTTAAGTTTCTTCAAAGCCAACTATAACTGTTTTCCAAGAACTATTTTCTCTAATTTAGCCCCATTTTTTTATACTTTCTTTCCAAGAACAAGGTTCAGAATTCACAAAGTAGCAATAATGTACCTTCATAGAACCAAGTTACTTGATCTGCAATTACAATTAATGGAATCTGTGGAAGTTAGTAATGAATGATAGATAGATAGGTAGAACACTATTGGCAAAATCTATGTATTTACCAATTCACTGGGTTTTAGGACAATCTATGCGAATAAGTTAATTCCAGAGTAAAATTACAATTCTTGTTTTTAATCGCCACCATTTACTTTTCTTTCATCCCATTTTCTTCTCCTTCATTATATTTAAATAATATTATTAAGGAAAAAAAAATAGGGCAGGGGTAGATAGCATAATGGTTATGCAAAGAGACTCTCATCCCTGAGACTCCAAAGTCCCAGGTTCAATCCACTGCACCACCATCTTTCTCTCCCCCTCTGTCTTCCCCTCCTCTCTCCATTTCTCTTTGTCCTATCTAGCGATGACATCAATAACTACAACAATAAAAAGAAACAACAAGGGCTACAAAAGGGAAAATAAATAAATATAAAAATTAGAAAAAAATCATAAAAAAAGAAAAAAAACTTGAATATATAAATCAAGGATGAAACTGAAAAACAAAAGAAAATCTTAGTATTTCTTTCTTAAAACACACATACACACTCACATCCACACACTTAATATTTTATTTTATTTATTTATTTTTTTATTGTTGAGAATGGAGAGAAATGGAGAGAGGAGGGGAAGACAGAGAGGGGGAGAGAAAGATAGACATCTGTAGACCTGCTTCACCACTTGTGAAGCGACTCCCCTGCAGGTGGGGAGCCAGGGGGTCGAATCAGATCCTTATGCGGGTCCTTGGGCTTTGCGCCACGTGCGCTTAACCCGCTGCACTACCGCGGGACTCCTTATTTTATTTTATTTTATTTTAATTTTATTTTATTTTATTTTATTTTATTTTATTTTATTTTATTTTATTTTACCAGAGCACTGCTCAGCTCTGGCTTATGGTGGTGCAGGGGAATAAACCTGGGGCTTTGGAGCCTCAGGCATGACAGACTCTTTGCATAACCATCATGCTATCTACCCCTGCTCCACACATTTAATATTTATTTCTCATGAAATTGAGAGTTTCACATGTACAAGAAAAGCCTGAAGACCACTCTAATACATATGGTGTCAGGGATCAAACTGGGACCTCAGGCATACAAATTCTGTGCTCTACCAGGTGATTATTTTCTCAGCTGCCCTAGCTTAACTTTTCCCATGGGATTTGGTTTATATATCAATAAGTAATTAGATTTTATTGGGGCACAGGGGAAAATTCCCATTCCCCTAGGCCTTTCTCAGGTTAGATGAGTAATAATCAAAACAGCATCAGACAGGTTGCAAAGGAAAAATCAATTGAACAGCATGCATGGGGGAGCTATAGTAATTAAACTGACCTCAAATTCTATGAGAGGGATGGGGGTATGGGGCAGAAGGAGAACTTTTATACGACAAGACGTGCTCTCACCTCTAAGTAAAGGAGTGATTTCCAGACAGACAGAACATGTTTGTATATAAACTTACTCTTGGGTGATATTCTTTTTTTTTTTTTTTTAATTTTTTTTTTTAATTTTATTTATTCCCTTTTGTTGCCGTTGTTTTTTTATTGTTGTAGTTATTATTGTTGTTGTCGTTGTTGGATAGGACAGAGAGAAATGGAGAGAGGAGGGGAAGACAGAGAGGGGGAGAGAAAGACAGACACCTGCAGACCTGCTTCACCGCTTGTGAAGTGACTCCCCTGCAGGTGGGGAGCCGGGGTTCGAACCGGGATCCTTATGCCGGTCCTTGTGCTTTGCGCCACCTGCGCTTAACCCGCTGCGCTACAGCCCGACTCCCCTTGGGTGATATTCTATCAAACTACATTCTTTTAGGTCCTAACAAAGGGCAATGATTGCTTAGGGAAAAAGCTTAGAAGAGAACTATATTCTCTTTGAACAGAAGGACAAAAGGTCTAAGACAGAGCAGGAGCTTCTCCTTCAACCTCTAGAAGCTCTTGGTCTAAAATTCTGGAGTGATCTTATCTGAGCACCTTCGACCTCTTTCTCAGGAAAGCTTTACACTATTTACAACATTTAATGTTTTCTTTATCTTTAGGTTGTTACTTGAAGTTGACAATATAACAATTTGTATTGAATATTATTAATATGGGAAATGTAATCTAACGTTATATAATGAATGCCATGTAGCTTTGAAATTCTTTCTCCTTCATCTTAAAACACTCCCCACCCCATTTAATAAATATGGTGCAATATTAATCAAGTAGGTTTCAAAATTCCTTTGTATTTAAGGGTATATTTATTTTTTCAGACTACCTTAGCCAACCATTAAAGTTTCTCTAATGGCAAGCCTGAGACATCAACCTTCCAACTCCAATAATCTGGTGAGACTTTTCCTAACACACAGGACTCCCCATTTCCACTTCAGATGGCGCACTCTATAAACAATGATAGGCTAGGGCCCAGGGATCCGGGTACATGTAAACACGTATCCATAAATTAGGGGTAACTAGTGCTTGCTTAATGGTCCTCTATGATTAGTCTTAGACTTAGTAAACTTGGCAGTCTAGTAGCATGGCCTAAAAAAGGCACCATAAAATTTCCAGTCAAATATTTATTGCAGGGCTAAGGAGACACCATAATGGTTCTGTGTAAGACTTTTGTGGCTGAGGTTCTGAAGCCCCAGGTTTAATCCCCAGCACTATTATAAGCCACAGCTGAGCAGTGCTCTGGTCTCTCTCTGTATCTTCCTTTCATTAAAAATAAATAAGGCAAGAGTCAGACAGTAGCGCAGCAGGTTAAGCGCACATGGCGCGAAGCACAAGGATGGGGTAAGAATCCCGGTTCCAGCCCTTGGCTCCCCACCTGTAAGGGAGTCGCTTCATAGGTTGTGAAGCAGGTCTGCAGGTGTCTCTCTTTCTTTCCCCCTCTGTCTTCCCCTCCTCTCTCCATTTCTCTCTGTCCTATCTAACAATGATGATATCAATAACAACAACAATTAAAAAAACAACAAGGGCAACAAAAGGAAAAATAAATAAATATAATTTTTTAAATAAATAAATAAATAAGGCATTAAAAAAACCCAAAACAAATATTTATTACTTAGGCCTAGACACCCTCCTATCCTATCCCATACTTCACTTCCCTCAAACACTATCTACTCAGCTAACTACATAAAAGAAAGTAAGATATATCTTCCAATCTCTTCAGACAGCATCAGTATTAATATCATCCACCCCTTGACAGAATCTTTAGAAGAACACTGAGTACATTTGGCCAAGAGATATACTGGCAAAAAAAATGTATATATACACTAAAGGACAATTACTGTCCCTATGACAACCTTTATTAGTAAATGCAGTGAAACTCTAGATTAACTTAGACCCTACTAAAATCCTAGATGTATTTCTTCTCTAACTTGATTATAAACCTAATCAGCTTACATATAAAAACTTTCTTCCTTATATCTGACTTAGTTGGGGACTTGGGGCTTGAACAATGCTCAAGTTTCCACCTGTAGAGGAAAGCCCAGCTGGGTGTACCACTGCATGGCCCCCCTTTCTTTAGTTCCTACGTTCTACATATGAGTGAGATCATCCAATAATCATTCTTCTCCTTCTGTCCTATTTCACTTAACAAGATTGATCTTATTGTTTTCTCTCTACCTCCAACACATCACTAACATTTTTCCCCCTTCTTTTTTTCTTTATTTTATAGGACACAGAGAATTTTAGAGGAGAGAGGGAGGCAGAGAGGGAAGGGGACAGAGAGACACCTGCAGCACTTGCTTCACCACTTGTGAAACTCCCCCCACCCCCAGTTGGGTCCAACACATCATTTTATTTACTGATTTTAGTATGTGAGATAACAGGACTTTGGGAACCATGCTTGGTTGAGAACCTATACATGTAAATCTATGATTTACTTAAGCCTAATAGCTTCTGTTGTTAAGAAACCAAAAATTATCATGTTGAGTAAGATAAGCCAGAAAGAGAAGGATGAATATGGGATAATCCTATTCATAGACAGAAGTTGAAAAATAAGAAAAGGGAAAACACAAAAAGCAGAATTTGGACTGGAGTTGGCATATTACACCAAAGTAAAGAACTGTGGGGCTGGGCTGGGAGGGTGTGGCAGGGGGAGGGGGAAGTGTTCAGGTCCTAGAACATGAAGGCGGAAGGCTAAAGTATTATGTGGAAAACTGAGAAATGTTATACATGTACCAACTACTGTATTTTACTGTTGACTATAAACCACTAATCCCCCCAATAAAGAGGGAAAATGGAAAAAGAAATAAAGAAATTAAAAATTAAGTATCCTTATAACCAGTACACCTTCAAATGGACAAAGGACAAAGAAAAACACAGCCAAAGAACTGTGTGGTTGTAGTTATAAAATATGGCCACATTTCTGTCACCCAATTTGAATAAGAGTCTAAGACCAAGGCCTAGAGAATGAGTGGAACAATATTACAACCTTCACAGGGAAGTGGTGGTGGTGTGTCTCCAGTTATATCCCATTTATTGAAAACTAAAACAATTCAGTATATTGGCCTGGATTATAAAAGTATGGATGTACTCCTAAACATCAATTAGTTATTGTGCCGTATCTCAAGGTCTCCCCTTTATTCCTGTATCTCCTTCACCTTCTCTCTTCTACAATAGGACAACTTGAGTATGTGGCATTTACATAACTATCAAAAATTCTTGAAATAAAGTCAGAGCTTTTTCTCATAATATCTAATGACTACCCAGACTCTGGCTTTCTAGCCCATATTCACTTTTGCTTATATAAATATTGACTGTCTGGATGTGAAGGCGATCTGGCTGCAATATCTGTCACCCCATTGATCGACAGGGTTGATTCGGCTGATCTGGCTGGCTAGGCAGGTGTCCCCTTCCTCCCTCACCTCCATGTGTGTCCCTCCCGAAGCTGTGTGCTCGGTGGAGGAGGACGGCCTTCCTGGAATAGAGACGAACACGTCTTCAGTTGAGGGTATATGAGTACCTGCACTCCCCTGCTAGAACCTCCAAACAAGTTCTCAAGGTTCATAAATATTGACTGTCTTTAGAATGTAGAGGATATAACTATTTTCTTGATTCTAAATTAGAATAACAACAAAGCCCCCCACTCCCGCAAAAAAAGAAAGAAAAAAACCAAAATGACTTCAGTATAGGTTTTAAAAAATCACAGTTAGTTCAGTTAGACTGGTTGTTTGATCACAGTCCAAAAGCATGAATCCTATTTATGACAGTATACTGACTTTGACCTTGAATTTTTCCATATCTGTATCTGTGCTTACCAGTCACCAATCATAATTACTATAGAAAGCAGAAGAGCAACTGGAGAGATTTCTCTTTGTGTAATGTTTTTACAGATCTAAAAAGGAATTTGACCCTAATCAGCTTAAGTATTAAAACTCTCTTCCTTATATCTAACTTATCTTGAAAGCCAGGGAAGACTGAAAGAATTGTCTTCAGACACCAGATTACATCTGTCTGAGCTAAAGAAGGACCAGGTGACAAAGGGTGAGAAGTGTGGTCTTTTTGTGGAGTCTGATCTCCATGGATTGCCCTTAAGCAAATTTGGAGTGTGGTCTAAAATAAATCTGTTAGAAATATAGGTAGTGCTAAGACTCACCAAGGACATCAAGATGTATTCTCTTTTTTGTGGGTGAAATAATTCATTTGGGTAGTGTCAGCTCCCACCTCACTGAAAGAAGCTTTGGTGTTGTGGTCTCTTCTCATTCTCTCTGCTTTTTCTGTTTATAATTTTTTTTTTTTTTTTTTTTTAGTATTTTCCTTACTAACTTCCCAACTCTCTTCATAAATTTGTATTTTTTTCTGGAGATGCTAGATTTTTTCAAAATGTATGGCCTTCTAGTTAAGCCTTAAAGTGTGTCTCTGCTTTTTTTAAAAAAAATTATTTATTTTCCCTTTTGTTGCCCTTGTTTTTTTATTCCTGTTGTAGTTATTATTGTTGTTATTGATGTCATTGTTGTTAGATAGGCCAGAGAGAAATGGAGAGAGGCGGGGAAGACAGAAAGGGGGAGAGAAAGATAAGATACCTGCAGACCTGCTTCACCGCCTGTGAAGCCACTCCCCTGCAGGTGGGGAGCCGAGGGCTCAAACCAGGACCCGTACGCTGGTCCTTGCGCTTTTGCGCCACCTGCGCTTAACCTGCTGTGCTACAGCCCGACTCCCCTTACCTTCCTTTCTAAGTCACATCTCAACCTACTAGTACTTCCGAATGTCTTTCCTTTTTTCTTTTTTCCCCTTTATTGCCCTTGTTGTTTACCGTTGTGTTATTACACCTGCAGACCTGCTTCACTGCTTATGAAGTGAACCTCTGCAGTTGGGGAGCTGAGGGCTCGAACTAGTATCCTTGCGCTTTGCGCCATTTGCGCTTAACCCGCTGCACTATCACCCGGCCCCCATCTTTCCTTTTTTTCCCCACTTCTCCTTTTAGATCTTGATGGAGTTGGGTTCCAGATTACTCTAGTCATCTTTCTCAAACATTTTGTCCCCTTCTGGGTATATGGACCAAAATTCTTTTTGGAGTACAGAAAGCAGGTGTTCTGGCTTTTGTAATTGCTTCTCTGCTGGATATGGCCATTGGCAGGTCAATCCATACCCCCAGCTTGTTTCTGTCTTTCCCTAGTGGATAGGTTCTGGAGAGGTGAGGTTCCAGGGCATATTGCTGAGGTCATCCACCCATGGAGTTTTGGGGGTAAAATCATAGTACCATTTGCAACCTGGAGTCTGAAAGGCAGTTATGATATGAATCAGGACAAAATGTTAATAAACAGGAACCAGAAAGTAGGAACAGAGCAAACGAGAAGAGGGATCTTAACTAGAAAGTCTATTTTAGGTATGCCCATGACTTCTGTGATTTTTGCCTGAGCTTGATATGGTGGTGGACTATGAAACATGTTGTCTGGGAATATGTAGTCAGAGGTGAGAACAGAACTAGAAAACTGGAATAGGGCAGAGAGTAAGTAGCTCCCAAACTTGAAGAAAATATAGAAATACAATTAACTGTTTACCACATCAATCTGACCCAGGGCCCATGTATATTCACAATTAGTGCAGGAGCCTGTATAGCCTCTAAGTCTCTGTCAGTCTTAGCTTCCAGTCCATGGTCTGAATGTTGGGAACATTCTAGGCTGCACTCATTTCAGGACCAGTCTTCCTTGAGTGGCAGGGTAGGTTGACCCAGCCTCCCTTCGAAGAGTGGGGCAGTCCCTACCACTGCTGCTCTACAGTGAGGGCAGAATGCTGGAGAGGCTTATAAGAGGGCTTATGATGACATAACTGATGGAAGTGACCAGTGATGGTGGAGAGAGGGATCTAGTAAAGGTCTAGGCCCATCATATTTATGGATTCCCAGGTGATGGGGAAGCCTGGCATTGACGAAAGAGGCCACCATTAAGTGAGCCAACCTCTTGCCCTTTTCCAGCTTTTGTAATGCCCTCTTTATCTGGCAAGCGTGAACTTCCTCCCAGCTGTTGAAACACTGAGTGTCATTTGCACCAATGGTCCCAGGTTTAATTCCCAGCACCACTAGAAACCAAAGCTGAACAGTGCTCTGGGGAAAACAAACTAAATAAATAATATGAGGTTAAACTTTAATTAGCTAGAATATATAACAGATCCAAGGACTCTAATGGGGCAAGGTGGGAGGAATTGAAAGGCAGATGAAGACCCAGAGTCCTGTGGTGAAGAAAGATGATGAGTGGGTGGAGGATGGGGAAATAAAGAACTGTACACATGTGATAGCAAGATTCTTGTAACTTGTCATTTCCCCTAATAAGGTGATTTTTTAAAAGGAAAAAAAAAAAAGCTCAATAAGAAGTATAGAGGACTATAAAATTACTCTCTCTCTCTCTCCCCCTGATATAAAATCTGGCAAATTATGATACTTAATAAGAGTATTCAGTACAATTTTATCTTTATAAAGACACATTCTAGAGGAAGTTGGGCGGTAGCGCAGCGGTTTAAGCTCACGTGGCGCAAAGTGCAGGGACTGGCAGAAGGATCCCTGTTTGAGGCCCCAGCACCCCACCTTCAGGGGAGTTGCTTCACAGGCTGTGAAGCAGGTCTGCAGGTGTCTATCTTTCTCTCCCCCTCTCTGTCTTCCCCTCTTCTCTCCATTTCTCTCTGTCCTATCTAACAACAATGAGATCAGCAACAACAACAATAATAACTACAACATCAATAAAAAGAAGGACAACAAAAGGGAAAATAAATAATAATAATAAAGGTACAGCTAGAACTCAGGAGAGTAACTGTCCTGAAATCCCCACTACAAATGAAGGGAAAAATAAAATATTTTATCCTTGAAAAAAATAGTTAAATAAAACAAAGATTATGATTTTCCCTTCTAATTTTTGGCCATTACTGATACAAAACATCACTCCAACAGATCATTTGCAACAAGCTCTCACTTGGTTTTTTTCAATGGTCAGACTAAGATGAGAAAGCTATTGCAATAACTTGCAAATAATTAAATTTAGAGACTATTTGTGGAGTTCAACATTTTCTCTGTTTTTACCACACATCAAAGTGAGCTGTATTAGGTTGGGTGGACAGTGCTACAGCCAGAGCTGGGTGGTGTTTTGGTTCACAGAGGGAAAAAAAAGGAAACAAAGAAAGTGCAAGTGAGCTATACATACCACTTCAGTTAATTTTCCCAGGATTTTCCTGGAAGCCCTTTCCATGAAAAGAAATTATAACTATGCATAATCTATATACTCAAGTAATAGTAGTTTATGTACTGAATTATTCATACATCAAACTAATGGGTTGCATCAGAAGTAACCAACTGCCAGAGACATAAAGGGAAAAACTACTTCAAGCAATTAAACTTAAAAAGACTTCATTTATGAGTAGCCACTGATCTAGGCAAACAAGAAAAACTGCATGGATTGACAACTTTTCAGAATAAAAGAGCAGCTATGAATTAGTGAGTCACTCTTTTATTAACAAGTTCTTGGTTAAAAATATCTGTTTAGTACAAAGGATGAACTGGCAGCTGATATGGAAAAGACAGAAGGTAAAGTTAAGATCTTATTCTAATCTGGAAAAGAAATGCTTTGTTTCCAAATACTGGCTCAAGGTCACCTCCTCGTATCATAAATGTCATCTTTCCACATCTCTACCACACTAAGCTGCTAAGACTGAGCAAAGGAGACAAGGAACCTGTTGGGGCAAGACAGATCCCAGAAGATCACCGATACACGGTGAATTACATAGCCATAGAGGTCTATCACTTTCAATATAAAGCATGCTAAATAGAAACATTTTTTTTTAATGACCCATTGTCGAGTCTCTAGATCATGTGCATTTTCTGTGCAAACATGAACTGAAACATAGTATACCACACAGCAATTAAATATGAAGAGGACTGGTTAAAACATAAAAGCAGGTCTACAGATGTCTATCTTTCAGTGGTCCAGGAGATGGTGCAGTGGATAAAGCATGGGATTCTTGACCATGAGGTCCCAAGTTCAATCCCCGGCAGCACATGTACCAGAGTGATATCTGGCTCTTTCTCTCCCTCCTATCTCTCTGGTGAATAAATAAATTCTAAAAATAAATAAATAAATAAAATAAAAATAAAACATGGAAGAAAAGGAGATGAGAAGGACTATATTGGTTAAGTCAATTTTAAATTTTAGAGCTTCCCTTTTCAAACTGTGAAGCTATTGACTTATATGATTAGCAAAGTTTCTCCCAGAACTAAAACTTAATTTACTTTTTTTAGTGTACTTTCTAGAATAGAAAGCTTCTCTGGCTCCATCATTCCCACTGGATTATAAATTTTATGAGAACCTAGTCTTATTTATCTTGGAGTTGTTTGCATTTTCTATGCCCTGCATACAACAGATTAAGATAAATGCTTACTAAATTGCTTTTCTCTGAATTTCTCCGCTTACTAAAATTGCTTTTATCTGAATTTCTCCACTGACAAATTATGACATTGACAGACAAATTAATTCCCAAGCCTGTTAATGACACATTGGGTACTCAATTTCCTCTCCACAACTTTTGTGCATTTAAAATGCTATATAATATTTGATGAAGAAGCTCACAAATTATTTAGTAAAGATCAAGAAGTAGCTAAAGACATTGGCATATAGACAAGCTGAAAAAAAATTAAATAGTAAGTAGGTAATTTATTTAACTATTACATATTTTCTTTTTTTCCTCTTTTTTGTTCCCCTTGTAGTTTATTGTTGTTGTTATTATTATTGTTCTTACTGCTGTCATTGTTGTTGGATAGGACAGAAAGAAATCAAGAGAGAAGGGGAAGACAGAGAGGAAGAGAGAAAGACACCTGCAGATGTGCTTCACCACTTGTGAAGCACTCCCCTGCAGGTGGGGAGCCGGGGGCTTGAACTGGGATCTTTATGCCAGTCTTTGCGCTTTGTGCCATGTGCTGTGCTTAACCTGCTGTGCTACTGCCCTTTTTTCTTAAGAGTCAGAAGAATAAAAAAAAAAAGTCAGAAGAATATTATACTACCACAAATCAGAGCTGATCAGTGCTCTGGTAAAAAAAAAAAACAGTCCAACTAGTTCTACTTAAGTTATTCTATAGAAGCATAGAGTGCAAAATTACCATGTTTCTGGGAGAATTTAATACATTTTCTAGCCTAATATGCCTTTATACTTTTGTACAGTACTTGTTCTGTGGCCAATATGAGGACATTGTAAACAAAATTCTTAATCTGTTTCTAAAAGAGGAAGAAAGGAGAGACTATAATATCTGCTACTGACCGTGAAGTGGCCTAAAATGCCAAACCCAAAATTTAAAAATGAATCAAGTTTCTAGGATATTAAACCTTGCCATCTGTCACATGGAATTACTGGGGGAAAAAACAGAGCTAGCTATAAGATAAAAATTGTATGACTCACTCTTCAAGGAAATAGGAAGATGTACAAAGAAATGGAAAGATATTTCATGCTCATGAATTAGGAGGATTAACATCATCAAAATGGCCATTCTGTCCAGAGCCATATAGAGATTTAATGCCACCCCCATCAAAGTACCAATGGAAATTTCTAAAGGAATAGAACAAAAGTTTAAAAAAAAAACCCCAAAAACCAAAAAAACCCAGGATTGCCAAAGCAATCTTAAAAACAAGACCAGCGGCATTACACTACCTGACCGTAAGCTATACTAAATTACTGTAATACAAACTGCCTGGTGAAGTTGAAAAACAAGATCAGAAGAGAAAACACAAGTAGAACCTGAACTGGAATTGGCATATTGCACCAAAGTAAAAGACTATGGGCGGCGTGGGGAGAATACAGGTCCAAGAAGGGTGACAGAGGACCTAGTGAAGGTTGTACTGTTATATGGAAAACTGAGAAATGCTATGCATGTACTAACTGTTGTATTTACTGTTGAATGTAAAACATTAATTCCTCAATAAAGAAATAAAAAAAACCAACTGCCTGGTACTAGAACCAAAATAGACCAGTGGAACAAAATTGAAGATCCAAAAATAAGTCCACACATCTATAACTGGTTAATTTTTGACACGGTGCCCAAACCATTAAGTAGTAAAAGGAGTGTTTCTTCAACAAATGGTGTTGGGAAAATTGGATCGAAACATGCAAGTGGATGAAATTGAACCATCACACATCACCATGCCGAACAGTCAACTCCAAGTGGATGGAGGACATGAACTACCAAAAAAAAAAAAAAAAAAGTAGTCCAGGAAGTGGCGCAGTGGATAAAGCATCGGACTCTCAAGCATGAGATCTTAAGTTCAGTCCCGGGCAGCACATGTACCAGAGTGACGTCTGGTTCTTTCTCTCTCACCTCCTATCTTCCTCATTAGTAAATAAATAAAATCTTAAAAAAAAAAAAAAGGCCAGAAACTATCAAATATATGGAAGAAAATATTGGCAGGACACTTAATCTATACCTTAAAAAGACTTCAAGGATTCAAATTCAACAAAAGCAAAAATAAACCAATTGGACTACATCAAACTGAAAAGTTTCTGCATAGCATGCCACCCAAACAGAAATGGCATGGGAGAAGATCTTTACACACACACATCAGACAAAAGACTAATAACCAAAATACATACAGAGCTCAGTTAACTAAACACTAAAAAAAACTCAAGCAACCCCATTAGAAAATGAGGCCAGGATATGGACAGACATTTTACTGAGGAAGAGATCCACAGGGATAGCAGAGATATGAGAAGGTGATCAAAGTCACTGATCATCAGAAAAATGCAAATTAAAACAATGAGATACCACTTTATACCTCTGAGCATGACATACATCAGAAAGGACTGAAATGACAAATGTTGGAGAGGATGTGGAGAAAAATGGACACTTCTCCACTGCTGGTTGGAGTGCAAAATGGTCTAACCATCATAGAAAGAAATTTGGAGACATAAATTTGGTCATAACCCAGCAATTTCACTCCTGGGGATTTACCCAAAGAAGACAGAAATACCTATCAGAAGAGATCTGTGTATACCTATGTTCACAGCAGCACAGTTTGGTTGCTTGGAAACAACCCAGATGTCCAACATCTGATGAGTGGCTAAAGAAATTGTGCTATATATACACGATGTACTACTTCTCAGCTTTTAAAGTTAATTTTATTTATTCCCTTTTGATGCCCTTTTTTATTGCTGTAATTATTGATGTTGTTGGATAGGACAGAGAGAAATGGAGAGAGGAAGGGAAGACAGAGAGGGGGAGAGAAAGATAGACACCTGCAGACCTGCTTCATCGCTTGTGAAGCGATTCCCCTGCAGGTGGGGAGCCAGGGGCCTGAACTGGGATCCTTACGCTGGTCCTTGCGCTTTGTGCCACCTGTGCTTAACCCACTGTGCTAATGCCTGACTCCCATTTCTCAGCTTTTAAAAATGATGAGGCTGTCTCCTTTGCATCCTCTTGGATGAAACTTAAAGACATCATGTTGAGTGAGATAAGCCACAAAGAGAAGGATGGATATCAAATGCTCTTATTAGTGGGACTTAGTAAAGCAGGGGTGAGGAGGGTGAACACAAGCAAAACATGGACTAGACATGGTGTATTGCACCAAAAAAAAAGGACTCTGGGAAGGAAGGAGGAGGGAGGATAGGAAGAAACTTGGGGGGCCTGTTACATAATGAAATTGTATGCATATGTCAATGAATGCACTGTGAAGCATTAATCTCCTCAATAAAAGAGTGACAGAAGAAATTGAGAGGGAAGGGGGTGACAGAGATGGAGAGAGACAGAGAGACACCTGCAGCCCTGCTTCACCAATCGTGAAGCTTTCCCCTTACAGGTGGGGACCAGGAGCTTGAACCCGGGTCCTTGTGCTCTTAACCAGGTGCACCACCGCCTTAATCCATTTAAGGTTAGACTAAAAAGTTGTGAAGGCCCTAATGTAAATTGTATCAGCTGATATGAAAGCATATAGTACCTTGTTAAAGTTTTAAGACTTAATGGGTTAAACATTCCCAGATTTTGTAAGGAAAATAACCTTAGGTGGCCCCAATCCACTTAAGGTTATACTAGAAAGTTGTGAAGGACCTTGGACAGAAACTATACATTCTTACTCCCAGTCCCAGGGTTTATTCTCTATTTTGTATCCACAAATGTAATAATCCTGCTTACTTTTCCTAATTCCAAATAAATTAAAAATCTTTCACTCTGCCTCTGATTTTCACCACCTGTAACTCTAATCTAGACATAGGTTTTTCTAACAGTATCCCTGTCCTCTATTCAAACTAAACTGGGTCCTTCTGCACAGTAATGTGTGTGCTTAACCAGGTGCAGCACCTCCTAGCCCCTCTCTTTCTTTCTTTCTTTTTTTTTTTTTTCAACTTGAAGCTTTAATTTTCCTTACAAAATCTGGGAATGTTTAACCCATTAAGTCTTAAAACTTTAACAAGGTACTATATGGTTTCATGTCAGCTGATACAATTTACATCATCTTATACTTACTCATTTTTTGCAAAGACATCATAGGATACATATTCAGTGACTGGGAAATCATAAAGCTAATCTATACTTTATTTAAGGTTTGTTCGATCGTGATACTTCTGATAAGGATCATCGGCCTATCAGTTTCTTCTCTTCCAGAAAGATGTTGTCATTTTATCTAAGAGTTTACTTTGGGTTTTGTTGCAGAACACAAATTCCCTTAAGCATTTCTTTCTTGCAGCTGTCTTTTTCCACAATTTCTTCTTCTAACCGGTCTTCCTCCTGAGCCAAAGGCCAGAATGAAGTCGAAAACACCTGTAGACAACAGCTTTCACAGTCTTTCTCTTGCCTTTTCATGAACTGTAATATGTTACAGTTCTAACAGGTTGCCTCAGGACATTTGCAAGCAAGGGGGCCAATCTGATAATGTTCTCACCGCACCGGCCCAAATGGGGGCCGCCATCTTGCCACTCTGTGCTACGGCAGCTGCCTCTCTTTCCCTTTCTATCATCCCATTCTCTCCCCGTTTTTGGCTGTCTCTAATAAATAAAGATAATACTAAAAAAAAATTTTAAAAATTTCACTGTTCATTATCCTCCTTATTCTGAAATCATAGGTCTCTGTATAAAGACCATGATTGATCTTTTTGCTTACTTTGTGTCCCAGTCAAACTAGTTCAACAGAAAAAGTTTCTGGAGGCCAGGAGACAGCTCACCTGGTAGAACACACACTTTATCATGCTCTGGAATGAAAGTCTGAGCCTTAAATATAAGAAGACCAAGTAAGGGGGTGGGTTATGTGTCTTTCACTCTCGGGGGTGAAGAAAAAGTTTACTCAGATGGTGGAGTCATGCAAGCATGAAGTCCCACTGAAGCCTTGATAAGGAGAAACAAAAAAGGAAAGATACAGAACCTACTGTTTCTAGGACACATCCCACATATTCCTGTCTGGTATCTTTGCTTACACTATTTCTTCAGGCTGGACCACCATCTTTAATATATGAACACATCCTCTTGATCTTCCATGGTCTAGTTCTAAGATCTCTGAACACTCAGCATACTGTACTATCTTTAACAGCTCCAACTGGGACTAGGTCTCACAAAATACCCTTAAAGTTTTTTTTTGTTGTTTTTTTAGGTTTATTTTTATGAATGACAGAAAATAGGGGGGTGCAGTACTTCAAGCTAAGCAAGCATTTGTTTTCCATATGCTTAACACTGGCATCTATTTCTCTAGCTATAATCTATATCTTAGATCGGAATCCCAGGCACTAACTTCCATAGGCAAAGAGAAACTTAAGCATCTTCATCTTCAACTTCTGGTACTAATACATTTATTTTATACTCACTACTTCAATTTTGGTTTATGACATTGCCCATAATTCCTTTATCACCTCCCACTTTCTGAATATGTAAAAATCATGTAACTATTTAACATTTGTCATGCACTTAAAAGATGTTAGTATTAGGATAAAGTTAATATATATATATATATATATATATATATATAGCCTTTGCTCTTTTGAGATTACAACCTAGTTCATTAGTTAAGGCTCAGTTAAAATGCCACTATTCTTTTTGTGACTTTTTTTTCCCTGCCTCCAGAGTTATTGTTGGGTATGGCGGACAAATAGCATAACTGGTTGAGCTTTGGACTCCCATGCCTGAAGCTCCTGGATTGATCTGTAGAACTTCATGCACTGGCGTAGTGCTCTAGTTTTTCTCTCTCTTTCTCTTTGCCTCATATGAAACTCTCCTTCTCTCTCTCATATGTAATAAAATTTAAAGAAGTTTCAGAGGCATAATTTCACAGCTGTATACATTACTGGAGTCAGGTAGAAGGGAAGGGACAAACAGATTAAAAAAAAAAGGGCATTTCAGCTCTGTATGAATAGAACATATTGAGTGAAAGAAAGAGCTTAAAGAGGTTAGACAGGTAGGAGGGATATCAGTTAACAAATTCTTATAAGCCATTTAAAAAATACTAAATTTTATTTCAAGGGCAACTGGAAGTTACTTAAAGTTAAGAATCAGGGAAGTGATATGATTAGATGTATATTTTAACACAATTCTTTGGCTTCTGTGTAGAATAATTGGTTTTTATTTTTTATTCCCTAGTAATATATTGTGCTCAAGTTCTTCGGTGAGGTCACAGAAGGACAAAAATGTCCTTACAGAAGCATAAGGTATAATCCTTTAATTTGCCAGTATCTAGAAAGGTGACTGTTAAAACTTTAGAAGAATTAGGAGAACATTCTAGTTTCTGAGTTACAATATGATTTGCGGGACAAACTGAAAAATGTCTTGCAAGGACTAGTAAGTAAAGTTTATCTCCAAATTGTAAGGGTTTATTAAATAACATGTTATACTTTTTAGGTGAAATCAATCTTTTTAAAAAAATATTTACTGAGACTTCCTGTTCCGGAGGCGGAGCTACGAGCAGCAGACTGCTTTCTCTCCTCTCCTCTCCTCTACTCTCCCGGATCAACTAGGAATACCAAAGGAGACCACCCGGACCGAAACAAGACAGGACTAGAATGACCACAGGAACCCAGTAAATCACCCGTGAGTACAAACACACGTGGCTGGTGACAGAGAGGAGAGAGGGGCCTATGAAGAGATTAAGTGACTGCTAACAGTTCAACAGTTTATCAGTGGAGACACCACCTCCAGTCTGCTCCACAACAAGGGGACAGCTGAAGGGAGGAAAGGACTCCCCAGAGACTCACCAAGTGCAACTCTGAGTCTCCATTGCTACTACCCTCAGAATCTGGAGCAGCAACAGGGAGGGACACCAGGGGACAGAGATCTAACCGGGAAACTCAGGAGAAGACCTATACCTCGGTGGCATAGCTGAGGGGCTGTGAAAGTCTCTTTGCATAACCACTGGATTATCTCTGCCACACCCTGCTTTATCTCTTGGTCAGGAGTCAGTGATTAAGCTAAGAAGCCTATTGATAGTTTAAAAGCCCTCAGGCTCCCATAGCCTACAGGGAAGAAAAAAAAAAAAAGAGGCTTTTACACCACTGAGCTCCAACTCAGGGATTGAAAAAACTGTTAACTTCCACCACGGTAAACCCTTTAATTAAATTACTTAGACACAAGTCAATCCAGGCAATAGTGATCAATAATTTGAAAAGTACTGATAAAGGGAACTCATAACATAATATATAAAATGGTTAAAACAACAAGAAAAAATATTGGAGACTAGAACCAGGACAAGAGTCCAGCTAAAAGTCCTCCAGAGGGTGAAACACAAAACAACGAGTTCAACATCCAAACATTAGCTAAGGAAATAATAACAGGAGTGAGTAAAGAATTTGAAAAAATTGTAATCAGAAATGCAGGAACAACAAATGAGAATATGGAAGAAAATTCTAATTATCTCATGGTTATTAGAGAGCTGAAAGCTGAAATTGCTGAGCTAAGAAGGCAACTAGCTGAACAAGCTAAAACAGTATCAGAGCAGGGCAACAAAATAGATGAACTCCAGAAAGCAGTAGAGGGCAGAGAGAATAGAATCTATGAGGCTGAAGACAGAATTAGCAAGATTGAGGATGAATTAGAGACAACTAAAAAAGAGGTAAGAGATCTCAAAAAGAGATTAAGAGATGCTGAAAACAACAACAGAGTCCTATGGGATGACTTCAAAAGAAACAATATACGCATTATTGGCTTACCAAAGGAAGAAAGAGAAGGAGAGGAAGAAAGCATTCTCCAGGCCATAATAGCTGAAAATTTCTCTAGTCTAGACAACACCAAAGACATAAAGATTCAAGAAGCCCAGAGGGTCCCAAACAGAATTAACCCAGACCTAAAGACACCAAGACATGCCATACTTAGAATGGAAAGGAATAAGGATAAAGAAAGGATCCTCAAGGCTGCAAGAGAAAAACAAAGAGTCACCTACAAAGGAAAACCCATAAGATTAGCAGCAGACTTCTCCATACAAACACTACAGGCCAGAAGAGAATGGCAAGATATCTATCGAGTGCTCAATGAGAAAGGCTTTCAGCCAAGAATACTATATCCTGCTAGACTGTCATTCAGACTAGATGGAAGCATCAAAACCTTCTCAGACAAGCAACAGTTGAAGGAAGCAACCATCACCAAGCCTGCCCTGAAAGAAGTTCTGAAAGGTCTCCTATAAACAACCAGACCACCACAAATAGGACATATATCAAACACTCTAAAACTCTTCAAGAATGGCGTTAAAATATCTTCAATCTTTGATATCAATAAATGTCAATGGCCTGAATTCACCTATTAAAAGACACAGAGTAGGAAGATGGATCAGAAAACACAACCCAACAATATGTTGTCTACAGGAAACTCACCTAACTCAACAAGACAAACACAGACTTAAAGTGAAAGGATGGAAAACTATCATACAAGTCAATGGCCCACAAAAAAGGGCAGGAACAGCTATTCTCATATCTGACATGATAGACTTTAAAATAGATAAGATTAAAAAAGATAGGAATGGACACTACTTAATGCTCAGAGGATCAGTCAATCAAGAGGACTTAACAATTATTAACATCTATGCACCCAATGAGAAGCCATCTAAATACATCAAACTTCTACTGAAAGAGCTACAGCAATATATTAACAGTAACACAATCATAGTAGGGGACTTCAACACCCCACTATCTCAACTTGACAGATCATCCAGGAAGAAAATCAGTAAAGACATAAGGGAGCTAAATGAAGAGATAGATAAACTAGAACTATTGGACATTTTCAGAGTCATTCATCCCAAGAAACTGGAATACACATTTTATTCAAATCCACATGGATCATTCTCAAGAATAGACCATATGTTAGGCCACAAAGACAGCATCAGCCAATTCAAGAGCACTGAAATCATCCCAAGCATCTTCTCAGACCACAGTGGAATTAAACTAACACTTAACAATCAACAAAAGATTAGTAACAGTCCCAAAATGTGGAAGCTCAAGAGTACACTTCTTAACAACTTCTGGGTCAAAGAGGAAATCAAGGAAGAAATCAAAATGTTTCGAGAGTTCAATGAAAATGAAGACACAAGCTATCAAAATATTTGGGACACAGCTAAAGCAGTCCTAAGAGGGAAGTTCATAGCTATACAAGCACACATTAGGAAACAAGAAAAGGCACAAATAAACAGCCTGATTGCACATCTTAAAGACCTAGAAGAAGAACAACAAAGGAATCCTAAAGCAACCAGAAGGACAGAAATCACTAAAGTTAGGGCAGAAATAAATAACATTGAGAATAGGAAAACCATACAAAAGATCAATGAAAGTAAATGTTGGTTCTTTGAAAGAGTGAACAAAATCGACAAACCTTTAGCCAGACTCACAAAACAAAAAAGGGAGAAGACCCAAATAAATCGGATAGTAAATGAAAGAGGAGATATCACAACAGACACTGCAGAAATTCAACATATCATGCGAGGCTTCTATGAACAACTATATGCCACCAAGCTAGAGAACCTGGAAGAAATGAATGATTTCCTAGATACCTACCAACTTCCAAAACTAAGTAAAGAGGAAGTGGATAACATGAACAGGCCCATCACAGCTAATGAAATTGAAACAGTTAGCAAAAATCTTCCCAAAAATAAAAGTCCTGGACCAGATGGTTTTACAAATGAATTCTACAAAACTTTCAAAGAAGAACTAATACCTCTACTTTTAAAAGTCTTCCAGAAGATTGAAGACACTGGAATACTCCCTGCCAGCTTCTATGAAGCCAACATCACCCTGATACCAAAAGCAGACAGAGACACAACCAAAAAAGAAAACTACAGACCAATATCTCTGATGAACATAGATGCGAAAATATTGAACAAAATTCTAGCCAACCGGATACAGCAGTATATCAAAAAGATTGTTCATCATGACCAAGGGGGTTTATCCCAGGCATGCAAGGTTGGTTTAATATACGTAAATCAATCAATGTGATCCACCACATCAACAAAAGCAAGACCAAAAACCACATGGTCATATCAATAGATGCAGAGAAAGCCTTTGACAAAATACAACATCCCTTTATGATCAAAACACTACAAAAAATGGGAATAGATGGAAAATTCCTGAAGATAGTGGAGTCTATATATAGCAAACCTACAGCCAACATCATACTCAATGGTGAAAAACTGGAAGCATTTCCCGTCAGATCAGGTACTAGACAGGGCTTCCCACTATCACCATTACTATTCAACATAGTGTTGGACGTTCTTGCCATAGCAATCAGGCAGGAGCAAGGAATTATAGGCATACAGATTGGAAGAGAAGAAGTCAAACTCTCCTTATTTGCAGATGACATGATAGTATACATGGAAAAACCTAAGGAATCCAGCAAGAAGCTTTTGGAAATCATCAGGCAATACAGTAATGTGTCAGGCTATAAAATTAACATTCAAAAGTCAGTGGCATTCCTCTATGCAAACACTAAATTAGAAGAAATTGAAATCCAGAAATCAGTTCCTTTTTCTATAGCAACAAAAACTATAAAATATCTAGGAGTAAACCTAACCAAAGAAGTGAAAGACTTGTATACTGAAAATTATGAGTCACTACTCAAAGAAATTGAAAAAGACACAAAGAAGTAGAAAGATATTACATGTTCATGGGTTGGTAGAATTAACATCATCAAAATGAATCTATTACCCAGAGTCATCTACAAATTTAATGCTATCCCCATCAAGATCCCAAGCACATTTTTTAGGAGAATAGAAAAAATGCTACAAATGTTTATCTGGAATAGAAAAGACCTAGAATTGCCAAAACAATCTTGAGAAAAAAGAACAGAACCGGAGGCACACACTCCCAGATTTCAAACTGTATTATAGGGCCATTGTCATCAAAACTGCTTGGTACTGGAACATGAACAGACACACTGACCAGTGGAATAGAATTGAGAGCCCAGAAATGAGGCCCCACACCTATGGACATCTAATCTTTGACAAAGGTGCCCAGACTATTACATGGGGAAAGCAGAGTCTCTTCAACAAATGGTGTTGGAAACAATGGGTTAAAACATGCAGAAGAATGAAACTGAATCACTGTATTTCACCAAATACAAAAGTAAATTCCAAGTCGATCAAGGACTTGGATGTTAGACCAGAAACTAGCAGATACTTAGAGGAAAATATTGGCAGAACTTTTTTCCGCATAAATTTTAAAGACATTTTCAATGAAACGAATCCAATTACAAGGAAGACTAAGGCAAGTATAAACCTATGGGACTACATAAAATTAAAAAGCTTCTTCACAGCAAAAGAAACCACTACCCAAACCAAGAGACCCCTCACAGAATGGGAGAAGATCTTTACATGCTATACATCAGACAAGAGTTTAATAACCAACATATATAAAGAGCTTGCCAAGCTCAACAACAAGACAACAAATAACCCCATCCAAAAATGGGGGGGAGGACTTGGACAGAATATTCACCACAGTAGAGATCCAAAAGGCCGAGAAACACATGAAAAAATGCTCCAAGTCTCTGATTGTCAGAGAAATGCAAATCAAGACAACAATGAGATATCACTTCACTCCTGTGAGAATGTCATACATCAGAAAAGGTAACAGCAGCAAATGATGGAGAGGGTGTGGGGTCAAAGGAACCCTCCTGCACTGCTGGTGGGAATGTAAATTGGTCCAACCTCTGTGGAGAACAGTCTGGAGAACTCTCAGAAGGCTAGAAATGGACCTACCCTATGACCCTGCAATTCCTCTCCAGGGGATATATCCTAAGGAACCCAACACATCCATCCAAAAAAGATCTGTGTACACATATGTTCTTGGCAGCACAATTTGTAATAGCCAAAACCTGGAAGCAACCCAGGTGTCCAACAACAGATGAGTGGCTGAGCAAGTTGTGGTATATATACATAATGGAATACTACTCAGCTGTAAAAAATGGTGACTTCACTGTTTTCAGCCAATCTTGGATGGACCTTGAAAAAATCATGTTGAGTGAAATAAGTCAGAAACAGAAGGATGAATATGGGATGATCTCACTCTCAGCCCGAAGTTGAAAAACAAGATTAGAAAAGAAAACACAAGTCGAACCTGATATGAAATTGGAGTATTATACCAAAGTAAAAGACTCTGGGGTGGGTGGGTGGGTGGAGAGAATACAGGTCCATGAAAGATGATGAATGACATAGTGGGGGTTGTATTGTTAAATGGGAATCTGGGGAATGTTATGCATATACAAACTATTGTATTTACTGTTGAATGTAAAACATTAATTCCCCAATAAAGAAATAAATTAAAAAAAAAAATCCTAGTGTGTTGGTCTAATGTAAAAAAAAAAAAAAAAAGAAAGGATTAATTAACAAAACCATAGGGTAGGAGGGTACAACTCCACACAAGAAAAAAAAAAATTTACTTATTTATTTCCTTTTGTTGCCCTTGTTTTTAATGTTGTAGTAGTTATTGTTGTTGTCGTTGTGAATAGGACAGAGAGAAATGGAGAGAGGAGGGGAAGACAGAGAGGGGGAGAGACTCCCCTGCAGGTGGGGAGCCAGGGGCTCGAACTAGGATTCTCATGCTGGTCCTTGTGCCATGTGCGCTTAACCCACTGCGCTACCGCCTGACTCCCAGGTGAAATCAATCTTATATAGCGCTTTTAAATGGTGGCTAGGAAGGTGACACAGTGAATAAGTGTTAGACTATCATACATGAGGGTCTGAGTTTGATCCCAGGCACTGTATGTACCAAAGTGATGCTCTGGTTCGCTTTCTCTCTCCTTTCCTTCCCCCTCATTTTTAATAATAAAAAAGAAATACATTAAGAAAAGAATATTGTTAAGTGCATGAGCTTGAGGATGGAGGAATAGCTCATTGGGTAGGGCATTTTCCTTTCCATGAGTCAGGTCCAGATTCTAGTCTGGCACCACATGGGAGTACCCTAGCACCAAAGGAAGCTCTAGTGCAGTATCTCTTTCTCTCTCTCTGAATGACAGTAGAAGAGAAAGATGAGGAGGAGGTGAAAGGAGGAGGAGGAGGAAGAAGAAGAGAAGGAGGGAGAAGAAGCTGGAGGGAGGGCAGGGGAAAGAAAGTGGGGGGGGGTAGCCCAGTCCAGTAGCAGTGAAATTGAGCATGTGTAAGGTCCTTGCTCATTAAAAACAAACAAACAATATAAATTTGGTGGTCAAAGGAAATAGCTAAATTGGTAGACAACAGGATTCATATGCTCAAAGCTCTTGGTTCAATCCCCAGTGCTTCAAGTGCTGGAATGAGCTCTGGCTTTTCAATGATGTGCAATTCTATCTCATAGGAAATAAATTCAAGTGAATCTCAAAGAAAAAAAAGTGAGTTTGTAATCAAATAGCATTCAGATCTTTACTCTGCTACTTTTAAGCTGAGTACTCTAGTGATATTTTCTATAAAAGCTGCACTGGTCTTTAGGTTGACAGTAGATTCTGCATGTTAAAGCTGCTAGAAGGATAGTGTTCAGATTTCAATAGTACTTGGGTTAAGTATCTGACAGCTGATGATTAAGCTCTTTGCAGGGCAAGGACAGCACTATAAATAATACACAATAAGTGTTATGCAGGTTCTGATTGGACTATTCAATATACACTAAATGTGGAAGCTCTCAACAGTGATATAAACAAAGCCCACTTCCCACTCACATATTCTTAAGACCTTAGCAATACATTCAGAATTTATCTGACTCTGGTTTTCATTTTTTAATAATTTTTAAAGGAAATATTGTTTTACATGTCTGATGTTATCTTGGTTGCCTCTTTTTTTAATTTAATATTTATTTCCTTTTGTTGCCCTTGTTTTATTGTTGTAGTTACTGATGTTGTTATTGTTGGATAGGACAGAGAGAAATGGAGAGAGGAGGGGAAGACAAAGAAGGGGAGAGAAAGATAGACACCTGCAGACATGCTTCACAGCTTGTGATGCGACTCCCCTGCAGGTGGGGAGCCGGTATCCTTAGGCCAGTCCTTACGCTTCGCGCCATGTGCGCTTAACCCGCTGAGCTACCACCTGCCTCCCGCCTCTAGTTTTCAATCCCATTTTATAGGGGCAGTAAAGAACAAAAAATGAGCCCAAGATCTAGATTCTTTTTTTTTTTGCCTCCAGGGTTATCGCTGTGGTTCTATGCCTGCACTAAGAATCCACTGCTCCTGGAGGCCATTTTCTCCCTTTTGTTGCCCTTGTTTTATCATTGTTGTTATTGCTGTCGTCGTTGTTGGATAGGACAGAGAGAAATTGAGAGAGAAAGGGAAGACAGAGAGGAGGAGAGAAAGATAGACACCTGCAGACCTGTTTCACCACTTTGAAGCGACCCCCTGCAGGTGGGGAGCCAGGGGCTCAAACCCGGATCCTTAAGCTGGTCCTTGTGCTTGGCGCCATGTGCGCTTAACCCACTACACAACCGCCCTGCCCCAAGATCTGGATTCTGATACAGCAACTCCATCACTTTGTCTTCTATTGGTGAAGTACCTATGTCAAGACTTTCTCACTTTGGTATTAATTCAGATCTGACTAGTGTTTTGATGTATGAGCTGCTCTATGCACTATAGAATGTTTAACAGTATCCCTAGTCTTTATTAAGGAAATTCCAGTAGCACCATTCGAATTGTGACAACAAAAAGTGTCTCCAGATATTACAAAAGTCCCCTGGGTGGACAAAATCATCCTACTGCTTTGGGAACCACTTTTGATGTTTGATTTGTAGCTTCTTTTGTAAAATACAAACATGGAGATGACATCTGTCTTTTTTTTCTTGATGGTTGTTATATATTGAATACTTCAGATAAGATGCCTACTGAGAAGAAATATTGAGGGGGAAAAAACCTTATGACATCTAAAAGCACTGCATATTACAGGTTCAAACCCCTGGTCCCCACCTACAAGGGGAAAGCTTCATGAGTGGTGAATCAGGGATCTCTGCTATCTCCGTATAAGGCAGGTTATATAGGCTATGTGTAGTTTGGCACATATTTACATGGATATTCAATAAATACTTGATGATTGAGTGATTCTAGATCTGGGTCCAAGACAATATTTACTTTTGCAGCATTTTCTCAGGTACACTTTTTTCTTCTGAGCCACAATACTGTATTGTATTTCCAAGCTTAATTGCACTTGAAGCCTGGTTATATAAGAATGGCTACTAATTCTACAGGGAAAAAAACAACAAAGGAACAGAAGGTTAGCTAAGTACTCCTGGTCACATGGCAATCTAGTGGCAGTCTGTAATTAGAAAACAATTTCCGGACCCCAAATCCAATGTTCTCTATATTACTATCACCATTCCCAACTGATTCAACAGTCCTCTAAAGCAACATATGGGTTGAAGTCCACCTTAATATATAGTTTTTCCTTTCACCTTAATCGTTTATTGAAATTATGTGAAGTAACACTGGAATAGAAATTAGAAAACTTTGGTTCTAGGTTTTCACATCACACTAGGTAAGTTAATTTTGATGGTCACAAGTTCCTTAGTGAAGAGACAAAACAATTCATCATTTGCTTTTTTTAACCAGAGCATTGTTCAGCTCTGGCTTATGGTGGTGGTGCAGGAATTGAACCTTGGACTTTGGAGTCTCAGGCATGAGAGTCTCTTCTGCATAACCATTGATGCTATCTATCCTTACCCATTATTTTACTTCTTTTTAAAAATTATTTATTTATTAATATTTATTTACTTATTCCCTTTTGTTGTCCTTGTTGTTTTTATTGTTCTAGTTATTACTGTTGTTATTGCTGGATAGGACAGAGAGAAATGGAGAGAGGAGGGGAAGACAGAGAGGGACTCCCATGGAGGTGGAGGTGGGGCATGAACTGGGATCCTCACGCTACTAGTCCTTGAGCTTTGCGCCACCTGCGCTTAACCTACTGCGCTACCGCCCGACTCCCATGATTTTACTTCTTAAGATTTTCTAATTTACCACCCTTAAGAAATTGTCTAAGAAAAGTCTTCTTGAAGCAGAAAGAGCAAGAGATCATCTGGTTCTTATTATTATAACTTTTATGCTATGCCATCTTTGGAACTCAAAATAAGTTACTAAGATTTTGTGGGATAACACAAACATAAAATTGTGATAATCAAGTCTCACAATATTTTGAATAGAAATTCAAAAATACATATTACAAAAATGGCTCACTAACAATACACATACTAAACAATAAATGTTACTTTTTCCTTTATCTCATGGGTTTCTTGAAGTGTGGTTCAAGGACCCTCTAAGTCAGAATAATCTGAGATGCTTGGTTAAAAATAATGGATACATGTCAGTCTAGTGAATCCTTAGAATTGAGACTTTTAAAAAAAAAAATTTTATTTATTTTATTTTTGAGAGAAATGCAGAGAGAGAGACAAAGAAACACCAGAGCACTGCTCAGCTCTGGTTTATAGTGGTGCGGGGGATTGAACCTGGGATTTAGGAGCCTCAGGCATGAGAGTCTGTTTGCATAACCATTACACTATTTCCCCCGCCCCACTTTTTTTTTACTTTAAAAATATTTACTTATTCATTTTTGTTTCCCTTGCTATTTTATTGTTGTAGTTATAATTGTTTTTGTTATTGATGTCGTTGCTGTTGATAGGACAGAGAGAAATGGAGAGAGGAGGGGAAGACAGAGGGGAGAGAAAGATAGACACCTGCAGACCTGCTTCACTGCTTGTAAAGTGATCGTCTTGCAGGTGGGGAGCCGGGGGCTAGAACCATGATCCTTAAGCCAGTCCTTGCACTTTGCGCCATGTGTGCTTAACCCATTGTGCTACTGCCAGACTCCCAGAATTGAGACATTTATTAAGCTATATAGGTGACTATTGTGACCTTTTATTGAGGTGATGTTGGTTTAAATTTAAAGGCTGTATATTTTAGGGTACAATTTCACACCTCTATATAATGTATGTTAACACACTCATTCACAAACAAAGTCTCAACATCTCTCCAGCAAAGTCTACTGGCTCCATTTCCCCTTTCCTCTTTCAGCTCTTGGCCCCAATAATTGACCTCAGCTCTGAAGTCAGAATCTAAGAGCTTGTTTTCATTTGACTTTGGTTCCTTGCCTTTTTTCTTTATATGTCACACATAAGTGAGATCATTTATTATTTATTCATCTAAGTTATTTGACTTAGCATGATCCCCCTTCAGTTTCCTCTGTGTAGTAGCAAAAGGTAATATTTCACCTTTTTCTCCTAGTTGAGTAGTATTCTATTGTGTATATATACCACATATCTACTCAACTGTCATTCTGTGAATAAAACTACTCTCAAGTGAACTGATATATTTTCTGTACTTTATTTTTAGATTAGTTGTAAAATACTAAAACTGAATCATGAGAAAGATTTCAAAACAGGAAGTGCACTTTGGGCTGACCAAGAAAATATCCTGTGTGAAAAGAAATTGTTGAATATAGCAGCCAATACAATTAATGAAAATAACCAGTATATAATCATCAACCCTGCCTTTCTGAAATTGAGAGTTCAGTTTCTGATCCTGAATAGCCTACCAAAAACAAAGAAACAAACATGAAGAAGAAGCTGTGAACAGAAAAGATATTTTCCCTTTATTTTTTATGGAAGTTCTCTAGGCAGACAAGGAAGCTAGTTATACTCACTCTAATTGGTAAAACTATACCTACTAGTTGTGGTTGCTTAGGCACTTTCTATCTCTGTGTCTCAGCTCTAAATTAAGGGTAATAAAGATAGTCTATTTCATAGAATTAATTTTAAGGACTACTATAATTCACTAAAGTGACAGCATAGAAGTTAAAAGGAAAAGTTAGTTTTCTCTAAAATAAGAATGACAACAGCACCTACTTTGAAATAGTGTACATTTAAATATTTACTTATTATAAGTTGCTGTAAATCAGAGGTTCCCATGAACTTAATTGGCAAGATTAGTTCACAGAACTCAGGAGACCCATGTATTTAACAGATTAAAGATTTATTATAAAGTCAATAGCCAAATGAAAAGATATGATATGAAGGATGAGGTCCCAAAGGAGCTTCTGTTCACCATATTGGGTGGTAAGTTGAAGCACTGTGGGTCCCTAACCTGAAACTCTGAATACCTTCCTCTGAGTTATGCAGGCATCATTACACAGGCATGCTGGAGTTAAAACACTGGACATTGGTGACAGAATTCAATCACCAGCCCTAAGAGTTGTGAAAGAAAGTTCAAATATCTGATCATTGGACTAGCTTCATAAGCAAGCAGCCCCCAATACTGTAGTTCACCTAAAAACTTTCCAAAATTTATCTCATTAGCATAACAAAAGGCACTTCACCTCTCTTATAGTTAAAAAAAATTGTAAGGGTTTTAAGATATTATGTGAGAAATAAGACAAACACCAAATGTTATTCATATTATAAATTACAACATCACAATAAAAGGAAAGAAAAAACAAAACCAAATAAATCACAACATCACACCTTTTCTTCCTTTTATACATATATTGTCACTTTACTGGGATTTTGGGAAGTGGAAGAAATGTACTTAATATGCCACCTTGAAATAGAAATATGATAAAGTATGTTTCTGCTCACTGTATCTTTTCTATATTCTAGTTTCTAGAAAGTAAGGGAAGGGGCAGTAATTCTACCCTTAGTTCTAAACTGTAATATGTAGTATCATGCACCTTGAATATATCTGAAACTGTAACAGAGGAAACTTCTCAGAGGATGCCTCTTGTACCTTTTGAAAGTTGTCTAAATACCAGGAAGAAAAGAAGGCTAATGAAGCACCCTGAATCATCTGGTTATAGTATTCCTTGGGAATCTAACATTGAAGAAAGCTTATATTTGGAAAGGGGTGATCTATTTGATTGAACTGTAGGTCAGATAACCAGCAGTCCATGTGCCAGAGTGATGCTCTAGTTGTCTTACTCTCTCTCATCAACAAATAAATCTTACTAAAAAAAATCACTTTACAAAATCAGGTCCTGAGTAGTACTACACTGAAAGGCACTAATAAAGTTTGTAGAATAGAAGAGACTTCTGGAGGTGGGGCTTCAGAATAGCAGCAGCTGCATCTTCTCCTCTCCCCCCTTACAACTGAGAATAACAAAGATCACTTAAGAACACAAGAAGACAAGATTTGGAATACTTTGGGAACCTGCCAAGTCACGGGTAAGTGCAAATGTGTGTGGCTCATGGATAGAGAGGGGTCTAAGGAGATATTCCTGGGGCTGAAAGCTCGTCGGGAGTGACTGGTAACAGTCTGGCAGTTTGCCAGTTGAAGTACCACCTCCCGTCTGAGTTGTACCAACAAATAAACTGCTGAGAGAAGGAGAGGATCCCCTAAGGCTCACCAAATGCAACTGTGAGTCTCCACTGTTACTGTCCCTTGGAGGTTGGAGCAGCAGTGGGGAGGCCCAGTGCTGACATTGGGGGATGAGAACTGACCAGGAAACTCAGGAGAAGACATACACAACCAGTTGTCTGGAAGTGGGGCTGTACAGTGGGAGCCTTTCCACATTGTTCTCCTAATGAATTCAGAAACACATTGAATAATTGGCTCAGAACCTGCAAGATTTGTTTAGAAACTCACAGGGCCAAGGAGTACTGCCCAGCTAGACTCTTGCTGTTTTCAGAGAAGCCTAATGGGCCTGGGCCTTTGGACCCTTGGGGCATGGGAGTTTCTTTGCATAACCACTGTGCTATCTCATCCCCAAACCATTTTATCTCTAGGTTAGAAGTAATTAAACTAAACAATCTACTTATAGTTCAAAATCCCACAGGCTCCCATAGCCTACAGGAAAGAAAAAAAAAATAAGAGGTTTTAATAGCAACCTGTTTCACCTCAAGGATTGAGACAACACTGAAACAACTGTTAATTTTTATAACTGTGAACTCTTTAAGTACTTTACTTAAACACAAGTCAATCCAGGCAAGTGTAACTAGTGGACTGAATAGTACCAAGAGAGGGACCTCATAATACACTATATACAAGGGTTAAACCAAGAAGAAACACTGGAGAAATGAACCAGAACAAAAGCCAGGATAACCCCCCAACCCAAAGGAAGAAACACATAAGAATGAGGACAAGAATCAAACCCTAACTGAGTCATTAGACAAAGGAGTGAGGAAAGTGTTTGAAAGTAATATCATCAGAAAAGGGGAAATGGCAAATGAGACTTTGAAAGAAAACACTGATTATCTCAAGGTAGTTAGCTGAAAGCTGAAATAGCTGAGTTAAGAACACAACTAGCTGAACAAGCTAAAACAGTATCAAAACAGGGTAACAAAATAGATGAGCTACAGAAAACAACAGAGGGGAGAGAGAATA
Organism: Erinaceus europaeus; assembly: GCF_950295315.1. Classification (NCBI taxonomy): domain Eukaryota; kingdom Metazoa; phylum Chordata; class Mammalia; order Eulipotyphla; family Erinaceidae; genus Erinaceus; species Erinaceus europaeus. Next base: position 81,453,777 of record NC_080171.1, on the reverse strand, counting down.
GAATTAAGTGAGGCAGAAAACAGATTTACCAAGATTGAAGATGAATTAGAAAAAACTAAGAAGAGATCTCAAAAAGAGATTGAGAGATACTGAAAATAACAACAGAGTTATATGGGATGACTTCAAAAGAAGCAATATATGCAATATTGGCTTACCAGAAGAAGAAAGAGAGGGAGGGGAAGAAAGCATTCTACATGACATAGTAGCTGAGAACTTCCCTACTCTAGACAACATAAAAAACATAGAAGCTCAGAGGGTCCCAAACAGAATTAACCCAGACTTAAAGACGCCAAGACACATATTTAGAATGAAAAGGAGTAAGGATAAAGGATTCTGATGGCTGCAAGAGAAAAACAAAGAATCACTTACAGGGGAAAACCCATAAGATTAGCAACAGATTTCTCCACACAAACACTACAGGCCAAAAGAGAATGGCAAGCTATCTATCGAGTTCTCAATGAGAAAGGCTTTCAACCAAGACTACTATATCCTGCTAGACTGTCATTAAGACTAGATGGAAGCAGGGAGTCAGGCGGTAGTGCTGCAGGTTAAGCACAGGTGGCGCAAAGCTCAAGGACCGGCATAAGGATCCCAGTTTGAGCTCCCGGCTCTCCACCTGCAGGGAGTCGCTTCACAGGTGGTGAAGCAGGTCTGCAGATGTCTGTCTTTCTCTCCCCCTCTCTGTCTTCCCCTCCTCTCTCCATTTCTTTCTGTCCTATCCAACAACAACATCAATAACAACAACAATAATAACTACAACAGTAAAAAACAAAAACAAAAAACAAGGGCAACAAAAGGGAAAAAAAAAAAAAGACTAGATGGAAGCATAAAAACCTTCTCAGACAAGCAACAATTGAACTATCACCAAGCCTGCCCTGCAAGAAGTTCTGAAAGGTCTCTTATAATATACAATCAGGTTACCATAAACATGCCATATGTCAGAATATTAAAAAAATTACAATAATGGTATTAAAATATCTTCAATCTATGATACCAATAAATGTCAATGGCCTGAATTCACCTATTTAAAGACACAGAGTAGGAAGATGGATCAGAAAACACAACCCAACCATATGTTTTCTGTAGGAATCCCACCTAACTCAACAAGACAAACACAGACTCAAAGTAAAAGGATGGAAAACTACCATACAAGTGAATGGACCACCAAAAAGGGCAGGAACAATTCTCAATCTGACGTGATACACCCTGAAGTAAATAAAACCTAAAATCTGTAGGATCATAATGTTGGTAGTGACTTTTGTCAATTCAAGTTCAAGGATGAAGTAATTCTTGTGAGGCTGCTTGCATTTAGCTTTTACCTAATATGTAATCTTTGAGTAACAAGACAGAAAAAATTGTTTTCAAGAATATGACAATCAATTCTTTCACTGTTCACTTATAAGTAAAGCTTCATAGAGTATCAGAACTAGGAGAGTCTTAGTTATCATTCTGATATGTAAATACTTTTACCAGCATTACAACTTCTAAAAGTCAGAAAAGTCATGTCATGATTTTCTCTTTTCTTTTCTTTTGAATATCTGCAACTTAATTTTGAATCTTCTTCTTTTTAAAAACATTTTTATTGTCTTGATTAGATAGAGACAGCCAGAAATTGAGAGGGAAGGGGGAGATACAGAGGGAGAGAGACAGAGACACCTGCAGTCCTGCATCACTACTTGTGAAACTTTCCCCCTGCAGGTGAGGGCTGGGGACTTGAACCTAGGTCCTTGTGTACTGTAATGTGTGCACTTAACCAGGTGCATCACCATCCAGCCCAGTCATGTTATGATTTTCTATGCAAAAATGTGTCATGACTTTTCTGATAGCCCAACAGTAAATATAGATATGTATTGGCAAATATTTGAAATTATACACACACATACGCACACACAAAGTTAGTATTTACTGGTATATACATTACAGCCAATTATTGAAAATATAACCCTATTTCAGAGTAATTAAGACAGTAATTAAATTACCACATTTTTGAAAATTTCTTTATTGGGGGATTAATGTTTTACATTCGACAGTAAATACAATAGTTTGTACATGCATAACATTTCTCAGTTTTCCACATAACATTACAACCCCCACTAGGTCCTCTGTCATCCTTTTTGGACCTGTATTCTCCCCCCTCCAACCCCATCCACCCCAGTCTTTTACTTTGGTGCAATATACCAACTCCAGTTCAGGTTCTACTTGTGTTTTCTCTTCTGATCTTGTTTTTCAACTTCTGCTTGAGAGTGAGATCATCCCATATTCATCCTTCTCTTTCTGATTTATTTCATTTAACATAATTTCTTCAAGCTCCATTCATGATCGGCTGAAAATGGTGAAGTCACTGTTTTTAATAGCTGAGTAGTATTCCATTGTGTATATAGACCACAACTTGCTCAGCCACTCATCTGCTGTTGGACACCTGAATTGCTTTCAGGCTTTGGCTATTACAAATTGTGCTGCTATGAACATAGGTATATATAAATCTTTTTGGATGGATGTGTTGGGTTCCTTAGGATATATCCCCAGGAGAGGAATTGTAGGGTCATAGGGTAGGTCCACTTCTAGCCTTGTGAGAGTTCTCTAGACTGGTCTCTGCAGGGGTTGGACCAATTTACATTCCCACCAGCAGTGGAGGAGTGTTCCTTTGACCCCACAACCTCTCCAGCATTTGCTGATGCTGCCTTTTCTGATGTATGACATTCTCACAGGAATGAAGTGGTATCTCATTGTTGTCTTTATTTGCATTTCTCTGACAATCAAAGACTTGGAGCATTTTTTTCATGTGTTTCTTGGCCTTTTGGATCTCTTCTGTGGTGAACATTCTGTCCATGTCCTCGCCCCATTTTTGGATGGGGCTATTTGTTTTCTTGTGGTTGAGTTTGGCAAGCTCTTTTATATATTTTGGTTACTAGCCTCTTGTTTGATGTATGGTATGTAAAGATCTCCCATTCTGTGAGGGGCCTCTTAGTTTGTGTACTGGTTTCTTTTGCTGTGCAGAAGCTTTTTAATTTGATGTAGTCCCATAGGTTTATATTTGCCTTAGTCTTTTTTGTAACTGGATTCGATTCATTGGAGATGTCTTTAAAATTTATCTGGAAAAGAGTTCTGCCAATATTTTCCTCTTAGTATCAATAGTTTCTAGTCTAACATCTAACTCCTTGATCCACTTGGAATTTACTTTTGTATTTGGTGAAATACAGTGGTTCAGCTTCATTCTTTTGCATGTTTCAATCCATTTTTTTCCCAACATCAGTTGTTGAAGAAACTCTGCTTTCCCCATTTAATAGTCTGGGCACCTCTGTCAAAGATTAGACATCCATAGGTGTGGGGACTTACTTCTGGGCTCTCAATTCAATTCCACTGGTCAGTGCTTCTACTCATGTTCCAGTACCAAGCAGTTTTTATGACAATGGCCCTAAATACAATTTGAGAACTGGGAGTGTGATGTCTCCAGTTCTGTTCTTTCTTCTCAAGATTGTTTTGGCAATTCTAGGTCTTTTCTGGTTCCAGATAAACATTTGTCTCATTTATTCTATTCTCCTAAAAAATGTGTTTGGGATGTTGATGAGGATAACATTTAATCTGTATATGGCTCTGGGTAGTATATTCATTTTAATGATGTTAATTATTCCAACCCATGAACATGGAATATCTTTCTACTTCTTTGTGTTTTTTTCAATTTCTTTGAGTAGTGACTCATAATTTTCAGTATACAAGTCTTTCACTTCTTTGGTTAGGTTTAAGATTACTACATTTTCAAGCTAGATAGTTCACTGGGTAGGGCATGTGTCTTGACATGTGCGCGGTCTAGATTTGAACTCCAGTGTTGCATGTAAGTACCATGGCACAAGGGAAACTCTAGAGCTGTGGCTCCTGCCCCTGCCCCCTTCTCTAAATGAATAAGCTGAGAGTGGTGAAACTGCTAATGTGAGAGGCCGTGATTCTGGGGGGAAAAGGTCATATTTTCATAAAATGCAATCCTTTATATCTGTGAACAAGAATGATGAAGCTTTTTATATACTGATACAGAATGATCTCGAAGATATATTGTAAAATGGAGAAAGCAGGGTGTACTGGTTTTTATTTATGATTTACATGAAAGTTTCAGCAAGCTTTATATAAAATGTGAAAGGCATTTATGTTACCATTGTGAACAATTTTAAATGGGAGAAAGTGCATACATGTTGTTTGTAAGCATCTATTTTAACTTTGGCATAGGAAGACAGAATGGGGTAACACTGTAATCCTTGGGAGAGGAACTGTTCAGATGTGGTTAGGAACAGAAGAAACATTTCTCATGAACTATTCTTGTGTAATTTTTGAAATATGAATCATATAAACTGTATTTCCTATTTTACAAAATCAAAATAGGGGGCTATTTTCGGCAGTAGTGCAGCGGATTAAGCACACATGGTGCAAAGCACAAGGACCAGTGTAAGGATCCCAGTTCAAGCCCCCGGCTCCCCACCCACAGGGGGGTTGCTTTGCAAGTGCTGAAGCAGATCTGCAGATGTCTATATTTCCTCCTCTCTCTGTCCTATCCAACAACAGATATAACAACAATAACAATAAAAACCACAACAAGGGCAACAACAGGGCAACAAAATGGGAAAAATAGCCTCCAGGAGCAGTGGATTTATAGTGCTGGCTCTGAGCCCCATCGATAATGCCTGGAGGCAAAAAAATATCAAATCAATAAGTACAACTCCCTTATATTACAAAAGAGGTAACTAAGGCTCATGTTACTTAATGACAGAAGTACACTCTTCTTCTTCTTCTTTTTTTTTTTTTTTTTAACCTCCAGGGTTATCACTGGGGCTTGGTGTCTGCACTGTGAATCCACTGTTCCTGGTAGACATTTTTTAATTGGACAGGACAGACAGAAATTGAGAGAGGAATGGGACAAAGAGATGAAGAGAGAAAGACCTGCTTCACTGCCTGTGAGGCAAACCCCCTGCAGGTGGGGAACCAGGGGCTTAAAGTGGGATTCTTGTGTGGATCCTTGTGCTTAACCTGGTACACCATAGCCCGGCACCCCACAAGTACATTTTTTAACAAACTGTACCTACAAAATCTACTTATATAAGGGTTCTTATACCACTAGGCTCCCCATTTTCTCCAGCCCTCCTGTTTCTCCAGAAGGTTTGCTTGGATGGAGCAAAGTGGGTGGGGTTCCTGAGCTTTACATATCCTGTTTCTCTTATCCACTCTCACTTTTTTGTACAAAGTTCAAGTATACAATACATTCTTCACAATGGTTTTTAGGAAAGCTTTTATTTGTCTGGTCTAGAATAAGACAAATCAAATTTGATATGTCAGGCAAACAAACTAAAAAGATCCTTTAGTTATGCAATGACAGAAAGGGCCTAAGTCCAGTGAGGAGTGATCTCTCAGTTACTGTATACTCCATTCCTCTGATAGCTTTTGTGGCTGGCTAAGCCACATCCTGGAATAAAGTAATCATGAAATGATCCTTTTCATACTCCTTTTACTGGATCCTTCTGTAATCTTAATATGTTCCAGTGGTTTAATGTAAGTGCTTCGGTATGATCAGTATGATTTACATAAATATTTCAGTGTATTTTATAGATAGTATGAAAGAGTAAAGTACTGTGTCAGGCATCAAACCTCTAAGCTCTAGAATTGTTTGCCAACTATGACATTAACAAATCACTCAAATTCAGTAAATACCAGTTCCTTTATTTGTTAAGTGGATATAAAAAATACCTACCCTGCTAATCTCAGAGTTGTGAAGAGCAAATAAGATGTCAAAATCTAGAGGCCAGGAGGTGGTGCACCTAGTTGTGAATGCAAGGACACAAGTCAAGTCTCTGGTCCCCACCTACAGCAGAAAAGTTTCACAAATGGTGAAGCATTTCCCTTCTTTCTCCCCCTTCCTTCTTGACTTCTCTCTGCCTCTATCCAGTACAGAATAAATCAATATTTTTCTTACAACATATGTCAAAATACTTTCTGAGATATTATCAATAGTTTGATTAGTCATTACATGACAAAACTGATCTCTAAATTCTGACACCCAAGTCACATAGATGGTTTACTCTTCTATCAAAGTATATAGCCTCTTATACCATGATTTAAAGAGCACTAGTTGGGGCCAGACAGTGGTGCACCTGGTTAAGTGCACACACTACAGTGTGCAAGGACTCAGATTCAAGCCCTTGTTCCCCATCTGCAGCTTCATGAGTGGTGAAGTAGAGGTACAGTTGTTTCTCGGTCTCTCTCCCTCTCTTCTAAATTTGTTTGTTTATAATCAGTAATTAAATAAGTAAAAAATAAATTAAAAATAAAGAACACTAGTTAGTCAGATACATATATATTGTCAAAGCACTGTTTTAACAACAGTCTTTAATCAAGTCATTTAAAGGCCCTTCTTGCTTAAAAGTGACTTAGATTTTAATTATCTAAGTCACAATGTTGTTGGTTTGCCTGTGGAAAGTAATGAGAATTAATTTGGTATGAGGGGAAAAAAAGCATTTTAACTGTTCCTGTTTCACTTTTCTGTTCCTTTAATTAATAAAGGATGACAATGTAAATGCATTAAAAGAATGTAACCAAAGAGGAGAACAGTAGTTCAATTATCACAGATGTATTAGGAAAAGTATATAGCTAGGAATCAGAAGACATGGGTTTTTAGATCCTGCTCTTGGGGCTTATTATTTGCTTGATCTTGAGGAATTCACTGACCCCCCCACACACAGACCGCTGCACCTCCTCCCTCCCCCACCCACTCAGTGCTAACGCCTCAAGCACATATATATGATTCTAATGTTCACAGTCTACTTTTTCACATAATAGACAGTGACTGTGTTAGAGAGAGAAGAGATATCACAGCATCTGAGCTTTCCCTGAGGATATGGTGCTCCTATGTGGTGCTAGGATTCAAACCTCAGCCCACACAAAAGATAAAAGCAAGCATTCTATCTAGTGAGCTATCTCCTGGCCACAGAAGAAATCAATCTCTTCATTTATCCATTCATTCAAATTTATTGTGTATCCATTAAGTGAAGATACTGTGATGATTTCTATTCTCAATTTTGAATAGAAATATACAGAAAAAATTGAGAAGCCCAGTCTGACACACACACACACACACACACACACACACACACACACACACACACACACACACACATAATTTAGTGTATGAGCTGTACTAAGAAGTACAGGCTGTGTGGAAGCTGACAAAAAGTAATCAGAAAAACTATTAGGATAGGGGCCTGTGGGTACACAGTTAACAGTATTCCATTCATAAATAGAACAACTACATTTTAAGTGTTCTCAATGACTTCAAAATTATATAGTATAGTTTTGATTGATTTCTCTACCTATTTAGGAAAAGTTTCAACTTGTCTTAAAAAAAAAAAAAAGAAAGAAAAAGAGAAGAGAAGGCCCCCTAACATTTCACTGGATGCTGAGCTTTATTTTCTTTAATGCTCACCCTCAAAGTCATTTCTCATATTAACTTTTGGAATGCAGGTTTCCATGCTGCATTGCATAATGTCCTCAGCCTAAAAAAGCAGGGTGTAAACTAAAGCCTTTGTGTAAAGAAAAACAGGTAGGGTGGGCCCTTCTCAACCCTTTCCTTCTCTGCAGGGCTTTGAATTCCTAAGGATGGGCCCCTCCTCTGCTTAGGGATGTTACTTAAATCTTGAAATGCTATAACTCAAAGCAATGGAACTTCAAAAGCATTTCCTTCTCAGCCCCTACTATAAGATTTCTCTTGGCACAAACTGCTTATTTTAATGTACTAAGTATCAGAGTTTCCATTTTCAATTTACAACTTTCCTATGTACACTCTACCTTATATCCTTTTTATTTATTTGTTTATTTTGAGGAGACAGACTTCACATACATGTGATTTCACTGCTCTTAGGCAGGCTTTTTCATTCAGATAGAAAGAGGGACAGACAGAGAAAGAAGGAGATACACCATGGCACTGGAGCTTCCCCAGGTGCTGTGTCACTTCCATATGGGCTGGGGTTAGGACCTGGGCACAGGCAGCGCAAGGCATGCACCTTATCTAGTGATGTTGACTTATATTCTTAGTAGATTATCCCATAGAACTCTCATACTAGTTTTTGCCAGTTGCATTAGTTCTTGCAAATATATAATTTAGTAAAATAAAGCAATGAAGTATAAAGGAGAAGCAAACAATGATTAGTATGGGTGTACTTATATATAAAAATTGTCGGGACCAGACAGTGGTTCACATTAAAGTGCATAAGGACCCTGGTTCAATCCCCTGGTTCCGATCTGCAGGGGGGAAGCTTCACAAGTGGTGAAATAGGGCTGCAGGTGTCTCTCTGTCTCTCTCCCTCTCTATCTCCCTGCCCCTCTAATTTTTTCTCTGTCTCTATACAATAGTAAATAAATAAATAAATAAATATAAAAACTGTTATCTTTGTGGAAAAACTGCAGGTTTGAAAGGAGTTGTTAAAATTAGCACATCTGGGGCTTAGACCTCTAACAGATCTCTCTGTCCACCGTCACTGGTCATCTCCATCAGGAACAACACAGTGTACCCCTCGGTGGGCCTATAGGACCTTGCCCTCAATGTGGATCAACAATGGTAGGGACAGCCCCATTCTCTGAAGGGAGGCTGGGCCAACATACTCTACCACTCAGAAAGATGGGTCTTGTAATGAGTGCAGCCTAGAATGTTCCCAGCTGTGACCACAGAAAGTGAGCTCAGACCTACAGGGATGCAGAAGTTACACAGAATATGGACCCCATATCAAATCTATGGGATTTACAGTTAATAATATTTATATACTTTTCCCCATATTTGGGAGCTACTCTCTTCCCTGATCCAGCTTTCTAGTCTTACTTCCAACTCGGACACCATCTCCTCAGACCCCACCATCTTCCCTTTGGTCCACCTGCATGTTAGCTGTTGTGCTCAGGCAAAAATTAGTAAAGTTATGGGCCCCTTGGAATATACTTAAAATAGACCTACTAGCTTTTTTCCAAAATGGAGACTCCCAAATCTTATCTGCTATTTTCTTGCCTTTAGGTTTCTGATTATTAAACAATTTTTTTCTGCTTTATATCTTAATGCTTTTCAGTCATCAACTTGCAGATGCTACCATGATGCCAACCTGACTCTCCCGGGCAAATGACTTCACTAATGTGTTCTGGAACCCCACCTCTTCAGAGCCCTGACCCACTAGGGAAAGAGAGAAACAATTGGGAGTATGGATCGACCTGCCAACGCCCATGTTCAGTCGAGAAGCAGTTACAGAAGCCAGACGTTTGGCACCTCAGCTTTGGATCCTGGGTCCAAGCTTCCAGAGGGATAAAGAATAGGAAAATTTTCAAGGGAAGGTATGGGGTAAAGAATGCTGGTTGTGGGAATCGTACCCCTTTTATCCTACAGTCTTTTCAATATTTTCATTTTATAAATAAATTTTAAAAAATTAGGTGGGGGGGGCAGGCGGTAGCGCACTGTGTTAAATGCACGTAGTAGGATGTGTAAGGACCTGCACAAGCATCTTGAAGTTTGATCCCAGTTACATATGATAGAGCAATGCTCTGGTTCTCTTTCTCTAGTTTCAAAAGGCCAACCAGAGGTCAGGAGATAGCTCAATTGGTAGAGCACTAGCCTTATCAAGTGTAAGGTACTGGGTTCAAGTACTGATACCACATGGGCACTCCATGAATGGTACAAGAGCTCGATGGACAGTGGAGGGATATATTCCACCATCGTAGGGCTCTCTCTCCTGCTCTTCTTTTCTCTTTCTGTCTCTCTCTCCTCTTTTTCTAAGAAGAAAAACTTAAAACACTAATCTGGGGAGGCTGTCCACATGATACCACATACATAGGAGTCTCTGCGTTCAACTCCTTGGCACTGCAAATAAAATAAAAGAGCTAATTAAACACCTTGGATAAAACACCTTACTCAAGGATGCAAGATAGGTGCTTGAATAATCAAAAAATATATATTTAATTCAGAGACAGATACCAGCAGAATACCAGCCAGTCTTTTTTTTAATTTGGTGCAAGCAATTGAACCAGGGTCTCATGCATACAACAAAAAAAAAATTTTACCACTAGCCACCTCCCTGCATCCCTCCCTCCAGGCTTTCCTTCCTTCCTTCCTTCTCTCCCATCCCCCCCCTTTTTTTGATTTTTGCTAATGGTCAAACTCAGTGTTTCACATAAAGGAAGTATGTTCCTTATTAATTTCCAGCCCTGGCTCATTTGAAGCATGTTTTTAAAAAGCACTGCTCAGTGCTATAGGGATAATGATCAGTGTTAGGGAGAGGAATTAGAAAGATCTATATTGGGGGTTGGGCGGTGGCGCATGTGGTGCAAAGCGCAAGGACCGGAGTAAGGATCCTGATTCGAGCCCCTGGCTCCCCACCTGCAGGGGAGTCGCTTCACAGGCGGTGAAGCAGGTCTGCAGGTGTCTGTCTTTCTCTACCCCTCTCTGTCTTCCCCATCTCTCTCCATTTCTCTCTGTCCTGTCCAACAACGAACAACATCAACAATGGCAATAATAATAACCACAAGGAGGCTTCAACAACAAGGGCAACAAAAGGGGTAAAAAATGGCCTCCAGGAGCGGTGGATTCATGGTGCAGGCACCGAGCCCAGCAATAACCCAGGAGGGGAAAAAAAAAAGATCTATATTGCTTATCTAGTTCATTCTCTCCCTCTCTCTCTCTCTCTCTCTCTTTTTAACCCTGTGAAAAGGAGCCAGTCCCGCACTCTATAGAGAAAGCTATCTGCAACAAGTTCCAGTTCCAGTGTTTGGGTTGCATCACTATTAGCCTTCACAGCTTTAACCATCTTAATCTATAAAATAAACCAGGAAGCAGACAACAGTTCTGTCCCTCAACCTCACTAATAAAAATTAGACTTATAAATAATATTTCTAGTTATCCTACTTCCCTCCTCCAGAGCTTCAAACAGTAGTAAAACTATCTTTAATTAACAAAAGAGATGAAGCAACCCATACAGTTCACAGCTAGCACAGCATTTTTACCTTTTTGGAAACTACTTGTAAAAGACAAGATGTATTGCTAGGCTCTCAGGGACAGAAAAAAACAAAAAACAAACAGAGAGTAAGTTAAGGACTAAGAGTACAAGTAGGAATTCCATTACTCAACTTAAAGCATTCATGAGAACCCATTATGCTAAGAAGGCATAGTTTTCTTGGACGTAACAAGGCGAATAAGCTGTATCCTTGAGATTACAATTTAGTGGAAGTACACAGACTATAATAAAAAGCAGAAAAAAATGTGAAAAGAGGTATGAAGTTCTCTGGGAGGGAGCCATAAATCATTTCATTTCTGTTGCAGGCTAACAGAATAAAACATTCCTTGTGTTAACAAACTGAGGGAAGCCCTTAGTAAGAGGCATGGAAATGGAGGAGACTATTGTTTATCTGTTTACCCACAATCTGGCTAAACCAGACCTACCTAGAGACTATTTCAAGAATGACACTAGGTTACCAAAGACTTACATAAGATAGAGGTGGAACTTAGAAGCAGAGGAGTTAGAAACAATGGATGAGTTAAGTCTGTGGCAGGAAGACAACAAAACCCAGGTAAAGGCTGAAGCCAAGGATTTTCAATTTGTAAAGATTCCTTCTTTCCATCACTATTAGAACAGTCTTAGCTCTCCTGTAGTCACTTCCATGGATTCTAGAGAGGAGACCTCCTTGAAAGATGTATACCACAGTCTAGCAATAACCAATTCTGTAAGAGCACACAACACTTCATGGTCCTGATCACCCATCAGCTGCTAAATCTTCAACCCTGAGACCAGGGACCCAACCTCAGTCTGCCCTTTACTCTGTGTGACCTCGGACTAGTCACTCAAGTGCTTACTTAGTAGATCCTTGACTTCCCTGTCTGTAAATTACGAGGAGACTGGGATTGGATTCAGTGACCTCTAAGGTCTAAATGCATCTTGACCAGCTGGACGCATAGAAACACCAAACAAATGGCCCGCTGATTACAGACCCATATAATGAAATAAACACAAGCGGTAGGGGCGTCAGGACCGTTTTACAAACCGAAAACCTCAGGCAGCAAGCACCGGTCCCAAGGTCAGCATTCCAGCTATATCACCGCAGGGGCCGGGCTCAAAGCCCAAGTCTCTAGCCCGTTCCAGGCCCTTTCTCCGACCTAAAAAGAGTGATGTGGGTGGCCGGGGTCCTTGTCCCAGAGGGGGAAAAAAATAAACCCTGCCTGTGTGTGGCTGCAGGGAGTGATGGAAGGGCCTCTTACATTTCCAGATCCAGTCCTGCCGCCGGCACCTCTGCCTCAGATCCTCAAGCCGTCACCACGACGCGACTCTGCAAAGCCCCCTGCAATTCTGCCCCGCAGGACGTGTACACCACCGCCACCTAGGCCGCGGATTCCCGCCCCTGACCCGCCCCCAGAGTCGATGACCTATCGCGGCGCAGGATTTCCAGCTCCCGCGAGTTTCACCTCCCCTGCGGGGGTGGAGCGGCTTACGTCCCGAGGCGCGCGTGACTTCCAGGTCCTCCTATTTGCCTTTGTCCCACCTTCTTCTGCACCTTAGTCTCCTCCTGTTGGATCTATCCTGCGGGACTTCGGTCTGTCGGAAAGCAGCGCGCGCTGCCGCGACATTTCACGACTTCAGCAGTGGCGGAGCCTGCGAAAGCTCCGACTTCCTTCCCGCTGCTGGGCCAAAGCTGCCACAATGTTCGGTGCGGGAGACGAAGACGATACTGATTTTCTCTCGCCCAGTGGCGGGTGAGTGAGTGAGAAGTGTGGGCCCGAGGACGAAGCTAGTGGTTGAGGCCTGGGACAGGAGGCGGTGGTCATCTCGTAGACCTCTGTTCTACTTCCGGATCCAGCCTCGGCAGCATTCCCTTGCTCTGCACCGCTAGAATGGCTGCAGAACGCAAAACTGTTGTCTGTCCACTTGGCATTTCCCCCGTGTGCAGCCTAGCACTGCTGTTCACTTCTTGCTCTCTGGGTGACAGTTTTTCTTTCTGTGGAGTGGGGGTGATTGCTGATGAGACAGTCTGCTTTAGAGTGTTTGTAGGAGCCGCCAATAAGAGACTTCTCCGTGATCAGGGCGGTGGCACTTACCACCCTACTGATCAACTGGAGCATCCTTGGGGGCCCAGCTCATAGGTTACTTTTTGTGTACTTTTCCCTAGTCCCTTTCTCCCACGGCCCTGGTAGAATACACTGTTTTCTTCATCCCCAAAGTTAGACATGCTTATTATGCACGCACATCGAACTTACTAGGTCAGGAACCTTGATAGGACAAGTTCCTTAAATGGTTCTTCTCTATGTGGCGCCCAGCACGCAGTACCTGCCACTTAGTGCTTAGGAAGTACTTTGGAATGAATAATAGTTGTGAAGTTGCATTCAGAAGCTTGAACGTTATGTAGAGACTTTGGTTACTGCTGCCTGCTTCCAGTTACTTATAATGTAGGGGTACAAATCTTCTCAAGGCTAGGCTTAATCTTTTCCAGTAATTGGTCTTTCCCCTTGTGTTGTGAACAACTTGACTCCCGTCAAACTCCTTCTTTTTTTCTTTTCCCTCCAGGGTTATTGCTGGGACTCGGTGCCTGCACTTGAATCCACTGTTTCTGGAGGCCATTTTTTTCCTTTTGTTGTCCTTGTTGTTTATCGTTTTTGTTGTTGTTATTGCTGTCGTCGTTGCTGGATAGGACAGAGAGAAATTGAGAGAGGAGAGGAAAACAGAGAGGGGGAGAGATAGACATCTGCAGACCTGCTTCACCTCCAGTGAAGTGACCCACCTGCAGGTGGGGAGCGGGGGGGGGGGGGGTGCTTGAACCGGGATCCTTGCGCTTCTTACCATGTGCGCATAACCCACTGTGCCACTGCCTAGCCCCCATCCCGTCAAACTTCTAAACTGCCAAATTGATTATTTCAGAGCCATTCTTTGAAGAAGTATTTAAAGTGTTTAAGTATGTACAGTAGGATGATGAATACAGCAATACATTACCCTCATTGTACTAACTGCTTAGAGGTTATAAAGAGGATTAAACTGTTGGGCCTGCCCTCCAGTTGCTTGCAGTCCTGCTGGAGCATTCAGTATAAGAATGGCTATAAAATAATACTGGCTCTCTTTTGTTCTTAAATAGGACCTTTTGATTACACTGTGACACAGCAGACTGAACCTGAGATTTTGGAGCCTCAGGCTTGAGAATCACTTTGCATAACCATTATGCAAAGCCATTATACCCCCCCCCCCACTCTACATTACTTATCCTTAAGTCTTCTTTTTACTTTTGGCCACCCTATCCCATCCTTGTCCCCACTTTAGATGCCCTACATAAACTTGGTTCTACTTAGTGTTCTGTCTTTTGCTCAGTTATTTGAGAGAATTAAACTGTTGCTTCTCGACCTTTTGGTAAGGTTCCTTTTTTTTTTGTTGTTGTTGTTGTTTTACCCAAAACATTCATGAAAATTTCCATATAGTCCAGCCTACATCTAATCAATGTTTCTTTTTTGTTTTCCGTACAAGTCTGCTTTGTTAGTGCCAGTTCCTTCTAGTGATTTCCAAGATATACTTTAAATTCATATGTTTCGTTAGGTGACAGTATTTGGGGGCAAATCTGTAAAGGAATGTTAGGGCTACTTTCATACAGCAAGCAGTACTTTGTAGGGTAGATAATGACAGTCATGTGTCCTTTTTTCCCCCTCCACATTTCTGGCCTGAAGCAAGCTCTTGGTGGCTGAGCTGTGCTCCTTTCCTGTGGTAGGCTCATCCTGTAGCAGGCACATCAAAACACTTTAGTTCTAGGCATGTGACTGCTTTTAGACTGATAGCAACTAATTCAGTGAAGAAAAAAGGCTTAGTAAATAGTTTATACAGATGACTTATTTCTGTTCCCAGAAAAATCAGTGAAATCAAATCAAATTTCAGATTAAGAATATAGAAAGTTTCACTAACATTCTCTGCTTTAGTTATTCCTTTTGATTTTCTTTAAGGAAGTAGAACACATGACAGTGAACATTGCAGCTGCTTTTCATTTCCTCTTGATTTACTGTAAATATACTGGCTTATTAATTTTTAAGTATCAAGACTTAAATGTATACTGCTAAATTGATTAAACAGAAACCTTCATGCTAACTGCACTGGCTAACATTTATTTAAAAGTGTAACTACTAGGGGGCAGGTGGTGGTGCACTCAGTTAAGCAGAAATGCCACCATGCTCAAGGACCTGGTTTCAGCCCCCACTCCCCACAAGCAGTGGGGTTGCTTCAGAAGCAGTGAAGCAGATCTGCAGATGTTTGTCTTTCTTCTTCTATATCTCCCCTTCCCTCTCAATTTCTTTCTGTCCTGTCAAGATAGAAAAGAATAAAGGAAAAAATGGCCACCAGGAGTGGTGGATTTGTAGTGCAGATACCGAGCCCCAGTGATAACCCTGATGGCAACTGGAAAAGAAAAAGTGATTAGTGGGACTGCATGGTGGCACAGCATTCACATTATCATGTGCCAGGACCTGAGTTCCAACCTGTATATTTCATTGAATTTTGGACTTTTATGTAAAGTCCTTGAAAAAAATCACTTTTGATAGTCAATTATAACTAGCATTTAGCATATTATCAACATTAATTCCTTAAAAAAAAAACACCCAGGAGTCTGTCGGTAGCGCCATGGGTTAAGCGCACGTGGCGCAAAGCGCAAGGACCGGTATAAGGATCCCTGTTTGAGCCCCCAGCTCCCCACCTGCGGGGGAGTCACTTCACAAGCCGTGAAGCAGGTCTGCAGGTGTCTGTCTTTCTCTCCCCCTCTCTGTCTTCCCCTCCTCTCTCCATTTCTCTCTGTCCTATCTAACAATGATGACATCAATAACTACAACAATAATACTACAATTAAAAAAAAACAAGGGCAACAAAAGAGAAAATAAATAAATATTTTTAAAAAACCCAAAATGTTTATTTATTTAATTAGAGACATACCAGAGCACCACTGATTCATATGCAGTACGTGGCATCCAGCCCTGGGCCTTACTCATGCAAGGAATGCTCTCTTATTCACTAAGCTATTCTCCAGCCCCCAATTCCTAATGTGTATTAAAATTTTTTTTTTATATTCATTTATTCCCTTTTGTTGCCCTTGTTGTTTTATTGTTGTAGTTATTATTGTTGTTATTGATGTCATTGTTGTTGGATAGGAAAGAGAGAAATGGAGAGGGGGGGAAGCCAGAGAGGGGGAGAGAAAGATAGACACCTGCAGACCGGCTTCACCGCCTGTGAAGCGACTCCCCTGCAGGTGGGGAGCCAGGGGCTCAAACCGGGATCCTTATGCCGGCCCTTGCACTTTGCACCATGTGCCTTAACCCGCTGTGCTACTGCCCGACTCCCCACTAATGTGTATTTCTTGAGTAATTTAAGTGCTGAGATTTAAAAGAAAGCATTCATGTCCTTTTCAGTTTTTTAGAGGTTGGACAAATATCAAATATCCTATCAGATAGATTAATAGGAGAAAAAGTTAAGTTTAATAATAGCACATATACTTCCAGTATATATTGGAGAGACTGAGAGAAAGACTGACTTGTCCACATGCCTTGAAGCACTATCTTTAATTAGATTGGCAAATTGTAGAGGATTCTGGGGAGGGTGAGGAGTTCAACTAGGAAGGAAGATTACTTTAAAAATCACTGTAGAGCACAGGCATGCAGACCCAAGTCCCTTTCTGTTGACCAGGTACTACACAGAAGAGGCCTTTATCTCAAAAGTAATCTTCACTCTGTCTTCAGAGATGTACTGCCTATGAGATTAATCTTTTGGTAGAGGGCTGAGGTGACAGAATAATGGTTATTCAAAAAGCCTTTTGTGCCTGAGGCACCAAAGGTCCCAGGTTCAATCCCCAGCATCACCATAAATAACCAAGTTTGGTGGAAGGAAGGTAAGGGAGGGAGAGAGGAAGGTGGGAAGGGAGAAAGGAAGAAAGAGGCAACCAGAGGGGGAGAAATGTTAGGGGAAGATGACTAGAGGGCTTTGAAACCCAATTCCATCAGGAGCAACATATGGAAATAGTAGGGGGTGTAGGTGTGACTTGGAAGTGAAGGCAGGACCATAGGGGGAAAAAAATATTCGGGCCAGGTAGTGGCGCACTTGGTTGAGCGCACACGTTAATAGTGTGCAAGGACCCAGGTTCGAGCCCCTGGTCTCCACCTGCAGGGGGAAAGCTTCACAAGTGGGGAAGCAGTGCTGCAGGTGTCTCTCTGTCCCTGTCCCTCTCTGTCACCCCCTTCCCTCTCAAGTTCTGACTGTCTCTATCCAACAAATAAAGATTAAAAAAAATTTAAAAAAAAGAAAATATATATATATATATATATATATATATATATATATACACAGATAGTTATAGAAATAATAGTCATCCCATATCTGTGACCCAGGGAGAACCACTGTAGTTCAATGGGGATATGGAACTCTGGTGGTGGGAGTGGTGTGGAATTTTACCCTGGTTATCTTGTAATTTTGTGAGTCAAATTAAATCATGTACACAAACACAAATAGAAAGAAAGGAAAAATCTTTTGCCAGAAACATTTTGTGGGTGACAGATTTTTGCTTTCCTATAATGCCTGGATTTCAGTTTTAGTTGTGGAGGAAATATATATAATAAAGTTATCTCTGAGGCTCTGTGCCAGCATTGTGAATCCACTGTTCCTGGTGGCCATTCCCCCCCCCCCATTTTATTTGCTAGGACAGAGAGTAATTGAAAGGGGAGGGGAAGAGAAAGATCGACACCTGTAGACCTGCTTTACTCCTTGTGAAGTGTCGCCCATGCTGGTGGGGAGCTGGGGGCTTGAACCCGCATCCTTGCATGGGTCCTTGCGTTTAGTACTATGTGAACTTAACCAGACCCAAGTTAACCGCCTGGCCCCCTAGTTGTGAATATTTGCAGTTAAGAATTAACATATGGGAGTCAGGTGGGGTAGTGCAGCAGGTTAAGCGCACGTGGTGCCAAGCCCAAGGACCAGCTTAAGGATCCCAGTTTTAGCCCCCGGCTCTCTACCTACAGGGGAGTCGCTTCACAAGCGGTGAAGCAGGTCTGCAGGTGTCTATCTTTCTCTCCCTCTCTCTGTCTTCCCCATCTCTCTCCATTTCTCTCTGACCTATCCAACAATGACGACATGAATAACAACAACAATAATAACTACAACAAGGGCAACAAAAGGGAATAAATATTTTTTAAAAAAGAATTAACATAGTAGAGAGAGAGAGACACACAGAGAGAGAATACACTAATATCACTCTGGCATATGCAATGCCAGGGATTGAATTTAGGGCCTTATGCCTTTAAGTCCAGAATACTACCACAGTGTCTGCTACCACCTGGGCTGTTGGACTGTTGTTAGAACATTCTGCTGCTGGGGTATTTGGTTAAATTTGTTGGTAGAATGCTTTTCATACTGATACAGAGCTTTCCATAAATGTTAAAAGTTAAGTTTTTTTTTTAAACTTCTTTTTTTAGTCTGTTTATTTATTTATTATTGACTAGAGACCAGAAAATTGAGAGGGGAGGGAGAGAGACAGACACCTGCAAGCCTGCTTCACTCAGTGAGGCTTTCCCATGGCAAGTGAGGACCAAGGGCTTGAATCCAGGTCCTTGCACACTATAATGTGTACACTTAGCCAGATGTGCCACCACCTGGTGGCCCCTAACTGTCTAAACTTTCCAACAATTAAACAGGCAGTATGGTTTATATTGAACATCTGTCTTCCTTTATGAAATTTAGACTTTTGGTGAGTGCTAGTGGCTTTTTATATCATCACCTCCCAATAAAAAACCTTGCACATGAAATCGCTATTGATTTTCATCGTATCAGTTGAACATACTTCACTCATTACAATTCATTTCTAGAGTAATTGACTGTCTCCTTTGCCATTCCACTGGGAGAAGACTCTCAGAAACTTGTTTCTGGTTTCCTTTAGATTTTACTGCATGGTTTTCTCCCTGATGATTTTGCTATGTATCCTTTTGTTGTAATAGGTCTTAGTCATAAGTTCTAACTATAAAGTCACTAAATCTGAGAGTTATGCTGGGGATCCCAATACAATTTGTCATTCCAGGAGACAGAACACTAGCATTAGAACAGGTTTTACTGGGGTGTTGTATGCTTTACATTGGGTTCTAGTTCTCCCCCGCCAAGAGAATTGGATCAGTCCTGTTAATTTCGCGGGCCTGCTTGGCCCCGCCCCAAGGAACCCCCCGAGAGTTCCAAAGTGGCAGAGTTCCAGAGTGGCAGAGTAAGAGAGTTCCAGAGTTGGAGGGTTCCTGAGTTCGAGAGTAAGAGAGAGTTGGAGAGTTCCAGAGTAAGAGAGAGTGCTTGCGCCGCCGCAAAGAGACAGCAGAGTTCTGTTTGGTGATTAGTTTGGTTTAGTTTATGAATCGTTGTTCTTGAATAAAGAAATACAGCTTCCCTGCCCAGCCGTATGTCTCTGGTCGTCTCTGTTACCCGCCCATGAAGCTAGCTAACCCAGCTGGAGGCCTACGAATTTTAACAACACTGGGGCAGTGAGGACTGAAAGATATGGCTTCTGATTTGGACAACTTGCATTTGAATGGGATATATGTGATTAACCATCATTGGCATTTGGGTGGCACTCAATGCCAAAATAAGCAAATGAGATTGCTACAGGAGAGATAGTATGTAATCTTGAGGCATGGACACTGAAAGGCTGGACACCCCCAGGTAGTTATGTGGAGAGTCAGAGTGATTGGAAGTCAACAAGAAAAGCATCCTATTTGCTCTTGTTGATTTCTTATTTGGGCCAGTCCCTCCTCCTACCCATGCAAATATCCCCAAGGTAGAGAAGTTTGTTTTAAGAACAAAGTAGTCATCTGTTTAGCATGGGCTTGGTATGAAGACCAAGTAAGATAAGGTTGGATGGATATATTCTGTCTTTCTCTCTTTCTCTTCCTTCTTTCTTCCCAACCAACCCTCCCTCCCTCCCTCCCTCCCTTCCTTCCTTCCTTCCTTCCTTTCTCTCACTCTTCCTTCCTTCCTTCCTCTCTCTCTCTCTCTTTCTCTCTCTCTCTCTCTTTCTCTTTCTTCCTGGACAGGACAGAGGGAAATTGAGGGGGGAGGAGAGGGAGATAGAGAGGGAGAGAGGAAGAAATACTAAAATTCAGACCTGCAGGTGGGGTGTGGGGACTCAAATCCTAGTCTTTGCGCATGGTATTATGTGTACTTAACCAGGTGTGCCATAATGAGCCTCAGGCATATTCTGTTAAGTAACAAAAAAAAAAATTGTGATGACCTTAGTGAGAGCAATTTCAATAGTTGGGACAGGGAACTCATGTTCTGCCTGTTAATTGAAACTATAGATCGGACCATGTCTGATGAGATAAGTTTATAGTATGGCTTTATTTCAACTTAAATTGATCAAAAAAGTAAGTAACTGTAACTTGGCAAAGGCAAGAATTTATAGTTTAAATAAACTGTAGAAAGCACCTGAACCAGTTACCTCAATTTACAAATTTGAAACTGAGGTCCAGAAAGAAGAAATGTCTTGTCCTTTGAACAAACAGGCTAAACTGATGCTGTTCATATCAGAAATACAATCTTGATTATATGGGCACTTTGTTTCCATTTTTAGTACTGAATGGTGGAATATATAGTCAAAATATTTGTTCAAGGTAGGGAGGGGGGTGGGCAGATTTTAGGATGATTCCTGCACACCATCCCCATCACTAACCCAGGTCTCCCTCCACCATCCCATCATGCAATGGGTTCCCCAACCCACTCTCAATTCCGTTCTATCTCCTTCCCCCATGTCTTTGGCCTTATAGTGTTACTATGAACATATTGTATATAGATCTCTGTGGATCGGTGTTTTATTTTCTTTGGATGGATCCCTAGGTGAGGGATTGCCAAGTTTTAGAGCAGGGTCATTCTAATGTTATCTCCAGGTTGTCTCCATAGGGATTGGTCCCATTTATGTTACTTCTCCCCTACATCTTTGACAGCACTTGTTTCTAATATGTGTGCTTAACTGGGTGTGCCCCCATCCAGCCACCAACACTTATTTCTAGCCTTTCAGATGTATAACATTTTTACAGGAGTGAAGTGATATCTCTTTCTTGTCTTTTCATTTGCATTTCTCTGATAGACAGTGACTTTGAGCATTTTTTTTCATGTCTCTTGACCATCTGTATATTCTTTTTGTTGAAAATTCTGTCTATGTCCTCTCCACTTTTTAAAATTTTTTTGTTGCTGAATTTTTTGAACTCTATATATTATTTATTTATTATTTTTAATTCTGCTCTTTTTAAAAAAAATCTTTATTTTTTGGATAGAGACAGGCAGAAATTGAGAGGGAAGGGGAGATAAAGAGGGAAAGAGACAGAGAGACACCTGCAACCCTCCTTTACCACTTGTGAAACTTTCCACCTGCAGGTGGGAACTGGGGGCTTGAACTTGTGTTCTTGTGCACTGTAATGTGTACACTCAACCAGGTGAACCACTACCTGGCCCCTTATATATTTTGTTTATTAGGCTTTTAATGTATGTCATATAAGGATCTCATATTCTCTAGGGTTTTGGAGCTTTCTATTTTAATAACAGTTCCTTTGGTGGTGTGAAAGCTTTTTTTTTTTTTTTTTTTCCAATTTCTTTATTGGGGAATTAATGTTTTACATTCACTAGTAAATACAATAGTTTGTACATGCATAACATTTCCCAGTTTTCCATATAACAATACAACCCCCACTAGGCCCTCTGTCATCCTTTTTGGACCTGTATTCTCCCCACCCACCCACCCCAGAGTCTTTTACTTTGGTGCAATACACCAATTCTAGTTCAGGTTCTACTTGTGTTTTCTCTTCTGATCTTGTTTTTCAACTTCTGCCTGAGAGTGAGATCATCCCATATTCATCCTTTTGTTTCTGAATTATTTCACTTAACATGAATTTTTCAAGGTCCATCCAAGATGGGCTGAAAATGGTGAAGTCACCATTTTTTATAGCTGAGTAATATTCCATTGTGTATATATACCACAACTTGCTCAGCCACTCATCTGTTTTTGGACACCTGGGTTGCTTCCAGGTTTTGGCTATTACAAATTATGCAGCTAAGAACATATGTGTACAGAGATCTTTTTGGATGGGTGTGTTGGGTTCTTTAGGATATATCCCCAGGAGAAGAATTGCAGGATCATAGGGTAGGTCCATGTCTAGCCTTCTGAGAGTTCTCCAGACTGTTCTCCACAGAGGTTGGACCAATTTACATTTGTGTGGAAGCTTTTCAATTTGATGTAATCCTGTTGGGTTTTTTGTTTGTTTGTTTGTTTGCTTGCTTGCTTTTCTTGCTGTTGGACTTGTTTCTTGAAAGATGTGTCTGATGCAAACATTGTGCATTCTGCTCGTTTTTTCTACATATATGATGATTTCTGATCTAACATTTAAGTATTTGATCCAGTTGGAGTTGACTTTTGTTCATGGTGATATGTGGTAGTCCTGTTTCATTCTCCTGTACTCAAAATTCCCTGCACTTGTTTGTTGTAAAGATTCTCCATTTAATGTCCAGGCCTCCTTTGTCAAAAGTTAATTGTCTGTAGCTTTGAGGGCTTATTCCTGGGTTCTCAATTCTATTTCATTGATCTGTGTGTCTATATTTGTTTCAGTACCAGGCAGCTTTGATTATAATAGCCTTGTAGTGTAGTTTGAAGTGAGGAAATATGTGAAGCTTCCATTTTTAAGTATGTGATGCCTCCATTTTTTTTTCAGGATTGCTTTGGCCATTCTGAATATTTTCAGGATACAGATAAGGGTTTTTTTGTTGTTGTTGTTGAGTTTTTATTCTACAAAAAAACTGAAGAAATGTGGTGGAATCCAGCTGGGGCCCTAATTGGGAAATCCTGAGATTCCCAAACAGACTTGATGGGCCTAGACCTCAAATAAATACCTCTCTCCATTGTTACTGGTCATTTCTATCAGGAACAACAAAATAGATCCCTTTGTGGGCCCCCATAGGGCCTTGTCCTCAACTTTGATCAACAATGGTAGAGAATGTTCCATACTCTGAAGGGAGGATGGACAACATACTCTATGCTACAACTGAGGAAGATGGGTCAATACTGGGGCAGCATGGAATGTTTCTACTCATGACCACAGAATGTGAGCTCAGATCTAGAGGGATGCAGATTTCACATAGGCTCCTAAGCTAATTATGGGCCCCAGATCATATCATATCGATGGGGTTTACAGTCAACAATATTTATACCCCTTTCCCATATTTGGGAGCTACTCTGTTCCCTGATCCAACTTTCTGGTCCTTTTCCCAGCTTGGATCCGCCTGCATATCAGATTTCAGGCTCAGAGAGAAAAAATAAAACAAAACAAAACACTAGTATAGCTACAGGCCCTTTGAAATATAACTAAAATATGCCCACTAGCTATCGACAAAATGGAGGACCCCCGCCAACACTTCATCTGCACTATTCCAGCCTTTAAGTCCATGACTGTTCAACAATTTGTTTTGCTTTGTATGTTAACTCTCTTTTCAGCCACCAGGTGCCAGATGCTAGCAGGATGCGACCAGACTTCCAGGACAGGCAACCTCACCAATGTGCCTTGGAGTTCCATTTCCCCAGAGCCTTTCCTCACTAGGGAAAGAGAGGGATAGGCTGGGAGTATGGATTGACCTGTCAATGCCCATGTTCAGTAGGGAAACAATTACAGAAGCCAGACCTTCAACCTTCTGCATCTCACAATGATCTTGGGTCCATACTCCCATGGGGTTAAAGAATAGGAAAGCTATCAGGGGAGGGGATGGGATACAGAGTTCTGGTGGTGGGAATTGTACGAAGTTGTACCCTTCTTATCCTATGGTTTTGTCAGTGTTTCCTTTTTATAAATAATAAATTAAAACAAAACAAAAAAAAACATTGAATATAAAAAAAAGAAATTTGGTGGAATCTTGATAGAGATTGGGTAGAATGGCCATTTTTAACTCTTGTTAATGCTTCCAATCTATGAACATGATATGTCTTTCCACTTCTTCGTGTCTTTTTCTGTTTTCTTTAGTAGAGAACCATAATTATCAGTCTTTCACCTCCTTAAGTTTATTCCTAGTTACCTGATTGTTTTTTGCTGCTGTTGTAATTTGGATCAATTTCTGGTTTGATATTTGCATGGAGGAGTGCCACTAAGTCTTGTATATTAATTTTGTAGCTTGTCATCTTGCTATATTACCTGACAATTTCCAGTAGTTTTTTGCTGAATTCTTTTGAATTTTTTATATATACTATTGTATCACTTGCACATAGTGACAGTTTTGTTTCCAGTCTTTATCACTATTCTCTTTTCTTGTCTGATTGCTATAGTCAGGACTTTTTTTTTTTTTTTTTGCCTCCAGGGAGGGTTATTGCTGGGTCTTGGTGCCAGCACTGTGAATCCACTGCTCCTGGAGACTATTTTTCCTGTTTTGTTGCTATTGTAGTTGCCTTTGTTGTGTGGTTGTTATTGTTGTTAATAGTTGTTGTTGCTGGATAGGACAGAGAGAAATCGAGAGAGGAGGGAAAGATAGAGAGGAGGAAAGAAAGACACCCACAGACCTACTTCACCTCTTGCAAATCGACACCCCTGCAGGTGGGGAGTTGGGG
Organism: Erinaceus europaeus; assembly: GCF_950295315.1. Taxonomy (NCBI): domain Eukaryota; kingdom Metazoa; phylum Chordata; class Mammalia; order Eulipotyphla; family Erinaceidae; genus Erinaceus; species Erinaceus europaeus. The sequence continues at coordinate 81,429,174 of NC_080171.1, read as the reverse complement.
GATCGAACCAGGATCCTATGCCAGTCCTTGCACTTTGTGCCATGTGCACTTAACCCACTGCACTACCACCCAGCCCCCAGCCAGGACTTCTAAGACTACATTGAATAGTAGTAGTAGACAGTCTTGTCTTACATCTTATCTAAAAGGAAAAACTTCTAACTTTTTGCTATTGAGTATAATACTGACTGTGGGTTTTTCGTCAATACCTTTTTTTAAAAAATACTTTTATTATGAAGGGATATAGGATCATGTCAAAAGTTTTCTCTATATCTCTTGAAATAATCATGTGGTGTTTGTTTCTCCTGTTAATATGATGGATTACACTTACTGACTTTCATATGTTGAACTATCCTTGCATCCCTGGAATAAATTTCATTTGGTCATGATGTACAATCTTTTTTTTTTTTTTTGCCTCCAGGCTTATCGCTGGGGCTCCGTCCCTGCACCATGAATCCACTGCTACAGGAAGCTATTTTTTTCCTTTTAGTTGTCCTTGTTGTTTTATCATTGTTGTGGTTATTATTATTGTTGTTATTGATGTCATAGATGTTGGCTAGGACAGAAGGAAATGGAGAGAGGAGGGGAAGACAGAGACAGGGAGAGAAAGAGACACCGGCAGACCTGCTTCACCGCTTGTGAAGTGACTCCCCTACAGGTGGGGAGCCGGGGCTCCAGCCGAGATCCTTACTCAGGTCCTTGAACTTTGCACCACATGCATTTAACCTGCTGCACTACCGCCCGACTCCTGATGTACAGTCTTTTTAATGTATTGCTATGTCCAGTTTGCTAGTATTATGTTCATAACCTTTGAATCTGTGTTTATGAGGAATATCAGTCTGTGGATTTCTTGTTTCATCTCTGCCTACTTTTTGACATTGAAATATCGTTTTTATTTTCCACTAACAGTGCCAGATTAGCCTCTCTTTTTGGATTGGATCAGGCAGCTGCTGGCCATGGAAATGAATTCTTCCAGTACACAGCACCAAAACAACCTAAGAAAGGCCAGGGAATAGTAGCAACTGGTAAGTTAAGAGGTTAGGGTGGGACAACTAGCCTAGAAAAAGTGGCATGCCAGGTTGTCTAGCCTCAGTCAGTCTGGCCAAGTTTCCACCAGTGGTAAGCTGGAGTGTGAACCTTGGCCTCACATCTGGCAAGAAACACATCCTGCCTGGAGAACTATTTCTCCTGCCCCAATTTTTATTTATTTATTTTATAGAGAGACCGGACTATTGAGAGAGGTGATGCATCAAAACACAACTCCACCATTCATAGCGATTTCTTTGTTTTGTTCATGGTGTTCTCAAGTTGTGCTTGGGGTGGAACTCATGGCAAAGCTTTATACTCTGAGACATTTCCCAACCCATGCTGTAATGTATGTGTTATATATGGGGGATGGAGGGAGTAATATGCATGTGCACGAAAAGAAGATAAATCACATAAGGATACATTGAGAAATTAGTTCTTGGTTGCTGTGTCCATTCCAGTGTTTCCAGTACTCCAGTACTTTCACCACCACATTCTTGTATAACTTACTCTAAATATTCTATTTCAAATGGTTTTATTCTATACTACTGTGAAAGTTAAATAATAGATGTTATCTAAATAGTATAGTACATTTTCTACCCCCACAAGTAAGGGATGTGGGGAAATTGCTTTATTTTTATCTATTATAGGTATCAAAATATCGGAAGGAGAAAAGAGACTGATGTCTTCCTTTCTAGACAAAGTTCTGTGTCCAGCCCAAAGATGTTTTTAGATAGAATTAGCACAAGTATCTGGGTTTAAGGCCTCTGGTCTCCACCTGCAGAGGGAAGCTTCACAAGCAGTGAAGTGAAGCAGTGTTGCAGGTCTCTCTCTGTCTCTCTCTTTCTCTATTACCCCCTTCCCCTTGGTTTCTCTCTGTCTCTATCAAATAAATAAAAATTTAAAAAAGATTAGAAGTTTCAGTGATCAATGGATAAAAAAAAAGTAGACTGCCAAAAATAAACAAAAAAACTTAGATTCTATAGACCAGAAGAGTAGCTCAGTAGTAGAGCTCAGGGCTCTCCTACATAAAATGAATCAGTGAAACTTGAAGAAAAAAAAAAAATCCTGGGTTGTAGTCCAAAACTACTGATGTTATTTTGTAAGACACTTGGATATTTAGAGCTTCATTTTTCTCATTCCTAGACAAAGCCATAGAATTGTTTTGTGGATTATATGCAAATGAATAATTGCCTTGAAAGCACTGTATTGTTGAGGGTAAAGGTGAATTCTGAAGCCAGTTTAATGGTTAGAAATCAATTTCAAACCAGAAGTTAATGACAGTTTTGTTTTCTCCATCTTCAGGAAATCAGGTGACACCAAAAGCAGCACCCTCCACAACAGACACTTCCACAGTTTTGACTGCAACAGTAGTCCATGCTTACAGATAGTAAGTAGCTGAGGAGGAATCTTTCTGAAACTAAAGGGTGGATTAACCTACATTTTGTAGTCATGCTTCTTAACATTTAAAAAAATATTTATTTATTTATTGCACCACCTGTACTTAACCTGCTGCGCTACCACCCGACTTCATTTATTTCCTTTTGTTGCCCTTGTTTTCATTGTTGTAGTTATTACTGTTGTTGTTATTGATGGCGTTATTGTTGGGTAGGACAGAGAGAAATGGAGAGAGGAGGGGAAGACAGAGGGGGGAAAGAAAAATAGACACCTACAGACCTGCTTCACTGCTTGTGAAGCAATTTCCTGTGGTGGGGAGCCGGAGGCTCGAACCAGTATCCTTATGCTGGTTTTTGCGTTTTGCGCCACCTGTGCTTAACACTCTGCGCTACCACCAGACTCCTGTTTCTTAACATTTTTTGTATAATTCTGTTCATAAAAATGACCTTTAAGGAACCATTAATTATTTTGGTGTGGGTTGTGTTCTGTGACACAGTTCTCATGCCTGAGACTCTGTCTGAGCTTCCAAGTTCAATCCCCAGTACTACCATAAACAGAGCTGAGCAGTGCTCTGGTGCAGAAACAAACAAACAAAAAAAAAGCAGTCTATTTTGTTTTCTTTCTCCTAGAAGTATTTGTACCCTCAGTTATTTTTTTAAGTGCTCAGAAGGAAACTGCTCTGCTGTGATATCATGAATAGAACATGTTTAGGGAGTAAAAAGGTATAAGCACTTTAAATCACAAATTGCTCTTCTATCCCTTTCAAGAGGCTGAATGGCTGATTTCCTGCTTCTATATGGAAGAAAAGAACATCGATTATGGGAGTCTGGTGGTAGCACAGTGGGTTAAGCGCACGTGGCGCAAAGCGCAATGACCGGCAGAAGGATACCGGTTCGAGCCACCGGCTCCCCACCACAGGAAATTGCTTCACAAGCGGTGAAGCAGGTCTGCAGGTGTCTATTATTCTTTCCCCCTCTCTGTCTTCCCCTCCTCTCTCCATTTCTCTCTGTCCTATTTAACAACGACGACATCAATAACAATAATAATAACTACAACAACAATGAAAAACAAGGGCAACAAAAGAGAAAATAGATATAAACAACAATTTAAAAAAAGAATTAAAAAAAGAACATTGATTCTGTTAATTTAAGAAAATATTAATACATGTTTTATTTGTTTTTGCTTTTGTAGCACAAATGGTCAATATATAAAGCAGGGAAAATTTGGTGCTGCAATCCTGGGGAATCATACAGCCAGAGAGGTGAGAATACCCATTATCTGAGGTGCAATCAAGTGTTCCAGACCATACTGATGAACTGTTTTTTCCTGAGTTTTCCTAGTGACTTGTATTTCAGGGGAATAGTGTGACTATTGAATATGAATTATTAATATTAGGTAGTAACATTTTAGGTGGCATTTTGCTTACTTTTGTGCAGTCAGATAAATATAGCTTCTCAAAAACATTAAGCTTAACCTTTGTGGTACTGACTTAGCTTAAGAATTTGGGAAGTTTTAGAGTAAACTATTTACTCAGGCTGTCCCTTTGTTAAGTAATGAATAATACTTACAGTACTATCTAGAGCATTATGTTTTTATGCCCGCAGAAGGGCCTGTGTTTATCCTTTCAAATTTTGATAATGAAATGGGCAGCTGATTACATGATAATAGTTTACATCAGAAAGATGTGGCAAACAGCCCAGAGACTAATTTTCTTGTGTGGGTTATGTCTTAACATCAAGGTCTACTCCAGAATGTTTTGAATATTGTTGAAATAGGAATAAGAAAATAGAGACTCTTGAGACCTAGAGAGCCTGGAATGCATGTACCTCAGAGGCTCTGAGACAGAGTGATAGCATAACTTGTTCAGTGTAAATAATATAATATCACTCATTTATATTTCAAACAAGCAAATAAAAACTTAATTATGGAAAGTGGAAAACTGAAAAGAATGGAGCTAGAATAGTGAGTTCCCCAGATAACCATGACTAGATTCTAGTAATTATTAACTTTATTTATTTTTTAAAATTATCTTTATTTATTTATTGGATAAGAGAGAGTCAGAAATTGAGATGGAAGGGGGAGATAGAGAGGGAGAGATACAGAGAGACACCTGCAAACATATTTCACCACTCACAAAGCTTTCCCTCTGCAGGGAAGGACCAGGGGCTTTGAACCTGGGTTCTTGTGCACTGTAATGTGTGTGCTTAATCAGGTGCACCACTGCCTGGCCCCTATTAACTTTATGTCATCCTTTATTTTTTTAAATTAATTAATTAATTTTTTATTGAGGCTAATGCTTTACAGCTCAGTCATTGACATGAGTATAATTTTTTAAAAAATATTTCTATTATTAGAGACAAGAGAGAAATGGAGAGAGAAGGAAGAGATAGTGAGAGAGAGACACCTGCGGCCCTGCTTCACCACTTGTGATGCTTTCCCCTGCAGGTGAGAACCAGGGACTTGAAACGGGTCCTTGTGCACTGTAGTGTGAGTGCTTAACCAGGTGCTCCACAGCTTAGCCCCTACAACTTCATTATACACAAGGACCCCACAGCTCTCTTTCATCTTCTTTCTTCCTCTCTCCTTCCTAGTCCTTTGCTTTGATGCAATACATTGTCGCCAATCCACATTTCATTTTGTGTTCTCCCTCCCTGTCCCTGTTTGTCCTTATTTATCAAGTCCCACTTATAAGTGAAATCATTTAGTATTTGTCCTTTTATTTTTGACTTATCTTACTTGACTTGATGTTCTTATTTCATCTTAACCTCAGCCTATCTTCCCTTGGCCCCACTTAGATATTTTTAGATAAATATACAGTAAGCAATTTAACTGTAAATATTTCAGGATATTTCTCTAAAAGATTCTTTTTAAAATTTTACTTATTTATTTATTTACCAGAGCACTGCTCAGCTCTGGCTTATGGTGGTGCAGGGGATTAAACCTGGGACTTGACGGAGCCTTAGGCATGAGAGTCTGTTTGCATAACCATTATGCTATCTTCCCCTGCCCTAAAAAATTATTTTTTATTGCCACCAGGGTTATCACTGGGACTGGTGCCAGCACTATGAATCCACCACTCCCTGTGGCAATTTTTTTTTCTTTCTTCTATTTTGTTGGCTAGGACAGAAAAATTGAGAAGGGAGAAAGAGAGAGGAAGAGAGAAAAATAGATATAACTATTGTGCCATTATCACATCTAAAAAGAAATCACAGTAATTCTTTGACCTTCTCTCCCTCCCCCTCCCTCCTAATCTCACTCAAAAATAAACTAATATATTTTTAAAAGATACAGATTAGCATGCTATTTTATTGTGCTTACATATGCTACAGTTTCTATTATTACTATAGGAGAGAATTATTTACTAGAACACATTTCTTTTATGTAAGTTTCTTATAAATCTTTTATGATTTTTTTTTGTTTTTGTTTTATATGAGTTACAGTTTTGTTTCAAAACTGAACAGAAATCATGCTTGACATTAATGACAACCTAGAAGTGGAAAAACTCTTAATAAATCAATGATCCTTCCCTGATCAGCTTGTTTGGTTGTTTCCATCTATTGGCTGTTATGAATATGGGTGCAGTGAATGTTAGCATACAGGCTGTTCAAGTTCTAGTTTTCAGTTCTTTTGGGCATATACTGTATGTCATATGGTCATTCTGTGTTGAACTTTTTGAGGAACTATCAATCTGTTTTCTGCAGCAACTGTGCCATTTTATATCTCCACAGGCAATATTTGAGGGCTCAGATTTCTCCATATCATTGCCATTGCTTCATTGTTATTAATATTTTTTATTACTATAGCCATTATAGTAGGTATGAAGTGGTAACTTAAGGTTTGAATTTACATTTCATAATTACCAGTGATGTTGAACATCTCTTCATGTGCCTGTTGGCATTTTCCCATCCAAGTATTAACCAGGCCCAACCCTGCTTAGCTTTTGAGATCAGACGAGATCAGGCCTGTTGGCCTGCTTAGTCACCTCTCTAACTAATTAATTAGACATTGCTAATTGCAATTATGCAAAAAGACTAAAATGAGAAGAGACAGAAATGGAAAGGGCAAACATGTGACTCAAAATGTTAACTGTAAGAGATGAGTTTTGACTTTTTTGAAGCATAACCTCTTGACATCTTGCTGATTTGGTTGTGCCTTTTTAATTTGTTCTTTTTACTGCTTCTCTTTTTGAGTACAGTATAGGATTCTTCTTTATATCAGTCAACAACAGCCAGTTACTGTTGCCAGAATTCATCTGAACTTTGAACTAACGGTAAGACATTCCACATTGGAATCATTAGAATCACTAACTCTTTTTTTTATAGCTTTATTAAGCACAGGATGTCACACTGACATACGCAATACCAAGGATTAAACTTTGGATCTCATGCTTGCAAGTCCAATGTGCTAGCTCCTTCAAGCTTCCCAGACTACAGTGTTTTTTGTTTTATTGTTCAGAAATAAAATTTATTTTACCACAATTTACAGACATTTCTCTGCAGTCTAGATCACAAAACAATTTAACTTTTACTTTCCAGTGCCAAATTTTTATAGATAGAGAAAAGCTCAGTATTGGTATCATGGATTAATTGTGCATTTATTTTTTTTAAATGAATTCATTTTTTTTATTTTCTTTTTTCCTTATTTATTGGATAGAGACAGACAAAAACTGAGAAATGGAGAGGGAAATAGAGTAGGAGAGAAAAAGACACCTGCAGCACTGCTTCACTGCTTGTGAAAACCCCCTCCTGTAGATGGAGATGGGGGTTGAACCTTGGTCCTTGTGCATGGTAATGTGCAGTTAACCAGGTGTGGTACTGCCTGGGTTTGAGCCTCCAGTCCCCACCTATAGGGAGAAAGCTTGCAAGTGTGCAAGTGTTTGCATGTGTTGCAGGTGTCTCTCTGTCTCTTCCTTTCTGTATAAGTACTGCGCGCTAACTGATTGCGCCACTGGAGCTCCTGTCTCTTCCTTTCTATCACTTCCTTCCCTCTCAATTTTTGGTTGTCTCTATCCAATAAATAAGTAAAGATAATAAAATTTAAAAAGAGAGAGATATCCTAGGACCACAGCACCAAAGTTTTTCCCAGTGCAGTAGTGGCTGAGTGTAAATAGGTCACTCACATGACCTGAAAAAAAAAAAAAAGAAGTGACCAGGCAGTGGTGCACCTAGTTTAGCACACACATTATTGTGTATAAGGACCCAGGTTCAAGCCCATGGTTCTTACCTGCAGGAGGAAAGCTTCATGAGTGAAGCAGGGCTGCAAGTGTCTCTCTGTCTTTTTCCCTCTGACCTCCTCTTCCCTTCTCAATATCTATCTCTATCCAATATATACATTTTAAAAAAAAATCTCTTGGCTGCCTTTTGGGAAGATGCAGTAAGTAATTGGTGGGAGGTGAGAGGGAAGAGGAAATGTACTTCTCTGTGTATCCAGGAAGTTAGGTCCATCTGCTGTGTTGCCTGTAATTGAGTTATCCCAACATTTCTTTTCCCAGGTTCGACCCAATAACTATAGCACCTTTTATGATGACCAGAGACAAAGCTGGTCCATCATGTTTGAGTCAGAAAAAGCTGCTGTGGAGTTTGCTAAACAGGTAATACCATTATTATTCCTGTGAAAGATCCACATCTGCCTGGCTTTATTGTGATTTTCTTTGAAAAATATATGTAAAAACCATCACCATCTGCTATATTTTGTTAGTGACAAGCAGGCACGTGCATGTGTGTGCACACGTGCACGCGCGCGTGCGCACACACACACACACACACAATTTACCACTTAAATCTATTGAACTTTGTTGGTATGCTTCTAAAACCCCTTCTGTTTCATTAGTTTAATCCCCCCTGCTTAACACTGTATTCTATTTACATAACCACTGTTAACTAAGCACCACCCTGCCTGCAGGGCATTGGTTTAATCCCCACTGGTTCATGATGTCTTTTTGCTCCACCCCCTCTCCTTGTCACACCCTGATTTTCACCAATCTCTTTTCGCTCCACCCTCTCTACGTCACATCCTGTTTCCACCCTACTTGGCGAGTATATATATAAGGACAGGATTGTGAATAGGGATAGCTTAGCTTGGCTTACATTGCGCTGCGTTCCACATGAATAAAGAGATACTGCGTGCAGCTCAGCCATGAGTTGCTGGTCGTCTGTCTCCTGCCCGCGAAGCCAGCCTGGTATAATGGCGCCCAAACAGGGACAGGAATCTCAGATCCACACACATGCAGCAGACCAAAGTAGACCAGATAAGTAAATCCGCCATGTCCTGCCTTTATACTTATGAAGAGGTTTGCCAAAGCCTCTGCTGTTTCATCATGAGACAGTTTCTCTGTCTCTGGAACATTTTGCTCTGGGCCACACTTTGGTTCCCTGACCAGGAACTTTGGTTTCTTATGACCGTGATCATAGAGCTTGGAAGATGCACGGAGATTTCTCCTTGGACTTTCTGGACTCCCTCTCCTATGTTTCCCGAGGAGAAGGACTACATTTTGCTCCAGGCCACACTTTGGTTCTTTATAACCATGATCATAGAGCTTGGGATATGCACAGAGATTTCCCCTGGGACTTTCTGGACTTCTTCTTGCATGTTTCCCACCAAGAAGGACTACTCTAACTTGAAAAGCATTATCCAGTACCTTGGCAGTCCCCAAGAATGGAGACACGTGGTTAGTTCTACTCTCCTGATTCGATTCTTTCTTCGATGGGAAGACGCTTTTAAAAATAGATGCTTGCAATCCTGCAGGAACAGTCAGAAACACCCTAAATGAAATTTAGAGGAGCTTTTTGGACTAGGATGCCCTCCTAGGACTCATGATGCTACATGGTGAGATCTGGATAATCTGACTCAAGGTGAAAGAAGCAAAAACTGCCTACCACTTTTCTCTCGATTCCCCCCTCGTTGTTCTCTCTGAATATCTTAAGTTTGTTGTCTGCTTTCAGTTGTGTTTCATAAGAGAGTGATTTGAATGACTGAATTTTTGTATGACATTGACTTAAAAAAAAATGCTGGAGGTAGTCGGGCTGTAGCGCAGTGGGTTAAGCACAGGTGGCGCAAAGCACAAGGACCGGCATAAGGATCCCGGTTCAAACCCCGGCTCCCCACCTGCAGGGGAGTCGCTTCACAGGCGGTGAAGCAGGTCTGCAGGTGTCTGTCTTTCTCTCCTCCTTTCTGTCTTCCCCTCCTCTCTCCATTTCTCTCTGTCCTATCCAACAACGACAACAACAATAATAACTACAACAATAAAACAACAAGGGTAACAAAAGGGAATAAATAAAATAAATATTTAAAAAAAAAATGCTGGATGCAGCCATGATTTCTAGAGACATCCAGAAACAATCCAAAAAATTGTTTCTTCCTCCTTTGATTTTTTTTTTTACATGTTGGCATAAATCTGAAATGTTTAATCCTGAAAACTGTATGAGTTATGGGCAGGGCAGATAGTGCAATGATTATGTTAATGATTCTCATGCCTGAGGCGTCTAACCATGGTTTTTCTGTTTACCTTTTCACATTTTGAGTTTAAACTGTTTAAACAACCTTAAAATCATACTAGAAAGGACTTCCAATTATAATGGAGTTATCAATTATAGTAAACTTCTAATCTGCTAAAAGTTTTGTTTGACAAGTAAGTGAATTTCAGCTGTCAAGTCTTCACATGAAAAAGCATCTACTCAAATGGAACCCCCGGAAATCCATTTGGACCCCTGTTCTCTGACATCACCCACAAGATGGCATGACTATAGCCGCCCCCCCCGCCCCAAACCAATGATGTGACCTGACACGACCTGAAGAATTAGATTCACAGACTCCAAAGCTCACTCTCTGCAGAAAAGAGGAATTCCGGTGGCTGACATTCCCCATCAAGACAGACGTGCAGCATTTCATCCCCTGGCATTTCTTCTGTGGTCATCTACTTTCGACTGACACTTCCATCGGACTTACTGGTACACCTCTTGGACGCTTTATACAACTTTACAGCAGCTTCCCTTTATGCTGCTGGGTTTCTCAAAGACTGACTGCACCCAGCTGCCTTGGGATTCTATAGGACACAACCCCTCACCTGCAGGCCCTGCCCCCAAGGCAGGAAACCTCCCCTCCTTACTAGGTCCTGCCCCCAGAGGCAGAAAATGCCCCTAGAGACAAGAGATGCCCACAGAGGCAGGAAATGCCCTTTGAGACAATAGATGCCCCCAGAGGCAAGAAATGCCCTTTCACCTGCTAGGAAGTGCCCTTTGATGCAGAAAACTCCCCCCTCCGGCCTCCCCTTGGTATCACACTGGTTCTTGCTGCTCTCCTATTTTGTTCCTCCATGTCTTGTGCCAGTTCTTTTGAAAATGCCTATACGATATAGGTTTCTGTTCACCCCACACTCCTGATACTATGGCCATTAGTTAAAAAGAAAGGGGAAATTGTTGGTATGCTTCTAAAACCCCTTCTGTTTCATTAGTTTAATACCCCCTGCTTAACACTGTATTCTATTTACATATCCAGTTACCTAGGAACGGCCCTGCCTGCAGGGCATTGGTTTAATCCCCACTGGTTCATGATGTGTTTTTGCTCCGCCCCTTCTCCTTGTCACACCCTGATTTTCACCAATCTCTTTTCGCTCCAACCTCTCTACATCACATCCTGTTTCCATCCTACTTGGCGAGTATATATATAAGGACAGGATTGTGACTAGAGATAGCTTAGCTTGGCTTACATTGCGCTACATTCCACATGAATAAAGAGATATTGTGTACAGCTCAGCCATGAGTTGCTGGTCGTCAGTCTCCTGCCTGCGAAGCCAGCCCGGCAGTAGTTCAGAGAAATTATAGCAGTACTCACTGAAAAACTTAATAACAGTAAGGAAGAAGGAAAAAGGCTTATATTTATTTTATTTTGGAATCAGAGTCTTATGAAAGTGTAAATTTCACTGCTACTAGACTGCTTTTTCCTTTAGATAGAGACCGTAGACTGAGGCCTCCCCTGGCACTGTAGTACCTCCTTGTGGTGCCAGGACTTGAACCTGTGCTCAACACGTGGTAAGGCACATGCCCTACCCAGTGAGCTATTTCACTAGTCTTACACTTAATTTTATAAAACATTTTCCACTCCATAATTATCTGAAGGAATAAATGAAACTGCCTTTTAAAAGTGACACTTGAAAATCATTTTAAAGTTACTATATTACCATCTTATTGTTGGAAATTTAGTAAAGCATCTAAAATTTACTACTGAAAGTAGCTACTAATATGTCATTTCCTTTTAAAAATACTTATTTATAATAATAATAATAGTAATTATTATTTTTAATGAGAGAGAACTAGATCATTATTCTGGTACATGCAATATTAGGGATGGAACTTGGGATCTCATACTTAAGAGATTAACGTATTATCCACTGTGCCATTCCTGGGCTGCTCATGTTTTTTCTTTTTTTCTGGATCATATAGGTAGAATTAGAGCTTTCAGGATTCTGTGTCTTGCTTATTTTATTTGGTAATTTATAATGTACCTTTTATCACTTACATAAAACTATTTGGAAGCATTTTTAGAAGTGTACTAATGTTATACTATAATACTAATGTTTCTTAATTTACTTAATCATTCCTTTAGTTTTAAGCATTTAGATAATTTTCAGTCTTTCAAATAAAGGCTACTGAATATTTTGTATGTAACTTTCTTTTTCTTCATGTTTTTATTTTATTTATTATTGGATGGAGATAGAGAGGGAAACAGACAGAGAGACACCTGCATCTTTGCTTCACCACTCAAGAAGATGTCCCCCCTATAGGGGGGTACCAGGGGCTTGAACCCAGGTACTGTATACACTTAACCAGATGTGCCACCACACAGCCCCTCTTTCTCTTTTTTTCTTTTCTTTCTTAACAGAGCACTACTCAGCTCTGGCTTGTGGTGGTGTAGGGGACTGAACCTGTTACTTTGAAGCCTCAAGTATGAGGACTCTCTTTGCATAACTCTTGTGCTATCTATCCCTGCCCCTGTAAATCTGTTTTTCTCCCATTTCTGCCTCTTACCACGTACATTTAACCTGCTGCGCTACGCCCAACCCCCCATTTTTTTCTTTCCCATTTTTTTAAACTAGATTTTTATTTAATTTTTCCTTGTCACTATTCCACCACCCCTAATGTCTGCATTTCTTTTTTTTTTCTTTCTCCCTCTTTTCTTTTTTCTTTTTATCAAATAGAAGGGGGGAAGGCAGAGTAGGAGAGAAAGAGAGCACACGTAGTGAAGCATCTCTTTTGCAGGGGGCTCTAAATCAGGTCCTTGAGGATGGTAAAGTGTATACATCTCCTGTCTCCTTTAAGTTTTTTAAAATTAATTAATTTGTTTACTTATTGGATAAAAATAGAAATTGAGAGGGAAGGGAAGATAGGAGGGAAAGAGAAAGAGACACCTGCAGCATTGCTTTATCAATTGGAAGCTTCCCTCCTGCATGTGGGGACCAGTGCTTTGAACCTGGGTCCCTGAGTACTATAAAGTATGTGCTCAACTACTTGGCCCCAAACTAGATTTTTTTAAAGTGAGATATTGGGTCAAAACATCCAAATATTTTTAGACAATGAATACACTTTGACACTATTTTTTTTAAAAAAAAATTATTTAGTTTGGATAGAGACAGAGAAATGAAGAGGGAAGAAGGAGACAGAGAGGGAGGGAGAGACAGTGCAACATTGTTTCACTGCTTGTGAAGCTTTCAAAACCCTGTAGCTGGGGACTGGGGCTTAAACCTGGGTCCTTGCACACTGTAATGTGTGCATTCAACTAGGTGCATCACCACCTGACCCCAACACTTCTTTTTGGAGAGATTGTATTTGTTTACATTCCTATCAATATCTAACAATATTTTGTCAACAAAGGGTCATTATCTTTTTTCCTACTTGGTTAAAAAAAGGGGGGGTTATTATTTAGTTAGCATTTATTTAGTTGCAATAATCAGACATTTTGAAATGTAAATGCAAAGAAAGTTTCTAGTATATTCTGTTAAAATATCGAGTTTAGAATGTTTGTAAATATGTCAATCCTTTGTCTAAGATCAGTTCTGAGTTAATTATGACTAAAACTGTAAGTGACATAATTACAGAGTGGCTTTTCAAAGGGTTTTTTTTTCTAGTGTCTTGCCTTAGAAAACTCTTTTGGGAGCCAGGAGGTAATGCACCTGGTTAAGCACACACACACTATAGTGTGCAAGGACCCAGGTTCAAGCCCTTCGTCCCTACCTGCAGGGGGACATCTTCACAGGTAGTGAAGTAGAGCTGCAAATGTCTCTCTGCCTCTCTCCCTCTCTGTCTTCCCCCTCCCCTTTCAATTTTTCTATCCAAAAATAAACAGATAAAATTAAAACAAAAAAGAAAAACCTTTTGAAAAAAATTTTTTTAATTCTTGTTCTTAGGTTCTCAAGCACTGTGGCAGTAAATGAGTCTAGTAATTATTGTTTGTCAGGCACTACATATTATCTCACTATTCATAAGTATCTTCAGATGTATACAAAAAATTTTAATTCTGTCTTATGTTTAAAACATACAAACAAACAACAACAACAAACCCTCAGACCACTATAAGGTAAGGTATACAGGTATATAGAGCAGATTCTGAAGCCCTACCCTAGGCTCCCTTGCTGGGTTCTAGCCAGCAGAAGTCATGGTGGTGAAAGAATGATTACCCAAGATTCTGGTACAGGAAAAACAAGGGGAGGTGAAAGGTTCAGAGCGGAGTGCCCCAACCTGCATTTGTTACACAAATTTGAACCAGGATCTTAGAATCAACATATTTTACAACCATTATTGTGTTATTTCTAAGACTTGTTTGTGATTATGTTTGTGTTGTTTCTAGGATGTGTATTGTGGTTACTGGCATTATTTTAAGAAATGATCTACATACTGTTGTGTCCTGCTAGCTAAACAATACTTGTTCTATCTAGTTGTCTTAGCAGTTAATACACAAAGTAAAAGTACACTATGTATTTCTGTTGTCTCCAGCAGAGGAAAACAATCTTCTGTTTCTATCTGGGCAGTCTTCTGCCTGATAATAACAAAGCAAAGCAATATATATATATATATATATTTTTTTTTTAATCCAAGATCACTTCCTTATGTTCTTTTTCTTATCTTCTACACTAGGCACTTTGATAACTGACTTTGAAATGATTTACTTTTAAACATGGAATCTGTTTTGTTAGTGGATGCTACTATTTGAAAGAGCATTAGCAATAGTGGAATAAGTGCTTTCAGAGCTTAAGCTAAGTTTATGATTCCTCAGTTTTTGTCTTGCAGGTGTGCATTGCCAAATGCAATAGCACTTCTTCCCTCGATGCAGTGCTCTCACAGGACCTCATTGTAGCAGAAGGTCCTGCTGTAGAAGTTGGAGATTCTTTGGAAGTGGCCTATACCAGCTGGCTTTTCCAGAATCATATGCTGGGCCAGGTGAGGAAAAGTACCCTAAAAATTCTTTTGTAATTTAAATAAGCATGAGGGCCGTTCCAAAGTAAGGTATTATTATTATTGTGAATTTCTGTTCTTGAATAGAAGTACTTTAAAAGGCCTTCTCACTGCTTTGGGGTTATACTAATGAAATGCTATTATATAAAGTTTGCTCATTACCTCTATGTTTCATATATATTAGAAAGAGAGAGAGAGAGAACATGGAAGCCAATTTGTGAAGTACTATTTTTGCTAACTGTATATGTCTTCTTATACCAGTTTTAAACTTGAATATATTCTTTTTTAAAAATTTTATTTATGAAAAGGGAACACTGACAAAAACCATAGGATAAGAGGGGTACAATTATACACAATTCCCACCACCAGAACTCTGTATCCCATCCCCTCTCCTGATAGCTTTCCTATTCTTCATCCCTCTTGGAGTATGGACCCAGGGTCATTGTGGGGTGCAGAAAGTGGAAGGTCAGGCTTCTGTAATTGCTTCTCCGCTGAACATGGGTTGAATATATTCTTATGGGATTAAATCTTAATTTCTTTGTAGACCTTCCTTATAGTTATTTCTATTTTATTTACAGTAGATATTATAAAAAGTTTGACTTTATTCTATTTTATTGTTATTATTCAATCTTTAAAAATAATATGCAGTGCTAGAGATAACTTTATACTGTTAGTCAAAGAAATGCGAGTTCATGCCTCAATTTTATTCTTACTTTATCTTCTTAAGTCATATAAGCATTTTTCTTTTTTCCCCATCTGTAAATGGAAGTTAATGATACTTACCTAACATACTTAGTAAGATCAACATCAGCATCCAATGAAATAAATTATTTGAAAATATTTTTACAGATGAAAATTGCTTTTAAATACACAATGATAAAAGTTTCACTTTTTAAAATATTTATTTATTTTATTTGATAAGACAGAGAGAATTGAGAGGAGAGACAGAGAGAGATACCTGTAGCACTACTTCATTACTTATGAATCTTTCCCCCTCCAGGTGGGGACCAGGGACTTGAACCCAGGTACTTGCACATGGTAAAGTGTGCATTCAAACAGATGTGCCACTACCTAGCCCCACACTCCTGATTTTTTGTTTTGTTTTTATAAACCTGAAAGATCATTGTCTTAGAAAGCTTCCTTTAGCCATGAAGTGGTTCTGTCTTTTTAGTTCTTTTAAAATCTATTTTCGTGGGCCTGAAAACTAGCTCACTGGTTAGAGTGTCTCTGTTTTTCTCTCGGAATGAAAAGTGATCTAGGAGCAGTAAATCACACATATGTGACTCTGCCAAAACAGAACTGGAGCTGTTTTTCTAGTAATTTGTCATTCTCTTTTCTAGAAGTACTGTGCTAATATTTTGTAAATTGAATTGCATACTTTTTTTTGGACTGGATAACCTTATTTGCTTTGATCAAATCATAGGTTTTTGACTCTACTGCTAACAGAGATAAGCTGCTTCGTCTGAAATTAGGATCAGGAAAAGTTATCAAGGTAAAGCTTAACTGTACTTATATACTTACCTGTTATAGTAGACTTAATTTAGTTAAATCTTGTGAAATTTCCAACCTAAATGTAAGACTTGATTAAAAAGTTGGAGGAGACAAATTTGTTTCATCATCTTTACTTAAGACAGTTCCCACTTTGTTATTTTCATCCTGATACTCCTAGAGGATTATTAAATCCCTTCTATAATTGGGAAAATAGTGAACCTTTCTTCTAAAAATATATCATAGTCATGATTTTTATCTATCTGAAATGCTATGAATCACCTCCTACCATAAATTGTGGGAAGCAGCTACAACATAGGAAAAACAGTGAGACTGGAGTTCAAAGATCTGGTTTCAAATGGTGAATTTTCTTCTTTACCAACTCTGAAAGTGTTATTTATTTATTGCCACAAGGGTTATCATTGGGTCTCAATGCCTGCTTGACAAATTCACTACTCCTGGCAGCTAGTTTTCCTTCCCTCCATCCCCACCCCTTTATTTGATGAAACAGATAGAAATTGAGAGGTGTAGGGAGAGATATAAAGGCAGAGAGGAAAATAGAGATACTTCTAGACCTGTCTCACCAATTAGAAGAATCCCCTCTACAGGGAGAAAGCAGGGGTTTGAACCTGGGTCCTTGCACATAGTAATTTGTGTGTTCAACTAGGTGCTAACACTTACTCCCTGAAAGTGTCTTTTAAAATAATAAGTATTTTACACATACGGGTTATCATTCTATTGGGACATATTGATGCTTTGTGAGGTTCTGATTTATTCATGTGAAAAAAAGATTTTTTTCATAATTAAAAAAATATTTACTTATTTATTGGATAGAAACAGAGAGAAATTGAGAAGGAAGGGGAGGATAGAAAGGGAGAGAGACAGACATCTGCAGCACTATTTCACCACTTGTGCAGCTTCCCCCTGCAGGTGGAGACTAGAACCTTGTACTTTGGTCCGTGTATATTGCAAAATTTGCACTTAACTGGATGAGCCATTGCCCAGTCCCTCCATGACCCTTTTTATGACTTATTTTCCAAAAACCCTTTGTAGACTCTTCCCTGTAAGCCATAGCAAACAAGGCATCCCCCTTAAGGTTAAACAGCTTGCAGTGTTTTGTCTTTGCCTAACAACTTAGTAACTATGATTCTGAGCTCTAGTTTTTTCATTAGTAAAATGGAGATAGCACTGTTGACCTTATGAGGTTATTTTGAATGTTAAGCAACATAATAC
This sequence comes from Erinaceus europaeus, assembly GCF_950295315.1. Taxonomy (NCBI): domain Eukaryota; kingdom Metazoa; phylum Chordata; class Mammalia; order Eulipotyphla; family Erinaceidae; genus Erinaceus; species Erinaceus europaeus. The sequence continues at coordinate 81,411,589 of NC_080171.1, read as the reverse complement.
AAGTTACCTGGACTTACCCACTTAACCTCCAGATGCTGGCACTCGCATGGGTGGCCTCTCAGCAGAGGTAAGCCTTGTTACTGGCCTCTTGTGTTAACTCTAATGGCTAACAACAGAAAAAGGACCAGGAGACCATTTCAATCACAAATTATCTATTTTATTGTACAGAGGCAGGGTTTAAGTAGTAGAAGGGAACAAAGGACATTTTTCACATGAGGCAATAGTGGTGGGTTTTGAAGGTCAGAACCTTCATGGCGAAAGTTCTAAGGAATGAAGAGAATTGATAGTGGTAAAGGGGAGTTCCAGAGTGATTAGTGGCAAGAGAGAAGCAGACAGAAGGGAGCCTTGAAGGCAGAGAGATAAGATAGAGGAATTAGTGGAGGAGGAGGTGAAGGAAATAGAAAGAAGGGCCTTCTGCTTAAGGCAGAATGGAGTATATGTGATCAAAAACAGGTGAGCTATAGTGAACTTTAAGCAGGCAAACCATTTGGTTTATAACAAGGAAATGAGTTAAGTGTTAGGGGGTGTAGGTTCCTGTGATGCTTGGGGAGACTGACAAGGGGAAACTGAGTCTGGCGACCCCTGAAAGGAAGAAACTGACAGGTGGGGTATCTTTTCAGACCTCCATTTTTATGATGGGAGTTCCCCTATGCTCTTATCATGCTTTCACAATTAACCCCACAAAGCAACATAATACAAGTTACCTGGACTTACCCACTTAACGTGGTCACCTGGAAAAATATATTTAGTATGTGGTAGCTTTTATATTTCTTTTTTAAAAGAATATTTTTATTATTATTTATTTTCCCTTTTGCTGCCCTTGTTTTTTTATTGTTGTTGTAGTTATTATTGTTGATGATGATGTCGTCATTATTGAATAGGACAGAGAGAAATGGAGAGAGGAGGGGAAAACAGGGAGAGAGGAGGGAAAGACAGAGGGGGAGAGAAAGATAGACACCTGCAGACCTACTTCACCGCCTGTGAAGCAACTCCCCTGCAAGTTCAAGCCAGGGGCTTGAACCGGGATCCTTACGTTGGTCCTTGTGCTTTGCACCACCTGCGCTTAACCTGCTGCGCTACCACCTGACTCACAGCTTTGATATTTCTTTTAATGCCACTTTCCATTTCTCCCAGTTTTTCTCATTACTCAAGTATATTTCAACCAACCTTAGATTTCTTAGATTTTTTTTGCAAGTAAATTTAGAAGCAGTTGTGTATAGATTCTTTTTTTTTAAATTTTTAAATGTCTTTATTTATTTATTGGATAGAGATAGCCAGAAATTGAGAGGAGGAGGGAAGATAGGCAGGGAGAGAGATGAGAGACACCTGCAGCCCTGCTTCACCACTTGCAAAGCTTTCCCCCTGCAGGTGGGGACTGGGGGCTCAAACCCGGGTCCTATGCACTATAATATGTGTGCTCAACCAGGTGCACCACCACCCAGTCCCCGTATAGATTCTTTTAACTGGTCTGGGAGACATGCTGAGAGGAATAAATGAACATGACCTCACTCTAGAGGTCCAAACCTGAAATTGTGAGTATATGAAATCAGATGATCTTGTATCTGAGCAGTTTGTATCTGATGTGCTGTTTTTCCTCTTTGGTCTTTGAAGGGCTGGGAGGATGGAATGCTGGGCATGAAAAAAGGAGGGAAGCGATTGCTTATCATCCCTCCAAACTGTGCTGCTGGCTCAAAAGGGGTAATAGGATGGACTCCATCAACAGACTCAATCCTGGTGTTTGAAGTGGAAATTAGGCGGGTAAGTGAAATTATGCTTTGCTGAGCTTGATGATTCCTTTTTGCTAGTTAAATAAAATGAATAATTATGTCTGAAAACCAAATTCTAAAAGGCTATATGTACATATTGTTAAGAGCAACAGTTTGGAAATTTAAAGACCAAAGTTAAGTCTCAGCTGACTCTCTAGAGTCTAGCAGTGATCATGACAAGGCAAATCACATCTGCACTGACCTTTTTATTTTGTCTATATGTATCTTTTACCTTAGTAATTTTATGGTTAAAAGTTTATTTTACAGAGTATTCATGTAAGTATGCGAAGGTATCTAGATAAGAAGATAAATATGGGTATATAGTTTCCTTCCTCTGCAATACTTTTATTTTGCCACTAGGATTATCACTGGGGCTGCCACCTCTTTTTAACTCCTTCCTTCCTCCCTACCTACCTCCTCTCCTTCCTTCCTTTTTCTCTGCATTTTTCTTCTCTCTCTCTCTTTTTTTGATAGGTGTGAAAGACAGAAAGGGAGAGAGGGGGCAGGTGGCTTCACCACTTGTGAAACTTCCTCTCAAAGGTAGGGCCTGGAGGCTTGAACATGGGTCATCAGTAGTGTAACTCTCTACTAGGTACGCTACTGCCTAGCTCCTGCCACATTATTTTTAATAAAAACCAGAAAAACCTCAGTATTTATTAAGAGGTTATCTTTTTTTTGCATGGGGTCAATATTTATGTAGTTTGTTTTAAAAAATATTTATTAACATGAGCACAAGGAGAGAGAGAAAGATCTGTGGAATCAATCTGGCATTTGCAATGCTCGGGATCTTATCACACATGCATCTGTTGCTCAACTTACTGTGCTTACCTCTTGGACCACCATTTATGTAGTTCTTTTTTTTTTTTTTAATTTTTTAAAATATTTATTTTCCCTTTTGTTGCCCTTGTTGTTTTTCATTATTATTGTTGTAGTTATTAATGTCATTGTTATTAGATAGGACAGAGAGAAATGGAGAGAGGAGGCGAAGACAGAGAGGGGGAGAGAAAGATAGACCTGCAGACCTGCTTCACCGCCTGTGAAGCGATGACACTCCAGCAGGTGGGGAGCCGGGGGCTTGAACCGGGATCCTTACACAGGCCCTTACACTTTGTGCCACGTGCGCTTAACCCTTTGCGCTACTGCCCGACTTCCCATTTATGTAGTTCTTAAAGAATATCTGAACTCTACTATTAAATGAAAGAAATAACTTGCAGGGGACTGGGCAGTAGTGCAGTGGGGTAAGCACACGTTCTGCAAAGCTCACGGACCAGTATAAGGATCCCGGAAAGAGCCCCCGGATCCCCACCTGCAGGGGGGCTGCTTCACAAGCAGTGAAGCAGGTCTGCAGGTGTCAGTCTTTCTCTTCCCCCTCTCTGTCTTCCCCTCCTCTCTCCATTTCTTTCTGTCCTATCCAAGAATAATAATCACAACGACAACGATAAACAACAAGGGTAACAAAAGGGAAAAAAATAGAAAAAAATAATAACTTGCAAAATTGTGTGGATAGTGGTACAAACACATACACATACATATATTTTCATAGTCATATAAGTAAGTATATAAAGTCATATCTTCATAGAAAATTTCTTTTTGGGGGGGGCTGGTCAGTAGCACAGTGGGTTAAGCACACATGGCGCAAAGTGCAAGGATCCTGGTTCAAGACCCTGACTCCCCACTTGTGGGGGAGTCGCTTCACAAGCGGTGAGGCAGATCTACAGGTATCTGTCTTTCCCCATCTCTGTCTTCCCCTCCTCTCTCTATTTCTTTGTCCTGTCCAGCAACAATAACAATAATAATGACAGCAATGGTGATGGACAAGGGCAACAAAAGGGGGAAAAATAGCCTCCAGGCGCAGTGGATTCATAGTGCAGGCACCAAGTCCCAGTGATAACTAGAGGCAAAAAAAAAGAAAAGAATTTCTTTTTTTAATATAAATTTTCTTTTTTAAATTAAGTAACTTATTAACTTATTGGGAGTTGGGCGGTAGCACAGTGGGTTAAACACAGGTGTTGCAAAGCACATGGACCTGCATAAGGATCCAGGTTCGAGCCCCTGGCTCCCCACCTACAGGGGAGTTGCTTCACAAGCAATGAAGCAGGTCTGCAGGTGTGTCTTTCTCTTCCCCCTCTCTGTCTTCCCTTCCTCTCTCCATTTCTTTCCATCCTATATAACAATGACAACATCAATAACAATAACTACAACAATAAAACAAGGACAACAAAAGGGAATAAATAAATATTTTTTAAAAATTGAGTAACTAATTGTGGGTAAAGCATTAGACTCTCAAGCATGAGGTTCTAAGTTTGATCCCTGGAAGCACATGTACCAGAGTGATGTCTGGGTCTTTCTCTCTCTCTCTCCTATCATTCTCATTAATAAATAAATCTTTTTAAAGAGAATAATTAATTAACTTATTTATTGGCTAGAGACAGCCAGAAATCAAGAGAGGCAGGGGAGATAGAGAAGGAGAGACACCTGCAGCACTGCTTCCCCCTGCAGATGGGAACTGAGGGCTTGAACCCTGAGTCCTTGTGCATTGTAACATGTGTGCTCAACCAGGTGTGCCACCACCAAACCCCTCTTAGAAAATTTCTAGAAGTATTAATGGAAGTGATTTTTTTCTTTTTCTGGAGAATGGAAATGGAATGTGTGTGCCATTGAAAAATTTTTTTATTATCTTTTAAATTTTTTTTGAATATTTATGTATTTCCTTTTGTTGCCCTTGTTGTTTTATTGTTGTAGTTATTATTGCTGTTGTCGCTGTTGGATAGGACAGAGAGAAATAGAGGAGGGAAGGACAAAGAGGGGGAGAAAAAGATAGACACCTGCTTCACCACTTGTGAAGTGACTCCCCTGCAGGTGGGGAGCCGGGGGCTTGAACCGGGATCCTTATGCTGGTCCTTGTGCTTTATGCCAAGTGCACTTAACATGCTGTGCTACCACTCCCTAATTAACTTTTTATTTATTGGATAGAGACAGGCAGATATTGAGAGGAAAGGGGAGATAGAGAGAGACAGAGAGACACCTGGAGACATACTTCACCACTAGCAAAGCTTTCCCCCTGCAGGTGCGGACCAGGGGCTTGAACCCGGGTCCTTGCGCACTGTGATGTGTGCACTTAACCAGGTGTGCCACCACCCTACCCCCCCATTAAAATTTTATCATGACTAGATATACTTTCTGTAATAAAATTTGGTTTTATTAACTTGTGTTTAATTAAAATAATCTAGCATCTTCACCCTCCATTCCTCCAGAAGAAGAGCCCCAGATTGCTTTCCACTCAATTGATAGATATAAATATGATTGTGCTTGTGAGCAGATACTGTGTCTTGTGCAATGAAGAATGAGTAAAATGAAAAGAGGTTGGAGGGGGGAAGATGCCTTCTTGATAGCCTGTTTCAACTCAGATTGGTCTTTCCCTAGGTGAAATTTGCTAGAGACTCTACCTCTGATGGCCACAGTGTTAGTTCCCGGGATTCTGCAGCTCCTTCTCCCATACCGAGTGGAGACAACCTCTCTACTGAGCCTATTGTGTCATTACCCACATCTGTGCCTTTCAAATCAGGGTAAGATAATGGGAGTTGTCAAGGGCTTTTATTACCCATAAAGATTCTTTAGAGGAGTTAAGAAATTGGGTTATAGGATGGGGGTAGATAGCATAATGGTTATGTAAAGAGACTCTCATGCCTTAGCCTTCATAGTACCAGGTTCAATTCCCCATGCCTGAGTAGTGCTCTGGTAAAATACATATATGAAATAAAACTTAAGAAACTGGGATATAGTTGAAAACTAAAATAGTCTAAGTAACTGAAGGAAAATGGGGTGAAGGAAATAGGGGAAACTTCCATTGTGCTTCTCTGACAAAAGATTAAAATTCATAATGTTATAAGAGCTCTAACTCAGCTACTAAGAATACTAGCCAAACTCTAGAAGAAAATTAGAGAAAAAAAAAAAGAATACATACTCAAGAAAAAAGGTAAATAGCAATTATTTATTTAACTATATTTATTTAATTTTACCAAAGCACAGCTCAGCTCTGGCTTTTTATGGTGCTGGGGATTGATTCTGAGACCTCAGAAACTGACTTTTTGCACAGCCATTATGTTATCTCCCCAGCCCGATAACAACTCTGTATGGGAAGTTGTCCATCTTTTCTAGCATTCAGAGATCATGAAAAATTTTAAAAGAGTTATAATTTTGGGGTCTGGGCAGTGGTGCACCTTGTTGAGTGCACATATTATAGTACACAAAGACCTGGGTTCAAGACACCAGTCTCCACCTACAGAGGGGAAGCTTCACGAGCAATGAAGCAGTGCTGCAGGTGTCTGTCTCCAACTCCTTTCTTGATTTCTCTCTGTAAATAAGTAAATAATTATATGTTTTTTCAGAAAGTTATAATTCTGTCTTATAAAAATTAAATTGGCAGACTGTTTTAAATTTTTATTTATAAAAAGGAAAGATTGACAAAACCATAGGATAAAAGGGGTACAACTCACACAATTCCCACCACCAAAACTCTGTATCCCATCCCCTCCTCTGATTGCTTTCCTTTAACCCTCTTGAGTATGGACCCAAGGTCATTGTGGGATGCAGAAAGTTGAAGGTCTGGCTTCTGTAATTGCTTCCCCGCTGAACATGGGCGTTGGCAGGTCGATCCATACTCCCAGCCTGCCTCTACTTTCCTAAGTGGGGAAGAGCTCTGGGGAAGCAGAGCTCCAGGACACATTGGTGGGGTTGTCTGTCCAGGGAAGTCTGGTCGGCATCATGCTAGCATCTGGAACCTGGTGGTTGACAAGAGAATTAACATACAAAGCCAAACAAATTGTTGACCAATCATGGACGTAAGGGGCTGGAATAGTGGAGATGAAGAGTTGGAGGGTCCTCCATTTTGTAGATAGCTAGTAGGCATATTTTAGTTAAATTCCAAAGGGCCTGTGGCTATACTAGTTTTTTTTTTTTTTTTCCTTTTTCTTTTTGCCCCTGAGCCTGAAATCTGATATGCCAGTAGATCCAAGTTATTGTCTGAGGAGATGATGTCATGACTGGAAAAAGGACCAGAAAGCTGGATCAGGGAAGAGAATAGCTCCCTAATATTGGAAAGGGGTATAAATATTGTTGACTATAAACCCCATCGTTTGATGTGATCTGGGGCCCATAATTAGCTTAGGATCCTGTGTGACTTCTGCATCCCTCTAGATCTGACCTCATATTCTGTGGTCATCAGTAGGAACATTCAAAGCTGCCCCAATATCAACCCATCTTCCTCAGGTATAGCACAGAGTATGTTTTCCATCCTCCCTTCAAAAGATGGAACATTCTCTACCATTGTTGATTCAGGTTTAGGGCAAGGTCCTGTGGGGCCCACAAAGGGGTCTATTTTGTTGTCCCTGTTAGAAATGACCGGTCACAATGGAGAGAGGGATTTATTTGACGTCTAGACCCATTATGTCTGTTTGGGAATCTAAGGACTCCCGGATTAGGGCCCCAGCTGATGGAATGGCCTGATAGTGACTAAAGAGTCATCGTTAAAGTATGCCAGTCTCTTGTCCTTACTCAGCTTTTGCAGTTCTTGCTTTGATAAGGTTAGCTTTGGAGTGAGTGAGAGAACTCTAATAGGAAGTAGGTGAGGAGGGTATCTAAGTCTAAGTAGACACTATTTCATTATGAACTTGATACAGACTCACTATAGACTATTGTGTATTTTGCTCTCAGGTATATATTTTGCCTTAATTTATGGATACATGTGAACATATGCTCTATTTTACGGGACCTGGTTTATATCTAGGTTTTGGGACTTTGTTAGGAATTAGATAATACTATGATAATACTATGTTAGGAATTAGATAATACTATGATAATACTTTGTTAGGAATTAGATAATACTATGAATGGAAAGGTCTCACCCAAGTAATGAGGGTGAAGGGTTGGCATTCCATGCCTGACGTCTCTGGACACAGTCTGAAGTGAAACGTGCTAAGATGGTACTCGTTGCATTGATTAGGTTGGGATCGTCGGATGCAATATCACTTGGTATGACTTGAGAGAAGCATGCAGGAAAGTGAGCCCCACCCCAGAGGTTCCAGGACTGGGGGGAATATAGGCTCTATAGAGGAAGCGGGATGTTCCTGCTCTCTTAGGGCTTAAGAAGACAATAGAAAGTTACTTCTATAGTCACATTATTTGGCATTTGGGTTAACTTTGAAAAATCCCTTTGTTAGAATTTGCTGTATCATACACACCATCACCATATTTTATGTCCTTTGACATTATTTGTATATAGCTGTGCCACCGGTTGCTTCTGTTCTCCCTGGACTAAACTTTTAAGAGAGTCAACATATCAAAGGCTCAGCCTATGTATTAAAAAGACTCAGTCTGTGCTTTAAGAAATTTGAGACATTCAATCCGTTTTTTCCCTCTCATATTACTTAAATAATGATTTATATGACTACAAATTAATAGGAGTGTACATAAACACCATTCCCACCACCAAAAGACTGTGTCCCATCATATCACATCATATCCCATCTCTTCTCTCCCCCGCCCCCACCCCATGAAGGTGAACATCTACCCTCACCCTCAATCCAGGGTTTTTACTTTGGTGCCCTACTAATTGGCAGACTTTTAAGCTACAATTTGTTTATCCAATATAGTCTGGACTCGTGATTATGAATTTTGTTTTTATCTCAGGATATGTCTTAACTTGCTTTCAGGGAGCCAGCTCTTCGTACCAAATCTAACTCCCTCAGTGAACAGCTTTCAGAAAACACAGTGAGTATGTGAGTCTGTTTCCCTCACCCTCAGTGTTTTAGCAGATTTTATATACCTTTAATATGGTAAGTTAGAGGGGGAGAAGTTCTGAGAATTATTGACTTAAGTTAGAAATAAATTTTTTTGTTTTGTTTTTCCTTTTTCACTTTATCTGGTGGTCATTATAAATTAGCCTGGGCTTTTGCATAGACAGACCTGGATTTCAGTCATTATTCTTGTTAAATATATGATCCTGAAGAAGTTATCTACATTCTGTGATCTTTTGTTTCTTTACTACTTAAATTGGGAATATTCTCACATGTTTCTTGTGAGGCTTAGAAATATATTTGTAAAGCATTAAGCTCAGCCTACATAAATAATTGTTAATTTCTGTAGCAAACTTAATGTTATTTTATGTTATTTGGCTTAAAAATAATTAGAAAGTAGGGTTTAAGATTATTTCCCTTTTCACATAGTAGATTTTGTGCGTCCTCAGGGCTATGTACTTTCCACTGCGAAGACCAGCTAATGGATATTGAAGCTTTCAGTCCAACTAATGGATGTTGAAGCTTCTGGGACCGGAACTAGTGCATAGTCAGCACTGGCTCTGTAGTCTTAAGTTAAACCAATCTGAATTTTTAACTTAAGAGTTCCTATTTCCTCTCTCCCTAGATCTTTTCTGATTTGTATGCACCGAGTTGCCCCCATACTTTTGAGAGGATGCTATCTAATATATTCCTGTCCCTTAATGTATATATTAGTTTTTCATCTGTAAAATCAGAATAATTATGCTTAGTAGGAAGATTTGATTGAAATGAAGTAATATATGTGAAACTACCTGGTTCTTTTAAGATAATTATTTTTCACTATCATTAATTGCCAGTGTGTGCTTCTAGAAGAGAAATCTTTAATTCTCACTTTTTATAATAAATGGTTTTAAATAAGTAAGGCATAGGAACTGGCTGAAGGACTTGATATATCTTCCAAAAATATAGAGCTGGCTATAGGCGATGAATTTGTTGCAGTGATTCTTGTGACTTTCCTCTCTTTTCAGAATCCTGATACTGTCAAGGCCAAGTTGATTTCTCGGATGGCTAAAATGGGCCAACCCATGTTACCCATCTTTCCACTACAGCTGGATCCCAACTCAGAAACTGAAGTATGTCCCTCTTGCTGTATTATAAGTCCATCTCTTTTCAGTTGAATTGATCTACTTAAAAGAGATTGAATTTTATAGTTCTTTCACACTGATATAAATCAAAAGCATTGTTCTTGAAAAAAATTACAAAAAGGTTTCTTTTTTTATAATTATTTTATTCTTAGAAAGATTCTAAGTTAATTTCACATTTTAAAGAATTGAAAATTCTGAGGACACCTATATACAAGGATCTAGGTTCAAGCCCCTGGTCTTCACATACAGGGCTGCAGGTGTCTCTCTTCCTCTATCTCCCCCGTCCATCTCAGTTTTTCTCTGTATCTATCTGGTAAATTAATCAATATATAAAATATTTTTTTAAATTTTCTTTATTTATTTTCCCTTTTGTTGCCCTTCTTGTTTAACATTGTCGTGGTTATTGGTGTTATTGTTGGTAGATAAGACAGAGAGAAATGGAGAGAAGTGGGGAAGACAGAGGGGGAGAGAAAGACAGACACCTGTAGACCTGCTTCACCGCCTGTGAAGTGACTCCCCTGCAGATGGGGAGCTGGGGCCTTGAACCGAGATCCTTACACAGGTCCTTGTGCTTTGTGGCACATGCACTTAACCCGCTGCGTAACCACCTGGCTCCCGTAAAATATTTTTAAAAAGATTAAATAAAAGGATAGATTGGGGGATCAATTTTAGTGTTCTGTAATAGGAATTAAAAAATTTTATTGAAAGTTTTAATGCGGGGCCAGGTAGTGAGTGCTGCATCTGGTTAACTGCACACATTACAGTGCACAGGGACCCGGATTCAAGCCCCCTGTCTCCACTTGCGGGAGAAAGCTTCACAAGTGTGAAGCAGGGCTGCAGGCATCTCTCTGTCTCTTCCCCCCCCCTTCTTTCTGAATTTCTGGCTGTCTCTATCCAATAAATAAAGATAATACAAAATTATTTTTAAAGTTTTAATGTTATGCCAGAAAAATAGCTCAGTGTGTTAGAGCACAGGCATTGCCTCTCTGAAGTCCCAGAGGTTCCAGAGACCTTGGCACCAACATAAACTTAAACCGAGTTGTATTCTGATCTCTCTCTCATGAAAGTAAAATAAATTTGAGAAGGTAAATTTATTAGTTCTAATTATCATAGAATAACAAATTATAATGAAAAAAATAACCAAACACAAAGTTCAAAAGCTGGTAAAATAGCTTACTTGGATAATGTACTACTTTTCCACAAAGTGCATTCTTCTTTATGTGTTGCTTAATCCTACCACCCTACTTTTTTTTTTTTTAAACCAGAGCACTGTTCAGCTGTCTTATGGTGGTATAGGGGATTGAACCTGGGACTTTAGAGCTTCAGGCATGAGAGTCTGTTTGCATTACCATTATGCTATCTACCCCTACCTTCATTGTCCTTTTAAAAAGTGGTTATTGTTGGCTCATAGCATTGTAAGATTTTAAGAGCATATCTACTTAGCAACTTTAAAAAAAAATTTTATTTATTTTTATTGTTGTGGTTATTGTTATTGATGTCGTCATTGTTAGATAGGACAGAGAGAAATGGAGAGAGGAGGGTAAGACAGAGGGGGGGAGAAAGACAGACACCTGCAGACCTGCTTCACCGCCTGTGAAGCGACTCCCCTGCAGGTGGGGAGCCGGGGGCTTGAACCAGGATCCTTAAGCCGGTCCTTGGCTTTGCATATGCTTAACTTGCTGTGCTACCGCCTGACTCCCCAGCAACTTGGTTTTTTAAGTTGGTATTATATCATGAACATTTATGTTAGTATCAATAATATAAATAAAAGGAAAACATTCTTTTTTTTTTTTTTTTTTTTTTGCCTTTGCCTGGGCTTCACCACTCTGGACTGGGATGGATAGATAGATAGACTATAGCACCAAAGTTTCCTCCAGTGTAGTGGAAACTCATGAGCAAGGCCAAGTATGTACATTGTCTGGGTAAGCTGTTTTGCTATCCTGAAACATTACCTTAAAACATTACCTGTGTTCTATGATGTTGAATTGCCACAGTTCCTTTTATTCTATTGTTATATATATATTAGATGTGTGGTGTAAAAATGGGAAACTTTTCCAGAAATACTTAATGTATTCCTGAGAATATCAAGAGAAGGGAAATAAAGGAATGTTAAAGAAATTTCAGCTCAGGCCTGCAAACTAGCTCACTTGAACAGTGTGCTGCTTTGCCACATGTGTTGCCCAGAAATGAGCCTGGCCCCTATTGTATTGAAGGAAACTTTCTGTTTGTCTGTCTGTCTATCTGGAGTGGTGAAGCTCCAGAGATAACCAAAGAAAAAAGAGAATTCAGAGGGGTTAGGTGCTGGCACACCTGCTTAAGCACACACATTGCAAGAACCCAGGTTCAAGCCCCTGGACCCCACCTGAAGGTGGAAATTTTCACCAGTGATGAAGCCGTGCTGCAGGTATCTCTGTCTCTCTCTCTTTTTATCTTCCCCTCCTTTCTCAGTTTCCTTCTGTCTCTATCCAATAATAAATAGATAAATAAAAGTAGTTTAGATGGAGAAAAATTACTTTAGAAAAGTTAAGCTTTTCAACTATAGATTAGTATATCATAGGCAATGTAAATTGTCTCAAGTTTTTGTTTTCCTTGTGTGAATCAGAAAGATGTTTATAAAATAACTGTTTGAAATTATGGTACAAAGCACATGGCTTTAATTTTTTTTAAATAAATTTATTTACTTATTTTTTAGACAGAGATAGATGGTATGTAGTGGGACAGACTATAGCACCAGAGCTTCATTCAATGTGGTAGGGATCAGGCTTAAACCTGGGTTGTGTGGCAAAGAAGCACACTATCCAAGGGGGCTGGGCAGTAGCGCAGCAGGTTAAGCGCACATGGCGCAAAGTGCAAGGACTGACCTAACGATCCCTGTTTGAGCCCCCGGCTCCCCACCTACAGGGGGGTCAGTTTGCAAGTGGTGAAACGGGTCTGCAGATGTCTATCTTTTTCTCCTCCTCTCTGCCTTCTCCTCCTCTCTTGATTTCTTTCTGTCCTATCCAACAATAACAACAGCTATAAAAACCACAACAAGGCCAACAAGATGGGAAAAATAGTCTCCAAGAGCAGTGGATTCTTACCGAGTCCCAGCGATAACCCTGGAGGCAAAACAAAACAAACAGCAACAACAAAACCTCAATGTGTCCTGTCTCTCTGCATATGAATATGAAAACACTGATTTAAAAAAAAGAGGAAGAAGAAACTATACAAGAGAGCTATTTCACTGAGCTTTAATTTTTATGAAAAGGACTGTGTGAAAAGCATTCTAAAACTATATTGTTCAAAACTATAATAAGGCACAGTAAATTTTACTCTGTGTTTTGCTGAGCACATTGAGGCTATTTGGCAGAAAAGCAGAGCTTGGATCAAACCCTGAGATTCCTTGCAAAAGACCCATTTCCTATGGGAACAGAGTCAATCATTCTTAGGGTCTAGAAAATTATACATTCTAGAAAACAGTCAGGTTAACAACTTCAAACAGTAAACACTGACAATTTATAATGTCTAAGTAAATGTACCAATTTTAATTCTTTTATGATTTATAGAATGAAATTTTTTTCTATTATATATTTCTGACATACGTCATGACGTTGGATATTGAACTCAGGATCTCATGCTTAAGTGTCTAATGCTTTACCCACTGCACTACCTCTTGGGCTGTGAAGGGATTTTTTTTTTTTTTGGTGTGTAATTAAAGTGGGTTACAAGGCTGTAGCTTAGAATCATATATGATTCCACACTGAACCCACCAAAGTTGTGCCATAACCTTCCCACTTCCCAAAGATAACCACCATGGTTCTCATAAAGTCTTAGAAACTGTGTATTTTGGGCCTTTATAAAATTTTTACATTTTGTTTATTTGTTTCTTTTGATTTAAATCATAGCAGTATTCAACTCTGGTTTATGGTAGTACAGGGGATTGAACCTGGGACCTCAGAGTATCTTTGCATAACCATTATGTCTCCTGCCCTATTTCTGTTTGTTTTTTGCAGGTTTATGTGTATCAGTTCTCTAGATTTCATGTCTGAGTGAAACTATTCAGTAGTTATCTTTCATCTCTTTATTTATTTTGCTAAGTATAGTCACTTCCAGTTGAAGCGATTTTTTTTTTTTTCCCCAGTCCTGAGGAATGAACCCAAGGCTTCTACTGGGCAGCCTCTCTGGCCCAAATTCTATTCTGTATTTTAAGACAGAATGAGACAGGCACACCAAAGTACCACTTCTCTACACACAATTCCCTCACTGTTGTCCACAGTGCTCCCATGTAGTGTTGGGGATCAAACCCAGGGCTTTGTGCATAGGAAGGCATTGCTTTACCACTACACCACTTCTGGACTGGAAGAGGGCTCTTTTGTACATCACGGAGTGCTTTCTTTCCATAATCCTCACCCTAAACTCTTGTATTTTGCTTGCCTTTCCTTTCCCTTCTTTGCTTAAAAACCACAGTAAATAGGCTTACAGAGGACAACAAGCCTGTCTTTAGATAAGGACCTATATACCTAGATATCAGAAGTAATGTTTGGGCCTGTTACAGGATGTGAATGCTCATCGAGGAGTTGGGCAGCCCGTAGCAGCTCCATCTATTCAACCCTCACATCAGTCAACCCATCCAGTATTACCACAGACAACCTCACAAGGTAAGGGAGCTTTCTGAAATGCTGACCTTGGATCAGCACCAGACTTATCATCAGTGTGCTTTCAAATTGTTAGACTTCATTGTTTTAAAGCTGAATACTAGACTAGCATATAAAACCCCTCAGATTGTCCTTAGGTGAGGTGTTTGCAGACACAGTTTGGGAAATCAGCACTCAGCCTGTAAAACATCTTGATGTGTAATTCTGCACTTCCTTTCAGTTGATGGGGTTCTAGGACTGAGTCTGATATGACTGAAAACACTCATTTCTTGCACTGGTCTACTGCTAGGAATCTAGTATAGTTGGTTTTGGGGAGAATAATGTGATGAAGGTGAAGTTAGGAGCATGCTTGTATGTGAGGTGCTAGTCTAGACTCCTAACAGAAATGAAGGATGGATAATAGTGACAACTTCTTGCTTTGTTTTAGCAAATTCACCATCTGTTTCTGGCCTCCAAGTGCCCTCTGCTGCCTTAATGCCCATTGCACCTCTTGATTCCCACCCAGCTGTATCTGGAAATGCCCAATCCTTTCAGGTAACAACATTTTGACACTATATCAGTTAGAAGCTGCAATTTGTTATGGGTCTAGTCCTCTCTTCTTTTTCTTGCATAATTTTTACAGTAACATTTCTCGACAACCAGAATTTATAATTTTCCCCTTTCTTATCTCTAAATAAGGTAAGGATTACCTACCTTGAATTTTTTTTAAACTTTTTAAAATTAATTTACTTATTTTCCCTTTTTGTTGCCCTTGTTATTGTAGTTACTATTGTTGTTATTCATGCCGTCATTGTTAGATAGGACAGAGAGAAATGGAGAGAGAAGGGGAAGACAGAGAGTGGGGAGAAAGATAGACACCTGCAGACCTGCTTCACTGCCTGTGAAGTGACTACCCTGCAGGTGAGAAGCTGGGAGTTCAAACTGGGATCCTTACTCTGGTCCTTGCATTTTGCACCATGTACTCTTAACCCGGCTGCGCTACCGCCCAACTCCCTGAATGTTTTGTTGTTGTTTTTTTTCAATTTTTAAAAAAAAATTATTTATTCCCTTTTGTTGCCTTTGTTATTTTATTGTTGTTGTTATTGATGTCATTTTTGTTGGATAGGACAGAGAAATGGAGAGAGGAGGGGAAGACGGGGCGGGGGTGAGAGAAAGACACCTGTATACCTGCTTCACTGCTTGTGAAGCAACTCCCCTGCAGGTGGGGAGCCGGGGCCTCTAACTGGGATCTTTATGCTGGTCCTTGTGCTTTGCACCATGTGCGCTTAACCAGCTGCACTACCACCAACTCCCCTGAATGTTGTTTTTTAAGGATTGAAGTGGAGTCTCACGTAAACATGATTTTACCAATGCAGGCCTGTTTTTCCTCGTTTGTTTACTTATTTCAGATAGAGAGATAGGAGGAGAAACACCACCATACCGGAATTCCATCTGGTGTCATAGCATGTTCCATGTGGTGCTGGAGCTCAAGCCCAATGAGCAATCTCTCTAGTCCATTAGGTTGTTGTGAAGATTAAATAAATGTAGGAACAAGTAAAGCATGTGGTACAGAGCTGACAAACAATACTCTTTCACTGTTACCTTCCTTTTCACACATGCCTAGTTGAGGATATTTTCAAGTCTTCTGCATTCCCCCTTAAACAGCCTATAAACCAAGATTCTTCACTCTGCATAGTTGAATGGCTGAGGGCTGAGGGTGGGGGCTATATAGAAAATACAGGGGACACTGCTACCTAATTACAGTCTCCCCTTGCTCCATGTACCCCTACCCCCCACCCACACTCTCTGAAAGTAGAGTCTTACTATATGATAGTTTTATTTGTTTAGGTCTGGGGACTCTGTTACTATTAATTTATATGATGTTATTGTTGACCATTCTCAGATCCAAAAATAGCCTACCAAATTAAAAAAAAAATTACTTATAGATACTCTGGTCTAACATATCCTCTAAAGTGATTTCTTCAAAAATAGGGTATATACATATATATTTTTTCTATTTTTATAGAAGGTAGTGGCTTGCCGGGATAGCCTGAGGGTGCTTCTTCCCGAACAAGTGCTCCCTGGGTTGGAGAGAACTCAACTGGAGCCAACCTAGGCTGCTGCGTGGGAGAGGGATAGACTCTGGAACTCTTAGAGCCGGAAGGCAATCCCAAGTGTGTTAAAACAGAAGAGCAGCTATATATACTTGCCAAGTAGGGTGGAAACAGGATGTGACATAGAGAGGGTGGCGGGAAAAGAGACTGGTGGAAATCAGGGTGACTACAAGAGGGGGCAGAGCAAAAAGACATCCTGAACCAGTGGGGATTAAACCAATGCCCTGCAGGCAGGGCAGTTCCTAGGTAACTGGTTATGTAAATAGACTGCAGGGATAAGCAGGGGGAAGCTGGTGTACTGCCCAACATCGCCTGTAGCCTTGTGTGTCTCTGCTGATTGTTTGCTTGGATTTCTTCTGCCCTTGCACATTTGATGTATAGATGTATTCCTTGTGATATGAAAGACTGATAAAGTGGGGAGTCAGGGGACAGTTAAAAGAAGGCTGGGGCTCCAGTTCCCTAAGGTTAAAAGAAACGACAATTTGGTGGTGGATTAAGTGTGCTGACAACTATCTTAGGGCAATGTGAAATGGTACGTCTATGACAATAGCAGTCTTGTAAATCAAAAGTTCCTCAATAAAGAATTTAAATTTATAAAATAGAGAGATATGCCTGGTGACAATAGCCCTTCACCTACGTGGTGATTAATGGAGGAAAATGATGTTGATCGAAGTCTCACCTTGCCCTCTCCCAACTTCCTAATGCAAAAATACTATCCTGTTGATTAAAATATTTTTTAAAATTATTTATTTATTCTCCCTTTTGTTGCCCTTGTTGTTTTTCATTGTTGTTATAGATGTCGTCGTTGTTAGTTAGGACAGAGAGAAATGGAGAGAGGAGGGGAAGAGAGAGGGGGGGAGAGAAAGATAGACACCTGCAGACCTGCTTCACCACTTGTGAAGTTACTCCCCTGCAGGTGGTGGGGGGAGCCAGGGCCTCTAACCAGGATCCTCACGCTGGTCCTTGCTCTTTGCGCCATGAGCACTTAACCCACTGCGCTACTTACTGCCTGTCTCCCAATTAAAAAAAAAAATTATATATATATATATGTTTTAACCAGAGCACTGTTCAGCTGGTGGTGTGGGGGATTGAACCTGGGACTTTAGAGCCTATCCCTGGAAATGAGTTGGATTTCCTTTATTCAAGGAATTCCATCACTACTAAAATGTTAACTGCTATTTATTGAATGTTTACTATTTTGTCAGTTACTAATTTACCAGCATTTGGGTGGATATATATATATGGAAAGGATGGTGCTCTTTCAATTCACTAAAGTAATCAGGACTTCCTTATCTTGCCCTCCTCCTTCTCCTCCTCCAGAGTTATTGCTGAGGTTCAGTCGGGTACTGTGAGTCTACTGCTCCTAGTGGCCATTTTTTCACTTTTCTTTCTAATTTTTATTAAATAGGACAGAGAGAAATTTAGATAATAGTGGGACAGACACCTGCCAACCTACTTTACCACTTGTTTAGTGTGTCCCCCTACAGGTGGGGCGTGGGGGCTCGAACTCAGGTCTTTGTGCTTGGTGATATGTATGCTTAACTAGGTGCACCACTGCCCGGCCCTGGTACTTATATATAACTTCATTTAGTTCACATAATGTCCCTAAGAACTGGCATTGTTATTTTCATTTTATAGTTGAAGTGGCCGGACTAAGAGGAAATTGAAAGTTTCAGGGGACCAAGCAGTGGTGCACCTGATTGAGTGCACATGTTACAATACACCAAGGACCTGGGTATTTTTCAAGCAGAACAAAGAAGGTTCACACAGAGAGGTTATTTAGCTAGCCTGTGGACTTACACTGACTTGGAGGCTGGCTCATTTAGCTTGAAGGCCGTTTGTGTAAATGACCCTGGTCCCCACGTGCAGTGGGGAAGCTCCACAGTGGTAAAGTAGTGCTGCAGGATTATCTTTTTCTCTCCCACTCTGTTTTTCCTTTCCATCTCAATTTCTCTCTGCTTTATCAAAATAAAATCAAGTAAAATAAATTTAAAAGGAAGTACTTGTTTGCACAGATAAGCATCAGAATCTAGTAAAGAAAAAGTATCATTTGGAAACATGTAGACTTAGTTTGGAACCTATGAATACCTGTCATATTACCTGTGAAAACTAGGGTTAGTTTTAAATTTTCTTAAACAGTGGCTGGACTGGTTATGTAGGGATAGAGCATAGGACTTGAACACATGGGACCCTAAGTTTGACCCTTGGCACTACATGATACTATGGTTCATTCTCTCTTCCTCATAATGAACAAATCTTCTTTTTTTTTAAAGAATATACTTTTAAAAATAAAATAGGGAGTCAGGCGGTAGCGCTGCAGGTTAAGCGCATGTGGTACAAAGCACAAGGACCAGCGTAAGGATCCCTGTTAGAGACCCTGGCTCCCCAGCTGCAGGGGAGTCGCTTCACAAGTGGTGAAGCAGGTCTGCAGGTGTCTATCTTTCTCACCCACTCTTTGTCTTCCCCTCCTCTCTCCATTTCTCTCTGTCCTATCCAACGACGACGACAACAATAAAAAACAAGGGCAAAAAAAGGGGCTAAATAAATGTAAAAAATAAATGAAATAAATGGGAGTTGGGTGGTAGCGCAGCAGATAAAGCGCATGTGGCGCAAAGCACAAGGACCAGCATAAAGATCGCCATTCGAGCCTCCGACTCCCTATCTTTAGGGGAGTCGCTTCACAAGCTGTGAAGCAGGTCTGCAGGTGTCTTTCTCTCCCCCTCTTTGTCTTCCCCTCCTCTCTCCATTTCTCTCTGTCCTATCCAACAACGACAACAATAATAACTACAACAATAAAACAACCAGGGCAACAACAGGGAATAAATAAATAAATAAAATAAATAAATAAATAAAATGGAAGTTGGGCGGTAGCACAATGGGTTAGTCACACGTGGCGCCAAGCCCAAGGACCCGCATTAGGATCCTGGTTTGAGCCCCGGCTCCCCACCTGCAGGAGTGTTGTTGCTTCACAGGTGGTGAAGCAGGTCTGCAGGTGTCTATCTTTCTCTCCCCCTCTCTGTCTTCCCCTCCTCTCTCCATTTCCCTCTGTCCTATGCAACAACAACAATAATAATTGCAATAATAAAACAACAAAGGCAACAAAAGGGAATAAATAAATATTTTTAAAAAATAAAACAAATGTTATGATACACTAAGTAGGCCCAATGGTGGGGGAATAAATTCATATTTAATTTAGTCATGTTACCAGAGGACTGTGTAGTATGCTGAGACAGCCTTCTCTTACTTTTGTGACGTGTATGTTTTAGTAGTCAGATCTAATTTGGCATTTATCTCAGTCCTACACAGGTATGCAAGCATACCCTTATCCCCAGGCATCCACCATCACCACACAACTACAGCCTGTGCAACCCCTGTATCCAGCACCACTCTCTCAATCTCCACATTTTCCAGGTAGGAAATGTTCCGGCATCTGGATCAATAGAGACAGGAAATTTGGAAAGCAATCTGAACTGCCAGTACCATGGCAAACTGAAGAGGACATGCTTGAGTTGTGGATCATTTAGCCCTCGATGCATTTTATAGAACCATAGCTTAGTTACTGTTGTCATTAGAATTCCATTGTCCCATCTCTTCTCCCGACAGTATGAATCACTCATAGTGTTTTCTAGTATTTAGAATTATTAACTCATGTCATCTGCTGAAAGAAATATTGGCTTTCCCACATGTGTCATCTTCTGCTTCAGAATTCTAAGTTTCTTTTTGACTTGTGTCTGTTTAGGATCAGGTGATATGGCTTCATTTCTCATGACTGAAGCTAGGCAGCATAACACTGAAATTCGCATGGCTGTCAGCAAAGTGGCTGATAAAATGGATCATCTCATGACTAAGGTGAGGGTTGGGGCTATTTGAAAGTAGCAGTAGAAATGGGATACAATGCAAGAAATAACCAGGGTTACAGGAACATTTTCCCTTCATTTCTTGAATTCATAGTTGTTAGTAGTTAGTTTTTCTTTTCTCTCCCCCTCTTTTCTGGCAGCATAGTACCTATTTTCATTGAAGAATAGTTAGCATTAAACATTGCCTCAGAAACTCACTCCACTAAAAAATGTGGTCACATCTTGGGTAAATTCTGTTTATCTACCTAAAAATTTATCAAGGTTTTTCTGGCATCCCTTTGTAGGTTGAAGAGTTACAGAAGCATAGTGCTGGAAATTCCCTGCTCATCCCCAGTATGTCAGTTACAATGGAAACAAGTATGATTATGAGCAACATTCAGCGAATTATTCAGGTAAAGGTGATTGAGAAAAGAATACCTATGGTCTGTCCCTTCTACTGCACTTTAAAATCTCTATTCCACTTTAAAAATTATATTCATTAAGTAAATAGAACAAAAACATTACAATTTATGTGGAAACACAAGAGACCCCTAAATAACTGAAACGGTCTTGACAAAATTAGAAAAATAAAGATATCACCTAACCTGACTTTACCTATATTACAAAGCAGTAGTAAGATCATGAACCACAAATGGACACACAAACTAAAGGAATGGAATTGAGAGTCCAGAAATAAACTTACACATATATTGATACTTAATCTGTTATAAAGGAGGAATGAGAATGGACAGAGGGCAGTTTTTTTTTTTTTTCCAATAATTGGCCTTGGAAAATCAGAATAGCTGCATGTAAAAGAATGACACTAAATCACTCTTGGGCCAGGTAGTAGTACACCTGATTGAGTGCACAGATTATAAAGCACAAGGGCCCATGGTCAAGCCCCCAGTCTCTACCTGCAGGGGGGAAGCTTCTTAAGTGGTGAAGCAGTGCTGCAGGTGTCTCTATTTCTTCCCTTGTTGTCTTTCTCTCCCTCTCAGTTTCTTCCTGTGTTTAGCCAATAAATAAATAATAATAATAAAGCTTAAATAAATGTACCAAAGTAAAGGACTCTGAGAGGAGCATGCATGATGATGGAGGGAGACCAAGGCTAGAGGTGAGAGTGTTTTGCAGAAAACTGAGAAATTTGACACATGTACCAACAACTGTATTTACTGTAAACCATTAATTCCCTCCAATAAAAATGTTAAAAATAAAAAAACTTTAAAAAGAATGGGGAGTAGATAGCATAATGGTTATGCAAAGAGACTCTCATGCCTGAGGCTCCGAATTCCCAAGTTTAATTCCCCACACCACCATAGGCCAAAGCTGGTAAATGCTTTAGTAAAATAAATAAGTAAATCTCATTGTTAAAAAAAAAAAAAAAAGAAGTAAATTAAAAAAGAAACAAGACCACTCTTTAACTTTATTCACAGATATGAAATAAATTAAAAACTTGGATATAAGACCCCCAAATCATAAAAACACATAGAAAATAAAATAGATTCTATATCCCATGTTAGCAATAGCAATGTCTTTGGGAACTTAACCCTAATAGCAAGGGGAAAAAAGAATGCAAATATAAACAAATTGGTATATCAAATAAAACTTCTCAATAACAACATATACCTAAACATGAAGAGACAGCCTACTGAGTAGGCAAAAATATTTACATATGGTATCTTTGATCAATGTCCAATATATAAATTACATAAAGAATTCATGCAACTCAAAAAAAATCACATGCACTCCCATTAAAAGTATGCAGAGACAAATATGCACTTCTCCAACAGTATACAGATGACCAACAAGTACATGGAAAATGTTCACATCACTTATTTTATTAGGGAAATACCAATAGAAAACATAGTGAGGTATTACCTCACACTTGTGAGAATTCTTCCTTCAAATGACAACAGGGGCTAGGGAGAAAGCATAGTGTTTATGTAAAAAAAACTTATATGCTTGAGTCATGAAAGTTCCCAGATTTAATCCCCAGCACCAGCATGAGCCAGAGCAGTGTTCTGGTTAAAACAAACATGACAACAGTGATGTCTAGGTTAGGGGGGAAAAATGAACATTTGTATACTGCTGATGGGATTATAAGTTGATGCAACTATTTGCAACTCTGTGGACTTTCCTGAAAGAAAAAAAAAAAAATAGAACTAGTTTATGATCCAGTAATTCTATTTTGTCATACCCCACAAATATGAACTCATTAACTCAAGAGTTATGTGCACCCAGTGTTTATTGTAGCATTCTTTCTTTGTTCCTTTCCTGCTTTCTTAAAATTGATTTAATAATGACTGACACGAGTATTCTTTATAGCAACTAAGATGACCTTAATACCTGTTGATCTATGACTGGATAAAGATGTGCTATATACACAGTATGTGTAGAAATGCTATTCAGCTGTTAGAAAAGATGAAGTTTGCAACAAAATGGAAGGAACTTGAGGGGATTATGCAAAACAAAATAGCAAAAGGCAGATGTTAGATGATTTTACCTATGTGTTGATTATAAAACAAACTAGTTAACTGACAAGACAAAACAAAAATGAACATGTTGACATTGACCACAGGTGAAGAGACAAAATTTGGGGGAAAGAATAGTGGGGATCTCATTGATAGTGGTGGGTTTTTAAATATTTAATTTTTTTTATTATTATTACTGGATAGAGACAGATAAATTGAGAGGGGACAGGGAGAGAGACAGTGAAATACATGCAGCCCTGCTTCACCACTTGTGATGCTTTTCCCCTGCAGGTGGGGACCAGGGCCTTGAACCTGGGTCCTTGCATACTGTAATGTGAAGGCTTAACCAGGTGCGTCACCACCTGGTCCCTTGTTTAAATATTTTTTAATTAAATGTTTAGACATAGAAAGCATGTGATTAGTACTATACCATGTTTAGAAAAAAAAATCTATTACTAGAAAATCAGTTATGGCTTAAATTGGTTCATATGACTTATCACTTTACAGCCAGAAGAAAACATTTTCTTTTTATCCATATTTTAGAAAATTTGCTTTATTTTGTAGCTATGCATATGCTTAAAACTCTTTGGACATAGTGATTTGTATCTTTCTTTTTTTTAATTTAAAAAAATATATTTTTTTATATTTATTTTTCCATTTTTGTTGCCCTTGTTTTCTATTGTTGCAGTTGTTGTTGATGTCATCGTTGTTGGATAGGACAGAGAGAAATGGAGAGAGGAGGGAAAGACAGAGGGGGAGAGAAAGATAGACACCTGCAGACCTGCTTCACCACTTGTGAAGTGACCCCCCCTGCAGGTGGGGAGCCAGGGGCTTGAACCAGGATTCTTACGCCAGTCCTTGCGCTTTGAGCCTCATGCGCTTAACCCACTGCACTACCGCTGACTCCCGATTTATATCTTTCATGTATGCTTTAATGTATCTGTGTACTTAAATTCTCATATTTTGTCTTAAACTGTAACAACATTGCCTGTCGATTCAAGCTGATTTCATTTTATTTGGTCCTTTTCTCTTGAAAACATGTTATATGTGATATATTTCCAATTTAGGAAAATGAAAGATTGAAGCAAGAGGTCCTTGAAAAAAGCAGTCGGATAGAAGAACAGAATGACAAGATTAGTGAACTTATTGAACGAAATCAGAGGTAATGACCTGTATAGGTCATTGGCTATGAAGGATGAAATAATAACCTTTCAAAAAAAATAATAATCATGCCAGAGAAGTGACATAATGGGTAGAATGATGGAATTGTATGTATGATATACAGGGTTTGATCCCTGGTACCACTTACTCTGGAACAGTACTCTCTGGCCAATCTCCTATGAAATAAATGTCTTTTAAAAAGTAGTATTATTGTTGTTATCACTGGAGTTTCATCCTTCCAGGTCCACTTTTTTCAGATAAAAAGAGAAACGGGGAAGGAGAGATGCTACAGCATCAAAGTTAATCCCAAAGCCATAGTATCCCCATATGGTGTATCAAGAACTTGAACCTGGGGAGGGGGGCAGGTAGTAGTGCAGTATGTTAAGCACACATGATGCAAAGTGTAAGGACTGACTCAAGGATCCCAGTTCAAGCCCCAGGTTCCTCACCTGCAGAGTGGGATCGCTTCACAAGCGGTGACACAGGTCTATCTTTCTCTCCCCCTCTCTGTCTTCCCTTCCTCTCTTGATTTCTCTCTGTCCTATCCAACAACAATAACAGCAATAACAACAGTGATAAACTAAAGAAAAAAAATGGCCTCCAGGAGCAGTGGATTTGTAGTGTCTAGTGTAGGCACTGAGCCCCAGCAATAACCTTGGAGGCAAACAAACAAAAAAACAAACAAAAAACTTGAACCTGGGTTGTAAATAAAGCAAAGCAATGTTTGTCCCAGGTGAACTGTATTATTGCACCCAAAACAAAAGAAAAAAAAAAAAACTTTTCCAGTGCCTCTTGTCTCTCACATTAATAGGGTGAAGGTGGCTAAAGAGTGGCTTTCTTTTCCTTCCTCCTTGTAGCCTCCTCCTCCTTATTCTCTTTTTATTTCTTTATTGGGGGATTAATGTTTTACAGTCAACAGTAAATACAGTAGTTTGTACATGCACAACATTTCCCAGTTTTCCACAAACAATATAACCCCCCACTAGGTCCTCTGCCATCCTGTTCCAGGACCTGAACTCTCCCCCCCCACCCAAGCCAGAGTCTTGTACTTTGTTGCAATACATCACCCTTCTTAATCCCATTTCTTTCCCCTTCTATACATCCTTTAGTTTCTCAACTCTTAACTACACAAATTTAAAGAAGTTCATCTCTAGCCCAAGTTCTCTTGCCACAAAGGAAAAAAGATTTTAAGACATTTTTGATGATGGTATAGAGTAATATTACAATGGAGGATACATTGAGTTTGTACCCTCCACATAATGGGGTGTACATTAAGGACTTGAAGTGTTTTTTTTTTTTTTTTTGGTTTGTTTTTAATCCCTACTTATTTGACTTATTTGGCAGATATGTTGAGCAGAGTAACCTGATGATGGAGAAGAGGAATAATTCACTTCAAACAGCCACAGAAAGCACACAGGCAAGAGTATTGCATGCTGAACAGGAGAAGGTAAAGTAATTGGGCAGAGGAGAGTCCAGTGCAGGAAGTATAGCACTAGGGAGTGATTCTCTGTACGTACTTACCAGTGCTTTAAAGTAGACTTTCTGTTGTCATTGGGAAGAGAAATAGGAATTTTCCAATGGATTTTAATATTTTTACCACTCAGTTTTGTTTTTTTTTCTTGTTGATTTTGGTAGTAGTCATCTTCATCTTTCACTGCTACAGGTTGACTTTTTCAGAGACGCACAGAAAGGAAAATAGACCAGAGCACCAAAGCTTCCTTTAATGTAGTGGGGGCTGGGTTTGAAGCTGGGTACTGAATGTGATACAGCAGTGTACTATCCAGATTTCTGTCTTACAATATACTTTGCAATGAATTCTCTCTCTCTCTCACTCTCTCTCTCTCTTGCTCTCTTTCCCTCCTTCTCTCTCTCGCACACACATACACAAACAGATTTTAATAATTAATACAGGACCTACACAATTTATTAGAAATTATTCTACTGATAAAAATCAACAGAAGTTTTCTACTATACAGGTAACAAATGTTTTTGATGAAATTTGAGATTGTTTACCTCTGTGTGCTTAGTTTGCTCTTTCATCTGTGTCTGCTATTTGAAAGACTGCTATTTGACTTCATTCAGTTCAGAATTAGGAGTTTGGCCTATTCCTGAAATTAGCTTAAGGAAAACTCTGTCTTGGTTTGGGATGGACTGATTCTGAAGCATATTGCTTCTGTTCTTGCTCCAGTGACACTGTTTTGGTTTTCTGTTTGTTTGTTTTCTGTTATTAAGTGACTTTTTTTTCTTTAGTGATTTAATATTGATTTACAACACTATAAGATAACAGGGGTATAATTCCACACTGTTCCTGCCATTAAAGTTCTGTGTCCCCATTCCCTCCATTGGAAACTGCAGTGACTCTCCCATGGTCAACAAAGGTTGACTGTTATTTCTATGTCTGTCTATATTTATATGTATTTGCCCATTTTTTTCCTTTTTTCTTTCTTGTCTCCAGGGTTTTCTTTTTCTTTCTTGTCTGAGGCTTCATGTCTGCACTAGTGCTCCTGGAGGCCATTTTTTGCCATTTTGTTGCTGTTGTTATTGTTATTGGATAGGACAGAGAGAAATTGAGAGAGGAGGGGAAGACAGAGAGGGGGAGAGAAAGATAAACACCTGCAAATCTGCTTCACTGCTTGTGAGGCAACCTCCCTACAGGTGGGGAGCTGGGGGCTTGAACCAGGATCCTTATGCCGGTCCTTGTCCTTTGCACCATGCACACTTAACCTGCTGAGTTACCTCCTGCCCCCCCCCACACACACACACACACACTTTTTCTATGGTTCTGCCTTCCCTTCCTTTTACAAAGCCACATCCATTAATACTTCCAGGTGTCCTTCCTTTTTTCCTCTGGGTTCTGATGGAATTGGAATTCAGAGCCCTCTGCTCATCTTCCCATAACATCTCTCCCCCGATGGGAGTATGGACCAAAATTCTTTATGGGGTACAGAAGGTGGGAGTTCTGGCTTCTGTAATTGCTTCTCCACTGAACATGGATGTTGGTAGGCCAGTGACACTGTTTATCCAGTATGGATTCACTGTTTGGATTACCACTACCCAACTAAGAGATCTTGATCTTTTCACTTGCTGTTCTCTGAGGATTAAGAAATGGCTTTGTATTTATATTTAGATTTTTCTTGAAGACATTCAAAATTGAATGATGGTATTTTATATACATTTCATGCTATTATTCTTTATGTCCTTTTAGCTTTAATATGTAACAGGCAAATGATATCTTCAATCCCTTTATTCTCAGATAAACAATGCCTTACCCTATGCAGCCTTGCCTTGTCTAGTTCTAAAATTATCTTTGCTACTTTTCATCACTCCTTGTATGTTGTGGCTGACTCATAATTGCCTAGGTCAGAATCAGTATATGACATTGCTAATATTGTTAAATATTACCAGATTATGGCCCTGGAGGTTATGCAGTGGTTAAAGCATTGGACTCCCAATTATAAGGTCCCAAGTTTGATCCTTGCCATTGTGTGTGCCAGAGTAATACTCTGATTCTCTCTCTTCCTCACCCCCTCGCTAATTAAAATAAATAAACCTTAGGGGAAAGTATACTGGATTTACTCTACTATTTATCTTTCTTTCTAGGACTCTTTTCATCATTATTCAAATCTAAAGTGATTGCTATAGTATTTTCTACATCACTGGTCCCCAAATTCAGTTCTAGCTGCCTCAGAATCATCTGAAGAGATTGATTAAAATACATACTCTCAGGGCTGGTGGATAGCTCACGTGGTTATGTACATACACACATCACCATGTGTGAGGACCCGGTTTTAAGCCCCTGGCATCACAAATGAGTGCCATTCATAGAGTATGTTTCACAGGCATGGAATGTTGCTGTGTAGGTCATATCCCTCCCCTCTCCCTCTGGCTTTCTCTGTCTGATGCTGAAAGTCAACCATGAGTGGTAGAGTTACATAGGTACAAAATGCCCTGTTGGCAATCATTATCTTACCCTACACCTCCAGAAATTCTACTGTAATATGTCTAGCTAAGGTCTGAATATGAACTTTAAAGAAGTTCCTCTTGATTCTGCTGTATAGTCAGATGGAATCATTGCTATTTACAATGAATTTTTTTCTCTCTCTCATTTCTTATTCTTCTAGCGTTTGCCCTTCTTCCGTAGCCAGTCAATAGCGTCAGGTTGAAAGCTGTCAGGAGCTGCTTGTTGCTGGCTTTGAAAGTGACTGGGGGGAGTCGGGCTGTAGTGCAGCGGGCTAAGCGCAGGTGGCGCAAAGCACAAGGATCGGCATAAGGATCCCGGTTCGAACCCTGGCTCCCCACCTACAGGGGAGTCACTTCACAGGCGGTGAAGCAGGTCTTCAGGTGTCTTATCTTTCTCTCCTCCTCTCTGTCTTCCCCTCCCTCTCTCCATTTCTCTCTTTCCTATCCAACAACGACAACAACAATAATAACTACAACAATAAAACAACAAGGGCAACAAAAGGGAATAAATAAATAAAATAAATATTTAAAAATTTTAAAAAATTAATAAAAAAAAAAAAAGAAAGTGACTGGGATCCATGTGGATTCAGTCGGCTAGGAAGGATCGTCAGTTTCCCCAATGAATGGGTACTCACGGGATGCACCATGAGAAGGTCGATCCAATGCATAGAGAAACAGGGAAACACCACAGCACTAGATGTTCTTGTGTTGTCATAGTATCTCCTGTGTGGTGCTAGGATTCAAAACTGGGTTGCCTGCATAGCAGTTTAGGGCCAAAGTATCTAGGGAGTTCTCTCTGGTCCCTTCAGTGATTTCTTTGTTACAGTCTCTGGAAATGGCAGCTGGACACCTTTGTTTTTAGTAAGTTCACCATGTGACTTTCTGTTGTTTATCTGTGGTGTATGTATGTGTGTTCCATTAAAACTGCATCTATAAAGCAAAGCAGCAGAACAATTTGACATATGATTGTTAGTTTGTCACCCCCTGAACTAACTGGTAAATCCACCAAAGGTTTCATATTGATAAGCTCCACATATGTCTGACAGTGCAGTGAACTTGGCAGATGCTCTATTTAAAACAGCAAAAATAGTAGCAATAAGAACAGTAAAAGCAGCTAACATCTTTTTAAAATTTATTTTTTATTTTTTACTTATTTGTTTTTATTTATAAAATAAAAATACCAACAAGACCATAGGCCAGCTGCTAGATTTAGGCATATCTCTTTACACAAATCTGTTTGAAGGAATTTCCTGGGCAGAATGCCACTGGCTTTTCTTTTCTTTTCTTTTCTTTTCTTTTCTTTTCTTTCTTCCTTTCTTTCTTTCTTTCTTTCTTTCTTTCTTTCTCCCTTTCTTTCTTTTTTAATTATTGGAGGATTAATGGTTTACAGTTGACAACAAAACACAGTAGTTTGTACATGCATAACATTTCCAAGTTTTCCACATAACAATTCAACCCTCACTAGATCCTCCTCTACCACCATGTTCCAGGACATGAACCCTACCCCTACCCCAGTGTCTTTTCCTTTGGTGCAATATACCAACACCAGTCTAAGTTCTGCTTAGTATTTTCTGTCTGATCTTCTTTTTCTTTTTCTTTTTTAAAATTTTTTTATATTTATTTTATGTATTTATTCCCTTTGTTGCCCTTGTTGTTTTTTTATTGTTGTAGTTATTATTGTTGTTGTCTTTGTTGGATAGGACAGAGAGAAATGGAGAGAGGAGGGGAAGACAGAGAGGGGGAGAGAAAGACAGACACCTGCAGACCTGCTTCACCGCCTGTGAAGCAACTCCCCTGCAGGTGGGGAGCCGGGGCTCGAACCGGGATCCTTATGCCGGTCCTTGTGCTTTGCGCCACCTGTGCTTAACCTGCTGCGCTACAGCCCAACTTCCCGATCTTATTTTTCAACTTCTGTCTATGAGTGAGATCATTTCATATGCATCTTTCTCTTTCTGACTTATCTCACTTAACATGATTTCTTCAGGCTCCATCCAAGATGGGGTGAAGAAGGTGAAATCATCATTTTAAATAACTGATATATATGTATATGATGTATATGTATATGTATACCACAACTTACTCAGCCACTCATCTGTTGTTGGACACCTGGGTTGCTTCCAGGTTTTGACTATTACAAATTGTGCTGCTGTGAACATAGGTGGTCACAGATCTTTTGGGATGGGTGTGTTTGGTTCCTTAGGATATATCCCCAGGAGAGGAATTGCAGGGTCATAGAGTAGGTCCATCTCTAGCCTTGTAAAAGTTCTTCAGACTGCTCTCCACCACAGGGGTTGGACCCGTTGACATTCCTACCAGCAGTGCAAGAGGGTTTCTTCTTTGACCCAACAGCCTCTCCAGCATTTGTTGCTGCTACCTTTTCTTTTTTTTTTTTTATTTATTTATTTATTTATTTATTTATTTATTTATTTGCTGCTACCTTTTCTGATGTATGACATTCTCACAGGAGTGAAATGATATCTCACTGTTGTATTTATTTGCATTTCTCTGACAATCAGTGACTTGGAGCAGTTTTTCATCTTTGTTGGCCTTTTGGATCTCTTCTATAGTGAGTATTCAGTTCATATCCTCTCCTTATTTTTGGATGGGGTCATTTGTTTTCTTGTTGCTGAGTTTGGTGAGCTCTTTATATATTTTGGTTATTAGCCTCTTGTCTGATGTCTGCATGTGAAGCTCTTCTCCCATTCTGTAAGGGTTCTCCTTGTTTCAGTGGTGGTTTCTTTTGTTGTGCAGTAGCTTTTTAATTTGGTGTAGTCCCATTGGTTTATTTTTGAATTAGTCTTTTTTGTAATCGGATTTTTATCATTGAAGATGCCTTTAAAATTTAGGTAGAAAAGAGTTCTGCTAACATTTTCCTCTAAGTATTTGATAGTTTCTGGTCTAACATTCAAGTCTTTGATCTACTTGGAATTTACTTTTGTGTTTGGTGAAATATAGTGGTTCAAATTTATTCTTCTGCATGTTTCAATCCAATTGTTCCAGCACCATTTGTTGAAGAGACTCTTCTTTCCCTATTTAATTTTTAATATTCCTATTTAATCTGAGCATCTTTGTCAAAGATTAGATGTCCATAGGTGTGGGGGCTTATTTCTGGGCTGTCAATTCTACTGCACTGGTCAATGTGTCTATTTATGTTCCAGTACCAAGGAGTTTCCAATTTGATAATTGTAAAATGTGTTAAAGTGTAATAAGAGTAATGGTAGGGAGTCGGGCGGTAGCTCAGTGGGTTAAGCGCACGTGGCACAAAGCGCAAGGACCAGCATAAGGATCCCTGTTCAAGCCCCTGGCTTGGCTCCCCACCTGCAGGGGAGTTGCTTCAGTGTGAAGCAGTGAAGCAGGTCTGCAGGTGTCTGTCTCTCTCCCTCTCTGTCTTCCCCTCCTCGCTCCATTTCTCTCTGTCCTGTCCAACAACGATGACATCAAAGTGAAAATAAATAAATATAAAATTTTTTTTAAAAAAAAGTAATGGCAGTAGAATATAGTATATAGGAGAGGGGTATAACCTCACAAATATGTTGCTGCTCAAAAATCAAGACTGATCACCAGCAGAACAATCACTTACTGCCTTCACTGTCATCTGATTTCTTTTAGTTTGAATGTGATATTTGTCATTTCTTTACCACTACTTTTAATTTGACTATCCTTTTTAAAAATATCTATTTATTTATTTTCCCTTTTGTTGCCCTTGTTGTCTTTTTATTGTTGTAGTTATTATTGTTGTTATTGATGTCATCGTTAGATAGGACAGAGAGAAATGGAGAGAGGAGGGGAAGACAGAGAGGGGGAGAAAAAGACACCTACAGACCTGCTTCACCGCCTGTGAAGCAACTCCCCCGCATGTGGGGAACTGGGGGCTCAAACCAGGATCCTTACCCTGGTCCTTGCGCTTTGTGCCACGTGCGTTTAACCCGCTGCATTATTGCCCGACTTCCTGACTATCCTTTTAATCATTGTCATCCTTGACAGCAACCAAGACTTGTAGTGCATCATTAGAATTTTTCCAGGGTATTCATTTTGATTTCATCAGATGTTTTTTTGAGAATACTTAGCTCATTTTGCCAATATAGAGGACCATTCAAATATATTGAGATAATGGTTATACGAAAAGACTTTTTATGTCTGAGGCTCTAAGTTAAGTAGTACCAATTTTATGTCAATGCCTAGAGTTAAGTAGTGCTCTGGCCTTCCTCTCTGTATCTCTCTCATTAAAAATAAATAAAACGGGAGTTGGGTGGTAGCAGAGGGTTAAGCACATGTGGCGCCAAGCGCAAGAACCCGCCTAAGGATCCCGGTTGGAGCCCCCGGCTCCCCACCAGCAGGGGAGTTGCTTCACAGGCTGTGAAGCAGATCTGCAGGTGTCTGTCTTTCTCTCCCCCTCTCTGTCTTCCCCTCCTCTCTCCATTTCTCTCTATTCTACCCAAAAACAGCAACAACAACAACAATAGTAATAACCACAACAATGATAAAACAAGGGCAACAAAAGGGGGAAAAAATAAAATGGTCTCTAGGAGCAGTGGATTTGTGATGCAGGCACTGAGCCCGGCAATAACCCTGGAGGCAAATAAATAAATAAATAAACAAACAAGGGACCAGGTGGTAGTGTAGCAGGTTAAGCGCAAGAACTGGTATAAGGATCCCGATTCGAGCCCCCAGTTCCCCACCTGCAGTGGGGGTGGGGGGCTCGCTTCACAAGCAGTGAAGCAGGTCTGTAGTTACTTATCTTTCTCTCCCCCTCTCTGTCTTTTCCTCTCTCCATTTCTCTCTGTCCTGTCCAACAACTATGACAGCAATAATAAAAATGATAAACAACAAGGGCAACAAAAGGGGAAAAAAAATAACCTCCAGGAGCAGTGAAATCATAGTGCAGGCACCGAGCCCCAGCAGTAACCCTAGAGGCAAAAAATAAAATAAAATAAAATAGAAATAATTCCCACTAAAATGATTTAAGAATGCTGAGAGCTGGGAGATAGCTCACATGGTAAAGCCCTCACTTCACCAAATATAAGGATCTGAGTTCAAGCCCCTCAGTTACCACATGGGAGCACCATGCAAAGGAGAGAGTGGGAAAGATACTATAATACCAAAACTTCCCCTGGTGCTATAGTATTTGTATTCTATACTGAGGGCTTAAACCTCAGCCTTGCACATGGGAAAAGCAGGGGCCCTCACAGGTGGCCTATCTTGTTAGCTCCAAAGCACTTCTTTTATTAGCTTTGTTCTTCTGAGGACCCCCCACAAACTTGACATTATATTACAGTTGTGGTACAGCTATAGACCCAGATGTTCATTGTTGCTGAAGATAGTTTAGAATTTAAAAATCCCTTTCTAATTAAAATTACCTGCTTATCACAGAAAAGTTTTAAGTAGCAGAAATACCATTTCTCATGTATCAGATTGGTAAAAATCCAGATCCCATTGTTGAAGGTAGGAGAAGTATGGAATGATTCATGCTGAGGAGTCTAGTGAAAAGCAAAGTTACTAAGGTACTTATTAGCAGTTAGGCCTCTGGGACTTTCTAGAAGGCACACCTGCATACAGATGAAATGAATACATACAGTATTATTCATTGTTGTCTTATTGTGTAATGGGGTAAGAAGATACACTAATGTCTTACAGTAGATAGTGAGCTATGGAACATTCATATGGTAAAATACCATGCAGTTATTTAAAAAAAAAAACGAAGGAAAAGCTGTGTGCATTAATGGAGAATGTATATAATTCACTATCTTTTCTATGTGAAAGATGAAAATAAAAATCATATTGGAGTTTGTATGAAGAATCACTGGAAAGAGGAAAAATAAAGCATGTACATAAGTAGCCGTGTAGGACAAGGGGAAGGAAGTCGGTAAGGATAGAGTAGGAGCAAGACTTCTCATTGTTTACTTTTTACATAGTAAATTTTGAGAAACTAAAGAATTATTTGAAAAAGTCATTTATGAAGCAAAAATATGTGTAAATTGACAGGCAAAAAGAAAATGTAAAACAGCCATGATTATTCTTATCTAGATTAATTATAAAAAGCACGCCACTTAAACTCTCTCCTTTACATAAATAAGTGTTCCACAATAATAAAACTATGTGGTCCAGGAGGTGGCGCAGTGGCTAAGGCACTAGACTTTCAAGCATGAGGTCCTGAGTTCAATCCCCAGCAGCACATGTACCAGAGTGATGTCTGATTCTTTCTCTCTCTCTTCTATCTTTCTCATTAATAAATAAATAAATAAAATCTTTTAAAATAATAATAATAAAATTATACTAAACATATTACTTGGCGATATACCTATATTTATTTAACAGTAGGCTGTGACTATAAGATTTATTTATATTTACTTTATTAGAGATAGAGACCAGAGCACTGCTTTGGCATTAGTTGTGACTATCTCTCTTGCCACTAAGTATTCTTTCACAACATCGCTTTTAGTAGTTACATACAGGGTAGGTATGTCATTGTTTGCTTAACCCAAGCCCATTTTTCAACTTTATTTTTCTCGGTTTTTTTTGCAGTGAGGAACAGTGCTGCCTTAGGCTGCCTTATAGTAAAGGTTTTATAAACTTGTGTAATACTTCCTGTGGACAATTATCTTCAAAGGAATTCCTGAACTGAAGACACTATATATTTTTTTCAAAGTTTTTAATTATTTATTAATGAGAAAGATAGGAGGAAAAAGAAAGAACCAGACATCACTCTGGCACATGTGCTGCTGGGGATCGAACCTCATGCTTGAGAGTCTAAAGCCTCATCACTGCATCACCTCCCGGACCACACTGAAGACATTATATATTTTGAAGGCATGATTTTGGTTTGATTAGTACTAGAGTTGGCTTCAGTTCCTTCCTGGCAGTTGAGTTAGTGTAAAATATGTGAGGCTGGGTGATGACTTAGAGACAGAGAATATTCATGTTTAAAATGGCATCATGTTTTGTTACTGTTCAGGCCAAGGTGATGGAAGAGTTGGCAGCAGCCACAGCACAGGTTTCTCATCTGCAGCTGAAAATGACTGCTCACCAAAAGAAAGAAACAGAGCTACAGATGCAGTTGATGGAAAGCTTGAAGGAGACAGACATCCTCAAGGGCCAGCTTGCCAAACTGCAGGCAGAGCATTCAGGTATGTCCTTAGTCAAGGAAGCTGAGATGTTGGCCATAAATTTAAGGAATTAAACTCATTTCCTCCTTCCCAATTAATCCATTTAGTGTAGTCCTTATGGAATTTGTGAAGGACCCAAAAATTAGCATGGATTGGGTTTCTTCCTGGTTATAGAACTTAAATGACAAGGGAACTTTATCTGTGGCCACTTTATTTGGATTAGTGTTGCTTTTAGTGTCTTATGATAATTCAGATTAATTTCATTGGCTTAAAATTGAGTTCATGTGCTCCTTTAATTCATCATACAATGAAATTTCAGGGAGCAGGTTCTCCCTGTAACATTTACCTCTTTCCTAGAGGGTAGATTATAACTCTTACCCTAGTATTCAAGGCCTAACTCCAGCTTGGCTTATTTCCTAGTATGTTGCCCAGTTCATCTTGGCTTTGGGAAAGCCACTTATTCCTGCTTCAGCACATTCTTATCTTCTCCAATTTTTTTTAAATTTTATGCCAGGAAATTATGTAGTAGAACTAGGAAAGGAATACAGAATTTTGCACTTCTGCAGTATACTGAGTCATCTCCCCAGTTAGATTTTTATTTTATGTATGTTTATTTTTAGAAAGAGTAAGAAAGAGACCTGAACACTACTGTACTACTCATGGCATTCCCCTAGTGCTATCGTTGGTGCTCCCATGTGCTAGAAATGCAACCCAGAGACTGAGACATCATAAGCATACATGTTACCTGATAAACCACCTCCTGGGCTCTGTTGTCTTCCCTTTAATCCATGCAGTTGCCTTATAGTTAGTGTGCTCAACAA
This sequence comes from Erinaceus europaeus, assembly GCF_950295315.1. Lineage (NCBI taxonomy): Eukaryota > Metazoa > Chordata > Mammalia > Eulipotyphla > Erinaceidae > Erinaceus > Erinaceus europaeus. The sequence goes on along the minus strand of NC_080171.1, from coordinate 81,375,826 downwards.
CACCATCATTTTATTTTATTTTATTTTACTTGTGGTTTAATATTGATTTACAACATTATAATGGGTATAATTCCACACTGTTTATACCACCATTACCTGGCTATCCCCTTTTCTGATTTCAGAGCACCCTTAAAACAGTAACTGCAAGAACACCAACGTTTGGAAATTTTTCCAAATGAAATAAATTTTGATGTGTTATGCAAAACAAAAAAAACCTCAAAACAGGCTGGGTGATGGTGTACCTGGTTGAGTGTTCACATTACCAGGTGTAAGGATCGTGGTTCAAATCCCTGGTCCCCACCTGCAAGGGGGGAAGCTTTTACAAGTGGCGAAGCAGTGTTGTAGGTGTCTCCCTTTCTCTCGCCTTCTCTATTTACAACCTCTCAATTTCTTTGTCCTATCAAAATTTTTAAAAATTTAACTCTAAATAGCTTTAAGAAGGGATATGGAAAGCATGTGCTAGCAGAATGTCCCAATTATGAAGAAAGTTAAGAATGTCTTACCTAGATATTGAGAAAGAGCCAGGACCAATACTAAACAAAGATTTATCTGATGTGATACGATGGTGACTACAAGGGAATTGTGATGGTGATATATTACAAAGTTAGTTTCTGATTGCTTGGAAGATTTTTTTATTATTGTTATTTTATATGTGTAGGTGACACATACATAGAGAACTCTGCAGAACTGATAGGAAGGTGGGTGTGGGAGTAGTTTATGGCTTTTGTTTTTCTTCCTAGCAGTCTCCCCCTTTTTTTTTCCTAGCTATCTAAAAGGTGTGAGTGAAAGAGAGAGAAAGAGGGACACAGAGAGGGGAGATACCACAGCACCACTTCATCACTTGTGAAGCTTCCCCTTTGCACACTGCTCCCATGCGGTGGCAGTGGCTTCAACCCTTGTCATTGTACGTGCTAAAGTATGTACTTTACCAGGTGAACTATCTCCCAACCGCAGACTTGATAATCTTTCTATATGGTCAGTGAAGGGATGCTGAAAAAGGAGGAAGACACTCACCATGGAGGTCTGGGAGGTATAGAAATCAGCTTTGGAAAAGCTTCAGGGTTGCCGTGTAGCCCATGCAACTCTGTTTCTACAGCCATTCTCTCTGTCATACCTCAGAGCTCCAAGAAACCTCTGAACAAGCACAGTCCAAATTCAGAAGTGCAAAGCAGAGCTGGAAACAGCTGGAACTCAAGGTGACAGCCCTGGAAGAGGAGCTGACTGACCTTCGAGCTGAGAAGGAGTCTCTGGAAAAGGTAAGTTGTACAACCTACATTTCTTGGTAGATCAAAGTGAACAGGATTTGCTACTATTTTTATTTTTATTTTTTAAGATTTTATTTGATTTCATATGAGAGAGAAGCCAGAGCACTCCTCTAGTACTTATTTAAACATGAGAGTTAACCGAGAATCTCAACCTTAGTCTTTTGCTCTGTCAGCTGAACTATCTCTGACTTTCTTTGATTTTTAAATATGACAGTACTATGCATTTGCTGTAATATATACAAATAAGACAAAAAAGTGTAAAATAAAAAAAGAGGCCAAGGATACAGCCCACTCAGTATAGCACTTGGACTGCTGTGCTCAAGGACTAGCACCACATTGGAAGCACCATACATGATACTGGGATAACTCCATGGATAGTGGAACAGTACTGTAGTGTTTCTCTCTCTCTCTCTCATAATAATAGTAATAGTAGTAGTACTATTATTATATGAGTTACTGTTATTACTATTATTATATGAGTTAGCCAGGGAGACCACTCAGAGGTATTGCACCAGCATGGGGTCCTGGACTCATTCCCTAGAATTCAGTCTTTATAAACATGACTTATTGCTTGCTTAAAATAAATTATAATTTGTACAATTTCTGGCTTTGCATATTTTAAAAGTCTTCACAGAATTGCCAAATTGCCATTCAAAGAGACTATACCCACTCTTTTTCTACCAGTGGGATGTGAAAATGTCTTTACTCGGGAATCAGGTGGTAGCACAGTGGGTAAAGCGCACATGGTGCAGAGTGCAAGGAACAGCATAAGGATCCCAGTTTGAGCCCCAGGCTCCCCACCTGCAGGGGAATCACTTTACAGGCGGTGAAGCTCCCTGTCTCTGCCTCTCCCTTCTCTCTCCATTTCTCTGTGTCCTATCCAACTATGATATAACATCAATAACAAGAACAATAATAACTACAACAATAAAACAACAAGGGCAACAAAGGGGAATAAATAAATAAATATGTCTGTACCCCATACTCTCACTATTTTAGAATATTCTCCATTTCGTAATAGAATACTAGACAAATCTCTTTTTTTCCTTCTAGTTACCAGTAACCAAGAATGCTAGATATATTGATATATAGAAACAGTAAATTGAAAACTGAATTATTTCCAGAAATTAGATAAGAACTCAATGAAATCAATAACCACTCCTACCATTCCATCTATTTTGTATAACAACTTAAGCTTATAATGGCTCTCTTGGTCCTAAGAACCTTTCAGAAAGGAAAAAGAAGTCAGCACAAGAGCGCTGTCAAGCTAAGGAGGAGATAGATGAAATTCGCAAATCACACCAGGAAGAATTGGACAAACTTCGACAACTCTTGAAAAAGACTCGAGTGTCCACAGACCAAGCAACTGTAGAACAGGTAATAAGAAACTGAAGTACTTTGGAAATAAAATGAAGGTGTGATAAGAGAGAAAAACTTCTATTCAGTAGTTTCTTCCTTATCTTTTAAAACATCTATTTCCTCTCTCCCTAAAACATCTCTTCACTGGAGGAAATAATGAATTGTAAGATCATACTGTCACATGTGTATAGTTTCTTATCCCTCATGGTAGGTATCTGCATACCACACCTACCACCATCTGACATCTTTCTCCACCCACCATAGTGCCCTCTCTACCTCTCCATCCACTTCTGCCCTTTTTCCCTTTTAGAGTCCTTTGGATCTGCTTCAATAGGCTGCAGCCAGTCTAAATTTCACCGTATGTTTTCCCCTTTGTGTCTCTTTTTTTTTATAAATATTTATTATTTATTGGATAGAGACAGAGAGAGAGAGACTTGTAGCACTGCTTCACCACTCAAGGAAGCTTCTGGTACTTTGTAACACAGGCACTTAACCAGGTACACTGCTGCTGTGTGACCCCCCATTTTATTTTTTTGTTAAGTCTTACCTCTAAGTGAGATCATTAGGTATCTATTTCCTCCTCTTCTTTCTTCCTATCTTTTAGGATGACATTTCTCACAGTTGTTCCTCTCATTTTGGAGAAAGTTAGAAGAAGGTAATACAAATACATGTAGTAGAGTCCTGGAATCAAATGAAGAATCTTCACTTCTTTTTCTAATGTTTAGTGAAAATAAATATTAAACAGGAAAATATCTTTATAAAAAATTTCCCAGAGGTGCCAGGAGGTGATGCACCTGGTTGAGTACACATAAAACAATGCATGAGGACCCAAATTTGAGCCCCTGGTCCCCACCTGCAGGAAGAAATGTTTCATGAGCAGGACTGCAGGTATCTCTCTGTCTCTCTCCCTCTTCATCTCCCCCTTCCCTCTTGATTTCTCTCCGTCTCTATCAAATAAGTAAGTAAAATTTTATTTTAAAATTCCCCAGATTGATCAGAATCATTTCGTCCTGTCGGTATCTAGGATATTGCTATTAGTAGATATAATTAAATGACCTAAAACATGAGGTCAAGTATCGTATGGCAAAGCCTAATCATGGGATTTTTCAAAGAAAAACAAGCTGCCAGATATCTTAGTTAAAATAATTATTATCAATTGCCTTTTTTTAAACTCTTAAGACCATAAGGAACCTTCACCATTGTCTTTAGAAATTCTATTTCTCCCAATCCTGGGACCTCTGGGGCTTTGATTGCATTTCTTGATGCCTTTGCTCTCAGTCCTCTGCATTATTATACTGCCTCTGCTGACCTCAACTAAATAAATGCAACCACTGCCACCATGCGACATTATGCTGTCACTGCCTTTTTGCTTCAGATTGTATCCAAAGGCACCAAGCCTAAAATGTCAACTTTCCAGCTCCAGTAATCTGCTACCAAGTTCCATATGCTACAATGAATCCATCCTGAACTCCCTGGGCAGACAACTTTACCTTTCCAGAGTCCTACCCTACTAGGGTAAGATAGAAACAGACTGCGAGTATAGATCGACCTGCGGACATCCATGTTCAGTGGAGAAGCAATTACAGAAGCTAGAACTCTCACCTTCTGCACCCCCCAATTTTTTTGATCCAGATTCCCAGAGGGGGAGAAATATTAAGAGAAGATGACTAGTGGGCTCTGAACCCCAATTCCATCAAAACCCTGAGAGAGAAGCGGAAAAAAGGAAGGACACTTGGAAGTAGTAATAGTTGTAGGTGTGACTTAGAAAGGAAGAGAAACCAGGACCATAGGGAAAAAAAGGGCAAACATATATAAAGATAGATAGTTATAGATATAATAGTCAACCCGTATCAGTGACCTTGGGACGCACTACTGCAGATTCCAGTGAAGGGAATGGGGACACAGAATATTGTTGGTGGGAACAGTGTGGAATTATGCTGTTATCTTATGATTTGGTAAATCAATATTAAATCACTGAAAAATTTTTAAAAACAAGGAAAAAAATGGCCACCAGGAGCAGTGGATTCGTAGTACAGGCACCAAGCCCCAGCAATAACCCTGTAGGTAAAAAAAAATTAATTAATTAAAAAAAATAAAAACTTTCAAGCAGGATAAGACAAAAGACCTGAGCCACGAGAAACCACTATTTAAGCATCCTTAAAACAAAGAGATTTATTTATGTGGTCAGGCAATGAAATGTGACCACAGTTGGGTACGACTAGATCTCTAGTCTATTTGATAACACCCTTTCTCGGGTACAACTAGATCTCTAGTCTATTTGATAACACCCTTTCTCATTTTAAATTAATAAATTTGTATTTGTATCTTCATTTAATTAGAGTAAAGTGGTGCTCTTGATTTGATCAACTCTGCGAGTTTTAACAAAAACATGTTTCTGAACCTATAGTGCTTAAGGCCCTGATGCTGAAAAATAGGGTTATATCAACCCCACCCAAGAATCTGTCGATTCAACTTTGTCTGCTTTAGGGTTTCTCAGAATCCTGACAACCAATAACATCTTTCTGCTTATCTTAGAAAAGTGTTTCCTAGGCTATTCACTTTCTCTCTCTCTCCCTCTCTCTTTCTTTTTTTCTTTTGAAAAATGAGTTTCCCGTGGTCCAGGATGTGGCGCAATAGATAAAGCAGGAGACTCTCAAGCGTGAGGTTCTGAGTTCAGTCCCCAGCAGCACATGCACCAGAGTGATGTCTGGTTCTTTCTCTCTGCCTAGCTTTCTCAGGAATAAATAAATAAATAAAATCTTTTAAAAAAGAAGAAGAGAGAAATGCGCCCCACTGTCCCCACCCCCCAGTGATGGTTGTTGCTTTTTTCCAGCAGATATCTCTAGTACAGGCTGAGCTACAGACCCAGTGGGAAACAAGATGCGAACATCTGTTGAATTCTGCCAAGGATGAACACTTGCAACAGTACCAGGAAGTATGTGCACAGAGAGATGCCAGTCAGCAAAAGCTGCTCCAGCTTCAGGCTAAGGTAGGTGTTTTTCTTGACCAGGAAGTTGAGGCAAGCAGACTGAGTCCTGTGGGTCCTTATGAACCTAAGAGATATTAATAGCTTAAAATAAAATCTTACTTGTTCAGTTCTCCAGATTTTTAAAACTTCATTGGGGTTGGTCCTGCACATAGTAAACAGATATTTATTGTATGTCAGTTGTGTTTCAGAAGTTATTAAGGAAAGGGCTTTTAATGACATTCACAGTCAAGAAAGAAAACAGAGAAATAAAGATAAAGGGCCCATAAGATAAAGTGCTTCAGGTTCTGTGGAAAGCTTCCCAAAAGCAGATGGCATTTGAACAAAGCTAAGAAATAAAAAGTACCCTTGATAATGTGGACATGGACAGTGGGCAGAACATGCTGAGCAAAAGGTACTGAGATGTGAAGGAACATGAAGTAATGAAAGATCAACTGGTGTTAAAAATGAAAGGTAGAGAGGAGGTGGCTGAGGGGTCATGGTATGAAAGTCTCCATATATCTGGAGGTCAGTTTTTTCCTGAAAGTATTCAATTAATATATATATGTTTTCCCCTCACATATTGATTAGTTATAAGACTAAGTTAATAGAAGTATATTAACACCATTCCTACCACCAAAGGCCTGTGTCTCTACCCCCACCCTCATTGAAGATCTTTAACTCAGATGATGAAGACCATTTTATAAGTGAATAGGTTACGACTAATTATTACCAGTGCTCATATTGACTGTTGCCTGTATGACTAGAATCATAGTCCCCTCCATTTTCCCACTATGTTTTTATCTGATTAGCAAGCCACCTTGCTGAGAAAAAAAAAAAAAAACAGGTGACGTTGTGACTTGAAACTGAGTGACAAGGAAATAAAATGCTCTAAGTCAGCACACCTGGGTTAGGTGTGGAAAGTGTGGATACCACGCACCCTTGTGAGGTTAACACTTGATGCTAGGGACTGTTCCTCTTCCCCCTCTTCCTTCCCCTCCTCTCCTTCCTCCCCCTCCTCCTCCCCCTTTCCTCCCTCTACCTCCCTCTTCCTCTTCTTAGGTTTCCTGATTTTTTTTTTCTTCCCTTCCTGGTAGTTCACATTTCCAAAACAATAATGGCAGTCTGTTCTTTTTGTAGTGCTTAGCTCTCCAGGACCAAGTTACAGCTCTCACAGAGGAAAATGAACAGTATATCAAGGACCTAAAGATGATCACATCTCAGAGATCTGGGGTTGAAGCTGCTGCTACTGACCCTTCAGAGAAGGTGAGCTAGAATTGAAAATAGGCATATTATCAGAATGAATATGGCAGTTTGTTGTGTTGGTAGTTTTTTTTTTTTTAACCATTTAATTATTGTACCACTTACCGACTTAAGTGCAAATAAGCCCTTTGAAATGTGTCACTTTGGTGGCAGTCCTTAGAGACCCTTATCCAGAAGTTTTGACAAATATAAGACGAGCCCCTGAATTTCAGGAGAAGTTAGAATATGCCTGCTGGGGGTCGGGCGGTAGCGCAGTGGGTTAAGCACATGTGGCGCAAAGTGCAAGGACCGGCGTAAGGATCCCGGTTCAAGCCCCGGCTCCCCACCTGCAGGGGAGTCGCTTCACAGGTGGTGAAGCAGGTCTGCAGGTGTCTATCTTTCTCTCCCCCTCTGTCTTCCCCTCCTTTCTCCATTTCTCTCTGTCCTGTCTAACAATAAATGACATCAACAATGGCAGTAATAACCACAACAAGGCTACAACAACAAGGGCAACAAAAGGGGAAAAAAATGACCTCCAGGATCTGTGCATTCATGGTGCAGGCACCAAGCCCAGCAATAACCCTGGAGGAAGAAAAAAAAAAAAAAAAAAAGAATGTGCCTGCTATCTGACAGCCTCTAGTCCTCATAATTCATAGTGGCTCTTAGGGGTTGTCATCATGGGGAAGAAGTATCAGTAGTTTAGTCTGTGAGCAGTTTTGGTACACTGAACCCTTAGACATTCTGTCAATGTGCTGCTCATTATTTAATATTGTCCTCTCCACAGTGCCAACATTTTCATTTCAAATGAAAGTTTTTGTCTTTTAAACCCCTCTTTGGATTTACTGGTGTCCATCTCTTTATGACTTTATTTTGGCAGCATACATTTGAGAATTTTTCTTGCCTCACATACTCACACAGGTGAAGAAGATTATGAACCAGGTGTTCCAGTCCTTGCGGGGAGAGTTTGAGCTGGAGGAATCTTACAATGGCAGGACCATTCTGGGGACCATAATGAGCACAATCAAGGTACAGCTGGGTGTTATCATTGAAATGGTATCTTATTGCTTAAATATCTTCTATGGGTTGTAAATAAAGAAGATTATTTAGTGTTAGAGCACAGGACTTGCATGCCCAAGTTTAATCCCTAGCACCTGTATATGTCATAGTTAAGCGGTACTCTGGTCTCTCTTATAAAAATAAACACATCTGGGGAGTCAGGCAGTAGCGCAGCGGGTTAAGCGCTGGTGGCGTGAAGTGCATAGAACCGGTGTAAGGATCCTGGTTCGAGCCCCAGCTCCCCACCTGCAGGGGAGTCGCTTCAAAGCTGTGAAGCTGGTCTGCAAGTGTCTTTCCCCTCCTCTCTCCATTTCTCTCTGTCCTATCCAAAGATGACATCAGTAACTACAACAATAAAACAAGGGCAACAAAAGGGAATAATTATTTTTAAAAAATCTTAAAATGAATAAATAAACACATCTTTAAATTTTTCAAGATCAAGACTGGTTATATAGTATAGTGGCTATGTATAAAGGCCTTCATGCCAAAGGCATCAAAGGCACCAGGTTTAAACCCCAGTCCTCCCAGAAGTTCATGTGGCTGCTCTGGTTTCAAAAAAAAAAAAAAAATCAAGATTGCTCATTAGTAACTAGGTGTGCCTGGAATGACTTGTCTGGATATGGGCAGCCTCGTGAAAGAAAGATGATTAGGTGTGCTAATTAGAACTGAAGGATGGGAATGCATGCCATTCTATCAGTAAGTGTCTCCTCTGTGATTCTTGAACAGATGGTGACTCTTCAGCTGTTAAATCAACAAGAGCAAGAGAAAGGAGAGAGCAGCAATGAAGAAGAGGAAGAGCAACAACCTCAGAGACCCTCCCAGGAGCAGCCAGTCTTAGTCAGTTCTGGGATTCCTGCAGCACCTCTGAGTGGGGAGAAGCAGGAGCCAGCTGAGCAGGCAGTGAAAGATGTGCCACTGCCTCCTCAGGCTCTCTCAACGTCCCAGGATGACACACAGAGGAAAGGGGAGCCTTTAGAAACACAGGTGCTCTCAGACACAAAAGATGATTCCCTTCCACCTGATTTGACTTGCATCTCCTCCCACAGAGGCCTGGAACCCCCAACTTCAATTCCCCCAAAGCCTCCAGGCCCCATCCCCATAGATTCTGAGTGTGAGGAGACGCTTGCTGCTAGCTCAGAGGCAACCAAGCTGGATGGTGTATTGGCAACTGTCCGTAAAGGAGAGCAAGAAAGCTCCACCAGACTCTCCCTGACTTCAAAGGAGAGCCTGCTGACTTTGGGGGATGAAAGTCCAAGAAGAGAACCTCAGCTTCCAGAGCACAAGAAAGATGAAGATGCCACTAGTTCCGCTGATCCCTCTAAGGAACTCTCAAGCACAGAGACAGGCTCTACAGCTGCAGGAGTGGCTCTTGGACGCAGTCACTGCTCTCAGCATTCCAGGTATTTTCCATTGGGCAGAGTTTCAGGGACAAGATGAGCACATGTGGAGGTTGTCTCTGGTTTTGCTAGAGCTGACAATTCCTCCTTAAAGACTGACTAGCTGATTCACTTATTTGTTTATTCATATATTCAGTAGCTGTGTGATGAGCATTGATAGTGTGGTAGGCAAGGTGATGTGGTTATTGAGTTTGAGGGACTTACAAGTACTTATAAAAACAATAAATGCTTAAAAAAAAGAAACAATATATAATAGAAAATCAGATGAACTTTAGATAGAGTGGATAGAGAAGGATTGTGAGGAGCTGACTAACCTTAAAGGCTTTTTGTTTTGTTTTTAAACTAAGACCTGAAGAATGGAAAGGAACTTCCCATGATGAGGGTGGGTGGAAGAGACTGCCAAAGTGGGAACAGCATATGCAAAGATCCAGTTGGGAGGATACATGACACAATCAAGGAATCAAGAAGGCACAGTAACTAAATAGCAGGAGAGTAGCACTAAACTAAGTTGAAAAAGTTGGCAGTTTTTTTACCCATTTGTACTATAATTATAGTGAGAAAGTCTAGAAAGAATTTAGCCAGAAGAATGACATGGTCTTATTTATTAGTATAAAAGAATATTCTGGATATAGCTTACTAAGAGAGTCAAGAGCACTAGGAGGCCAAGCATGGAGGAGGGAGAATTCCAGAGATTGCCATAGCTGTTGGAGTCTTGTCCCAAAGTCTGTGATCACTGCAGGAACATTTGATTTCCTTGAACTTTCTTCCAGTCTCTCTGGGGAGGAAGAGAATGCACAGTTTACAGGGGCAACTCTGAATGTTCTAAGACCCAAGAAACAGTCTGAGGAAGAGGATGAAGATGAGGTGGTAAGGAAATCACAGGCATTGCCATATCTGTGTCCCACCATCTGGGGGTCCTTCCCTGCTGTCTCTAAGAAGAAAACTGGGTTCTATTGGCCTAGTCCCTGGGCTCTGTGTACAGGGCCCTGTAGCAGCAGGCTTGGGGCAGGGAGGGCGCAGTTCTGTAAGCACAGAGTTCTTTAGACATAATAAGGATGTTTAAAAAGTTAGATTGCCTTTTCCTCATTGGAATGCTATAGCCCAGATTGTCCTTAGATTTACTAGGCTATTGTTTATATTTTATAATAGGGAAAGCTTTTAAAGTGTTCATATAATAAATACCCTTATTCATAAACTAAGACCCAGGGGTGGGGGTAGATAGCATGATGATTAAGCAAAAGACTTGTGCTTGAGGCTCCAGAGTCCCAGGTTCATTCCCCTGCACTATCATAAGCCAGAGCTGAGGAGTGCTCTGGGAAAAAAGAAAAAAACAAAAAAACAGAAGAATGACTTCCATAAAGTCACAGAATGAGTTAATGGCAGAGCCAAGACTAAAACCCTAGGTTCCTACTAAGACCACCTGTTCAGAGTGTTTACTGTCTCCTCAGTCACTTGCTAACCTCCTGCCTTATTTTGTCATCATAACACTCCTGCACAAAAATTGGGTTAAGTGCTTTACAAAGCTCCAGCATTAAGGCCCAGATGGGTGAACCATAGACAGAGTATGGGTGCTTTCATCTGCTATCCCTCTTGTGCTAAATGAAGGCATTCCTGGTTGTTACTAGACATTTTGACTGCCATGATGGAATTTTACTTGAATGAAATGTGGGTAGAGGACAGATCAGCTTCAGATCCAGTCTGTCCCAGAGACAGAAATAAAAAATAGTAACCTAGGAAGTGGCACAGCTGTGAGGTCCTGAGTTTGATTCCTGGCATCATGTGTGCCAGAGTGATACTTTTGTTCTTTCTCCCTCCCTCTTGTTAATAAATAAATCTTTAAAAAATAATAAAAGAAATAAAAGTGAAACAGGTTTGCAGGTGTCTTTCTCTCCCCTTCGCTGTTTTCCCCTTCTCTCTCCATTTTGCTCTGTCCTATCCAACAGCAACGACATCAATAACAACAATAATAACTACAACAATAATATAACAAGAGCAACAAAAGGGAATAAATGTTTTTTTTTTAAAAAAACTAGCATTACATTGTCAATATTTAAACTAGTACTGTCCATTTCTTGGATACTCTGAAAACTACCACACATTCTCATTTAATTTTCTACTGATACAGTGAGGTAGACACTTTTGTCCTATTTTATAGAAAAAGAAGACTTGGGGCTGGTGCTGTGGCCCACCTGTTAAAGTGTGCAAGGACCCAGGTTTGAGCCCCCAGTCCCTACCTGCAGGGGGAAAGTTTTGCAAGTGGTGAAGCAGTGTTGCTGTCAATCTCTCCTACCCTCTTAATTTCTGAATGTCTCTATCCAATAGATTAAAAAAAAAAAAAAAGAAGAAGACTCAGACATAGGAAGTTTAAATAACATTTCTGAGGTTATATAGTTGGTTCAAGATTATATAACTGGTAGGAAAGAGAGCCCAGTCTCTATGTAAAATGCTTTTGTGCCTGAGGCTCTGAAGTCATAAGTTCAGTTCTCTGCACCACCATAAGTCAGAACTGATTAGTGCTCTGGGTTAAAAAAAAAAAAAAAAGTATACCATCAGAGTTGAAAGATGATTTAACTGATACCCAGAGAGAGGTCCAAGGTCTATTACTAGGTGATGGAGAGGTGATTAGTCCATGGTATCTGACTACTTCATTCTGTCTTCATTTTGGCTAGTGCTGTTAGGGTTATCATGAGCCAGCATTAGTTCACCAGAGCCAAGGGCACCTTAGCACAGAATACTAAGTGCTTGCTTATGCTCCTGGTCCCTGCTCATATCTAGTCCATGAGCTGACATTCTGAAAAGGGTGGGAGAATCTCTTCTTGGGTTTGTGAATCCCCTTGTCTCCCCTCCCTACCTGGTTGGAAGGACCAAGGGAGGTGCCAGTGAGACCAAAGATATGGGAGGCTGTGGTCCTGTGTCCCTGGGCTTTCTTCATCTCTTGGGAGCCTCAACTTGATAATGTAACCAAACCTCCAAATTCAGTTCTGTCTTTATGGTAGAGCACACCCATAACCATCCTAAACCACAAGTTTTTTGTTTATTTCTAATGTGACTGTATTCTTCCCAAATACCTTTCATCTTCCTATAATCCTCTTTCCTTTGGAACTGTTTTACTTACGTTTATTTTTCCTATTCCCGTCACTCCCTTTCACTCTTCTTTTCCCTTATGTAATATGTAAGTTACTGCACGAACTGTCAAATCAATACATGTGCTTCACAAATAAATGATAAAATAAGCCAGTTAGTCTTCTGGTCTCTGTGTTGAAAGATTGCCTCCCTTCTCAGTATGCTTGTCCTGGCTTTATCTGAAAGCCTAGGTTTGCTGGTCTCAAGGTGTCAGTCCTTACCCTAAAACCCAAGCAGGCTCCTTTCCAGCCTGAGGCTGGGAACAGGTGTCAGCTTCACTTCCCTTTACAGAGGAGGGAAGTTTATCTGGTGGTGCAGGGACAAGTGAGAACTGACTACTCTTTCCTGTTTTGTCAGAGCATGAAGGGGCACCCACCCCCAGCACCCCTTTTTGGAGATGATGATGATGACGATGACATTGACTGGTTGGGATGAAGACCCATGAAACTGTTTCACAAGTTCCTCTACCAACCCTTCATTAAGCATGATTTTGCACAGCCAGCCCTGGGTCTGGGTGAACCACAGGGTGAGGTGAAGGTGAGCATTCTAGGACAGTGGTGTGGATATCTGAACCCCCTACCCCCACCACCACTTGGGTGAAGAGTAATGTGAATCTGTCTGTAGAACACTGGGGTTTTCATCAGTTGACTGTGGACTTTTCTCAGAGTTCTGTTTGAAGGAAGGGTTGTCCAATTTTGTAGATCACCTACAAAAGTCTTGCCCTCTCCTAAGCTACGAATTTTCTTCACTAACTTTCAGACTGGTCTGATATGTTCTCCCTCACCTTCCTCCCAGTACTCAGCTATGCCTCAAACAAGGCCTGCCTGGGTGAGGTCTCCTATAGAACAGGGTGTGGATTACATGGCTTTAACCCCATTTCAGCTAAAGGCCTTGCTTGGGACATGTATCTTTCCTCTGCCTTAAATCTGATACAACAGATCAATGAAAGTTTGAAATTAACAAAATTACAATAAATGTCTACAATGAAAAGACTTAAGTTCTTGGAGATAGATGGAATGTGGTTCTGAATTTGTGCTCTTTAATGTGTATGAAAACATTGTGACATACTCCCTTTTGTACTCAACCATAGAACTTTTAGACTTTTTTTTTTTTTACCTCCAGGGTTATTGCTGGGGCCTGGTGTCTACACTACAAATCCACTGCTCCCGGAGGCTATTTTTTCCCTTTTGTTGCCCTTGTTGTTTATCATTGTTGTTATTATTATTGTTATTGCTGTCATTGTTGGATAGGACAGAAAGATATTGAGAGATGGGGAAGACAGAGGGGGGTAGAGAAAGATAGACATTGGCAGACCTGCATCATTGCTTTCTGAAGCTAACTCCCTGCAGGTGGGGAGTTAGGGGTTCCAACCGGGATCCTTGAGCCAGTCCTTGCGCTTTGCGCCATGTGCGCTCAACCCGCTGTGCTACACCTGACCCCCACTTTTAGACTTTCTAAGTCTTCACTCTGCTGTCCTAGTTCATCTTAACATATTAATTCTTGGGCATTCATATGTTAAGATGCCCCTCCTGTAGCCTTATCTTGACATACTTAGTTGTATGCCCTAGGAAACCATGCAGAGAAGGCTAATGGGGGAGGGAATGCCGACATTTTGTTGTTATCCATCATGTTACCCGAGGGATTTTTTCATCACTTTGAGAGTTTTCATTCCTTATAAACTCAGGGATAGAATTTAAGAACAGTATTGAGAAAAAGTTGTGTGTGTGTTTTTTTTTTAAGTTATTCCAAAGACCATGCAACCAGTTTTTAGTAAGCAGAATAATTTTAATAAAAATATTCCCTGATTTAAAACATAAGATAGGAATCTCACCAGACATAATCCATTGTGATAACAGTGTTGAGCCTGTCTTCAATACAGGGGATGGAAGACCACTAAGAGCAACCATTTATTAGACTTCCTTATTTTACAAACACTGTTGTTTAACACTTAGACTGTCTCATTGCCAGAACTCCCTGCAGAAGACACAGTAACCCCTATTTTATAGAGGAGAAAATGAGGATTAGAGAAGCAAAGTAACATTTTCAAGGTTACATAGCTAGTAGCAGCAGAATAAAGATTTAGATCCTGATCAGTGCCAGGCTCTTGGCCACTTCAGCGGCATTCCCTCCCTTGCCTGACCATCACTGAGTTGGAGAGAGGGACCGATATGCTTGTCACAAACAGGCATCCAGGCCCTATCCAAGATCATCTGAAATCAAATTTCTCCCTATTATGGTAAAATACACAGAGCACAGGCTTTTCAGTCTCCGTGATCTGTGGTCATAGCCCTGCCCCATTGGCTTCCATGTGGTCTTACACAGTTACCCTCCAGCCACATTACTTCATCTGAGTTGAAGAAGAGCAGACACAAGGAGAGGGTGGAAGGAGGCCACCTGGCTTTGCTACTTAACAGCTGGGTGACTTTAACTTTCCTTAGCCTCTTTTGGTTTGATTTGATTTTTTTTTCCAGCACTTGGGCCCTCACTCGTGTGATCCCACCATTTGTGGGGCAGCTCCTGCTCATTCTTTTTATTGTAGGCTGAGAAAGGGAGAGACACTACAATAACACTCCACCATCTGTAGAGATTCTTATCATGCTGTGGTGCCAGGGCTTGAACCCTAGGCTAGCTCCCAGCTTCTTCAGATAGCAGTAGTTTCTATTGTTATGAAGATTAAATGAGTTAATATTATAAAGTGCTTAGAAAATATTCTGCCTGACACTAATAAACACTATGTAAGTGTTAAGATTAAAAGGGGGGGTGGATATACTACCTCGGTGACTTGGCATTAAATGCCTACAGAGTATAACCATATAATCTCTAGACTAAATATATATATAAGCCAGCAAAATAGCTTACTTGCATAGTGTGCCTGTTTTTCCATGTGCCCAGGTTTGAGCCTAGCCCCCACTGTGTTAGGGGCAGCTTCAGTGCTATGGTATCTTTCCCTCTGTCTCTCTGAAAATGCAGGCCCAGAGTAGTGAAGTCTCACTGATAGCAAAACAAAATAAAACAAAACGAAGTCAAATAAATTACCATATTTAAACTCAGCTTTTAAACTGCAGCTTTTAAAAGGGTTATATCCACTTACTTTTGGAATAAAAGAAACCAGCAGAGTGGTCTCAAGACTATATAAAAATGTATACCTATTAAATGTATTTCTAATTTTTAGTTCACAGAGGTTAAGATCTTCTATCTTCAATCTCATGAGGTTCTTGAGTAGAAGTATGACAGTATGTATACACCAGTGATTATTCTCTCTCTAGACTTAATTTTCTTTTCTATAAAGCAAAGAGGTTCAAATATCTGAAGAATTCTATCTATCTAATTGTAAGGCTTTGGTTTGGCTTTTTATTGCATCTTCACTCTCTATTCCCCATGATCTGCTTAGTATTTTAAGTGAATGAATCACGTTTCCCCACCAGATTATTATAGGTGAGCAGTAGGTAATAGAGAATGCTAAAGATTGCATATTGTTCAATGCATTGGTGTGTTCTACATGGGAGGAGGATTAGGGTGAGATGGGGCAATAAGGCCACAAAGAGCTCCCTAGACACATAAAACCATTCGGTGTCTTTCACTTGCAGGCAGTGTAGTATGATGGAAGGAGATCTCTCTATCCAGAGGACAAGTCAGGAACCTGGGATGATAGTCCTATTTTGCTTTAGTCTACTATCACTGTTAATCCAGGAAGGGCCAACAGGTTCCCAACAGATGCTCACATCCCTCGTGAACTGAATAAAATCATTAGAAATTTTGTTTTGTACTAATGCAAAGTTTCCAGCCAGGACTTCAGTGGGGAAAAATTAAAAAAAGAAAACAATTTTTGTTAATATGATCCACAGATGAGATGATCTTTTGTGTGTTCCATAAACAGAAGTGTGGGCAGGGGTAGATAGCATGATGGTTATGCAAAGAGACTCTCATGCCTGAGGCTCCAAAGTCCCAGGTTCAATCCCCTGCACCACCATAAGCCAGAGCTGAACAGTGATCTGGTAAAAAAAACAAAAACAAAAACAAAAAACCTAAGTGTGAGAAAAGAAGAGCCAGCTTGGGTCTCTGTCTTCAAAGGAGAAAATTGTCAGGAAGGTCAGTGGCAGATGCTTCTCTTGATAAGGCACAGGTCAAGAAAGCAGAGGGTATCCAGGTCCCATATCCTTAATTACATGGAACCATTTCACCATCTTGAAGATCTTTGGAAATTCTTAAGTTTTGAGTTACAAAAATAAGTCAGCTTGCGCTCAGCAACTCTGCGCCTGGGTTCTGTTCTTTCCATCCTCCCTTTGGTCTCAGCAGCCTTGTTAGGGCACAAGACTAGGTTTGGGCCCTGTGCAGGCTGGCTAAGAAGAGGCAGTTGTCATGGCCTCCAAACTCCAGGGAGAAGTGCTGGCTTTGGCTGAAAGTTTCCAGGAGCTGGGTGCGAGATGAGGAACAGCCATCAGAAGAAAGAGGAAATGTGGAGTTGGCAATACAATATCTGAAGAAGAAGCCTCAGCCCCACTAGCCTTCAGTGCCTGCACAGCCCTCAACAGCTAACCCATGCCAAGAAGTGGGTAGGCTAGGTAGTAGCCTACAGCTGAGCCCAGGACCACACCAAAAAAGATCCAGGTGTTGTAGGTCATTACAGCCAGCATCATGAAGTAGCTGATGACTACCTGAATTACGTGAAGTAGGGACTGGCCAAAGTGACACAAAAACCACCTAGACAAGAGAGAAAAAGAACTAAGTTAATGTTGGCAACAATTTGGATTTTGAGAATTAATGAGTAGAAAGAACCACTGTGTTACAGGACCAGTTTATTTAAAAGTAATGCGCTTAGCCCAAAAAGATATCTTTTTAAAGGAACCATATAAAAAATATTGATAAAGAAGAGGACTTGTATAAGGAGACTAAGATAATCCACCATTTTTAACTTTGAGCTTCCTAGCATCTTAGGCAAAAGGGGAAATGATGATAAGTGATATATAAGGATAATATAAAATCATCAGTAAAAGACATTTTTCTGCCCTGAATCTATAGGGTGTGGCAGTATTAAAATGGGAAGAGCATTGACTCTGGTGCCATATAAGTCCCTAGATAAGCCTATTCCTAACTTTGATCTAACATTAATATTTTAGCTCTCTGAGCTTTTATTTCTTCAATAAAACAGGCATAAGAATACCTGTCTTGCAAAGAAGTTGTGAATATTTGAGACACCGATGTAGGGTGGCTGGTAATGGAAAAGTCATAATCACTTAGCATAGGAAGACTAGGACTGGAAAGAGGGTAGACGATAACCCTAAGTTGCCCTACTGGGGGGTGAGTGAGGGGGCTTCTCCCACAATTGTGGATTGCTGCTGACAGCAGTTCCTATCATTTGTGTGTGTACAACTGCAGAGCCCATCCTGCATTTAGATTGTCACAGTGACCAAAGGAAGCCTGGTAAGACTGGTTGTCCACCCCTGTAGCTAGGCAGCCTGTACCAAACTTCTCAGAATCTAAGCCTCATTAGGTGGTTGTTTGTAGCAAGAAGTCTGGCCTGGATATCAGGTGACATGAACTCTAGTTCTCCTTACTACTAAGACGACTATACAAAGGTCTGCCTTCTTACTTATTAACTGTAAACACTTGGTCAAAACCTAGTTTTTCTCTGAGCTTTAACTTTCTCTCTGTGAAATGGGGTTAATGCCCTCTGGGCCCAGCCTACCTCCCAGGCTGAATGTGAGTGGGCTCCCCTTTATGGGGTTTATTCTGCCCGTTACCCAAGCCTGTTACCTGAGGCGGGATCGGCTGGCTGGAGCTGAGTCTGAGCTTGCAGAATCCTGGTCTGTTTCCACAGTGAGCTGTTGGCTGTTGGGAGTAGGCATGCTCACTAGAACATGGTGGAGCAGCTTAGCTTTACCAACCTTGATGCCTTCATACAACACAGCCAGCAGCAGGACCACCAGCACTGAAAGGGCCATGCCTGTCAAAGGAAGCAGGGTTACAGAACCTGGATGGACAAGCACTACTCCCCTTCTGGCAGCTTCCCTGGGGCCTGACACAGGTGTCAGATGAGCACTCCCCCCCCATTCCCTTGAAATCCATGCCAGCCTACCCCTCATAAGCATCATCTGCCCCACTCATATTCCTCTCAGAACTTCACTGTCTCTTAAATCCTCTGGTCCTTTTTTCTTTTTTAATATTATGTGTGTATTTATTTGATAGGACAGAGAGAAACTGAAAGGGAGCAGGGAGAGAAATTGAGAGGGAAAGAAAGAGATACCTGCTGTATTGCAGGTTTGAGGTGTGTGTGATCTAATATTGATTTACAGAACTATAAAATAACAAGTATAATTCCACACTGTTCCCACCCTCAGAGTTCTGTGTCCCTATTCCCTACACTGGAAACAGCAGTAGTTTTCCCAAGGTCACAGAGGTTGACTATTACTTCTATAATTATTTGTATTTACATATATTTGCTCATATTTTCTATAGTCCTGCCTTCTCTTCCTTCCTAAGTCACATATAACCTATCACTACTTCAGAATGTCCTTCCTTTTTCCTCTTCTCTGAGTCCTGATGGAATTGGAGTTCAGAGAGAGCCCTCTGGTCATCTTCCCCTCCTGGATCCTTGAGCACTGTAATATGTACAGTCAGCCAGGTGCACCACTGCCCAGCCTCAATCCTCTGGCCATTCTGTTTGTGTGTTTGTTTGTTTATGCATGAGAGAGATTATTAGTGGGTTACAAGATTCTGGCCCTTCTTTTTTTTTTTTTTTGCCTCCAAGGTTATCACTGGGGCTCAGTGCCTGTACCATGAACCTACTGCTCCTGAAGGCCATTTTTTGTTGCCCATGTTGTTATTATTGTTATTGCTATTGGGTAGGACAGAGAGAAATTGAGAGAGGAGGGGAAGACAGAGAGAGGGAGAAACACACCTGCAGACCTGCTCTACTGCTTATGAAGTGACCCCCCCCCCCTGTAGGTGGGGAGCCAGGGGCTCCAACTGGGATCCTTGTGCTGGTCCTTGCACTTCACGCCATGTATACTTAACCTGCTGCACCACCACAACCCCCCGCCCCCGGCCCTTCTTAATAGGGTTAGCCCACTGGATATGAATTTTGAGGCCAGGAGAGAAGCCACCTGGCTGAGGGCTGAGTCATACACTACTGGTCCCAGCAGGCAGCACAAATCTCTATTATGACTTCCTGTTAATGGAAAAGTATATGTAGCAAATTCCTGTTTGTGCATATATGCAAAAAATCCTAGGAGAAAGAAGATGCAACAAAATAGTGGCAGTTACAGTCATCTCAGCAAATTAGGATAAAGAGGCTTTTCTTTCCTCAGGTTGTTTTCTGTATTACTTTTATAATGAGGAAAATTATTAAGTCATTACAGAAAATATTAAGTGCTTAGTATAGCTGATGTGAAACTTAACTGCTAATTGCTACTGCTATCTTAGAAGTAGAGAGATACTGCATGGGCCAGCTGTATTTTTACTAGACTCCAGGAGGAAATTGTCTGTAAAAGGTGCAAGTTTTTGGTGCAAGAAATTATAGGTAGTTGTACACATACAGTGAAAATTAAACACTATAAAGAAATTACCCCAAATTAAGCTTTCTTAAGCAGAACTCCCAGTGAAAAGTCTTCCTGCCTGGGGCCAGGTAGTAGCACACCTGGTTAAGTGCACACATTATAGTGCACAAGGATCCAGGGTTCAAGCCCCTGGTCCCCACCTGCAAGAGGAAAGCTTTACAAGTGGTAAAGCATGGCTGCAGGTGTCCTTCTGTGTCTCCCTCCTTATTACCCCTTCCCCTCTCAATTTCTGTCTCTATTCAGTAATAAATAAATTATCTATATATACGTGTGTGTGTGTGTGTGTGTGTGTGTGTGTGTGTGTAAAAGCCTTTCTACCCTAGTCCTCCAAAACCCATTTTCATCCCCAGAGCAACCTTTTAGCAATTTCCTGTGTAGTGTTCCAGAGGTGGTCAATGTATCTATTTATCTAGATAACATCATCTGGGGGCCAGGAGATGGCTCACCTAGTAGAACACATACTTTATTATTTACAAATATTTAATGGCCACCACATTAGAGCACTTGTAACTCATGAGTGGTGGGGCAATGCTGTGGTTTGTTTCTGCTTTCTTTCTTCACCTCGTTTCCCCTTCTCTTTTTTGGTCCAAACTTAAAAAAAATAACACTATAAACACTTTATACCTACAGGATTCCACCAGGAGTGGTAGAATCCTGTAGGTATAAAGCCTCAGCAAAATAAATAAATGTGACAGTATCTTATCTGTGTACTCTTCTGTATCTGACATCATTTAACTGTACCTCATATATAGGTTCCCCTTAGTTCACAGAGACCTATCTTCATATTATTTGTGATAGATTACATTTTTCCAAAGAGGTTTACCTCACTATATCCTCTTTCATGTCCTCTTACGATGCCAACACTCCTGCTATAAAGTAGTGAGCACTGTATTTCTTCCCTTTAACCTGTGAAAAACCTTTATGATGGTCTCATCCAATATGATGGCAATGATGCTCTAAATCCTAAGGCTAAGTCTTAGAAATCCCATGCACTTTCACCTTGTTCTCTTGAGATAATCACTTGGTCTTGGAACTCAACCCCCTGCCACAGAGAAGCCAAGGCCATATGTCACATGTAGGTGTCCAGCCATATCCCCCACAGAGCTCCCTAGCTAATATCTAGCATCATCACAGGCAGGAGAGAGGAAGTCTTCAAGACTCCAGTTTCAGTCTGACTATGCCAGCATGTGACTGAGTAGGGCCTGCTTAGCTGAGCCAGTCCATTTAATAAAATGAGCACTGTTGTACTAACCCACAAGGTTATTCTTGCAGTAAGTTACTGACATGGTAATCCATTATAAGAACAATCCTAATTTATTGCACTAGCAATACTTACAGTGATGGATTTTTAATATGCAGTTGTTTAAGTTGAAACAATTCCATTATGACTTAGTGCCCAACACCACCTTTTCTGAGTCAAAAGACTGTTACTCTCTTTCATACTAGTGTCTCATTTGAGGTTCAAGGTGGCCATAGTTGCTTAAGAATGAACTTTGCATATGGGAGGTTTCATCAGGCCTTGATTTAGTCAGGTATTACTTACTTACTTAATGGGTGACTTAGTATAAATCTCCCCTGCTTGGGCTTCAGTTCCTCTCCATGAAATAGAAGGGAAAAATGGTATCCCTTGCCTTTCCCTGGACCTTTGAGAGATAATGGAGACCTTCCTAATCTGAAAGGCAGCAGTTGTAAATGGAATTATAAATATGAGGTTCCTACTCACTGTTTTATGCAAGAGGAGTCAGGCTCACACAAATGTCCACAGAGTATAACACTAAAAGCCCAGATTCTGCCCTGGATCTACCAGCCTTCCTAAGCTATATCTTAGAGCTTTACAGTTTTACCTGCAGGACTGTGGACATTCCAGAAATCGAACAGAAGCACCACCTCATCTGAGAAGAAGAAATGCATCTGAAAAAGAAGGGAGTCTGTATCACAGGATGGTTAGGACAGCTCATGTTTCACACACTCTCCAACAGCTCCAGAAAAAGACCCAGAAATATGGGGTCACTGGGTTTAAGTCATTAGAGCCAAATGAGGCCAGATGGCACAGGGACTTTCCCAAAGTCCCGTACTTGATCAGCAGCAGAGTTCTAACAGCTGCCCCACACCAGGGGACAGTGAAGTATGTGTGTGTGTGTGCGTGTGTGGTGGGGAGAGGGGTGCTCAAACTCACTGGGACAAGCAGCCTTGGGATGTCACAGTACTCTCAGGTCATGTGGAGAAATCCTGTCTGAGCCATCCAACTCCCATGGAGAAACATCAGACTCAGGGACAACTGCTGCCTCTTTCCCCAAGGACCCTCATCATTTATTCTACTGCTGCTCCAAAACCAGTTCTTCTTAGGAAAGGCCATGGGCAGTGGGCATGGAGTCCTCTTTGTCTTGGAGGGGCCAGGTAGCTGCAATGATGTTTATCATGGAGGGGCCCTGGGGCAGCCATGTTCAATCTGTAATCTGCACCTGTTCACTCATTCACTAAACACTGGCCGAGCCCAGTTCATACCCAGAATATGAACAAAGGTTAAGATGTCTGTCATTGATGAGTTTACAGCCTTTATGGAAAGACTGAAAATAGTAGCAAAAACCATGCAGTTCCAATCTGAACACTTTTTGTTTTATTTTATTTTATTGACCACTGCTCAGCTCTGGCTATTGGTGGTGCCAGGGATTGGACCTGGGACCTCCTGGATACAGCCACCATGTTGCCAATACTTGCCTCTGAATACCTGCCTCAAAGAGCACTTGATGCAGTTTGTGTTAGGGGTGGCATCAAGGGCTTTTCATATTATGAAAATCTCACAAAATAAGATTATCTCATTTCACAATGTGAAAAGGGCAATTAGGCTTATCCCACAAGAAGGAAAACTGCAGAGACTAGGCTCAGGAAAATCAGGGTGACTTGCTAAAGGTTACAGGGTGAGCTGGTAGAGCTGGGATTCAAATCTGGGCCTGGTTGAATGTCGATAATCTAGTGTATCCCAGTCTGCTACTGCCTTCACATCCCCAGGAAAGGGAAGGGAAGATGGGAACTGGATGGTGAATCTAAATGCCCACCCACACTGGACTTCAAAACTGGTAAATTTAAAACCAGAACCATTAGCTTATCCTCTTAAGAAAGGGAAAGTCCCCTCTTGTTCCCAGGTGTCTCAGAGACAGCAGAGGTAGCTTTGCACACAGTCAGTGCTCACCAGGCTCAGGAAACACTGGCTGAGTTGGTATCAGCTGACCAAAGTCTCCTCCCTCCCTTTCCCTTCCCCGCCCCTCCTCTTCCCTCCCTTCTCCTCCCCCCTCCTTTTCTCTTCTGATGTTACAATGTTCGTTTTTAAGTAATTTTTATTAGTGGTTTACAAGATTATAAGGTAACAGCAGTTGTATAATACTGCACCCATCACCAAAATTCTGTGTCCCCACAATCTCAAGGATAACCACCATAGTTCTCCCAGGGCCTCAGGGACAGCTTGCAAAACCTTCAACTTTCTAAGACAATGATCAAATATTAGGATCCTTAAATGTCACAGGAGGAGTGTCCATAGGCGAATTTTATCTTTTTTTAAAATTTTTTTTATATTTATTCCCTTTTGTTGTCCTTGTTGTTTTATTGTTGTAGTTACTGATGTCATTGTTGTTGGATAGGACAGAGAGAAATGGAAAGAGGAAGACAGAGAGGGGAAGAGTATAAAGATAGACACCTGCAGACCTGCTTCACCACCTGTGAAGGAACTCCCCTGCAGGTGGAGTCGGGGGCTCGAACCGGGATCCTTACACCAGTCCTTGCACTTAACCTGCTGCGCTACTGCTGAACTCCCGGTGAGTTTTATGAATATCTAGTTGACATACAGCATGTTAATTTCAGGTGTACAATTTTTAAATTTTTCTCATTTTTTTTTATTTGATAGGATAGATAGAAATTGAGAGGGAAGGGGGATAGAGAAGAAAAGAATGGCGTAGGAGGTGGCGCATTGGACTCTCAAGCATGAGGTTCCGAGTTCAATCCCTGACAGCACATGTACCAGAGTGATATCTGGTTCTTTCTCTCTCCTCCTATCTTTCTCATTAATAAATAAAATCTTTTTTAAAAAATTCTTTCTAAAAAAGAGAAGGAGAGTGAAACAGATTCCTGCAGCACTTTTACACCACTTTGAAACTTCCCCTTTAAGGTGGGGACTTGAACCTGGGTCCTTGTACATTGTTATATGTGTACTTAACCAAGTGTGCCACTACCCCAGCCCCCCAGGTGTACAATTTAATGATTCAATATATATTGCAAGATGATCATTGCCATAGTAAATTTATCACCACACATAGTTGCAATTTTTTTCTCATGGTGAGAACTTTTTAAGATCTATTGTAACAACCTTCAAATGTAAGAAACAGTATTTCTCAAAGAGCTTCTAGTCCCGTTTTCAAGAGTTTCCAGAGGACACTGGCAAGCCAAATTTTCCTTGTAAGTCCACTACAGAATATGGGGTTCTAGGTGGAAGGGAGAGAGGTTTGAGTTCGGCTGAAACTCAATGTGGAAAAACTGACCTGGGCTGGGGAAACAATATAATGTTTATGCCAAAAGACTTTCAGGGGACCAAACAGTGGTGCACCCAGTTAAGCGCACAGTACTAAACACTAGATCCAGGTTCCAACCCCCACTCCCCACCTGCAGGGGGTCTGATTCATGAGCTATAAATCAGGTCTGCAGATGACTATCTTTTTAAAAAAAGATTAAAAAAATTATCTTTATTTATTGGATAGAGACAGTCAGAAATTGAGAGGGTAAGGGAGATAGGGAGAGAGAAAGAGAGACACCTGCAGCCCTGCTTCACCACTTGCAAAGCTTTCTTTCTGCAGGTGGAGACCAGGGGCTCGAACCCGGGTCCTTGTGCACTGTGACATGTTGCACCACCACCTGGTCCCATTGCAGATGTTTATTTTTCTTCCTCTCTGCCTCCCCCTCCTCTCAAATTTCTCTCTGTCCTATCCAATAAAGTGGAAAAAATGGCCACCAGGAGCAGCATTCCTAGTGTCAGCACTGAGCCCCAGATAACCCTCGAGGCAAAAAAAAAAAAAAAGGCTTTCATGCATTGCATGAGGCTTCAAGTTCCCATGTTAAGTACCCTAAACTACCTTAAGCTGAGAAAGAAGTGCTCTGGGGTGTGTGTGTGTGTGTGTGTGTGTGTGTATCACTGAAATAAAATCTTAAGAAAAGGAAAGGAAGACTCAGATCTGGTTCAACTCCAGCCCCTCTCTACCTTCAACTCCATTTCAGATGAGGAAATTCAGTCCTAAAAGAAAATTTATCCAAGAATTCATAAGAAGAAAATGGAAATAGGCAATCAGTTAAAAAAAAAAAAAAGTGTATTGAGAGTCGGGCAGTAGCACTGTGGGTTAAGCACAGGTGGCACAAAGTGCAAGGCTTGGCATAAGGATCCCTGTTCGAGTCCCCGGATCTCTACATGCAGGGGAGTCTCTTCACAAGCAGTGAAGCAGGTCTGCAGGTGTCTATCTTTATCGCCCCCTCTGTCTTCCACTCCTCTCTCCATTTCTCTCTGTCCTATCCCAAAACAACGGCATCAACAACTACAACAATACAACAAAGGCAAAAAAAGGGAATAAATAAATAAATTAAAAAAAAATTTTTTTAAAGTGTATCAGGAGTCGAGCGGTAGTGCAGCCAGTTAAGTGCAGGCGGCACTAAGTGTAAATACCGGTGTAAGGACCCGGTTCGAACCCTCGGCTCCCCACCTGCAAGGGAGTCGCTTCACAGGTGATAAAGCAGGTCTGCAGGTGTCTTTCTCTCCCCCTCTCTGTCTTCCCCTCCTCCATTTCTCTCTGTCCTATCCAACAACAATGGCATTAATAACAACAATAACTACAACAATAAAAAAAATGTATGGAGGACGGGGTTAGATAGCATAATGGTTATGCAAACAGACTCTCATGCCTAAGATTCCAAAGTCCCAGGATCAATCTCCAGCACCACCATAAGCCAGAGCTGAGCAGTGCTGTGGTCAAAATTAAGAAAAAAAAAAAAAGTGTATTGATAAGCAAAAAATAAAAATAGCTGTTTATTTTATTTAGTATAGAGGGGTACTTGATATGCATAAAAAGCTATGGGAGGAAAAATAAAATCACATTTTATGCAAGAGAAGATATCTTTGGCAAGTTTTCAAAGTATATTTGTTGAAATGACAAAATGTTCATAAATTAGTGATACATAAAATTAAACAAGCTCATAATCCTACCATGTACACTAGAGCTGCACTCATGCAAGTTAAGCAGAAATCTGCAGGGTTGTGGGGGAGAGGTCCCGGACAGGGGGTGCATCATCCGTTCCTCTGAATGCACCTGATAAAGCAGGTGGCATGACTGGAATGTCCCAAGGCTAGTTAATCAGTTTTCATAACTAGGATCATTCTCTCATCCTTGGGCCAGGGCCAGCTCTCAGAAGTGCCAACCTGCATTTGCCATAGACCTGAACACCCAGTGAAATCTACTCAACCAAAAAAACGTGTTTGTTATGTTAGGAAGAAGCCCCTGAAGCTAGTGGGGGGGGGGATAAATGAACAGATGAATATATACAGTCAGACTGAGGCATGGGGGAGCAGCTGGGGTGTGCATGGGACAAAGCCCCCTGGGAAACACTTAACCTATTATAATTTAGGAGGCAAGTGACCAGGACAGCTCAAGTAGGAGCAGCAAGAAGCTGCCAGAGAAAACCAGCAACCAATATGTCCCAAGCTGGAAGGACCTACACAGAGGGCCTGTTTCCAAGTCACTGAGCGGTGACAAGCTCAGGAGGAAAAGAGACTCACCCAATCTTGCCTTTTCAACTGAAGGAAAAGCTTCAAATCTGCAAACCTTGACTTAAGGCTGAAGTTTTCAAAGAGAAGGCCTGTGGTCGGATAGGCAAGGGCAGGGTTCTAATCTGAATTCTCCATTTCTACAAGGCTCAGCTCCCAGCAGCTGATTTAAATTTATCTGTTTTATTCAGGCCCCACCCTGTGTGGGGAAGTGCTAATATAAGGTGAGAGGAATCTGTGCAACTTGTCTTATCTACTCTTGTCAAGCCACTTAAACTTTGAGAAAAGTCCCCTTATTTATAAACCTGAGTATTTAGAAGGACAATAAGGTGTCTATCTGGATCCAGACTGGCTGAGGAACTCTGTACAAGTGCTTCCTATGCCTCTACTAGCGGCCAGGCAGGAGGTGGCTAGTGGTGGGCTTCTGATGGAATGACTTGATAATCAAAGCATTTTTTTTAAGTTTTATTTATTTATTCATGAGAAATGATAGGAGAGAGAGAAAGAACCAGACATCACTCTGGTACATGTGCTGCCGGGGATTGAACACGGGACCTCATGTTTGAGAGTCCAAAGCATTATCCACTGCACCACCTCCCGGACCACAATCAAGGCATTTTTCATGGGGTGAAGTAAACTTCATTATTTTTAAAAAATACTTTATTTATTTATTCATGAGAAAGATAGAAGGAGAAAGTGAAAGAACCAGACATCACTCTGGTAAATGTGCTGCGGGGGATTGAACTCGGGACCTCATGCTTGAGAGTCCAATGTCTTATCCACTGCGCCACCTCCCGGACCACAACTTCATTATTTCTTTAAAATTTCTTTAAAAAACAAAACAAACCAACGAGTACTGCAAGCTGTCATTCTTTCCAGCACAGGTGAACTCTACCAAGAAAAACTGATCTGGATAGTTATTTCTAACTCCGAAGTCCAAGAACTGGCTCAAGGATTTTTGTTTTTCTGTCCCCCCCCCCCTCAGCCCCATAATAAAGACCTGATGCAGGAGTGTGTGTTCAGACTGAAAAACACCTGGGTTTCCCTCTTCAGGGGCGCCTCCAGGGATCTTCTCTGAGTCACTGTGCCCAGGGCAGGGGGTCCCGGGTCAGATCGGCTTTCACCTGTACCTGCACCTACAGCTGCATCTGCACCTGCACCTACACTGCCACAGGAGCTCAGTCTGCGCTTCGACCAGATTATTCCCAGCAGGAGGCTGAAGTGAAAGCACCAAATCCCCGGCCAACTGTCTCTTCCCGCAGACCAGGGTCCCGCCGAGGTGATGTTGCCAACACACCTCGCTAGCCCTGGGCCGGGGCGGCCGCCAGCTGGGGGTGCAGAGGACCGCTCCTCGAGGGCTCCCGCCCGGCCGCCCACCCCGCGCCTGAATCTGTCTCTGGGTGGGCCCGGGACTCACCCGCATGGCGAGTACGCTGGGCGGGCGCGGGGCCGTGTCTGCTCGCTCCCTGCTCCGGGCTCCCGGGTCCCGAATCCCAGTCCCCGCAGTCGCCGCCCACGATCGATAGCGACCCGAGCGGCGCGGTCACATGCTCGGGGGGGAGGCGGGCGCACGGGCGCCTGGGAGTTGTGGTTCCCACGGCTACTTGCTCCCGCGGCCACGGGCGCACCCACCCTCCTGCACCCTTCCTGAACTCCAGCTCCAGAGCCCGCCGGCGCCCGGGGCCAGAGTCACCTTCACTGGGGCCTCCCTCCAGCATTCTTTGTGGCCTTTTAGTGTTTTACATTTGACGCCTCAATTATCATAAAAATGTTTATTGCTCCTCGTAATAAGTCAGGCGAATCGTAACATACCTCGAGTTGAAAATTGCAAAGATGATCTTATGACCATAATAGCAACGAACTAAGAACACATTGAAGAAATTATGCCCCACTTGTTTTTCTTTTCTTAAGGTTACTTTCTTATTTATTTATTTATTATTGGATTAGAGACAGAAATTGAGAGGGGATAGGGAGATAGAGAAGGAGAGACATGGTGATACCTGCAGCACTGCTTCAAGCTTTTCCCCTGAAGGCGGGGACCAGGGGTTTGAATCTGGGTCCTTGCATGTTGTAGTGTGTGCACTTAACCAGGTGCGCCACTGCCTGGACCCCAGTTGTTGTTGTTTTTTAAACATAGTCATTCTATTATTGTTATTATTATTTATTGGATAGAGACGGCCAGAAATTGAGAAGGAAGGGGGACATAGTGAGGGGGAGTGACAGAGACACCTACAGACCTGCTTCACCAGTTGCAAAGCTTTCCCCCTGCAGGTGGGGACCGGATAGTCGTTCTTTTTAAGAAACTCCCAGTTTAATAGGCTAAAAAAGTAACACAGTTGTAATTTTAATTTATATTTCTTGGATTACTGGGATGGTAGTAGACTTTTTTCTTAGTAGTTTGTCTTTAAAAAACAAAAAGATCCTTTAGGGCTAGAGAGATAACATAATGGTTATGCAAAAGACCCCCAGGTTCAACCCCCAATACCACCATAAATCAGAACTGAGCTGTGCTCTGGTCTCTGTCTGTATTTCTCTCTCATTAAAATGAAATAAATGTATTTTTTGTTGGGCAGGGATAGATAGCATAATGGTTATGCAAAGAGACCCTCCTGCCTGAGGCTCCACAGTCCCAAGTTTCAATTCCTGACACCATCATAAACTAGAGCTGAGCAGGGCTGTAGTTTAGGGAAAAAAAAAAAAAAGTTTTGTTTTGTTTTTAAGGTTTATTAGGAGAAGAGAGAATCAAAGTACTACTAACACCTACAGTGACAGAAATTAAAAACATGGGAGCTCAGGAGCCAGGAGCCAGGCGGTAGCACAGAGGGTTAAGCGCACATGGTGCAAAGCTCAAGGACCGGAGTACGATCTCGGTGCCAGCCCCCGATTCCCCATCTGCAGGGGTGTCGCTTCACAGGCAGTGAAGCAGGTCTGCAGGTGTCTTTCTCTCCCCCTCTCTGTCTTCCCTTCTCTCCATTTCTCTCTGTCCTATCCAAAAATAATAACAACAATAATAATAACGATGATAAACAACAAGGTTAACAGAAGGAAAAAAAATGACCTCCAGGAGCAGTGGAGCTCCTGGCTGGTATGCATAATGGTATAGGCAAGGAAAACGGCATAATGGTTATGTAAAAGAGACTTTCTTGCCTAAGGCTTCAAAGTCCCGGGCTCACCCCCTGTACCACCATAAGCCAGAACTGAGTAGTGCTCTGGTAAAAAAAAAAAAAAAAGAAAGAAAGAAAGAAAGAAGGATGAGGAGAAGAAGAAGGAGGAGGAGGAGAGAAAAAACAAACATAGGGGCTTTCATCTAAAAGCTCCTGAGAGCCTTGTGCTTTGCTACCTATTCCACCTTCAGGTCCACCAGCCCACTTTTATTAGTATTTCTATTTGTGTATTGTCTGTCCACTTCATCCCTCTGGTTTTTGCTTGAGAAGTTTTCTGGGAGTTAGAGGACTTGTAATCATACTTTAAATTTTGGCTATATTTGGTAACTCTGCCAGTGGTCCTATTAAT
The DNA here is from genome assembly GCF_950295315.1 of Erinaceus europaeus. Lineage (NCBI taxonomy): Eukaryota > Metazoa > Chordata > Mammalia > Eulipotyphla > Erinaceidae > Erinaceus > Erinaceus europaeus. The sequence continues at coordinate 81,345,557 of NC_080171.1, read as the reverse complement.
GAGGCTTCTCAGAGAAAAATACAGACCAAAGTGGCTCAATCTAAAAGACAGTGGAAATAAAAGAGGAGTAGAGTATTGGGGGTAGCCTTGGGAAAAGATTCTAGGGCCCAAGCACTATGGGGAGGTCTGAGAGGGAAACTGGTTCCTGTTAGTTGTGCTGCTTTGCAGAGGAAACAACAGGAAAAGGGGAGGTCTACTAATGCCAGGGTATTTGGCTGTTTGGGGTACAGTTTTTCATCCCTCTGTAATTCCCTCACCTTGGGAGTCAGGAATGAGAGAATTTGATCTTGATTCAAGCAGACTCTAATGCACCCCTCCTTCTACCCTCCTTCCTGCATTCAAAGAATTTGCAACACAGCTTCATTCACTTGACCATTTTTTTGTTGGCTTTGTCATAATCTGATGACCTCCACACTTAATTCTAACTTCCTCATGTATGTTATAGTTATAAATCTTAGCTTTACATTTCTAAAGTGATTCTTTTCTTTTTAAGCCACCTGAGACTCCATGCTACCAGCACCCATCCCCAGCTCCCAGCAGAGAATGGGGGTGCAGCTCAGAGTCTCAGCTCCTGTTCATACCAGTCAACAAAGTCATGCTCTAAAAGATTGTCTCTCAAGTTTGTTTGTTTGTTTATTTTGGACAGCATGTGGGTGTCTCTCTTCCTGAGGAACAACAGAGTTCATCCCCATATTTCCAACACACACTCTTGAGCCCCTGGACAGAATATCCTGTCTGGAAAGGTGTTGCAAAGATGGGCAAGGGGTCCTGTAACTTGTGTGCTCAGCTCATCCGTGGTCAGTTGGTAGAGGGGAAATCTAACCAGTCATTTCTCAATAGAGGAACTTGAGGCTTCAGGAAAAGACCACATGTGCAAAATATTGTTGCTACACAACTTCTGGCCTTAATATACAGATAAAGCTGTGCGACACTATGGGTGCCACTGTCCCACTCTGGGACAGTGAAGGGTGCAGTGGATTAGCTCTAGCTGCCTTTTCACCTGCACATGATCTAGAGTGATCAGCGAGTAAGCTTGGTGCTGGAGTTGAATACTGGCTAAGACTGCTGTATGTATTCCACGAGCTACTATTTATTTCATGTTTTCCCATAACCTCTATTTTATAATTAAGATGAGTGGTTTTATACATCTGCTGTGTGGGGCACAGAGAGTATGTGCATATTTGAGCCTGGTCCTAGTGCGGAGACAGAGCATGTATATGTGTAGTGTATATAGCAAATGTTTGTGTGTAGCCTATATAATGTAGTGTGTGTGTGTGTGTGTGTGTGTGTGTGTGTGTGTGTGTGTGTTTAAGCTAGTGAGGATGGAGAAAGCAGGTCCAAGTAACAAACCATCTAAAGGTCATGTTTAAAAGGCTTTTTAAATTTGGGGGGTGGGCAGGTGGTGGTACACCTGGTTAAGTGTACATATTACCATGCATAAGGACCTGGGTTCAAACCCTTGGTCCCCACCTGCAGGGGGAAACACTTTTTACAAATGGTGAAGCAATGCTGCAGGTGCTCCCCCATCCTCCTTCCCTCTCAATTTCTCTCTATCCCATCAAATTGAATAAATTAAATTTAAAATATTTTTTTCAGAAATGGGCTTCTGGGCTGGGAGGTAGCACATCTGGTCGAGCACACTTGTTACCATGCACAAGAACCTGAGGTTGAGCAGGGAAGAAACTTCAGGAACAATGAAGCAGGGCTGCAAGTGTCTCTCTCTCTCTTTCCCTCCCCTTTCATTTTCTCTCTGTTCTATCGAATAAAAAATAATAAATAAAAGGAAAAATGGCTGCTGGGAGCAATAGATTTGTCTGTTGGCACTGTGCCCCAGCAACAACTCTGGTGGCAAAGAAAAAGCTCTTTCCAGTACAAAAAAAAATAGGGGCCAGGTGGTGGTACATCTGATTCAGCACACACATTACCATGGGCTAGGCTGTGGACTCAAGTCCCTACCACGTCTCCACCTGCAGATGGAAATTTTCACAAGCAGTGAAGCGGTGCTATCGGTATCTCTCTTTCTCTCTCTCTGTCCTCCTATTTCCCCTTCACTCTCAATTTTCCTGTCTCTACCCAAAAATAACATATATATTCAGAGTAGCACTTAAGTCTGGCTATTGATGCTGGAGATTAAACCTGGGATCTCTTGTACTGTGTTCTACCACCTCACTATCTTTCTGGCCCAAAAGGTTTTTCTCCATGCATTTCCCCCCCCCTTTCATTTCTGAATTTCACTCCTACTTAGTGACACCTACCCTGACAGCCTTATTTAAAGCTTTATATCCCTTGTTCTGTTTACTTTCCCCCTGCAGGTGGAGACTGGGGGCTTGAACCTAGGTTCTTATGCTTTATAATATGTGCACTCAACCAGGTGTGCCACCACCCAACTCCTACTTTTATATTTTTAAAGACTTAGTTTATTTAATAAGAGATAAAGATTCACATGAGAGGGGACTGGGCAGTGGTGTACCTGACTAAGTGCACATAGTACTATGCATAAGGACCTGTGCAAGGACCCAGGTTCAAGCCCTGCTCCTCACCTCCCCAGAGATGCCTCATAAGTAGTGAAACAGGTCTGCAGGTGTCTATCTCTCTCCCTCTCTATCTTCCCTTTTCCTCTCAATTTCTCTCTGTCCTATCAAATAAAAAAAAAGTGGGGGGGGGGTTGGGCGGTAGCACAGTGGGTTAAGTGCTGGTGGTGCAAAGCGCAAGGACCAGCATAAGGATCCCAGTTAGAGCCCCGTTTAGAAACAGGTCTGCAGGTGTCTGTATTTCTCTCCCCCTCTCTGTCTTCCCCTCATCTCTCCATTTCTCTCTGTCCTATCCAACACAAAGACAGCAATAGCAAAAACAATAGTAACTACAACAAGGGCAACAAAAGGGAATAAATAAATATTAAAATTTTTTTTAAAAAGTGGGGTTCATAATAGCTAAAACCTGGAAGGAACCCAGGTGCCCAACAAGAGATGAGTGGCTGAGAAAGCTGTGGTACATATACACAATGGAATACTATGCAGCTATTAAGAACAATGAGCCCACCTTATCTGACCCATCTTGGACAGAGCTAGAAGGAATTATGTTAAGTCAGCTAAGTCAGAAAGATAAAGATGAGTATGGGATGTCCCCACTCATCAACAGAAGTTGAGAAAGAAGGACAGAAAAGGAAACTAAAAGCAGGATCTGATTAAATCGAGAGCAGGGCACCAATGTAAAAACACTGTGGTGAAGGGGAGGGTGGCCATTGGGTTCCCCGGCACGGCGGAGGGTGGGAGTGTGGGGGTGGGTGGTGGGGATGGGACACAGTCTTTTGGTGGTGGGAGTGGTGTTTATGTACAATCCTATTAAAGTGTAAACATTATATAAACCACTATTTAATTAATATGAGAGGCAAAAAACTGATGATATGTCTAGAACTTCTTAAAACACAGACCGAATCTTTTTAATACACAGGCTGTCTTTGATATGTTCTCTCCCAAAAGCCTAGACCAGGGAGAACAGAAGCAACCAATAGCACAGCTAAATACAAGATGCTGGGTACTATACCCCAAACCCTATCAAAGGGACTTTCCAAAGTTAACCCTATCACCAAATAATGTGATGATAACAATAACTATCCATTGTCTTCTTGAACCCTAAGACAACAGGAACCTCACATTTCCACTATAGAGTCTATATTTCCCCCAGTCCTGGAACCTTAGGGTGGGGCCCACTTTTCTGCATGCTGCTCTCAATTCAAATCAAATAATATTGCATCCTCAGATCGCAACCTAATCAACACAACAAGTGCCACCCCAGCATGCTTCACTTCAGACTGTGACCAGAGACTTCAGGTGTGGAATGACAACCCTTCAGCTTCATCACTTGGGTGAGACCTTCACTTTCATAGTATTCTCTAATTCCATGCCAGGTGTTCCACTCCCCATTAAAGTCCCCAAACCTAGATATGGTCCAGATTCCCTGAGATAGAGCATAGGTTCACCCGTGCCCATAAACTAGGGGAAAAATATATACCTGAAAGCAGAAGTACACAAGAGCATGCAGGGAATACCCCCAACACTTCATCTGCACTATTACAGTCTTTAGGTCTATGATTGTTCAACAATTTGTTTGGCTTTGTATGTTAACTCTTTTCAGCCACCAGGCTCTGGATGCCAGCAAGATGCTGACCAGACTTCCCTGGACAGACGACCCCATCAATGTGTACTGGAGCTCCACTTCCTCAGAGCCCCACCCTATTAGGGAAAGAGAGAGACAGACTGGGAGTATGGATCCACCAGTCAACGCCCATGTTCAGCGGGGAAGCAATTACAGAAGCCAGACCTTCCACCCTCTGCAACCCACAATGACCCTGGATCCATACTCCCAGAGAGACAGAGAATGGGAAGACTATCAGGGGAGGGGGTGGGATGTGGAGATAGGGATATGGGAATTGTGTGGAATTGTACCTCTCTTATTCTATGGTTTTGTTAATGTCTCCTTTCTTAAAAAAAAAAAAGTGGGGTTGAGGGAGGACATCAGAAGTGGTGGATTTGTAGTGCCAGGACTGAGCCCCAGCAATTGGAGGCATAGATATGATGTGCCTAGACCTCTAACAGATCCCTCTCTCCACTGTCACTAGTCATCTCCATCAGGAACAACATCAAAAACCCTCAGGAAGACTGGTCCCGAAATGAGTGCAGCCTAGCATGTTCCTAGATGCAACCATGGACTGACAGGGATACAGAGGTTACACAGGCTCCTGTGCTAAATACGAATATACATGGGCCCTTTTCAGCCACAGAGTTGCAGATGCTACCATGATAACAACCTGACTTCCTTGGGCAAACGACCTCACCAATGTGTCCAGGAACCCCATCTCCCCAGAGCCCTACCCCACTAGGGAAAGAAACAGGCTGGAGGTATGGATCGACCTTCTAATGTCCATGTTCAGTGGAGAAGAAATTACAGAAGCCAGACCTCCCATCTTCTGTACCCCTTAAAGATCTTTGGTCCATACTCCTAGAAGAATAAAGAATATGGAAGCTTTCAGTGGAAGGGATGGGATATGGAACTCTGGTGGTGGGAACTGTGTAGAACTGCACCCCTGTTATTTTATAATCTTGTTAATCATTATTAAATCACTAGTAAAAAATTTACACATGGGAAAAATAACTAAATTATATTCAGTACTATTGATATTAAATCCTTACTTTAAAGTTCTGTAAATAAACAAAGATTCACATGAAAAAGAGAGAAGCCAGAACCAGAGTACCACTTAAATATTTGTAGTCCTGGGGATCAAACTAGGAGTTTTAGATTCGTAAGTCCTACGCTATACCAATTGAGTTTTCCAGTCACAAATATAAAAAAATAAAAATAAAAAAATGGGGGAGGGAGAACCACAGCCATGAAACTTCCTTCAGTGAGGTAGGGGCTGGGCTGCAAGCTAGGTTGAACATATGGCAAAACAGCATGTTATCCAAGTGAGCTATTTCACTGGCACAGGACATTTTTATGTCATGTATGTTTTACTACATTTCTTCAAAAAGTGAGGCTGTATTTATAAAGTGGAACATTATCCAGTAGTAGAAGTGAAGTGCTGATCCATGCTACAACCTTATAAATAAACTTTTAAAACATTATACTATATGAAAGAAGTCAGTTACAAAAGATCACATATTGTATGCTTATGTGTAGGTCAAATATCCACAATAGGCAAATCTATAGAGGCAGAAAGTAGATTTTTTTTTTATTTCCAGGGGCCATAGGGAAAAAGGAAGAATCAGAAGTGATTGGGGGCAGGGGTAGATAATGGTTTTGTAAGCAGACTCTCATGTCTGAAGCTCCAAAGTCCCAGGTTCAATTTCTGGTACCACCACAAGCCAGAGCTGTGCAGCCCTCTGGTTAAAAAAAATTAAGTGATTGGTAATGGTTATATACAAAACTATACCTTATTTATTTCTTTTCTTTTTTAATTAATTAGTTAATTAATTAAATGGAAACTGTGGGACTATGTGAAAGCTAGGTAGAGCTTAGGGAAAACTCCCCCCATCCTTGGATGGAGGTCTGGAAAAGACACCCCCTTCTTAGTCTCTCTTATAGAGATGAGCCAAGAGGAAAGTCTCCCGGACTCTTTTTCCCCTTGTAAGACTCTCAAGCCCACAGAAATCCCACAGTTTCTCTCTGCTAGCAGCAGGCCACATGGCTGCCTGCTTTAAGGTTCATTTACTCAAAGTTCACCTCACCTTCTGATCATAAAGGAGAACACACTCCATCAAACACCTCCTCAACACCAGACAATGAAGCCTCAAAACACTATTTCCTTATGGTTTTTGATATCTATGATTTACATCAAGCCTTGTTTATCTTGTTTATGTCACCCTACTGGTTTAACCCCTATGCTTCTCTCAAATGCCTTTAGATAATTAACCTGTTTGCATCATGGAGAATAATTGTCTTGACCTTTATGTATCACATCAATTCTTGTCATACCAGCCCCCTACCATAGGAGCAAGCTGACCTTTAAGAAACCTATAATTTCTGACATATTTGAAAAACGTTCTTTATTTAAATCTCTATATATACCCAAGCCCACTGAATAAATTCAGAGTGTTCATATCAGAATCCTCCCTGAGTCTCTTTTTTTTTTTTTCCCGAGTCTCTTTTCTTTATCACATAGTCTCTTGAGCTAGTGATAGAGTCTTGGTAAGCTTAACTTCCTGGCTGGAGTCACCCCACGTGAGCCTCAGCAGGAAACACAAGACCATAGGATAAGAGAGGTTCTATTTTTGCTGCTCAGTGGGATACTGGGGAGTGAATCCAAGCATGCATGCAAGGCAGACCCTATACTGCTGAGCCACCTCTCCAGCAGTAAAACAGTTATTTTAAACTGCCTAATCTGGGAGTATTGTTCTATTAATTAAGCACTAATAGAGAACAGGAACATTCATAGTCTACTTGATTTTTTCTTTAAGAAATAAGGACGTCGGAGGTCGGGCGGTAGCACAGCGAGTTAAGTGCACATGGCGCAAAGCTCAAGGACCAGTGTAAGAATCCTGGGTGGAGCCCCCGGCTCTCTACCTGCAGAGGAGTCTCTTCACAGGTGGTGAAGCAGGTTTGCAGGTGTTTGTCTTTCTCCCCCCCCCTCTGTCTTCCCCTCCTCTCTCCATTTCTCTCTGTCCTATGCAACAAGGAATGATATCAGCTACAATAATAATGACCACAACAAGGCTACAACAACTAGGGCAACAAAAGGGAAAAAAAATGGCCTCCAGGAGCAGTGGATTCATGGTGCAGGCAATGAGCCCTAGCAATAACCATGGAGGCAAAAATAATAATAGAAAGAAAATAAAAGAAAAGAAAAAAAGAAAGACATCAAGGTGAGGTGAGGTCAGGGATGGGAAATGTCCTTAACATTTTTATGTGTATGTGTGGGAGTGGGGGAGGGAAGGTGAGCATAAAGGTAGTGCCAAGGATTTAACCCAGGACTTTATACAATTGAGGTATGTACTCTACCAGTGAGTACATGTCTTTGGTTCAATGCATTTTTTAAATTTTATCTTTTTGGGAAGTTTATTATTTATCTATGTGTATTTTGCCATCATACAATGACATTGAGGCAGCTTACAGAAAGGTAGTCAATCAAAGTTTTTTAAAAAATGAAATAAGAGGGGCCAGGTGATGGTATACACAGTTGAATGCTCAGTTTCCTATGCAAAGGGACCTAGGTTCAAGTCCCTAGTCCCTGACCTATGGGGAGGAAGCTTCACAAGCAGTAAAGCTGTGCTGTAAGTTTCTCTCTATCTTTCCTTCTCTCTTAATTGCTTTCTGTCTTATCAAATTAAACTAGCTAAATAAATAAATAAATAACATTTTAAAATTGAAATAAGAGGGGCAAAGACTGAAAATAATCAGAAAGAAAAACATTGAAGCTACTCAGAAGAGCCCATGGGGACGGGCACCAGCACTGAGCCTAGAGGGTGCTCACCAGATGGTGGTTCTATTAGAATTGTAGTTTAGGGTGGGGGCAGGTGGTGCCAGGCCCTGTCATGACCTATTGTCTTCAGGGACCCTCAGAATAGCATTAGGCAATGTGCTTGTAGGAGTCACATTTGGTCAGTTTATATAAGCTCCTGTCCTGGAGATTTTGCCACACAGAGACAGGAAGCTTTACTTCTGGGTCCTGTCCTTCCTTGGCCCATTGGTCAGATTCCAAGTTCCTTGCTGCCTGAGACCTCTTATTGGACTGGTTCTGCCTCCACCTGCACCTTGATGTTTGTTTTCTTTGCTCCTGAACTTGACTTTGCTCATCCTGGTTGGTGAGCACCCACAGGGAAGATTCTGACTTCCTGTTTCCTAGTACTCCTGGAGCCAGAAGTCTTGTTGGTTTTATTTCTTTCTGCTAAGGAGCTCCACATGCTACTGTACACGTACCCCAATCCTACCTCCCAGGCTGCTGCCACCACCCCATGTAGTAGAAATCTCCAAGGTGCACACACGTGCCACTGGATCCCCCACCCGTGCACTTCCAGTGGCTCTGAAGCTTCCTGGAGTGAAAGAGAGCCCCTGCCTTGGGAGCTATGCTTTCTCTGACTACTATAATAGATCACTACAAAGTTGGCGACTTAAAATAACACTTGTTTGTTCTCTTACACTCCTGGCAATCAGAAGTCTGAGATCACTCTTACTGGAATGACACCTTTCACAGGCTTTTGTGGTTAAGTCACTTCCTTCTTCTTTCCAGTTTCCAAAAAAAGTTCCTTAAACCCATTCTAGAATATATTCCTCACATTTGTGAGTTTATGGAGAACCTTTATCTTCAAAGCCACAGAAAATATCTTCAGGTCTATCTTCAAACCTCAGGTTGTCCTTTCTTATCTAGGAGTTTATTTCCCTTAAAGCTTTATTCATGTAGAGCCTGTTCAGATAATCCAGATAATCTCCATTTAAAATCCTTAGATTAATCACAGGTGAAAAGACTCCTTTGTCATGCAAGGTGACATTCACAGGTTCCAGTAAGACCAGGATTCTGTTTTTTGGACAGGGACAAAGGCATGGGGTACTGAACCCAGGGCCTCATACATGTGAGGCAAGCCCTAGCCCACTAAGAAATGACATTTTAAAAATATTTTATTGTTTAATTTTAGATAGAGACAGAAAGAAATGGAGTGAGAAGGGAAGAGAGAGAGCGAGAGAGAGAGAGAGAGAGCTGCAGCACTACTTCACTACTTGTGTAACCTCCCCTTGCAGGTTGGTACCAGGGGCTTGAACTGGGGTCCTTGTGCTTTATAACATGTACTCTCAACCAGGTGCAGCACTGCCCAACTCTAGAAATGGACAATAAAATAACTTTAGGGGGGCCAGGCGGTGGTGCACCTGGTTAAGTGTACATATTATAGTGCACAAGGACCCAGGTTAAAGCCCCTGGTCCCCACCTGCCAGAGGTGGTGGTGAAGCAGGGTTTCAGGTGTCTCTCTCTCTTTTGCTCCCTCCCCTTTCAATTTCTCTCTATACAAAAATAAATAAATTAAAAAAAATTCTTTAGAGGGCCGGGTGGTAGCACAGCAGGTTAACTGCAAATGGCTCAAAGTGCAAGGACCAGCATAAGGATCCTGGTTTGAGCCCACAGCTCCCCACCTGCAGGAGGGTCACTTGGCAATTGGTGAAGCAGGTCTGCAGGTATCTATCTTTCTCTCTCCTTCTCTGTCTTCCCCCCCTTTCTTGATTTCTCTCTGTCTATCCAACAACAACAATAGCAACAATGGCAACAAGGGCAACAAAAAAAAAAAAAAAAAAAGGGAAAAACGGCCTCCAGAAGCAGTGGATTTGTTGTGCAGGCACCGAGCCCCAGCAATAACTCTGGAGGCAAAAAAAATAAAAAAAAAATAGTGATTTACAAATTATAAGATAATAGAGGTATAATTCCAAACCATTTCTCACCACCAGAGTTCTGTGTCCTCCTTTCCCTCCAGTAGACACTGCCATAGTCTTCCCAAGATTGAAGATGTGAGTTGATTTTATATCTAGATCTGTATATATCACATTTCCATATATATATATATATATATCCCAGATATGGACATCTGTTTAAAGGTTGTTATCAACCTAACATCAAACCCACTGACATCTATAGCTTTTCTACTCTTCCAGAAGGGTTTAACTAAATCAGAATAAGTTAAGGGATTGTAGAAGAATGAGGAAAAACAAACAAACAAAGACAGCTTGATTTTGCCTCATTGCTGAGGGAAGCTCAGAGCAGACTCATTCATTCCTGGGATGAAGGAGCCAGGGATAAGGGTGGCTGAATCTCTCAGAATTCTTAGTTATAGGCTTCTAGCCTGGCTTCTCCCATACCACTGTGAAGTTGTCCACTCCATCTGCCATAGACTCCCAAGCCTGTACAGCTGCCTCTTGTAGGAAACATAAGAAGCCTAAAGCTGTGCAGAGCTCTGAAGGTCATTCCCCTGATTCACCCATAATTTACAGTAAAATTCCCGAAAATTAGAATTATCTTTACTTCATCCAGCTGATGATGTACATCATCAGACCTACATTGTAAAAACTGTGATCATCTTAACCATTTAAAAAATTTTTTTATTTAATTTATTTAATTTTTGAGAGAGATGCAGAGAGAAACACCAGAGCACTGCTCAGCTCTGGTTTATGGTGGTGCAGGGAATTGAACCTGGGACTTTGGAGCCTCAGGCATGAGAGTGTGTTTTGCATAAATAACCATTATGTTATCTCCCCTACCTCTTCTTTTTTATTAATTTATTTCTTTATTGGGGGAATTAATGTTTTACATTAAACAGTAAATACAATAGTTTGTACATGCATAACATTCCCCAGTTACCCATTTAACAATACAACCCCCACTATGTCATTTATCATCCTTCATGGACCTGTATTCTCCCCACCCACCCACGCACCCCAGAGTCTTTTACTTTGGTGCAATACGCCAATTCCATTTCAGGTTCTACTTGTGTTTTCTCTTCTGATCTTGTTTTTCAACTTCTGCCTGAGAGTGAGATCATCCCATATTCATCCTTCTGTTTCTGACTTATTTCACTTAATATGATTTCTTCAAACTCCATCCAAGATCGACTGAAAATACTGAAGTCACCATTTTTTATAGCTGAGTAGTATTCTATTGTGTATACATACCACAACTTGACCAGCCACTCATCTGTTGTTGGACATCTGGGTCGCTTCCAGGTTTTGGCTATTACAAATTGTGCTGCTAAGAACATATGTGTACACAGATCTTGGATGTACTTGTTGGGTTCCTTAGGATATATCCCCAGGAGAGGAATTGCAGGATCATAGGTAGGTCCATTTCTAGCCTTGTGAGAGTTCTCCAGACTGTTCTCCACAGAGGCTGGACCAATTGACATTCCCACTAGCAGTGCAGGAGTGTTCCTTTGACCCCACAACCTCTCCAACATTTGCTGCAGTTACATTTTCTGATGTATGACATTCTCACAGGAATGAAGTGGTATTTCATTGTAGTCTTTATTTGCATTTCTCTGACAATCAGAGACCTGGAGCATTTTTTCATGTGTTTCTCAGCCTTTTGGATATCTTCTGTGGTGAATATTCTGTCCATGTCCTCTCCCCATTTTTGGATGGGGTTATTCATTTTCTTGTTGTTGAGTTTGGCAAGCTCTTTATATATGTTGGTTATTAAACTCTTATCTGATGTATGGCATGTAAAGATCTTCTCCCATTCTGTGAGGGGTCTCTTGGTTTGGGTAGTAGTTTCTTTAGCTGTGCAGAAACTTTTTAATTTGATCTGTTCCCATAGGTTTATACTTGCCTTAGTCTTCTTTGTAATTGAATTCGTTTCATTGAAGATGTCTTCAAAATTTATGCGGAAAAGAGTTCTGCCAATATTTTCCTCTAAGTATCTGATAGTTGTGGTCTAACATTTAAGTCCTTGATCCACTTGGAATTTACTTTTGTATTTGGTGAAATACAGTGGTTCAGTTTCATTCTTCTGCATGTTTCAACCCATTTTTTCCAACACCATTTCCCCATTTAATAGTCTTTGTCAAAGATTAGATGTCCATAGGTGTGGGGGCTTACTTATGGGCTCTCAATTCTATTCCACTGGTGAGTGTGTCTATTCATATTCCAGTACCAAGCAGTTTTGATGACAATGGACCTATAATACAATTTGAGATCTGGGAGTGTGATGCCTCCAGTTCTGTTCTTTCTTCTCAAGATTGTTTTGGTAATTCTAGGTCTTTTCTGGCTCCAGATAAACATTTGTAGCATTTGTTCTTCTATTCTCCTAAAAAATGTGGTTGAGATCTTGATGGGGATAGCATTAATTTGTATGTGGCTCTGGGTAGTATATTCATTTTGTTGATGTTAATTCTCCCAACCTATGAACATGGAATATTTTTCCACTTCTTTGTGTCTTTTTCAATTTCCTTGAGTAGTGACTCATAATTTTCAGTATACAAGTCTTTCACTTCTTTGGTTAGGTTTATTCCTAGATATTTTATTGGTTTTTGTTGCTATAGTAAAAGGAATTAATTTCTGGATTTCAATTTCTTCTAACTTAGTGTTTGCATAGAGGGATGCCACTGACTTTTGAATGTTAATTTTGTAGCCTGACACCTTACTGTATTGCCTGATGATTTCCAAAAGCTTCTTGCTGGATTCTTTAGGTTTTTCTATGTATACTATCATGTCATTTGCAAATAGGGAGAGTTTGACTTCTTCTCTTTCAATCTGTGTTCCTTTAATTCCTTGCTCCTGCCTGATTGCTATGGCAAGAACTTCCCACACTATGTTGAATAGTAATGGTGATAGTGGGCAGCCCTGTCTAGTACCTGATCTGAGGGAAATGCTTCCAATTTTTCATCACTGAGTATGATGTTGGCTATAGGTTTGCTATATATAGACTCCACTATCTTCAGGAATTTTCCATCTATTCCCGTTTTTGTAGTGTTTTGATCATAAAGGGCTGTTGTATTTTGTCAAAGGCTTTCTCTGAAAGATATGACCATGATATGACCATGTGGTTTTTGGTCTTGCTTTTATTGATGTGATGAATCACATTGATTGATTTACGTATATTAAACCAACCTTGCATGCCTGGGATAAACCCCACTTGGTCGTGATGAGCAATCTTTTTAATATACTGCTGTATCCAGTTGGCTAGAATTTGTTCAATATTTTAGCATCTATGTTCATCAGATGAACATAGATGGTCTGTAGTTTTCTTTTTTGGTTTTGTCCTTATCTGCTTTTGGTATCAGAAGTGACATTGGCTTCATAGAAGTTGGAAGGCAGTATTCCAGTGTCTTCAATCTTCTGGAAGACTTTTAAAAGTAGAGGTATTAGTTCTTCCTTGAAGATTTTATAGAATTCATTTGTAAAACCATCTGGTGCAGGACTTTCATTTTTGGGAAGGTTTTTGATAACTGTTTCAATTTCATTAGCTGTGATGGGTCTGTTCATGTTATCTACTTCCTCTTTACTTAATTTTGGAAGTTCATAGGTATGTAGGAAATCATCCATTTCTTCCAGGTTCTCTAGCTTGGTGGCATATAGTTGTCTATGAACAACTGTTATTCTCTGCCCTACTCACCCCTGTTCCCCTAGAATCACCATTCTATTTTTTGTTTCTATCAATTTGACTACTCCATATATTGCATGTAAGTGTAATCACACATTTATTGTTTTGTGAATGGTTTAGCTCTTATCCTAATGTCCTCAAGTTTCATCCATTTACTAACGTGTCAAGCCTTCCTTTTTAAGACTGTGTAATATTCCATCATATGTATATACTATATTTTGTTTATCTACTCACTTGTCAATGGACACTTGGATTGCTGGCACCTTTTAGCTATTGTGCTTTGAAAGTTAGGTGTAGGGAGTCGGGCGGTAGCACAGCAGGTTAAGCGCAGGTGGCGCAAAGCACAAGAACCAGCGTAAGGATTCCGGTTCAAGCCTCCGGCTCCTCACCTGCAGGGGAGTTGCTTCACAGGCCGTGAAGCAGGTCTGCAGGTGTCTATCTTTCTCTCCCCCTCTCTGTCTTCCCCTCCCCTCTACATTTCTTTCTGTCCTATCCAACAATAATGATAACTACAATAATAAAACAACAAGGGCAACATAAGGGAATAAATAAATATATATTTTCCCCCTTTTGTTGCCCTTGTTGTAGCTTCATTGTGGTTATTATTATTGCCCTTGTTGACGCAATTCGTTGTTGGATAGGACAGAGAGAAATGGAGAGAGGAGGGGAAGACAGAGAAGGGGAGAGAAAGATAGACACCTGCAGACCTGCTTCACCGCCTGTGAAGCGACTCCCCTGCAGGTGGGGAGCCGGGGGCTCGAACCGGGATCCTTACGCCGGTTCCTGCGCTTTGCTTCACATGCGCTTAACCCACTGCGCCACCGCCCGACCCCCATAAATATTTTTTTAAAAAGAAAGTTAATGTATAAATAAAAGTGCTTGTTTTAAAATTAAGAGCTAATCAAGAATCTTGACTCTACATTTCCAGTTCTTATTAAAAATAAAAACAAGAAAGTATAAACTGACATCTCTCTCTTTTTTAATGTGTTCTCTTTTTAAAATATTTTTTCTTGCTTTATTTTATTTTTACCAGAACACTGCTCAGCTCTGGCTTATGGCTGTGAGAGGGAACTGAACCAGGGACTTCAGATCCTTAGGCATGACAGTCTTTTTGCATAGCATTATGCTACCTACCCCCACCCTAAACTGACCTCTCTCTCTCTCTTCCCCTATGTAAGATGTCTGTTTGAGTGCTGAGCCCTGAGTACATCCCTGAAAGTCTCAACCTGATCCTGACTGTACATTATTATCCAATTAAAAAAATTCTTTATTGGGGGATTAATGTTTTACAGTTGACAGTAAATACAATAGTTTGTACATGCATAACATTTCCCAGTTTTCCACATAATAACAGAACTCTCAGTAGGCCCTCTACTATCATGTTATTACCCAATTTTAGGGGAAGATTAGGCAAAGCTGGCTTCAGTTTGGGTATGGAAATTTCCTTCTACAGCATGTTTTTCTCCCAGTGGTAAGAAAGAAATTCTCATCCATAGTAATCTAAAACAGGGCTAGTAGAGGCATCTTTTCCCCCATTTTTCATTTGTGATTAATAATAGGCTGTACAATTGTAAGATTACAATATATAGCTTCACCCCACACCTACCTCCAAAATTCTGTGTCCTCACCCTTTCAACTCCCAAAGATAACCACTATAGTTCTCACAACTCTTACAAACTGTTTTCTTAACAGAGGCATCTTATTAAGATCTATTTGATTCCTTAATGTGCAGAATTGGGCCTCTAGTATATCATAGATCAAATGACCCTTTAGTCCTGGGAAAGGAACACACTATGGAAATGTTCTGACTTACTTATCTCATAAAGTGTGGTTAAATATTAAATTGTATGAAAGTAATGACATTTTACCATTGTCATCTGAAAAAAAAAATGGCAGTTTCATACAGGTTAACAAGTAGCCAAGTCAACTGTAGTTATAAATGCCCCTTTCCTGTGCCTTAGTCTGAAGGGGAAGGAAGCCAACAAAAAAACAAACTACTTGGATCAGACACAGTTCCCTTAGGGTAGTCTGGAGAAAAGCTGTTTTTTGTTCTGATAGTAAAAGTTGTTTTTCTGGTTGGGGGAGGAAGAAGAACATTTAAAGGAGTGTGGTCATAGTCTAGGGTAGTAGGTAGTTCATATTCCATGCACCCATCAGGATTCTGTCCATATTCCTTTGGTTCTCTCTCAACAGGGAAGATGGGACTCTAGAACCCAATCTAAGATTATTTACATCAAGCATGTCTTGATTCATCTCATTCTTAGCTTTCTACTCTACCTCAACTCTACAACTAATGCCTAGGACTTGGAAGGATGAACCATTAGTGCAATGGCACTAAGTTATCCTTTTACTAAAAGTGATTATTATTTTTTCTATTTATTTATTTATTCCTTTTTGTTGCCCTTTTAATTGTTGTAGTTATTCTTGTTGTCGTCATTGTTGGATAGGACAGAGAGAAATGGAGAGAGGAAGGGAAGACAGAGAGGGGGAGAGAAAGGCAGACACATGCAGACCTGCTACACCACTTGTGAAGGGACTCCCTTGCAGGTGGGGAGCTGGGGGCTAGAACCGAGATCCTTATGCCAGTCCTTGAGCTTTGCACTACGTGCGCTGAACCCACTGTGCTACCTCCTAACTCCCTAAAAGTGATTATTATTAAGGAATCCTTAATTTGTCAGTGGATGAAGAAGTTAACCCACAGATGGACATTACGTCATAACAATGACTCAGCGGTAAATCAAAACAATCAGATGGTAAACTGCTGACACTATTGGTTCATACCACAAACATCTTGCGTTGTTTGGGTCCCGGCCATTGCAGGACAAGGAATCACATGGAGTTGTAAAGGTAAGAAAAAGAGGTCAGAGGGTAGGAGGTATTGAATATTGCCTTGAGAGGATCATAGCCCTAGCTTTCTCTCAATTTTGGGTTAAGGTTAGTGAAGAGAAGCACCACCTACATAGTTTTCTTCCTTCCTTCCTTCCTTCCTTCCTTCCTTCCTTCCTTCCTTTCTTCTAAAAATATTTTTATTATCTTTATTTATTGGATAGAGACAGCCAGAGATTGAGAGGGAAGGGGGAGATAGAGAGAAAGAGACAGAGAGATGCTTGCAGCCCTGCTTCACCACTCATGAAGCTTTCCCCCTGCAGGTGGGGATCAGGAGCTTGAACCAGATCCTTGTGCATGGTAACATGTACGTTCAACCATGTGCACCAACACCTGACACCCCATAGTTTTCTTTCTTTTTATATATTTTTAATTAGTGATTTAATAATGATTAACAAGATTGTAAGAAAACAGGGATACAATTCCACACAGTTTCCACCAACAGAGTTCTGTGTCCCATCCCCTCCATTGGGAGCTTCCTTATTTTTTATCTCTCTCTGGGCATATGGACCAATTTTTTTTTCCTAGAGCACTCATTAGCTTTGGCTTATGGTTCTTCTTCTTCTTAGCGTTTGCCCTTCTTCCGTAGCCAGTCAACAGCATCAGCTTATGGTAGTGCAGGGGATTGAACCTGGAACATCAGAGCCTCAGGCATGAAAGTCTCTTTGCATAACCATTATGCTATCTACCCCCAACCCCCCAAAAGTCTTTTTTTAAATGTTTTTTAAATCTTTATTAATTTGATAAAGATAGCCTGAAATTGAGAGGGAAGTGGAGATAAAGAAGGAGACAGAGAGACACCTGTAACACTGCTTCCCCACTTGTGAAGCTTTCCCCCTGCAAGTGGGGATCAGGGGCTCGAATCTGGGTCCTTGTGCACTATAACATGTGCACTCAACCAGGTGTGCCACCACCTGGCCCCCCAAAAAAACTCTTTATGGAGTGCAGAAGGTAGAAGGTCTGGCTTCTGTCATTGCTTTTCTGCTGGACATGAATGTTGACAGGTTGATCCATACTCCCAGCCTGTTTCTATCTTTCCCTAGTAAGGTAGAACTTTGGAGAGATGAATTTCCAGGACACATTGGTGAGGTTGTCTGCCCAGGGAGGTCAGGATGGTATCATGGTAGTGTTTGAAATTTGGTGGCAGAAAGGTGGTAAGATATAAAGCAAATAGGTCAATAAATAGGAACCCAAAGGTAGGAATAGAACAAATGAAACTAAGGGTCTTCCTGTGTAGAGAAGCTAGGCAATCCATTTTAGGTATGTTCCATATGGCCCATGACTTTAGTAATTTTTAAAGTTTTTTTTTTAAAGATTTTTAAAAAAGATTTTAGTTATTTATAAGAAAGATAGGAGAGAGAGAAAGAACCAGATATCAGACTGGTACATGTGCTGCTGGGGATTTAACTCGGGACCTCATGCTTGAGGGTCCAGTGCTTTATCCACTGTGCCACCTCCCAGACCACAGCTTTAGTAATTTTTGCCTAAGCCTGATAGCTAACACGTAGGTGGACTAAAAGTATTGTCTGGGAAGGTGGTGTCAGAGTTGAGAATAGGACTAGAAAGCTGGATTAGGGCAGAGAATAGCTCCCCAAATATGAGGAAAGTATATAAATACCATTAACTGTTAACCCCATCAATCTGACCTAGGGCCCATCTATTCATATTTAGTGTAGGAGCCTGTGTAACCTTTGAGTACCTGTCAATTTAGCTTGAAGTCCGTGTTTCTGACAAGGGACATTAAGAGAAGAGAAGAGTTCAATGTAGTGTTTGCTTGACAAGCCTGAGACCCCAGGGTCAAATCCCATAGAAGAAGAGGCAAAGTTTTAATATTGTAGATGTTTTAAACACATGCATAAATTACATAGTATACTTATAGCCATAGTGTACACATTAAAATTTTTTCTTTTCAATTATATTATATAAATAAATGTTATTCTAAATTTTTTCCTAAATTTTATTTTAATAGTTGAAAATTATTCCATTACAGGGATAGACCATTTGTTTAGTCAGTTTTCTGTTGTTTGATGAGTCAGTTGCTACCTACTATTAAAAATAGCATTATGATGGGTAACTCAACACATTATTGTATCTTTGTGCATTTGTCTGTCTCTTTGGAATAAACATGCACTCTGTCAATAAGTATAGAAGAATTTTTTTTCTTTTTTTAAAATATTTTATTTTTATTTATTAACAAGAAAGATAGGAGGAAATAGAGAGGAAGAACCAGACATCACTCTGGCACATGTGCTGCCGGGAATTGAACTCAGAACCTCATGCTTGAGGATTTGATGCTTTATCCAGTGCATCACTTCCTGAAGCACCAGTATAAAAGAATTTTCCCTGATCACTCTAGACTTCTATACATTTACTTATTTAAATTAAGTTAAATTGGAAATATCTTCCAAAGCTACTTGACTGTGTTGTGCAAGGTATGCAAACACATTCACCAGTCTTTCTTTCTTCCTTTCTTTCAAGATTTTTATTTTATTTATGAGGAAGATAGGAGGAGAGAGAAAGAACCAGACATTACTCTGGCACATGTGCTGCCGGGAATCGAATTCAGGACCTCATGCTTGAGAGTCCAAAGCCTTATCACTGCGCCACCTCCCGGACCACTCACCAGTGTTTCAAAGCAATGCATAGGCACTATGTTAAGTAGTGTGTTATGAGTATAGGAGGAACTTGTATACTGTAACCAGACACAAGTTGCTATAACCAGTGGACCACAGGAGAAATGTCTAAGGCCATTTAAATTCTAAGAACAATTCAGATTCTCAGTTCCTATAAGGCTTAAGAACAGATGAATCAGTGCTCAGCAGCAGTAACAATCATGAGCATGCTGTGAATAGCAAGAACTTGTTCCTTGGATGGGGGTAGATAGTATAATGGTTATGCAAAGAGACTCTCAAGCCTGAGGCTCCAAAGTCCCAAATTCAATCCTCTACACCACAATAAGCCCAAGCTCTGGTGTTTCTCTGTGTCTTTCTCTCTCTGCATCTCTCTCAAAAATAAAAAATAACAAAAGAGAACTTGAACCTTGTGATCAGACTGGAGTTGCTGTAACAAGTGTACATGGAAGAGGGTGGGATGAGCTAGCATAAAGTTTATGCAAAAAAGACTTTCATGCTTGAGACTCCAAAAGTACCAGGTTCAATTCCCCATACTACCATCAGCCAGAGCTCTGGTTAAAAAAAAAAAAAAAAAAAAGGAAGGTACATAAGCATATCTAGAGGTGGAGCAGTGGATAGAGTCTTGGACTCTCAAGTATGAGGTGCAAAATTTGATTCCCTGGAATTGCCTGCTCCAGAGTGGTTCAGTGGTGCTCTATTTTTTCCCCTCTCTCTTCTCAGCTCCCCTAGCTCTTTCATAAACGAATGAATCTTTAAAATTTTTTTTTAATTTTTTAAAAAATTTATTATCTTTATTTCTTTTTAAATATTTATTTATTCCCTTTTGTTGCCCTTCTTTTCTTATTGTTGTTGTAGTTGTTGTTGTTATTGATGTCGTTGCTGGACAGGACAGAGAAATGGAGAGAGGAGGGGAAGACAGAGAGGGGGAGAGAAAGACAGACACCTGCAGACCTACTTCACCACTTGTGAAGCGACTCCCCTGCAGTTGGGGAGCTGGGGGCTCAAACTGGGATACTTACACTATCCTTGCGCTTTACACCATGGGCGCTTAACCCACTGCGCTACCGTCGGACTCCCAGTGAATCTTTTTTTTTTTTAAAGTGTACATGGAGGAAACATTCTAAGGTCATTTGAAATGTAAGTGTTTAAGTAAACGGTGAATGGAGTCTAAGAACTGAAAACACCTGCATCTTAACAGAGACCATAGGAACAGAGACACAACATTTTTATACTTTATCTTTTTTTTCTTTATTTTTCATATTTATTTATTTATCTAGACCAAGTAGATCAGAAGCAACCAATAGCACAGCTATATACAAGATACTGGGTACTGTACAGTAAACCCTAAGAAAAGGACTTTTCAAAGTTAACCCAATTACCACATAATGTGATGATAACATTAACTATCGATTGTCTTTTTGAACCCTAAGATAGCAGGAACCTCACATCTCCACTATAGAGCCTCTACTTCCCCCAGTCCTGGAACCTTTGGATAGGGCCCACTTTCCCGTATGCCTCTCCCAATCCATATCAAATAATATTGCATCTGCCGATCGCAACCTAATCCACACGATTGCCACCTCAACATGCTTCAGCTCAGACTTTGTCCAGAGACTTCACGTGTGGAATGACAACCCTTCAGCTTTATTACTCAGGTGATACCTTTCCTTTCATAGTATTCTATAATTCCATCCCAGGTGGCTCACTTTCTAACAAAGTCTCAAAACCTAGATATACACCAGTTTCTGTGAGAGAGAGCACATGTTCACACGTATCCATAAACTACTGCAAAATATATACCTGAAGCAGAAGTACACTAGAGTTTGCTGTGAGTACCCACCTAACACTTCCTCTCCACTATTCCAAGCTTTGGGTCCATGATTGCTCAACAATTTGTTTGGCTTTGTATGTTAAGTCTCTTTTCAGTCACCAGGTTCCAGATGCCATCAGGATGCCGGCCAGGCTTCCCCGGACTGAAGACCCCACCAATGTGTCCTGGAGCTCCGCTTCCCCAGAGACCCACCCTACTAGGGAAAGAGAGAGGCAGACTGCGAGTATGGACTGACCAGTCAACGCCTATGTTCAGCGGGGAAGCAATTACAGAAACCAGACCTTCCACCTTCTGCAACCCACAAGGACCCTGGGTCCATGCTCCCAGAGGGATAGAGAATAGGAAAGCTATCAGGGGAGGGGATGGGATACAGAGTTCTGGTGGTGGGAATTGTGTGGAGTTGTACCCCTCCTACCCTATGGATTTGTTAATTTATCCTTTCTTAAATAAATAAATAAAATAAAAAAGATGATATTGTGTCCCTAGGGATAAAGTGGATGGAATTGGAGATTATGCTCAGTGAAGCAAGTAAGGAGGTGAAGGACAACCACAGAATGATTTCACTCATATGAGAAATATAAATAATTGAGTATACAAATGTAAAAAAAAAGTCAACCTCTGTCTAAGACTGTGGGAGAACTATAGTGGTTATCTATGGGAGTGGGGATGGGGACACAGAACTTTGGTGATGGGAGTGGTGAAGAAAAAAGAACTAATCATAATCAAACTGTGCATGTTTCTAGACTTGCATAGTTGATTAACTTTTGTCATTAAATTATCTTCTGAGTTCTCTGCCTAACTGGCTCTGTGTACAGGACCTATTCTTGAAATCTGTATATAGAAAGTTCCACTTGGCTGTTTTCTATAAAGCTGTTAATTGTGAACAATAGTGACCAAGTGCATTAGAAGACTCTGTATTCGGTGCTAAAACATTCTAGCACTACCTGGAATCTATTGGGTTGAGAGTAAATTTAAAAGATAAATTTCTCAGTACAATTCCAGACACAATCAAATGTTTTATAGACACCTATCTAAGGGGAGATGAGAAATTGTACCCATATGTCAACATTGTACTGTAGCACATTAACTGCCCATTGAGATGATAAAAAGTTATATATCTATACAGCTTTATGTATCTATATAGCTTTCTATGTTTTACAATAAATGATAGTAATAATAATAGTAATAATAGTAAAAATAGGCTCATTTCATAGTTTGAATAATGATTATGAGAATGTTTATAAAGTTTCAGGCACAGAGGCTTGCTGGTGGCAACCTGGTTAAGTGCACACATTATAGTGCACAAGGACCCAGGTTCAAGCCCCTGGTCCCCAGCTGTAGGGGAAAAGCTTTATGAATGGTGAAGCAGGGCTGCAGGTGTCTTTCTGTCTCTCTCCCTCTCTATTGTCCCCTCCCATCTCAATTTCTCTCTGTCTCTATCCAATAATAAATGAATAAAATTAAAAAATAAAAAAATAAAGTTCAAAAATGACATTCTGTAATATACAGAGATAGTGTTAATAAACCTTAATGGAATATGAGGCATTTATTACTTATAGGACTATTTTCTTTTCTTTTTTTAATTTATTTTTTACTTTATAGGATGCAGAGACATTGAGAAGGGGGGGTACTAAATAGTAAGAAAGAAAGAGAGACACCTGCAGCACTGTTTTACCACTCTTGAAGCTTCCCCCTGCAATTGGGGGGCTGGGTTTGAGCTTGGGTCCTTGCACTTAATAAAGTCTGTGCTCAACCACAGAAGTATATTTATTTATTTATTTATTTTAAAATTCTTTATTGGGGAATTAATGGTTTACATTCGACAATAAATACAATAGTTTGTACAACAGGAGTATTTTCAATGTGCCACAAAAATTACAATGTGTTATAATCTCCCCCTTAATCAAGGGAACACTTTAATTTTATTTATTTATTTTAATATTTACTTATTCCCTTTTGTTGCCCTTGTTTTATTGTTGTCGTTATTATTGTTGTTGTTACTGATGTCGTTGTTGCTGGATAGGGCAGAGAGAAATAGAGAGAGGAGGGAAGACAGAGAGGGAGAGAGAAAGACACCTGCAGACCAACTTCACCGCCTGTCAAGTGACTCCCCCCACAGGTGGGGAGCCGGGGGTTCCAACCCAGATCCTTAGCCGGTCCTTAAGCTTTACGCCACGTGCACTTAACCCGCTGCACTACCACCGGATTCCCTACTTATTTATTTTTAAAATATTTTTAACTTCTTTTTTCTTGTTTATTTATTTATCCTTTTTTTTGCCCTCGTTTTATTGTTGTAGTTATTGTTGTTGTTGGATAGGATAGAGAGAAATGGAGAGAGGAGGGAAAGACAGAGAGGGGGAGAGAGAGACACCTGCAGACCTGCTTCACCGGGGGAGGGGAGGGGGCTCGAACCGGGATAGTTACACAGACATGCACTTAACCCGCTGCGCTACCGCTCGACTCCCTATTTATGTATTTTAAAATATTTTTTAACTTCTCTTTTCTTATTTATTGATTTATTTTCCCTTTTTGTTGCCCTTGTTGTTTTATTGTTGTAGTTGTTATTGTTGTTGTTGTTGGATAGAATAGAGAAATAGAGAGGAGGGAAGACAGAGAGGGGGAGAGAAAGACA
Organism: Erinaceus europaeus; assembly: GCF_950295315.1. NCBI lineage: Eukaryota > Metazoa > Chordata > Mammalia > Eulipotyphla > Erinaceidae > Erinaceus > Erinaceus europaeus. The sequence goes on along the minus strand of NC_080171.1, from coordinate 81,322,008 downwards.
CCTGCAGACCTGCTTCACCGATTGTGAGATTGTGAAGCGACTACCCTGCAGGTGGGGAGCCGGCGCTGGAACCAGGATCCTTTTGCAGGACCTTGAGCTTTGCGCCACCTGCGCTTAACCCGCTGCGCTACCACCCGGCTTCCTATTTTTTAAAAATATTTTATTTTCGTATTCATTTATTGGATAGAGACAGAGAGAAATTGAGGGGGGAGGTAGAGAGGGAGAGAGACAGAGAGACACCTGCAGCACTGCTTCACCACTCACAAAGCTTTGCCTCTGCAGGTGGGGGCCGAGGATTTGAATCCAGGTCCTTGAGCATTGTAACATGTGAACTCAAACAGGTGCACCACTATTTTTTTGATTTTTAAAAATTTGATCCAACTTCTTTGTATTTTACAAAACTAAGCAGTAAAAGAAGTAAAACACGAAGGCAATATCTGTGAAGTGTAAGGTGTGTACCAATGTCACATGCCTATTTTTTATTCAACTGCTTGCTTACATATTTATATAAACGTTTAGTTAAGTACTACATAAAATATACATACATGACTAAATTGATTACATATACACATACATAATTAAACTATACATATCCACATACCCATGGTATAATTATGAATGCACTTTTAGTGTAAGTCCTCACATTGATAGTTTCTTAGAAAATGCTACTTTATCACTTCTCGGCCTTTTGGCTAAGATCAAGTGTAGAAAATGCTACTTAAGCAAAATGGCATTAACAGAAAGCATATCAAGGGAGGAGGATGATGATTTTGCCTCCAGGGTCATTGCTGGGGCTTGGTGCCTGCGCCATGAATCCATTTTTCCTGAAGGCCATTTTCCCCCCATTTTTGTTGCCCTTGTTATTGTATTTGTTGTTATTATTGCCATTGCTGCTGCTGTTGTTGGACAGAACAGAGAGAATGGAGAGAGGAGGGGAAGACAGAGAGGGAGAGAGAAAGATAAACACCTGCAGAACTGTTTCACTGCCTGTGAAGCGACCCCCCTGTGGGTGGAGGCTGGGGTCTCCTGCACCCTGATTCTTACGCTGGTCCTTGCGCTTTGCACCATGTGTGCTTAACCCGCTGCGCTACCTTCCGGTCCCCCCTCCGATGAATTATTTTTAAATATGCCCTGTTACTTTGAAATATGTGGGGTTACCTATGCTTTTTATTTTTTATCAATACTAATTTTATTTCATTAAATCATTGTAGTCTTAATATAATATAATAATCTTATAGTCTAAAAAACATCATTGTCATTTGGGATAAATTTAACAAATTCTGTCCTTTTCTCTCCAAAGGAGCTATTGATTGCCTGAAATGAAGAAAATGTTTCAAAATAGAGTATATATAATTGACTGAATGAACTGAGGTTTCTCAGTTTTGACTCATCCATATCTTTCCAACAATTCTGTATATTAGTGGAGAGTACTGAACCACACCTTTAGCTTGACTTGTGATTCAGTTCACCATCTTCAAGCAAATGACCACCTATACACATTTTAAAATTGGCAACTCTTATCAGGCATTTTCAGGTATCAATGAAAGTTGTATGTGGATAGATGATATGCAGATTGGTAATTGTGTCAAAGAATATAGATCCAGAGTCAGTACTTATTATTGCTGGTGTCAAAGAATGATATGTCATTATCAGTGAATTTACATCAATATACTGCCGGTACTTGAAACACTGATCTAAGGTGGGATCTGAAAACAAGGTCAGAATAGTCATTCTTGAAAATGAAATACAATGATATTTAATATACAAGGGAATGGAGACTTTATTACAAATCCTATTGACATTTTGTGGTTCAGAGTGTGCTTTTTTTTTTTTTCTGAGTCTGAGATGTTTTAAGTAATAGCCCTAACTCAAACAGATTAAAAAATAATCTAGGCCTGGGGAGCTAGCATAATGTTTATGCAAGATTTTTATGCCTGAGACTCTTGAGCTCAACCCCAGAACCATCATAAATCAGAGCAGAGCAGTGCTCTGCTCACTATCTCTAAATACATAAATAAATAAAATGTTTAAAAAAATAATCTAGTTGTAGTTATCCGTCATTATTGATATTAGGATTATCCTCCAGAGTTACAGAACCAATAGTGTGTGTGTGTGTGTGTGTGTGTGTGTGTGTGTGTGTGCAAGAGGGTATGGGTGTGTTTGTTTAATTAGAAGAGTGTAATTTAAGGAATCTACTTATGTAATTGTAGAGACTAACAAATTTGGTCTTCAGAGTAGACCAAATTAAGGAAGAGCCAACAGTATAATAAAGATATCTGCTGGCAGAATTCCTTCTTTTTTGTTCTATTTAGACCTTCCATTGACTAGATGAGGCCCACCCATCAAAGTAAATGTAAAAATCATCCAGCCCTTGCTCGCCCCCCCCCAAGAAAATCCACAATTATAGAAACACCCTGAATAATGTTTTACCAAACACCATGTCCAGTCAAGTCAGCACATAAAAGTAACCATCATTCTGCCCAAGGAGGATAGAGACTATATTGTGGTTGTAAGGGAGAAGATACCTGAAAGACAAATTGCTGAATTTGCTTCCCAACTGTCACTGGTAGGATTTTTTTGACTGAGCAATTTAGTTAACCTCTTGGAACTTCAGGTTCTTTTGATAAAATGGTTATGAGAAATAAATGATATGATCCATATGTCAAGAATCCACTTAGGTCCTCAAAAATTATTACCCATGATTACCCAGGAAGGAATGCTCTTCTTTATATATACTCTACTTGTTTTATTTTAATGAGAATGAAAGATAGACCTGAGCACTGCTCAATTCTGGTTTATGGTGGTGCAGGGGGTTAGGAAGGCCTTAAATAGGAAAGTCTTTTTGCATAACCATTATGCTATCTTCACCACCCAGGAAGGAACATTCTATATATTCTATAGCTATTAGCTATTGCCTCATCTTGGGCCAAACTTTTTTTTTGAAGGGAGGGAATGCCGCTAGGGCTTCATCACTCCAGGCCTTCAGTTTTAGGAATTCTTTTTTTTTTTAAATTTATTATTTATAAAAAAGAAACATTGACAAAACCATAGGATAAGAGGGGTACGAATTCCCACCACCAGAACTCTGTATCTCATCCCCTTCTCTGATAGCTTTCCTATTCTTTAACCCTCTGGGAGTATGGACCCAAGGTCATTGTGGGATGCAGAAGGTTGAAGGTCTGGCTTCTTTAGTTGCTTCCCTGCTGAACATGGGTGTTGACAGGTCGATCCATACTCCCAGCCTGTCTCTCTCTTTCCCTAGTGGAGAAGGGATCTAGGGAAGCAGAGCTCCAGGACACATTGGTGGGGTTGTCTGTCCAGGGAAGTCTGGTAGGTATCATTCTAGCATCTGGAACCTGGTGGTTGACAAGAGAATTAACATACAAAGCCAAACAAATTGTCAACCAGTCATGGACCTAAGGGCTGGAATAGTGCAGATGAAGAGTTGGAGGGTCCTCCATTTTGTAGATAGCTAGTAGGCATATTTTAGTTAAATTCCAAAGGGCCTGTGGCTATACTAGTTTTTTTTTTTTTTTCTTTTCCCTTTTTCTTTTTGCCCCTAAGCCTGAAATCTGATAGCTATTGCCTGGGGAGATGATTTTATGGCTGCATAAAGGACCAGAAAACTGGATCAGGGAAGAGAGTAGCTCCCTAATATGGGAAAGGGGTATAAATATTGTTGACTGTAAACCCCATCGATTTGATGTGATCTGGATTTCATAATTAGCTTAGGATCCTGTGTGACTTCTGCATCCCTCTAGATCTGAGCTCACATTCTGTGGTCATGAGTAGGAACATTCCATGCTGCCCCAATATTGACCCATCTTCCTCAGGTGTAGCATAGAGTATGTTGTCCATCCTCCCTTCAGAGGATGGAACGTTCTCTACCATTGTTGATCCAAGTTGAGGGCAAGGTCCTATGGGGACCCACAAAGGGGTCTATTTTTTTTTATTCCTGATAGAAAGACTGGTAACAATGGAGAGAGGGATTTATTTGAGGTCTAGGCCCCTCAAGTGTGTTTGGGAATTTCAGGAATCCCTGATTAGGGCCCCAGCTGATGGGATGGCCTGATAGTGACTTCTTCTAGCGTTTGCCCTTCTTCCGTAGCCAGTCAACAGCGTCAGGTTGAGCCTAATGTCTGCTTGTTGCTGGCTTTGAAAGTGACTGGGATCCATGTGGATTCAGTCGGCTAGGAAGGATCGTCAGTTTCCCCAATAAATGGGTACTCACGGGATGCACCATGAGAAGGTCGATCCAATGCATCCCCTGATAGTGACTAAAGAGTCATCATTAAAGTATGCCAGTCTCTTGCCCTTATTCACCTTTTGCAGTTCTTGCTTTGTTAAGGTTAGCTTTGGAGTGAGTGAGAGAACTCTAGTAGGAAGTAAGTGAGGAGGGTATCTAAGTCTAAGTAGGCACTATTTCATTATGAACTTGATACTGACTCACTACAGACTGTTGTGTATTTTTGCTCTCAGGTATATATTTTGCCTTAATTTATGGATACATGTGAACATATGCTCTATTTTACGGGACCTGGTTTATATCTAGGTTTGGGGACTTTGTTAGGAAGTGAACCTCCTGGAATGGAATTAGATAATACTATGAACGGAAAGGTCTCACCCAAGTAATGAGGGTGAAGGGTTGGCATTCCATGCCTGACGTCTCTGGACACAGCCTGAAGTGAAGCATGCTGAGGTAGTACCTGTTGCATTGATTAGGTTGGGATTGGCAGATGTAAAATCATTTGGTATGACTTGAGAGAAGCATGCAGGAACGTGAGCCCCACCTCAGAGGTTCCAGGACGGGGGGGTGGGGGTGGATATATAGGCTCTGTAGAGGAAGTGGGAGGTTCCTGCTGTCTTAGTGTTTAAGAAGACAGTAGATAATTATTGCTATAATCACATTGTTTGGCAATTGGGTTAACTTTGAAAAATCCCTTTGTTAGGATTTGCTGTATCATACATGCCATCACCATAATTCATGTCCTTTGACATTATTTGTATATAGCTATGCCACTGGTTGCTTCTGTTCTCCATGGACTAAGCTTTTAAGAGAGTCAACATATCAAAGACTCAGCCTATGTATTAAAAAGACTCAGTCTGTGCTTTAAAAAATTTGAGACATTCAATCAGTTTTCCTGCTCTCATATTACTTAAATAGTGATTTATATGACTACAAATTAATAGGAGGGTGCATAGACACCATTCCCACCACATGAGACTGTGTCTCATCCCTTCCCCCTTTCCCTCCCTCCCCTCCACCCTATGAAGCTGAACATCCACCTTCACCCTCAACCCAGGGTTTATACTTTGGTGCCCTACTACAAATTTAGTCAGAACCTGGTTTGAGTTTCCCTTTCTGTTATTCTTTCTCAACTTCTGTTTATGAGTGGGATCATCCCATACTCATATTTATCTTTCTGACTTAGCTCACTTAACATAATTCCTTCTAGCTCCATCCAAGATGGGTCAGAGAAGGTGGGTTCATTGTTCTTCATAGCTGCATAGTATTCCATTGTGTATATATACTACAACTTTCTTAGTCACTCCTGTTGTTGGGCATGTAGGTTGCTTCCAGGTTTTAGCTATTACGAATTGTGCTGCTATGAACATAGGTGTACACATATCTTTTTGGTTCGGTGTTATGGAGTCCTTGGGGTATATTCCCAGGAGAGGAATGACTGGGTCATATGGAAGGTCCATGTCTAGCCTTGTGAGAGGTCTCCAGACTGCTCTCCACAGATGCTGGACCAATTTACATTCCCACCAGCAGTGAAGAAGGGTTCCTCTGTCCCCACAGCCTCTCCAACATTTGTTCCTGCTGTCCTTTTTGATGTATGCCATTCTCACAGGAGTGAGGTGGTATCTCAAAGTTGTCTTTATTTGCATTTCTCTGACAATGAGCAACCTGGAGCAATTTTTCATATGTTTTTTAACCTTTTGGATCTCCTCTGTAGTGAATGTCCTGTTCATATCCTTTGCACATTTTTGGATGGGGTTATTTTCTTTTTTGTTGCTAAGTTTGCTGAGCTCTTTGTATATTTTGGTGATTAGTCTCTTGTCTGGTGTATGGGATGTGAAGATTGTCTCCCATTCTGTGAGGGGTCTCTTTCTGTGATAGTTTCTTTGGCTGTGCAGAAGATTTTCAATTTTATGTAGTCCCATTGGTTTGTTTCTGCTTTAGTCTTCCTTGCAATTGGGTTTGTTTCATCAAAGATGTCCTTGAGGTTTAGGTGGGAAAGTGTTCCACCAATGTTTTCCTCTAGGTATTTGATAGTTTCTGGTCTAACATCGAGGTCCTTGATCCATTTGGAGTTGATTTTTGTTTCTGGTGAGATAAGGTGGTTCAGTTTCATTCTTCTGCATGTTTTAACCTAGTTTTCCCAGCACCATTTATTAAAGAGAGCCTGCTTCCTCCATTTAATACTTTGGGCCCCCTTATCAAAGATTAGATGTCCATAGGTGTGGGGGTTTAGTTCTGGACTTTCAATTCTGTTCCACTGGTCTGTGTGCCTCTTTTTGTTCTAGTACCAGGCTGTTTTGATGATGATGGCCTTATAATATAGTTTAAAATCTGGGATTATGATGCCTCCATATCTCTTTCTTTTCCTGGAGATGGTTTTGGCAATTCTAGGTGTTTTCTGGTTCCAATTAAATGATTGTAGTTTTGTTCTATTCTCTTAAAAAAGCTCAGTGGAACTTTGATGGGTATTGCATTAAATTTGTATCTGGCTCTAGGGAGAATATTCATTTTGATGACATTTATTCTTCCAATCCATGAACATGGGGTGGCTTTCCACTTCTTAGTATCATTTTCTACTTCCTTTAATAGTGACTCCTAGACAGCATATTGTTGGGTTGTATTTTCTGATCCATCTTCCTATTCTGTGTCTTTGAATAGGTGAATTCAGGCCACTGACATTTATTGCTATCAAAGATTGAAGATATTTTAACGCCATTCTTGTAGAGTTCTAGAGTGTTCTGATATATGTCCTATTTATGATGATCTGATTGTTTATAGAAGACCTTTCAGAACTTCTTTCAGGGCAGGCTTGGTGATAGTTGATTCCTTCAACTGTTGCTTGTCTGAGAAGGTTTTGATGCCTCCATCTAGTCTGAATGACAGCAGGATATAGTATTCTTGGTTGAAAGCCTTTCTTGTTGAGAACTCGTTAGATATCTTGCCATTCTCTTCTGTCCTGTAGCATTTGTGTGGAGAAGTTTACTGCTAATCTTACTGGTTTTCCTCTGTAGGTGACTCTTTGTTTTTCTCTTGCAGCCTTCAGGATCTATTCTTTATTCTTATTCCTTTCCATTATAAATATGATGTGTCTTTAAGTCTGGCTTAATTCTGTTTGGGACCCTCTGGGCTTCTTGAATCTTTATGTCTTTGATGTTGTCTAGACTAGAGAAGTTTTCAGCTATTATGGCCTGAAGGATGCTTTCTTCCTCTCCCTCTGGTAAGCCAATAATGAGTATATTGTTTCTTTTGAAGTCATCCCATGGGTTTCTATTGTTGTTTTCAGCATCTCTTAATCTCTTTTGAGATCTTTTACTTCTTTTTTAGTTGTCTCTAATTCATCCTCGATCTTGCTAATTCTGTCTTCAGCCTCATTGATTCTATTCTCTCTGCCCTCTACTGTTTTCTGTAGTTTATCTATTTTGTTTCCCTGTTCTGATACTGTTTTAGCTTGTTCAGCTAGTTGTGTTCTTATCTCAGCCATTTCAGCTTTCAGCTCTCTAATAACCTTGAGATGGCTAGTGTTTTCTTCCAGAGTCTCATTTGTTGTTCCTATATTTCTGATAACAATTCTTTCAAACTCTTTACTTACTCCTGTGATTATTTCCTTAGCTAATGCTTGGATGTTGAACTCATTATTTTGTGCTTCAACCTTTGGGGTTTTTTTACCTGGACTGTTGTCCTGGTTCATTTCTCCAATATTTCTTCTTGTTGGTTTACCCATTTTATATATTATGTTATGAGTTCCCTCTCTTAGTACTTTTCAAATTATTGATCACTATTTCCTGGATTGACTTGTGTCTAAGTAAGGCAATTAAAGGGTTCACAGTGGTGGCAGTTAACAGTTGTTTCAATAGTATTTTAATCCCTGAGTTGGGGCTCAGTGATTTAAAAGCCTCTTTTTTTTTTTCTTCTCTGTAGGCTATGGGAGCCTGAGGGCTTCTAAACTATAAGTAGGCTTCTTATCTTAATCACTGACTCCTGACCAAGAGATAAGGCATGGTGTGGCAGAGATAGTCCAGTGGTTATGCAAAGAGACTTTCACAGCCCCACAGCTATGCCACAGAGGTATAGGTCTTCTCCTGAGTTTCCTGGTTAGAACTCTGTCCCTCGGTGTCCCTCCCTGCTGCTGCTCCAGGTTCTGAGAGCAGTAGCAATGGAGACTCAGAGTTGCACTTGGTGAGTCTCCAGGGAGTCCTCTCCTCCCTTCAGCTGTCTCCTTGTTGGTGGAACAGACTGGAGGTGGTGTCTCAACTGATAAACCGCTGGACTGTTACCAGCCACTTAGTCTCTCCCTAGGCTCCTCTCTGTCACCAGCCACATGTTTTTGCACTCATAGTGATTTGGTGGGTTCCTGTAGTTGTTCTAGTCCTGTCTTGTTTCAGTCCCAGCTGATCTCCTTTGGTATTCCTAGTTGATCCGGGAGAAGAGAAGAGAGGAGAGAAAGAGATCTGCTACTGCTCATAGCCCCTCCTCCGGAAGTTGAAAACTATAACCATTAATTTAAAAATTATAGTCACCAGTAAAATAACCAGGAGTTATAGATTACAGCCAAATCAAAATATTACATAAATATTCCATATAAACACAAACATAAGAGCATCTAAAAAGCTCCAGCCTCCTATTTTCATTGAACTCAAATCTTCTCTCTGACATGTGTGAAATGGTTAGTAGAGAAGATATCTGAGTCTAGATATCAAAAGGCCATTATTTCTAGCAATTCTTCTTCTTCTAGTGTTTGCCCTTCTTCCGTAGCCAGTCAACAGCATCAGGTTGAGCCTGATGTCTGCATGTTGCTGGCTTTGAAAGTGACTGGGATCCATGTGGATTCAGTCGGCTAGGAAGGATCGTCAGCTTCCCCAATAAATGGGTACTCACGGGATGCACCATGAGAAGGTCGATCCAATGCATCCCAATTTCTAGCAATAAGAAAGTACAATAGCCAAGGTCATTTTCACTCTTCACTAGCTCATAATCTCTAAACAAAAATATCATTTATATTAAAACATGCCCCATAGGAATAATATTTTTAGAATACCCTGAATCAAGAAAGGAGTAAACATAAAACTTACTAGGAATGCAGAATTTTCTATCTTAAATTTCATTTTTCTTATGTGGAGGTAATTTTCCTAATTGTGACCCTCTTTCAGAAACTACAGATGTGACTTTAGTAAAAGATCTGAAAAATACATAAAAGTTCTTTTAAAATGAACTTTAATCACTGCTGGAATGTATTTTTGGTTAAATTTTTAAATTATCACTACTAGTATTCACTAAGATCTAAACAATTTCTTATGTTTTGCCTGTTTTCCTAGTCAGATCTGCTTTCCTTTTTACTTGGTAGTTGAAAGCCAGTGATACTGTAGTCAAAAATATGCAATTCCATATCATACTCCAGGACTTCATATTATCTGCAATGGTTTCAAAAGACATATCTTGCTTATAAACCTCAAAGCAGGGGAAACCTTATAATGTGAAGAGTAGTCACTAAAATTTTCATTTAACCAGTTGTGGCTCTCCTTGTCAGAAATTAAGTGTCCAGTTGAATGGTGTATCCCGTCAACACCAGCCCATCAACATAGTTTACCTCTTCAGGACTCCAGCTTACAGGCCAATGTGTCACATTCTCCAACTGTGCACATGCTCACTGAACACGTTTCTAACTGAGCAGGTGTTCTTCACAAAAGCCAAAGGAAGATCAAATGAGAAAAGGAATACCACATGTACTTTGCAAACTGCAAAAGGCTTCAGAAATGTAAGATGGCAAGATCTTAGGTAACATTACACAAGGCTACTAAACTTCCAATGAGGCTGCATTGTTATTGGTCCCACAAAGACAAGGCATTTAGTCAACTGTAATTTTGTCTGACCTGGGTTCTTTTCTGGTCTGTGCCAGGTTTCTTCTGAGGGAAAAGAATTCCTACTTAGAATGCATACCAATTAATTATATTTGAGGTTTGTTTTGCTATGTATACAACACAGACATTCTATACAGTATGCTAAAGAACATATTAATTAATGTTAGGAAGTCTTAATCTTTCTTATTTAATCTATCTTTCTCACCAGAAACTCCTCAAAGGAGGTTTAGACCAAATTCTTTAGCACCCAGTGGCTCTGAACACATGTAGAACATGGTAGTAAGATGCAAGAAGTAGTGAGACAGACCCAAGGCACACAACAGGGGTATAATTTGGGAGCAGAGAAAGTTTTTTTTTGTTTGTTTGTTTGTTTTGCTTGCTTGTTTGTTTAAGGGATGGGAGGAAAGCTACTTTGGACACTGGGAGAAAAAAACTGCAGTTGGAGGCTTTTTAACACACACAGAGCAGGTTAATATTGTGCTAAAAAATACATTTATGTATTAGGTCAGTTGAATAATGTGAAGGGTGGGCACTAGAATGAAGAGACAGAACCTAGTGTGCTTAAAATATACTCTCTTGAAGTGGACCTACCCTATGATCCTGCAATTCCTCTCCTGGGGATATATCCTAAGGAACCCAACACACCCATCCAAAAAGATCTATGTACACATATGTTCTTAGCAGCACAATTTGTAATAGCCAAAACCTGGAAGCAACCCAGGTGTCCAACAACAGATGAGTGGCTGAGCAAGTTGTGGTATATATACACAATGGAATACTACTCAGCTATTAAAGATGGTGATTTCAGCCCATCTTGGATGGAGCTTGAAGAAAACATGTTGAGTGAAATAAGTCAGAAACAGAAGTGGGATGATCTCACTCTCAGGCCGAAGTTGAAAAACAAGATCAGAAGAGAAAACACAAGTAGAACCTGAACTGGCATATTGCGCCAAAGAACCTGAATTGGCATATTGCGCCAAAGTAAAAGACTCTTGGGTGGGTTGGGGGGAAGAATACAGGTCCAAAAAGGATGACAGAGGACCTTGCAGGTCTAGCTTTGCGGGCGGGAGACAGACAACCAGGGACTCATGGCTGACCTGGGAAGCAGTATCTCGTTTATTAATCAAATACATCACCTTTTATGCATCTCTTCACCGGAAGTAGCAGGGGAAAGGAAAATGACTAGGAGAGGGGGCTGAGCAAAAAAAAGAGCTCGACATAGAAAGCTTCCACTTAACCAGTGGGGATTAAACCAATACCCTGCAGGCAGGGCGGGACCCAGGTAAAAGTGATTATGTAAATAGACCACATCATAAGTAATACAAACGAACCTAATGTGATGATCAAAACAGAAGGTCTTATAAGCAGAATTTAGAAGCATACCAACAGGACCTATGGGGGTTGTATTGTTATGTGGAAAACTGGGAGATGTTATGCATGTACAAACTATTGTATTTACTGTTGAATGTAAAACAATAATTACCTAATAAAGAAATTTTTAAAAAATTTAAAAAGTGGAGATATATATCCTCTCTTGTTGTTTGGAAAGTTGTCTGGAGAACAGTGCAAAGCCTCTTCTTCCTCTCAGGCCTGACACATCTGCTGTGTTGTCCTCAGTAGCACTGTGGGGTGGTGACTAGTTGTCTCCATAAATCACCATGCACCACTGTGCTACTCCGTTAATTTTTCTGATAGTAATTTAGTGCCTGATCTTTCCCACACTTGCCATTCTGTGTTTTACCCCAAATTAGAAGCCTGAATATGATTCTTTTTCATGTTTTCAAGAAACATGGAGCACCAATTACAGAGCTGGGCTGTGCAGGGAGCTGAGACGCAAAAGGTCGCGTGCATGCAGCCTCCTCAGAAGGGAGGCCTCTGACAGTGCATTACATATTTTTGTTAAATATGTATATATTGTCTTGGCTTTCTTATGTTACCACATATACTTTTAGGTTGTCCTCAGAGTATTTACTTTGGGGGATACAATGAAAAAAATTTTTTAACAAACCATGGCAGATTTGTCGCATCTTAACTTTTGTACACAAATGTTCAACATAGTATTATTTTATTTTATTTTATTTTTATTTTATTGTTTTGTATTTTTAAAAAATTTTTTATTTAAGAAAGGATTAATGAACAAAAACATAAGGTAGGAGGGGTACAACTCCACACAATTCCCACCACCCAATCTCCATAACCCACCCCCTCCCATGATAGCTTTCCCATTCTCTAGCCCTCTGGGAGCATGGACCCAGGGTCATTGAGGGTTGCAGAAGGTAGAAGGTCTGTCTTCTGTAATTGCTTCCCTGCTGAACATGGGCGTTGACTGGTCGGTCCATACTCCCAGTCTGCCTCTCTCTTTCCCTAGTAAGGCGTGTCTCTGGGGAAGCTGAGCTCCAGGACACATTGGTGGGGTCTTCAATTCAGGGAAGCCTGGCCAGCATCCTGGTGGCATCTGGAACCTGGTGATTGAAAAGAGAGTTAACATACGAAGCCAAACAATTTGTTGAGCAATCATGGATCCCAAACTTGGAATAGTGGAGAGGAAGTGTTAGGGAGGTACTCACTGCAAACTCTAGTGTACTTCTGCTTTCAGGTATATATTTTGCAGTAGTTTATAGATACGTGTGAACATAAGCTCTCTCTCACAGAAACTGGTGTATATCTAGGTTATGGGACTTTGTTAGAAAGTGAACCACCTGAGATGAAATTAGAGTGTACTATAAAAGGAAAGGTCTCACCCGAGTAATGAAGCTGAAGGGTTGTCATTCCACACGTGAAGTCTCTGGACACAGTCTGAGGTGAAGCATGTTGAGGTGGCAATCGTTGCGTTGGTTAGGTTGTGATCAGCGGATGCAATATTATTTGGTTTGGATTGGGAGATGCATACGAGAAAGTGGGCCCTATCCAAGGGTTCCAGGACTGGGGGAAGTAGGGGCTCTATAGTGGAGATGTGAGGTTCCTGCTGTCTTAGGGTTCAAAAAGACAATCGATAGTTAATGTTATCATCACATTATTTGGTAATTGGGTTAACTTTGAAAAGTCCCTTTGTTATGGTTTGCTGTGCAGTATCCAGTATCTTGTATATAGCTGTGCTATTGGATGCTTCTAATCTACTTGGTCTAGGCTTTTGAGAGAGTCCGCATATCAAATACACAGCCTATATATTAAAAAGATTCAGTTTGTATTTTGAGAAACTTTGAGACATACAATTGATTTTCCCCCTCTCATATTAATTAACTACTGATTTATATGTCTACATTTTGCTAGGAGTGTACATAAACACCATTCCCACCACCAAAAGACTGTGACCCATCCCTCCCACCCACTCCCACCCCCCACTGGCCCAGGAAGCTGCATGTCTACCCCTCACCACTGGGTTTTTACTTTGGTGCCCTACTTACAATTTGATCAGGTCCTGCTTTTAGTTTCCCTTTCACATCTTCTTACTCAACTTCTGTTGATGAGTGGGATTATCCCATACTCATCTTTATCTTTCTGACTTAGTTCACTTAACATAATTCCTTCTAGCTCTGTCCAAGATGGGTCAGAGAAGGTGGGTTCATTGTTCTTGATAGCTGCATAGTATTCCATTGTGTATATATACCACAGCTTTCTCAGCCACTCATCTGGTGTTGGGCACCTGGGTTGCTTCCAGGTTTTAGCTATTATGAATTGTGCTGCTATGAACATAGGAGTACACATCTCTTTTTGGTTGGGTGTTATGGAGTCCTTGGGGTATAACCCCAGGAGAGGAATTACTGGATCATATGGAAGGTCCATGTCTAGCCTTCTGAGAGTTTTCCAGACTGCTCTCCACAGAGGCTGTACCAATTTACATTCCCACCAGCAATGTAAAAGGGTTCCTCTGTCCCCACATTCTCTCCAGCATTTGTTGCTGCTGATTGTTTTGTATTTTTATGTCACCATCTCTGGGCCTTCACCACTCTGGGTTGACTTTTTCAGACAGAGACAGAGGCAGAGAGATAGAGAAAGAAAGAAGCCAAAGCATCGAGGCTTCCTTCAATGTGGTGTCAGTCTACATCTTGCATATGACAAAGTGTCACATTATCCAAGTGAGCTATTTCACTGGCTCAGTAGCTTTATTTTCTAACCCCTTTCTACCTTTATTGTCATACATACTATGTATTTATAAACCCAAGAGCACTGCTTTATAGTCATTGCTTTTTTTAAAACTTTAAAAAATATTTATTTATTCCCTTGTTTTATTGTTGTAGTTATTATTATTGTTGTTGTCATTGTTGGATAGGACAGAGAGAAATGGAGAGAGGAGGGGAAGACAGAGAGGGGGAGAGAAAGATAGACACACCTGCAGACCTGCTTCACTGCCTATGAAGTGACCCCCCTGCAGGTGAGGAACTGGAGGCTCTCACTGTGATCCTTACATCGGTCCTTGTGCTTCGCGCCACATGAGCTTAAACTGCTGTGATACCGCCTGACTTCCTATAATCATTGCTTCATGAGGTTATCTATCAAACTTGAGAATAAAGACTTAAAGGGCCAAGGAGATAATACAGTTGTTTAACACAACAGACTTTTGTCTGAGACTTGTTGGTCCCAGGTTCAGTTCCCTCCTAGAAGCCAGAGCTGAGCAGTACTTTGGATAACAAGTGGTTTAAAAAGTTACAGATAAAATACATTTATGCTGTCCCTTTACATTTAACTATGTAATTAGCTTCACCTGGTCCTAGTTCTTCACGTAGACTTACTCTGCAATATAGCCTACTTCATCGAAAGAACTTCTTTTATAAAGTGCTTTTATAGGGTATCTCTATTAGCAACCAATACAATCAGGATTTTTAAAAAATCTGGAAATGTAATTTCATTTTTTTAAAGGGTGGTTTTGTTGGATACAGAATTTTTGGTTGGAATTTGTTTGAAACAGTTTAAATAGACCATCTTCTTTCTCATTACATGGTTAGTACTGAGCTATTTGCATTAATTACAGAGACTTATGTGACTCTTTAGTACTTGAGTTTTCTAGTATGAGTTCTTTTTATCTTTTCCTATCTTTTTCCCCCCTTATCACTTGGGCATCCTTTCTCTAGGCTGACTTTTTCAGATATAAGGAGAGAGAAGTTCCCTCCAGTGTGGTAGGGTTCAGACATGGGCCACATGCATGGCAATCCAGGCACACTATGCATATAAGCTACTCTGCTGGTCTAGAGGCAACAATTACATGTCCAAGTGTGGAAGTCTTTAAACTTATCCTATTTGAAACCTTCGGAGATTCTGGATATGTAGACAAGTTTTTTTCCCCTTCAAATTTGGGAAATGGTTGAATTTCAGTTATTCAAATATTCATTTATAGTCTATCTCAAATCTCTCACCTTCTGGACTTCTGTTATGTCTGTGGTGGGGCCAGCTTGACCACACCCTACTAGTCTATGAATCACTCTTCTTTTTCTTGTTTTTTTTTTTGCCTCCAGGGTTATTGCTGGGGCTAGGTGCCTGCACTAGGAATCCACTGCTCCTAGAGGCCATTTTTCCCATTTTGTTGCCTTTGTTGTTATCGTCATTGCTGTTGTTGTTGGATAGGGCAGAGAGAAATCAAGAGAGGAGATGAAGACAGAGAGGGGGAGAGAAAGATAGACATCTGCAGACCTGCTTCACCACTTGTGAAGCAACACCCCTGCAGGTGGGGAGCTGGGGGCTTGAGCTGGAATTCTTATGCTGGTCCTTGTGCTTCGTGCCATGTGTTTGTGTTACCACCTGGACCCCACACTCTTCATCTTTTTTAAAAATTAACAAAATGACACTGAAATAAAAACACCTGTGACCAGTTATAGTCAGGATGAACAGTAGCAGATAAGCACCAGGTTATGAAAGTCCATATTAAAAAAAAAAAGATTGTATCACATGGCTCTCTTCGGCACTGAACGTGACACCAGTTCATCCAATAGGAATGTCCCAATGTTTTCATATTTTGCCCTGGTTGCAGATATATTTTCCCTTTCTCCGGGCTTTATTGGAATTCCTCTTTTGAAACAATTTTGTCTATTCTAATGTAGAGAAATGATAGCAGTAGATTTGGTTTCAAGCCCCCCCCCCAAATGCTCAATGAATACTTATATTCAAGTAAGTCTCACTAAAATGCTATAGAAGAAAGTTAAGATCAAAATTATATTAAATCCCAGGATACAGAAGATTCCAAGCTTAGTATTTCAGCAAAGTGGGGATATATTCTCTTTAATCAAGTTTCCCTAGGCAGTCAGGGGCTAGGAAAAGTAGAATTTTCTCACTTTCTCCTTAGCACTTAAGGGGTCACGAAACCTGGGTGAAGCCCCGCGTGCCAAGCTGTACTGTAAGAAAGTAAGACCTGGGAAAGGCCACCACAGTCGCCAGGACCCCATTTCTTTGAGAAGCCCGTTGGTGCCAAAGATAACGCGTGCCTTCTGCTGACCTCTGGGAAAAAGGGCACTTATGGTTTGGTGGTGGCAGAGCGCTCCCTTGCGGCTATTTCTCGGAATCACAGGATTAGTGCAGATTCTTCTAGCGTTTGCCCTTCTTCTGTAGCCAGTCAAGGGCGTCAGGTTGAGCCTGATGTAAAGTTTCGAGACCTCCTTTGAATCTGGAGAGGTGGCAGTCATTGACTATGTGGGTCATAGTCTGTCTGTAGCCGCAGGGGCAATTCGGGTCGTCTCTGGCTCCCCAGCAATGGAACATAGCGGCGCACCGGCCATGGCCTGTTCGATAGCGATTGAGGAGGACCCAATCATAACGTGCTAGGTCAAAGCCGGGTTGACGCTTGCAGGGGTCTGTGATGAGGTGTTTGTTCTTTACCTCAGCTGACTGCCAACTCTGTTTCCAAGAGACTGGAACAGAGAATTATTGCAGATGATCTTCCTCAACTTCTCCAGTCAGACAGACTTGCACTTTTCTAGACCTTGCTTTCTGCGGTATTGGAAGCAAGAAAATCTTTAAGCATTTCAGATATCCAGAAAAATCCTTACTCTCAGGAAAAGTTCAAGTTTCAGGAGGACAAAGGTCTCAAACTTAATAGACAAAGTATCTGCTTTTTTTAAAGTTATTTTAAAATTTTATTTATTTATTTATTGGATAAAGATAGTGAGAAATGAGAGGGAAGGAGAAGGTAGAGGGGAAGAGAAACAGAGAGACACTTGCAGCACTACTTCACCACTTTTACAAAGCTTTCCCTTTGCAGCTGGGGACTGAGGGCTTGAACCTGGGTCCTTGTGTGTTGTAACTTGTGGGCTCAACCAGGCACACCACCACAGGGAAGAAGTAAAACAATGTGCCTGAGAGGTTGAAGTATGATTTTTTCCTCATTGAAAGATATCAGAGGATGGGTGGAGAGCTCAGCTGCAGAGCAGAGGACTTGCAAATCTATACAGCCAGTTTCTTTTCCTGGCACACTATATGCCAGAACTTAGTGATTTATTCTCTTTCTAAAAAATTAAATACAGGAAGCACAAGGACCGGCATAAGGATCCTGGTGCTAGCCCTTAGCTCCCCACCTGAGGGGGAATCACTTCACAAGCGGTAAGCAGTTCTGCAGGTGTCTTTCTCTCTCCCTGTCTTCCCCTCCTCTCTCCATTTCTCTTTGTCCTAACCAACAACGATGACATCAATAATAACTACAATAATAAAACAACAAGGGCAACAAAAGGGAATAAATAAATATTAAAAATTTAAATATACCCCCGGCTCCCCACCTGCAGGGGAGTCGCTTCACGGGCGGTGAAGCAGGTCTGCAGGTGTCTATCTTTCTCTCCCCCTCTCTCTGTCTTCCCCTCCTCTCTCCATTTCTCTCTGTCCTATCCAACAACAAAGCAACATCAACAATGGCAATAATAACCGCAACGAGGCTGCAATAATTAGGGCAACAAAAAGGGGGAAAATGGCCTCCAGGAGCGGTGGATTCATGGTGCAGGCACCGAGCCCAGCAATAACCCTGGAGGGAAAAAAAAATTAAATACAGGGGCTTGGACGGTAGCGCAGCTGGTTAAATGCACGTGATGCAAAGCGCAAGGACCCGGTAAAAATCCCGATTAGAGCCCCTAGCTCCCCACCTGCAGGGGAGTCATTTCACAAGCGGTGAAACAGGTCTGCAGGTGTCTATCTTTTTCTCCCCCTCACTGTCTTCCCCTCCTCTCTCCATTTCTCTCTGTCCTATTCAACAATGACATCAATAACAACAATAACAATAAAAACAACAAGGGCAACAAAAGGGCAAAAAATGGCTTCCAGGAGCAGTGGATTCGTAGTCCAGGCAATGGGCCCCAGCAATAACCCTGGAGGCAAATAATAATAATAATAATAGTAATAATAATGTTAAATTCCACTTTAAAAATAGAAGAAAGAAAGGGGGCAGGAAAGTAAAAAATGGCTTCCATGAGTGGTGGGTTTGCCTTGCATGTGCTCAATCTGAATGATAATCCTGGTTGCAATAAAAAATAATAATATTAAAAAAAACTTGGAAAAAAAGAGAGCAAGGTGTAAGCAAGAGGTAAACAAAATGACTCTATGACTTTATGAGAATTACAGTGGTTATTGTTAAGACAACCACCATAAGAACTTTAATGGTGGCTGTGGTGTGGAATCTTATAATTTCATGAACTACTTTTAATCACAAAAGGAAAATGGCTTTAAAAAAAGTGAAAGATAAACAGTAACAGAACATTGATTTTCTAGAACTACTCCATAGTTAGAGCTGGGGCATGCAATTTTCAGGGACACCTAGGTGACTGGTAATCATCACGTCATCAAGCTAGCTCACCTGTAGAGGATACCTGCTTTGTTACGCCCCCTAAATAGGTTCAAGTCTGGACTCCACCCACAGCACCGAGGTGCTTGCTGTCTTTCCTTCTCTCCCTCTGCCTCTCTCTCTCTCTCCTTTTCTTTTCTTAATTTTTTTATTGGGGGTAATCAATGGTTTACAGTCAGTAGTAAATACAGTAGTTGGTACATGTGTCACATTTCTCAGTTTTCCACTTAACACTCTAACTCCCTCTTAGGTCCTCCTCCACCATCATGCTCCAGGATCTGAACCACCACCCCCTCCTTTTTCTGACAAAGCAGATACAGAGTGGTGAAGCCCCAATGACTATAAAAACATGTCTCTTGTTATGTTAATGAGGTAACTTTTTGCATCCCATCAAAAATTGGCATGGGAAATAGTCATGCCATAAGGAGTTTGCAATCTCCCTCCACACACACACCTTTCAGTGGTTTTGGAGCAGAAGGATTCTGAAGTTAAAACCAATCACCACAGACTGATGATTTAACCAACCTTGGCTGTGTAATGATGCCCTCTCAAGTCCCCCCCCCCCAAATAAAATTAAAAAAGGAAAAAGGTTCCAAGAACTTCCAGGTTGGGGAACCAACGCTTTTCCATGTGCCACTGCACTGGGTCTAAGCTCCATGCAAAAACTCTTTGTCCCTTTGTTCTAGAGCTCTCCTTACTACTCCTCCACCTGGCTATCCATGCACATGGTTTAATATCCTCTGCAATGAATTGGTGTCCTAGTAGTTAACTAGATCTCCTAAATTCTGAGAGTAGTTCTAACTTTTAGAAAAAACTCTTAATTTTATGTTATTATATCATTTATTTATTGGCTAGAGACAGTAAAAAATCGAGAGGGAAGCGGGAGAAAGAGAGGGAAGGATAGAGAGACACCTGCAGCACTGCTTCATCATTTGCAAAGCTTTCCCTTTGCAGGTGGGGACCAGGTGCTTGAGCCTGGATCCTTGTGCATTGTAACATGTGTGCTCAACCAGGTGCACCATCAGCCAGCCCCCTGAGAGTAGTTATAGAAAATTAATTGGACCTAAGAAGAAAGGACTATTGTAACCTTCGATTTGTAGCTGATCAATCTGAAGCACAGGTGACAAGATGGTTTTAAGTTTGGCCTCTGAACTGAAGAGATAGCTCAGCCTGTTAGAGTATTAACTTGCATGCTTGAGACCCCAAACGTTGTAGGTTCAAACCTTGGCCTCATCTTATGCCAGAGCTGAGCAGTACTGTGGTCTCATCACTTTCATAATTAACTAATTACTTAATTGAATTTTTAAAAGTCAATATATTTCTTTTTTATTGTAATTATTATTGTTGTTGTTATTGATGTTGTTTTGAGATAGGACAGAGAAAAATGGAGAGAAAGATAAGACAGCTGCAGACCTGCTTCAATGCCTGTGAAATGACTCCCCTGCAGGTGGAGAGCCAGGGGCTCCAACCAGGATCGTTAGGCTGGTTCTTGCGCTTCACACTACATGCACTTAACCCACCGCCCGAATCCCAAAATCAATGTATTTCTTTGAGAGAGAGAGAGAGAGAGAGAGAGAACAAGAGCATCACTCTGGCATATGTGCTACCAGGACCTCATGTTTGAGTCTCTAACAGTTTATTCCAGCCTGCAATGAATTAAGTCTTTGAAAAAAAATTGGTGTCTGAAGAGAAAGGCAGGCTTGTGGGAGTAGGCCTTCACCCATAGAATGGGACACTAACTCTGTAGATAATATCAGAATAGGTATTAGAGAATTGTGTGTTGGTACACTAGCACACAAACAAGCAGGAATTGGGACCCTTAATCCAAATCAAGGGTTTAATTTGGAAGTAGTTTATTCCTAATAAATTACTTAGAACTAGTATTTCTATGACTGTGTTGCTGTTAGTATATTGCTGTAGCTCTTTTAATAGATGTTTGATGTATTTAGATGACTTCTCATTGGGTGCATAGATGATAATAATTGTTAAGTTCTCTTGATTGACTGATCCTCTGACCATTAAGTAATGTCCATCCCTATCTTTTAAAATTTTATTTAATTTAAAGTCTATCTTGTCAGATATGAGAATAGCTGTTCCTGCCCTTTATTGTGGGCCATTGGCTTGTATGATAGTTTTCGGGTTGTGTTTTCTGATCCATCTTCCTACTCTGTGTCTTTGAATAGGTGAATTCAGGCCATTGACATTTATTGATATTAAAGATTGAAGATGGGGGCCGGGTGGTGGCACATCTGGTTAAGCGCATGTATTGCAATGCACAAGGACTCAGGTTCGAGCCCCTGGTCCCCACCTGCAGGGGGAAAGCTTTATGAGTGGTGAAGCAGGGCTGCAGGTGTCTCTCTGTCTCTCTCCCTCTCTGTCACCCTCTTCCCTCTTGATTTCTGGCTGTCTCTATCCAATAAATAAAGATAATAAAAAATTTTTTAAAAAAGATTGAAGATATTTTAACACCATTCTTATAGATTTTTAGAGTGTTCTGATATATGACATAATTATGGTGGTCTGACTGTTTATAGGAGAACTTTCAGAACTTCTTTCAGGGCAGGTTTGGTGACAGTTGATTGCTTCAATATATTTTTTTAAATTTCTTTATTGGGGAATTAATGTTTTACATTCAACAGTACAATAGTTTGTACATGCATAATATTCTCCAGTTTCCCATATAACAATAAAACCCACACTAGGTCCTCTGTCATCCTTCTTGGACCTGTATTCTCCCCACCCACCCACCCCAGAGTTTTTTACTTTGGTGCAATATGCCAATTCCTTTTCAGGTTCTACTTGTGTTTTCTTTCCTGATCTTGTTTTTCAACTTCGGCCTGAGAGTGAGATCATCCCATATTCATCCTTCCGTTTCTGATTTATTTCACTTAACATGAATTTTTCAAGGTCCATCCAAGATCGGCTGAAAACGGTGAAGTCACCATTTTTTACAGCTGAGTAGTATTCCATTGTGTATATATACCACAACTTGCTCAGCCACTCATTTGTTGTTGGACACCTAGGTTGCTTCCAGGTTTTGGCTATTACAAATTGTGCTGCTAAGAACTTATGTGTACACAGATCTTTTTGGATGTATGTGTTGGGTTCTTTAGGATATATCCCCAAGAGAGGAATTGCAGGATCATAGGGTAGGTCCATTGCTAGCCTTCTGAAGGTTCTCCAGACTGTTCTCCACAGAGGTTGGACCAATTTACATTCCCACCAGCAGTGTAGGAGGGTTCCTTTGACCCCACACCCTCTCCAGCATTTGCTGCTTTTCTGATGTATGACATTCTCACAGGAGTGAAGTGGTATCTCGTTGTTGTCTTTATTTGCACTTCTATGACAATCAGAG
Organism: Erinaceus europaeus; assembly: GCF_950295315.1. Classification (NCBI taxonomy): domain Eukaryota; kingdom Metazoa; phylum Chordata; class Mammalia; order Eulipotyphla; family Erinaceidae; genus Erinaceus; species Erinaceus europaeus. The sequence continues at coordinate 81,299,803 of NC_080171.1, read as the reverse complement.
ACTTGGAGCATTTTTTCATGTGTTTCTCGGCCTTTTGGATCTCTTCTGTGGTGAATAGTCTGTCCATGTCCTCCCCCCATTTTTGGATGGGGTTATTTGTTGTCTTGTTGTTGAGCTTGGCAAGCTCTTTATATATGTTGGTTATTAAACTCTTGTCTGATGTATGGCATGTAAAGATCTTCTCCCATTCTGTGAGGGGGTCTCTTGGTTTGGGTAGTGGTTTCTTTTGCTGTGAAGAAGCTTTTTAATTTGATGTAGTCCCATAAGTTTATACTTGCCTTAGTCTTCTTTGTAATTGGATTCGTTTCATTGAAGATGTCTTCAAAATTTATGCGGAAAAGAGTTCTGCCAATATTTTCCTCTAAGTATTTGATAGTTTGTGGTCTAACATCCAAGTCCTTGATATATTTGGAATTTACTTTTGTATTTGGTGAAATACAGTGGTTCAGTTTCATTCTTCTGCATGTTTCAACCCACTTTTTGCAACACTGTTTCTTGAAGAGACTCTGCTTTCCCCATTTAATAGTCTGGGCCCTTTTGTCAAAGATTAGATGTCTATAGGTGTGGGGGCTCACTTCTGGGCTCTCAATTCTATTCCACTGGTCAGTATGTCTATTCATGTTCCAGTACCAAGCAGTTTTGATGACAATGGCTCTATAATACAATTTGAGATCTGGGAGTGTGTTGCCTCCGGTTCTGTTCTTTTTTCTCAAGATTGTTTTGGCGACTCTAGATCTTTTCTGGTTCCGGATAAACATTTGTAACATTTGTTCTATTCTCCTAAAAAATGTGCTAGCGATCTTGATGGGGATAGCATTAAATTTGTATAAGGCTCTGGGTAGTATATTCATTTTGATGATGTTAATTCTTCCAACCCATGAACATGGAATATCTTTCCTCTTCTTTGTGTCTTTTTCAATTTCCTTGAGTAGCGACTCATAATTTTCAGTATACAAGTCTTTCACTTCTTTGGTTAGGTTTACTCTTAGATATTTTATTGTTTTTTGTTACTATATTTAAGGGAATTGATTTCTGAATTTCAATTTCTTCTAACTTAGTGTTTGCATAGAGGAGTGCCACTGACTTTTGAATATTAATTTTGTAGCCTCACACCTTACTGTATTGCCTGATGATTTCCAAAAGCTTCTTGCTGGATTCTTTAGGTTTTTCTATGTCATCTTTTATATCATCTTTATGTCATTTTTATCATGTAATCTGCAAATAGGGAGAGTCTGACTTCTTCTCTTCCAATCTGTATCCCTTTAATTCCTTGCTCCTGCCTGATTGCTATGGCAAGAACTTACCACACTATGTTGAATAGTAATGGTGATAGTGGGCAGCCCTGTCTAGTACCTGATCTGAGTGGAAATGCTTCCAGTTTTTCACCATTGAGTATGATGTTGGCTGTAGGTTTGCTATATATAGACTCCACTATCTTCAGGAATTTTCCATCTATTCCCATTTTTGTAGTGTTTTGATCATAAAGGGATGTTGTATTTTGTCAAAGGCTTTCTCTGCATCTATTGATATGACCATGTGGTTTTTGGTCTTGCTTTTGTTGATGTGGTGGATCACATTGATTGATTTACGTATATGAAACCAACCTTGCATGCCTGGGATAAACCCCACTTGGTCATGATGAACAATACTGCTGTATCTGGTTGGCTAGAATTTTGTTCAATATTTTAGCATCTATGTTCATCAGAGATATTGGTCTGTAGTTTTCTTTTTTGGTTATGTCCCTGCCTGCTTTTGGTATCAGAGTGATATTGGCTTCATAGAAGCTGGCAGGGAGTATTCCAGTGTCTTCAATCTTCTGGAAGACTTTTTAAAGTAGAGGTATTAGTTCTTCTTTGAAGGTTTTGTAGAATTCATTTGTAAAACCATCTGGTCCAGGACTTTTATTTTTGGGGAGATTTTTGATAACTGTTTCAATTTCATTAGCTGTGATGGGCCTGTTCATGTTATCCACTTCCTCTTTACTTAGTTTTGAAAGTTGGTAGGTATCTAGAAAATGGTCCATTTCTTCCAGGTTTTCTAGCTTGGTGGCATATAATTGTTCTTAGAAGCCTTGCATGATATGTTGAATTTCTGAGGTGTCTGTTGTGATATCTCCTCTTTCATTTAGCATCCGATTTATTTGGGTCTTCTCCCTTTTTTGTTTTGTGAGTCTGGCTAAAGGTTTGTCGATTTTGTTCACTTTTTCAAAGAACCAACATTTACTTTCGTTGATCTTTTGTATGGTATTCTTATTCTCAATGTTATTTATTTCTGCCCTAACTTTAGTGATTTCTGTCCTTCTGGTTGCTTTAGGGTTCTTTTGTTCTTCTTCTTCTAGGTCTTTAAGATGTACAATCAGGCTGTTTATTTGTGCTTTTTCTTGTTACCTAATGTGTGTTTGTATAGCCATGAACTTCCCTCTCAGTACTGCCTTAGTTGTGTCCCAAATATTTTGATAGCTTGTGTCTTCATTTTCATTGAACTCTTGAAACATTTTGATTTCTTCCTTGATTTCCTCTTTGATCCAGAAGTTGTTAAGAAGTGTACTGTTGAGCTTCTACATTTTGGGACTGTTATTAATCTTTTGTTGATTTTTAAGTGTTATTTTTATTCCACTGGTTTGAGAAGAGGCTTGGGATGATTTCAATGTTCTTAAATTTGCTGATGCTGTCTTTGTGGCCTAACATATGGTCTATCCTTGAGAATGACCCATGTGCACTTGAATAAAATGTGTATTCCATTTTCTTGGGATGAATGACTCTGAAAATGTCCAATAATTCTAGTTTATCTATCTCTTCATTTAGCTCCCTTATGTATTTATTCATTTTCTGCCTGGATGATCTGTCAAGTTGAGGGAGTGTGATGTTGAAGTCCCCTACTATGATTGTGTTGCTGTTAATATATTGCTGTAGCTCTTTCAGTAGATGTTTGATGTATTTAGATGGCTTCTCATTGGGTGCATAGATGTTAATAATTGTGAAGTCCTCTTGATTGACTGATCCTTTGAGCATTAAGTAGTGTCCATTCCTATATTTTTTAATCTTATCTATTTTAAAGTCTATCATGTCAGATATAAGAATAGCTGTTCCTGCCCTTTATTGTGGGCCATTGGCTTGTATGATAGTATTCCATTGTTTCACTTTGAGCCTGTGTTTATCTTGTTGAGTTAGGTGAGTTTCCTGTAGACAGCATATTGTTGGATTGTATTTCCTGATCCATCTTCCTACTCTGTGTCTTTGAATAGGTGAATTCAGGCCACTGACATTTATTAATATCAAAGATTGAAGATATTTTAACGCCATTCTTGTAGATTTTTTGAGTGTTCTGATATATGTCCTATTTATGATGGTCTGAGTATTTATAGGAGAACTTTCAGAACTTCTTTCAGGGAAGGCTTGGTGACAGCTGATTCCTTCAGCTGTTGGCTTGTATGAGAAGGTTTTTATGTCTCCATCTAGTCTGAATGACAGTCTAGCAGGATACAGTAGTCTTGGTTGGAAACCTTTCTCATTGAGCACTCAATAGATACCTTGCCATTCTCTTCTGGCCTGTAGTGTTTGTGTGGAGAAGTCTGCTGCTATTCTTATGGGTGTTTCTCTGTAGATAACTCTTCGTTTTTCTCTTGCAGCCTTCAGGATCCATTCTTTATCTTTATTCTGTTCCATTCTAAATATGATGTGTCTTTAAGACTGGGTTAATTATGTTTGGGACCCTCTGGGCTTCTTGAACCTTTATGTTTTTGATGTTGTCTAGACTAGAGAAGTTCTCAGCTATTATGTCCTGAAAGATGTTTTCTTCCTCTTCCTTTATTTCTTCCTCTGGTAAACCAATAATGTGTATATTGTTTCCTTTGAAGTCATTCCATATGTCTCTGTTGTTGTTTTCAGTATCTATTAATCTCTTTTTTGAGATCTCTTACTTCTTTTTTAGTTGTCTCTAATTTGTCCTCGATCTTGATAATTCTGTCTTCAGCCTCATTGATCCTATTCTCTCTCCCCTCTACTATTTTCTGGAGTTTATCTATTTTGTTACCCTGTTATGATACTGTTTTAGCTTGTTCAGCTAGTTGTGTTCTTAGCTCAGCTATTTAAGCTTTTAGCTTTCTAATAACCTTGAGGTAATTAGTGTTTTCTTCCAGAGTCTCATTTGTTGTTCCTGTATTTCTGATGACAATTCTTTCAAACTCTTTGCTCACTCCTGTTATTATTTCCTTATCTGGTGTTTGGATGTTAACCTCATTATTTTGTGCTTCACCCTTTGGGGGGCTTTTAGCTGGACTCTTGTCCTGGTTCATTTCTCCAATATTTCTTCTTGTTGGTTTAACCATTCTATATAGCTGGTTTAACTATTCTATATATAACATGTTATGAGGTCCCTTTCTCAGTAATTTTCAAATTACTGATCACTCTTGCATGGATTGACTTCTGTCTCAGTAAGGCAATTAAAGGGTTCACAGTTGTGGAAGTTGACAGTTGTTACAATATTATTTTAATCCCTGAGTTGGAGCTCAGTGGCTTAAAAGCCTCTTTTGTTCTTTTTCTTCCCTTTAGGCTATAGGAGCCTGAGGGATTTTAAACTATAAATAGATTTCTTAGCTTAATCACTGACTCCTGATCAAGAGATAAAGCAGGGTGTGAAGAGATAATCCAGTGTTATGCTAAGAGACTCTCATAGCCCCACTGCTAGGCCACTGAGGTATAGATCTTCTCCTGAGTTTCCTTGTCAGTTCTCTATCCCCTGGTGTCAGCACAGGGCCTCCCTCCCCTCCTGCTGCTCCAGATTCTGAAGGCAGTAGCAATGGAGACTCACAGTTGTATTTGGCGAGTCTTAGGGGAGTCCTCTCCTCCCTTCAGCCATCTTTTCATTGGTGAAGCAGACTGGAGGTGGTGTCCCAACTGGTAAACTGCCAGACTGTTACCAGCCACTTAATCTCTCCCTAGGCTCCTCTCTTTCCATGAGCCACACATGTTTGCACTCACCGGTGATTTGGTGGGTTCCTGTAGTCGTTCTAGTCCTGTCTTGTTGCGGTCCTAGGTGGTCTCCTTTGGTATTCCTATTTGACCCGGGAAAGGAGAGGAGAGGAGAGAAACATAGCTGTTGCTGCTGCTTTGTAGCCTCTCCAGAACTAGTATTTCTAACAAATTATGTAACTAGAAGTTCCCAACAGGTCTTTCCCCTTCCTTCCCCTTCCCTCCCTTCCTCTTCTTTTTCCTTTCCTTCCCTCCCAACCAACTTCCTTCCCTCCCTCCCTCTTTCCCTTCCCTTCCCTGTGTGACTATGTGAAATCTTGGTAGAGCTTAGGGGAGCTCTCCCATCCTTAGATGGAGGTCTGGAAAGACACCCTACTTGTTAGCCTCTCTCCTTATAGAGGTGAGCCAAGAGGGAAAAGTCTCCCAGACTCAGTTTCTCCTTGTTAGTCTCTCAAGCTCACAGAAAGCCTACAGGCCTCTCACACTTAGTTTCCCCTGCTAGCAGCAGGCCAAATGGCTGCCTGATTTAGGGTTCACTCAAAGTTCACACATCCACTTCACCTTATGATCATAAAGGAGAACACACTCTATCATACACCCCCAACACCAGACAGTGAAAAGCCCCCAAATCTTATTTCCTTGTGTTCTTTGATATCTATGATTTACATCAAGTTTTGTTTTTCTTTTCTCTACCTCACCTTACAGGTTTAACCCCTATGTTTTTCTCAAATGCCTTTGGATAATTAACCTGCCTGCGTCATGGAGAGTAATTATTTTGACCTTTATGTATCGCATCAATTCTTGTCATATCAGCCCCCTACCATAGGAGCAAGCTGACCTTTAAGAAACCTGTAATCTTTGACGTATGTGAAAAATGTTCTTTGTTTAACTCTCTATAAAAACCTGCACACATGTCCAAATAAATGAGTGTTCATACCAGGGTACTCCCCGAGTCCTCCTTTCTGAATCACATGGTCCCTTAGAGTTGGCGAGGCAGAATCAGAGACTTACCCCCAGCTGGATCCACTCCACGTGAGTTCCAGCACTTTCCACCCCCCTTCCTTCTTTCTTTTCTCCCTTCCTGCCTCCTTCCCTCTCTTTTATTCACTGGGAATGTTGAGCCTACTCTTTTAGATAGTGATAGACACAGAGAGGGTGAGAAGGAGAGAGACCATAGCACCAAAGCTTGCTCCACTACCACAGGGGCCATGGTTTGAGCCCGAGTCTTGCACAAGGCCAAGTAGGCACCCTCCAAGATGATACATACTACCAGCTTTCCAATTTGTTGATGTTCTTGTTCCTACATTCAGTCAGCATTACCGAACATCTGTCACCCCACCTTTGAATTCCCTAATGTGATACCAGAGCAGCTTTCTCTCAGAAAAGGTTATCACACTTTTATATTATTGAATGATACTCACCTGATGGCCTGCCCTCAGAGTGCTGGCACCTTTGCAAGTAGGGTTGACATGCCAGCATAGGAACATAGGAACTGGAGGGTGAGGGAAGCCTGGAGGCTGGGGTGTATGATAAATGGATTATGGTGAATCATGATTGTGGAGAAAGGTGAGCCCAGGCCTGCAAGGAAGCCTACTTCCTCCTTGGGGTCAACTTAAAGAGTGACTATACAGGAGTTGGGTGGTAGCACAGTGGGTTAAGCACGCACATGGTGCAAAGCGCAAGGACTGGCGTAAGAATCCCGGTTCGAGCCCCCGGCTCTCTAGTTGTAGGGAAGTTGCTTCACAGGTGGTGAAGCAGATCTTCAGGTGTCTATCTTTCTCTCCCTCTCTCTGTCTTCCCCTCCTCTCTCCATTTCTCTCTGTCCTATCAAGCAACAGCAATAACAACAGAAATAAAAACTACAACAATAAAGCAACAAGGGCAACAAAAGGGAATATATATATAGTGACTATACAACAGATCTCAAATAGTTGGAAATGGTGGCACAGGAAATGAAAAGATAAGATAAACACGCTAATAAAAGTCTAGCAATAAATCCATTTGAAAGAATGTCCATTAATTCAGTGTCTGGACAGTGGTGTGTAGGAATCGATGCCAAATAGCACTATAGGAGGCCCTTCTACTATGCTTGAAGTGTGATGACATGGGTGTATACATGTGTGGAGCTCTGCCAAAAAACAGAGTGACCACAAGAATAAATGAAATTGTTAAATCAGTGTATGATTAGAAGACTCAAGAGGGCCAATGAATCTTTATATAATGTCTTTGAAAAATGACTGGAGTATTAAAGAAACTTATTTGGGCACCCAAGGAAGCAGTACACCAGGTCCTAGAGATATAGGGTTTTGATTTTAGGTGAAATAATTCCATAATAACAGTTGCTTTGAGATAAAGACCATCAGGAAATAAAAAGTGAAACATATTGTGGTCAAAGAGGTGGATCAGTGGATAAAGCATTGGACTTTCATGAAATGAGATCCTGAGTTGAATCCACATCAACACATTGACCAGAATGATTCTGGTTCTTTCGAACTTTCCTATCTTTCTCATTGATGAATAAATAAAATATTTTAAAAAACATAATGAAAAATACACAAACACCCTGCTTCTAATTATAGATTTTTTTTTTCCCTCCAAGGTTATTGCTGGGCTCGGTGCCTGCACCATGAATCCACTGCTCCTGGAGGCCATTTATTCCCCCTTTTGTTGCCCTTGTTGTTGTAGCATCGTTGTGGTTATAATTATTGCAATTGTTGATGCTATTCGTTGTTGGATAGGACAGAGAGAAATGGAGAGAGGAGGAGAAGACAGAGGGGGGGGAGAAAGATAGACACCTGCAGACCTGCTGCACCGCCTGTGAAGCGACGCACCTGCAGGTGGGGAGCAGAGGGCTCGAACCAGGATCCTTAAGCCGGTCCCCTCACTTTGTGCCACGTGCGATCAACCCACTGCGCAACCGCCCAACGCCCTAATTATAGCTTTATTTCAGGTAATGAAGAAAGGGTAAAACAAAATAATTTAGAACAAAATGGTTAGCAAGGTAAGGAGAACAGAAAACACAGACACCATGTGTATTTCTAGACTTGACTTTATTGCATTGCGATCATCCATACCAAGGCTAATGGTGCCAAGAGATAACTCAGGTCCCAGCAAAGCACATGGGCGGGCACACAGTCTTCGGGACAACATCCCTTGCAGTCTGGCCCCTCCGAACATAGGATTTATCCTCTGCTATCCAGTCTTTGTCTGTTAGGAGAACCTGGGGCAGTAAGTCGCTTGGGCGGGAGGGCAAGTTGAGGAGGTGCTGTGGGCTGCAAGATGGCAGGTGCCCCAGCGCTGGTAGGTGGAGAAGTCAGTGGGTGGTCTCCAGGTGAGGCTAGACCAGTCCCAAGAAGGGTGGAGTCACTGGGTCCTGAGGGCCAGCTCTGAGCAGGGGCCCCCAGGCCTGGGGGGCTGCCGGCTGGAGGAGCAGGGCTGCTGGCCAGCAGTGTGTCCAGAACGAGGAGTGCCCTGTACAGGGTGACACCAGTCTGTGCCAGCTGCCAGGCGCGCTGGGGGACGCTTGGCTGAGTGTTGGGGGCCAGGGGCTCAGGGGAAGGCAGAAAGGCGCCCCCTGGGGCCTGCAGCTCCTCCGTGAGGGCCTGCATCGCCCCCACTTGGGTGAAGAGTCTGGATGTGAGGAGCTCCCAGGGGGCTGCTCCAGCTTCAGGGGCAGGATTGGGGCAGGGCCTCTTGGGGCAGGCTGGGCTGGGTCCCAGTGTCTCCTGGCTGCTGCAGCTGCTCTCTGAAGATCTAGGTCGACACCTCCTGGTCTGGGGCTGCTTGGCAGGCTGGGCACCACCTATGTGGCAGGGAGGGGACAGAGGGCTCAGCTGAGTGGGAATCATGACCTCCTGGAGACCCAAGACACATGTTCATCCCATAGCTTTCCTCTTGCCTGTGCTCCACACCCCACTATATCTGAATCTAAAATCCCCACTCCCACATTTCCCAGCTACCTGACAGGACCTCCCCCCGCCCCAGCCCATCCCCACCTTCAAGCCAAAAGATCTGAGGGGAGCCCACCCCAAGCCTTGTCCCCTTCCTCTCAGTCCTTGAGGGCCATGTCCCCAGGGTGTCTGTGTCTCCCCCACACTTACCTCTTGTGTGCTGCTGTGGAGCCCGGTGCCTGTGGTCAGGCCTGTGCTTTGTTCTCTCTTGACCTGGGGCAGGGGGTGCCCTGCTGTTCTCTGGCCTGTGTCCATGATTTTTGTGGCCCCTGCTGGGGGCTCCATCGGGGCTTCTCTCCCGCTTCTGCCTGGAGCTCCAGCTCGTCACCTGGCTCTGGACGGAGTGCTCTGAGGGTGGGGTGGTTACAGAGTTCAGTGCGTGAGCCCTGAATGCTACTTTCTTGTCAACCCAAACCCACACTGTCGGACTGTCTGCACCCTCAGAGCCAGGGCCCAGTGGCAATCTGGCCCTCCCCTGAGGGTGTCCTCCCTCCCTTCCTGCCTCCCCACACCAGCCTTGGGAAGGGCAGATCTCAGGGGACCTGCTGCTGTTTGCCCAGCAGGGTCCAGCCCAAACAGAGGCCAAAACCCCTGTGCATGCAGCTTCAGCCTAGCTGCTCACCTCCTCTGCTGGCACAACTCTCTCTGACCACTGAAGCCTCACCTTTCATCCTTCTCACTGGGGGATGTGGGTTTTCTCTCCTCTCCTGGAGAGACAGATTTCTGCTGGAGCGATTCACTCTGTGTTCCCTGTGCTCAGTACCTCCTGTCTCTGGTTGTCTCTGGCCAGGTTTCCTGCCTCTGGGAGCTTCTTCCATTTCTGCCAGGGCTCCAGATGATGCTCAAGTCTGGAATCTGGGCAGAGCAGAATGGCCTCTACTCAACTGAGCTGATGGGGCCTGCTTATATGCAGCCCCCTGAGACCACACCCACTGCCAAGGTATCAGCCAGTGAAAGGATTAGGGTGGGGCCTCCTCTCCTTGCTGCCTGCTGCAGCTTGGGCTGCTCACTCTCTGTACTTTGTGCCCTGGGGGCATTGTGGAAGGCAATAACTTTGGAGTTCCATGAAGATGCCAAAATAGGCTGCACCACCACCACTTCTTTGACTTCAGGCATTTTTTTATTTCCTTTCCTTAGTTTATTGTTGGAGAAGGAGATCACACACACACACACACAACAGAAACACACACACAACAGAAACACACACACACACACAACAGAAACACACACACACCCACACAAACACACAGAGGGAGACATAGAAAGAACGAGAGAGAAAGAGAGAATCAGAGACAGAGAGAACACTACAGAAGCCCTGACCTAATTGACTCCCAGCATTCTTATCTAAAACCAAACTTCTCAGACCTTGGTGAGAGAAGTGAATATAATTTTTATTCAACAGCCAGCCATGAGGGTGATTGCCAAGACTCAGGGAATCCCCCTCCTATACTCTTGGATGCCATTATCCCCTGTGTTTCTCATCCTCCTCCTCTTATTCCTCCTCCTCCTCCTCCTGCTGTTCCTCCTCCTCCTTCTCCACATCCTCCTGCTGTTGCTCCTCCTCCTTCTTCTTTGTTGACTTTTCTTCTGTTTCATTGCACAGAACAGAGAGAAGTAGGGAAGAGGGTGATCTGGATGGAGGTTGAGACAGAACGCTAGATACCTGCAGACCTGCTCACCTCTTGGGAAGCATCCACCCTGCCTGTGGCTGGGGTGGTGGTGGTGCTAGGGGCTCAAACCCTGGTCCTTGTGCTTTGCAATATGGCTCCTTAACCAGGTGTGTTCAGCAGGGCATGACCACTGACACTAGTCCAGTTTTGCACCTCTTCCTTTGTGTTTCCAGACTTGTATGTCAGCCGGGGCAATGTCCAGACCTGTTGCGCACACACGCTATTCCCATGAGCAGGGGGGGACCTTGTTCTCTGTTTCATACTTTCCGTTATGTTACTCGATTGACACAGAGAGAAACTCAGATGGGTGGGTAGACAGAGAGGGTGAGGGAAAGAGAGACCCCCCTGAAACATGGTTGACTGCTTGTGAAGCCACCCTCATACCTGCAGCAGGTGGGGACATTGATTCCTGGCCAACAAGTGTGTTCAGCACAGTGTCTCATGAGCTTCTCCCCTGAAATTTCTCTCTGTCCTATGGAAAGTAATAACTCTAAGGTGGAAATGAATGCAAAATGCCGGACAGGGATAGATATAATGAGTGGTTTTGTAAAGAGTCCCTGGTGCCTGAGGTTCCAAAGTCGCAGGTTCAATTCCCCGCACCACAACAAGTCAGAACTGAGCAGTGTGCTCTGGCTTTGAAACAAATAGTAATAATGATGAGGATGATAGTAATTTCCTCTGCACTTGTACATGTGTGCACCTCCTTGTTGGTCTGCTTCTAAATTCTGCTTCTAAGACCCCTTCTGTTTCATTGGTTGAATCCCCCCTGCTTACCACTGTATTCTATTTACATAACCACTGTTAACTAAGCACTGCCCTGCCTCTAGGGCATTGGTTCAATCCTCACTGTTTTGCAGGCTTTTTCCTTCTCCCCACCCCCTATCCTACATACATCCTCTTCAGACCTGACACTTCTGCCTCAGGATATATAAGGACAGGATTGTGATTAGAGATAGCTTAGATTGCGCTGAGTTCCACAGGTCTAAAGCCGGAACTGTGTACCACTCAGACATGAGTCCCTGGTCGTCTCTCTCACTCTCTCTCTCCTGCCCGCGAAGCTAGCCGACACCTTCTATCAAAGTTGACACAAGAGTCTATCTCCAGGGCTGCCGGGCTAGCATTCATTCGTTGTGGCTATTTCTTCCCGGCCACGTGGTCTCTGGGTTGCTGAGAACTCCACCCGAGCCAATCTGGGCTGCTGCTGCTTACTCAGCGACGCGAGAGAGAGACCAGGAACTCGTGGTGGAGCGGGAACACAATGCAATGCCGTTATTGATCAGAGATAACTCATATATAGAGATATAGATATAGATATGGATTTCTATAGCTAAATATATATTGATAGATAGATAGATCTATACATCTATATCTTTATCTATCTATATCTATATCTATCTATATATCCGGAAGTGGCAAGTGGGAAAAGGAAATGGCTAGGAGAGTGGGTGGAGAATAGTAAAGAGCCTAAAGGTAGAAAGCTTCCCTAGCAGCTGTTTCCAAGGTTCTAACCAGTGGGATGAACCAATAGCCTGCAGGCAAGGCAGGTCTAAGGCAAAACAATGATTATATAAATAGACCACAGCAACAGAGCAGGCCGGCTGCTCCACACAGGGGCCAGGCATTGGCACACCTGGTGAAGCGCACACAGTACTGTGCACAAGGAACCAGGTTCAAGCCCTGGTTCCCACCTGCAGGGGGAAAGTATCACGAGGCATTTGAAGCTCGGTTGCAGGTGTTTCTCTGTCTCTCTCCCTATCTGCCCCTCCCCTCTCAATTTCTGGCTGTCTGTATTCAAAAATAAGTAAAGAACAATATTTTAAAGAAAGAAAGAACTTTTTCTATAAAAAAAGACTAATCTGTCTCCAATAGAAGATTCCACAGAAATTCCTTAGAGAGGAGTTGCATGAATTCGGTGTGTTTTTTTCATCCACCGTGGTGGATGCCAAGCAACGCCTAGAAATGTCTGTTGGGCTTGCAGAGGGCTGACACGGAAGCATGCAGCCTTAGCTCTGCATGCAGATATGTGTGTATGGCAGGAAGATGTCTAAAGGAAAACTCGGATTCATATCCAAAGCCACTGCCAGAGAGAAATTCATGGATAGACTCCAGAGTTGTGAGGAACCTGAGGCATCTCTACATAATAATGGCGCTGGGAAAGCTTTCAGATATGAAAGACAATTGTTTACCCACAGGGCTGTTGAAGGGACCGGGATGCTAAGTAGAATTTGATATTCAGCTTAAAAATATTTATCACTGTTATCTTTGACTATGAAGATCATGGGGATGGCTCCGTCTCCCTATGTGTTCAACCCACAACTCCAGGCACTATTTTGGAGATGTTTATTTTATTTGTTTGTTTGTTTTTATTGATTTATTTACTTATTGATGGCCTCATTGTTGCCCTTGCTGTTTTCATCGTTGTTGTAGATTGTTATTGTTATTGATGTGATTGTTGTTATATAGGACAGAGAGAAATGGACAGAGGAGGGGAAGCCAGAGAGGGGGAGAGAAAGATAGACACCTGCAGACCTGCTTCACTGCCTGTGAAGCTACTCCCCTGCCAGTGGGGAGCCGTGGGCTAGAAGCAGGATCTTGAGGCCAGTCCCCGTGCTTTGTACCATGTGAGCCTAACCCGCTGAGATACCGGCAGACTCCCTTGATTTGCGACTTCTCCTTTTCTTTGTCTTTCTCGTCTTCTTTCTTCCTCCTCGTCTTCTTCTTCTTCTGAGATACCGGCAGACTCCCTTGATTTGCGACTTCTCCTTTTCTTCGTCTTCCTAGTCTTCTTCTTCTTCTTCTTCTTCTTCTTCTTCTGCTTCTGCTTCTGCATCTGCATCTGCTTCTTATTTCTTTATTTAAATATTGATTCACCTACATCTTTTGCCTGCTGAGGGATCGCTGAGGTTCGGTGCGGAAAATAGGAGGCTACAGTTCGTGCTTGCCAATGTGAAAGGTTTTTATTTATTTATTTTTGTACGTTTGTTGATTTAATTTGGATAAGATAGTGAGAAGTAGAGATGGGAGGGGTGGACATTGAGGGGAGAGAAAGAGCTACACCTGCAGACCTGGCTGCCAACTTGTGAAGTGACCCCCCGCTGGTAGTGGGGAGCCTGGGTCTTGAAGACAGATCCTTGCTATGTGTGGGTCCCTGCACACAGTACTACTCAGTGCGCATAAAGCCCTGCGCCAAGGCCCGAATCCCACCCCAACGACCACACCTGCCCCCCTCCAGCTGCTCTGTTGTTTGTTTGGTTTGTTTGTGTTTTCCCTGAAACTGAGAGAACCTGGGTGCAAAGAGAATATCAAATGGGAGAGAGGTCAGGGAGTTCCCCCCTGGGGTGGGTGTGAAGGGCAGGGACTAAGACAGCACTCTCCCGCTGGTGCTTGTGGGTCCATGTGCTGACTAAGTAAAGCTGTGCACAGTGAGGTTGCACCCCTTCCCAGCCCCACTCCCTAGGCTTTTCATGAGCAGTTGAAGCCACCCCCAAACACCCCTGATTGGAGCTGCAAACCCGGCAATGAGAAAGCATAGCAGAACACACAGACACCATGTGTATTTCTAGACTTGACTTTATTGCATTGCGATCATCCATACCAAGGCTAATGGTGCCAAGAGATAACTCAGGTCCCAGCAAAGCACATGGGCGGGCACACAGTCTTCGGGACAACATCCCTTGCAGTCTGGCCCCTCCGAACATAGGATTTATCCTCTGCTATCCAGTCTTTGTCTGTTAGGAGAACCTGGGGCAGTAAGTCGCTTGGGCGGGAGGGCAAGTTGAGGAGGTGCTGTGGGCTGCAAGATGGCAGGTGCCCCAGCGCTGGTAGGTGGAGAAGTCAGTGGGTGGTCTCCAGGTGAGGCTCGACCAGTCCCAAGAAGGGTGGAGTCACTGGGTCCTGAGGGCCAGCTCTGAGCAGGGGCCCCCAGGCCTGGGGGGCTGCTGGCTGGAGGAGCAGGGCTGCTGGCCAGCAGTGTGTCCAGAAGGAGGAGTGCCCTGTACAGGGTGGCACCAGTCTGTGCCAGCTGCCAGGAGAGCCAGGCGCGCTGGGGGACGCTTGGCTGAGTGTTGGGGGCCAGGGGCTCAGGGGAAGGCAGGAAGGCGCCCCCTGGGGCCTGCAGCTCCTCCATGAGGGCCTGCATCGCCCCCACTTGGGTGAAGAGTCTGGATGTGAGGAGCTCCCAGGGGGCTGCTCCAGCTTCAGGGGCAGGATTGGGGCAGGGCCTCTTGGGGCAGGCTGGGCTGGGTCCCAGTGTCTCCTGGCTGCTGCAGCTGCTCTCTGAAGATCTAGGTCGACACCTCCTGGTCCGGGGCTGCTTGGCAGGCTGGGCACCACCTATGTGGCAGGGAGGGGACAGAGGGCTCAGCTGAGTGGGAATCATGACCTCCTGGAGACCCAAGACACATGTTCATCCCATAGCTTTCCTCTTGCCTGTGCTCCACACCCCACTATATCTGAATCTAAAATCCCCACTCCCACATTTCCCAGCTACCTGACAGGACCTCCCCCCGCCCCAGCCCATCCCCACCTTCAAGCCAAAAGATCTGAGGGGAGCCCACCCCAAGCCTTGTCCCCTTCCTCTCAGTCCTTGAGGGCCATGTCCCCAGGGTGTCTGTGTCTCCCCCACACTTACCTCTTGTGTGCTGCTGTGGAGCCCGGTGCCTGTGGTCAGGCCTGTGCTTTGTTCTCTCTTGACCTGGGGCAGGGGGTGCCTTGCTGTTCTCTGGCCTGTGTCCATGATTTTTGTGGCCCCTGCTGGGGGCTCCATCGGGGCTTCTCTCCCGCTTCTGCCTGGAGCTCCAGCTCGTCACCTGGCTCTGGACGGAGTGCTCTGAGGGTGGGGTGGTTACAGAGTTCAGTGCGTGAGTCCTGGATGCTACTTTCTTGTCAACCCAAACCCACACTGTCGGACTGTCTGCACCCTCAGAGCCAGGGCCCAGTGGCAATCTGGCCCTCCCCTGAGGGTGTCCTCCCTCCCTTCCTGCCTCCCCACACCAGCCTTGGGAAGGGCAGATCTCAGGGGACCTGCTGCTGTTTGCCCAGCAGGGTCCAGCCCAAACAGAGGCCAAAACCCCTGTGCATGCAGCTTCAGCCTAGCTGCTCACCTCCTCTGCTGGCACAACTCTCTCTGGCCACTGAAGCCTCACCTTTCATCCTTCTCACTGGGGGATGTGGGTTTTCTCTCCTCTCCTGGAGAGACAGATTTCTGCTGGAGCGATTCACTCTGTGTTCCCTGTGCTCAGTACCTCCTGTCTCTGGTTGTCTCTGGCCAGGTTTCCTGCCTCTGGGAGCTTCTTCCATTTCTGCCAGGGCTCCAGATGATGCTCAAGTCTGGAATCTGGGCAGAGCAGAATGGCCTCTACTCAACTGAGCTGATGGGGCCTGCTTATATGCAGCCCCCTGAGACCACACCCACTGCCAAGGTATCAGCCAGTGAAAGGATTAGGGTGGGGCCTCCTCTCCTTGCTGCCTGCTGCAGCTTGGGCTGCTCACTCTCTGTACTTTGTGCCCTGGGGGCATTGTGGAAGGCAATAACTTTGGAGTTCCATGAAGATGCCAAAATAGGCTGCACCACCACCACTTCTTTGACTTCAGGCATTTTTTTATTTCCTTTCCTTAGTTTATTGTTGGAGAAGGAGATCACACACACACACACACACACAACAGAAACACACACACAACAGAAACACACACACACAACAGAAACACACACACACCCCCCCCACACACACACATGAGGGAGACATAGAAAGAACGAGAGAGAAAGAGAGAATCAGAGACAGAGAGAACACTACAGAAGCCCTGACCTATTGGACTCCCAGCATTCTTATCTAAAACCAAACTTCTCAGACCTTGGTGAGAGAAGTGAATATAATTTTTATTCAACAGCCAGCCATGAGGGTGATTGCCAAGACTCAGGGAATCCCCCTCCTATACTCTTGGATGCCATTATCCCCTTTGTTTCTCATCCTCCTCCTCTTATTCCTCCTCCTCCTGCTGCTGCTGTTCATCCTCCTCCTTCTCCACATCCTCCTGCTTTTGCTCCTCCTCCTTCTTCTTTGTTGACTTTTCTTCTGTTTCATTGCACAGAACAGAGAGAAGTAGGGAAGAGGGTGATCTGGATGGAGGTTGAGACAGAACGCTAGATACCTGCAGACCTGCTCACCTCTTGGGAAGCATCCACCCTGCCTGTGGCTGGGGTGGTGGTGGTGCTAGGGGCTCAAACCCTGGTCCTTGTGCTTTGCAATATGGCTCCTTAACCAGGTGTGTTCAGCAGGGCATGACCACTGACACTAGTCCAGTTTTGCACCTCTTCCTTTGTGTTTCCAGACTTGTATGTCAGCCGGGGCAATGTCCAGACCTGTTGCGCACACACGCTATTCCCATGAGCAGGGGGGGACCTTGTTCTCTGTTTCATACTTTCCGTTATGTTACTCGATTGACACAGAGAGAAACTCAGATGGGTGGGTAGACAGAGAGGGTGAGGGAAAGAGAGACCCCCCCTGAAACATGGTTGACTGCTTGTGAAGCCACCCTCATACCTGCAGCAGGTGGGGACATTGATTCCTGGCCAACAAGTGTGTTCAGCACAGTGTCTCATGAGCTTCTCCCCTGAAATTTCTCTCTGTCCTATGGAAAGTAATAACTCTAAGGTGGAAATGAATGCAAAATGCCGGACAGGGATAGATAGCATGAGTGGTTTTGCAAAGAGTCCCTGGTGCCTGAGGTTCCAAAGTCGCAGGTTCAATTCCCCGCACCACAACAAGTCAGAACTGAGCAGTATGCTCTGGCTTTGAAACAAATAGTAATAATGATGAGGATGATAGTAATTTCCTCTGAACTTGTACATGTGTGCACCTCCTTGTTGGTCTGCTTCTAAATTCTGCTTCTAAGACCCCTTCTGTTTCATTGGTTGAATCCCCCCTGCTTACCACTGTATTCTATTTACATAACCACTGTTAACTAAGCACTGCCCTGCCTCTAGGGCATTGGTTTAATCCTCACTCTTTTGCAGGCTTTTTCCTTCTCCTCACCCCCTATCCTACGTACATCCTCTTCGGACCTGACACTTCTGCCTCAGGATATATAAGGACAGGATTGTGATTAGAGATAGCTTAGATTGTGCTGAGTTCCACAGGTCTAAAGCCGGAACTGTGTACCACTCAGACATGAGTCCCTGGTCGTCTCTCTCACTCTCTCTCTCCTGCCCGCGAAGCTAGCCCGACACCTTCTATCAAAGTTGACACAAGAGTCTATCTCCAGGGCTGCCGGGCTAGCATTCATTCGTTGTGGCTATTTCTTCCCGGCCACGTGGTCTCTGGGTTGCTGAGAACTCCACCCGAGCCAATCTGGGCTGCTGCTGCTTACTCAGCGACGCGAGAGAGAGACCAGGAACTCGTGGTGGAGCGGGAACACAATGCAATGCTCTTATTGATCAGAGATAACTCATATATAGAGATATAGATATAGATATGGATTTCTATATCTATATATATATTGATAGATAGATAGAGCTATACATCTATATCTATATCTATCTATATCTATATATATATCCGGAAGTGGCAAGTGGGAAAAGTAAATGGCTAGGAGAGTGGGTAGAGAATAGTAAAGAGCCTAAAGGTAGAAAGCTTCCCTAGCAGCTGTTTCCGAGGTTCTAACCAGTGGGATGAACCAATAGCCTGCAGGCAAGGCAGGTCTAAGGCAAAACAATGATTATATAAATAGACCACAGCAACAGAGCAGGCCGGCTGTTCCACACAGCGGTCAGGCATTGGCACACCTGGTGAAGCGCACACAGTACTGTGCACAAGGAACCAGGTTCAAGCCCTGGTTCCCACCTGCAGGGGGAAAGTATCACGAGGCATTTGAAGCTCGGTTGCAGGTGTTTCTCTGTCTATCTCCCTATCTGCCCCTCCCCTCTCAATTTCTGGCTGTCTCTATTCAAAAATAAGTAAAGAACAATATTTTAAAGAAGAAAGAACTTTTTCTATAAAAAAAGACTAATCTGTCTCCAATAGAAGATTCCACAGAAATTCCTTAGAGAGGAGTTGCATGAATTCGGTGTGTTTTTTTTCATCCACCGTGGTGGATGCCAAGCAACACCTAGAAATGTCTGTTGGGCTTGCAGAGGGCTGACACGGAAGCATGCAGCCTTAGCTCTGCATGCAGATATGTGTGTATGGCAGGAAGATGTCTAAAGGAAAACTCGGATTCATATCCAAAGCCACTGCCAGAGAGAAATTCATGGATAGACTCCAGAGTTGTGAGGAACCTGAGGCATCTCTACATAATAATGGCGCTGGGAAAGCTTTCAGATATGAAAGACAATTGTTTACCCACAGGGCTGTTGAATGGACCGGGATGCTAAGTAGAATTTGATATTCAGCTTAAAAATATTTATCACTGTTATCTTTGACTATGAAGATCATGGGGATGGCTCCGTCTCCCTATGTGTTCAACCCACAACTCCAGGCACTATTTTGGAGATGTTTATTTTATTTGTTTGTTTGTTTTTATTGATTTATTTACTTATTGATGGCCTCATTGTTGCCCTTGCTGTTTTCATCGTTGTTGTAGATTGTTATTGTTATTGATGTGATTGTTGTTATATAGGACAGAGAGAAATGGACAGAGGAGGGGAAGCCAGAGAGGGGGAGAGAAAGATAGACACCTGCAGACCTGCTTCACTGCCTGTGAAGCTACTCCCCTGCCAGTGGGGAGCCGTGGGCTAGAAGCAGGATCTTGAGGCCAGTCCCCGTGCTTTGTACCATGTGAGCCTAACCCGCTGAGATACCGGCAGACTCCCTTGATTTGCGACTTCTCCTTTTCTTTGTCTTTCTCGTCTTCTTTCTTCCTCCTCGTCTTCTTCTTCTTCTGAGATGCCGGCAGACTCCCTTGATTTGCGACTTCTCCTTTTCTTCGTCTTCCTAGTCTTCTTCTTCTTCTTCTTCTTCTGCTTCTGCATCTGCATCTGCTTCTTATTTCTTTATTTAAATATTGATTCACCTACATCTTTTGCCTGCTGAGGGATCGCTGAGGTTCGGTGCGGAAAATAGGAGGCTACAGTTCGTGCTTGCCAATGTGAAAGGTTTTTATTTATTTATTTTTGTACGTTTGTTGATTTAATTTGGATAAGATAGTGAGAAGTAGAGATGGGAGGGGTGGACATTGAGGGGAGAGAAAGAGCTACACCTGCGGACCTGGCTGCCAACTTGTGAATTGACCCCCCGCTGGTAGTGGGGAGCCTGGGTCTTGAAGCCAGATCCTTGCTGTGTGTGGGTCCCTGCACACAGTACTACTCAGTGCGCATAAAGCCCTGCGCCAAGGCCCGAATCCCACCCCAACGACCACACCTGCCCCCCTCCAGCTGCTCTGTTGTTTGTTTGGTTTGTTTGTGTTTTCCCTGAAACTGAGAGAACCTGGGTGCAAAGAGAATATCAAATGGGAGAGAGGTCAGGGAGTTCCCCCCTGGGGTGGGTGTGAAGGGCAGGGACTAAGACAGCACTCTCCCGCTGGTGCTTGTGGGTCCATGTGCTGACTAAGTAAAGCTGTGCACAGTGAGGGCGCACCCCTTCCCAGCACCACTCCCTAGGCTTTTCATGAGCAGTTGAAGCCACCCCCAAACACCCCTGATTGGAGCTGCAAACCCGGCAATGAGAAGGCATAGCAGAACACACAGACACCATGTGTATTTCTAGACTTGACTTTATTGCATTGCGATCATCCATACCAAGGCTAATGGTGCCAAGAGATAACTCAGGTCCCAGCAAAGCACATGGGCGGGCACACAGTCTTCGGGACAACATCCCTTGCAGTCTGGCCCCTCCGAACATAGGATTTATCCTCTGCTATCCAGTCTTTGTCTGTTAGGAGAACCTGGGGCAGTAAGTCGCTTGGGCGGGAGGGCAAGTTGAGGAGGTGCTGTGGGCTGCAAGATGGCAGGTGCCCCAGCGCTGGTAGGTGGAGAAGTCAGTGGGTGGTCTCCAGGTGAGGCTCGACCAGTCCCAAGAAGGGTGGAGTCACTGGGTCCTGAGGGCCAGCTCTGAGCAGGGGCCCCCAGGCCTGGGGGGCTGCTGGCTGGAGGAGCAGGGCTGCTGGCCAGCAGTGTGTCCAGAAGGAGGAGTGCCCTGTACAGGGTGGCACCAGTCTGTGCCAGCTGCCAGGAGAGCCAGGCGCGCTGGGGGACGCTTGACTGAGTGTTGGGGGCCAGGGGCTCAGGGGAAGGCAGGAAGGCGCCCCCTGGGGCCTGCAGCTCCTCCATGAGGGCCTGCATCGCCCCCACTTGGGTGAAGAGTCTGGATGTGAGGAGCTCCCAGGGGGCTGCTCCAGCTTCAGGGGCAGGATTGGGGCAGGGCCTCTTGGGGCAGGCTGGGCTGGGTCCCAGTGTCTCCTGGCTGCTGCAGCTGCTCTCTGAAGATCTAGGTCGACACCTCCTGGTCCGGGGCTGCTTGGCAGGCTGGGCACCACCTATGTGGCAGGGAGGGGACAGAGGGCTCAGCTGAGTGGGAATCATGACCTCCTGGAGACCCAAGACACATGTTCATCCCATAGCTTTCCTCTTGCCTGTGCTCCACACCCCACTATATCTGAATCTAAAATCCCCACTCCCACATTTCCCAGCTACCTGACAGGACCTCCCCCCGCCCCAGCCCATCCCCACCTTCAAGCCAAAAGATCTGAGGGGAGCCCACCCCAAGCCTTGTCCCCTTCCTCTCAGTCCTTGAGGGCCATGTCCCCAGGGTGTCTGTGTCTCCCCCACACTTACCTCTTGTGTGCTGCTGTGGAGCCCGGTGCCTGTGGTCAGGCCTGTGCTTTGTTCTCTCTTGACCTGGGGCAGGGGGTGCCTTGCTGTTCTCTGGCCTGTGTCCATGATTTTTGTGGCCCCTGCTGGGGGCTCCATCGGGGCTTCTCTCCCGCTTCTGCCTGGAGCTCCAGCTCGTCACCTGGCTCTGGACGGAGTGCTCTGAGGGTGGGGTGGTTACAGAGTTCAGTGCGTGAGTCCTGGATGCTACTTTCTTGTCAACCCAAACCCACACTGTCGGACTGTCTGCACCCTCAGAGCCAGGGCCCAGTGGCAATCTGGCCCTCCCCTGAGGGTGTCCTCCCTCCCTTCCTGCCTCCCCACACCAGCCTTGGGAAGGGCAGATCTCAGGGGACCTGCTGCTGTTTGCCCAGCAGGGTCCAGCCCAAACAGAGGCCAAAACCCCTGTGCATGCAGCTTCAGCCTAGCTGCTCACCTCCTCTGCTGGCACAACTCTCTCTGGCCACTGAAGCCTCACCTTTCATCCTTCTCACTGGGGGATGTGGGTTTTCTCTCCTCTCCTGGAGAGACAGATTTCTGCTGGAGCGATTCACTCTGTGTTCCCTGTGCTCAGTACCTCCTGTCTCTGGTTGTCTCTGGCCAGGTTTCCTGCCTCTGGGAGCTTCTTCCATTTCTGCCAGGGCTCCAGATGATGCTCAAGTCTGGAATCTGGGCAGAGCAGAATGGCCTCTACTCAACTGAGCTGATGGGGCCTGCTTATATGCAACCCCCTGAGACCACACCCACTGCCAAGGTATCAGCCAGTGAAAGGATTAGGGTGGGGCCTCCTCTCCTTGCTGCCTGCTGCAGCTTGGGCTGCTCACTCTCTGTACTTTGTGCCCTGGGGGCATTGTGGAAGGCAATAACTTTGGAGTTCCATGAAGATGCCAAAATAGGCTGCACCACCACCAATTCTTTGACTTCAGGCATTTTTTTATTTCCTTTCCTTAGTTTATTGTTGGAGAAGGAGATCACACACACACACACACACAACAGAAACACACACACAACAGAAACACACACACACACAACAGAAACACACACACACCCACACACACACAGAGAGGGAGACATAGAAAGAACGAGAGAGAAAGAGAGATTCAGAGAAGAGAGAACACTACAGAAGCCCTGACCTATTTGACTCCCAGCATTCTTACCTAAAACCAAACTTCTCAGACCTTGGTGAGAGAAGTGAATATAATTTTTATTCAACAGCCAGCCATGAGGGTGATTGCCAAGACTCAGGGAATCCCCCTCCTATACTCTTGGATGCCATTATCCCCTGTGTTTCTCATCCTCCTCCTCTTATTCCTCCTCCTCCTCCTCCTCCTGCTGTTCCTCCTCCTCCTTCTCCACATCCTCCTGCTGTTGCTCCTCCTCCTTCTTCTTTGTTGACTTTTCTTCTGTTTCATTGCACAGAACAGAGAGAAATAGGGAAGAGGGTGATCTGGATGGAGGTTGAAACAGAACGCTAGATACCTGCAGACCTGCTCACCTCTTGGGAAGCATCCACCCTGCCTGTGGCTGGGGTGGTGGTGGTGCTAGGGGCTCAAACCCTGGTCCTTGTGCTTTGCAATATGGCTCCTTAACCAGGTGTGTTCAGCAGGGCATGACCACTGACACTAGTCCAGTTTTGCACCTCTTCCTTTGTGTTTCCAGACTTGTATGTCAGCCGGGGCAATGTCCAGACCTGTTGCGCACACACGCTATTCCCATGAGCAGGGGGGGACCTTGTTCTCTGTTTCATACTTTCCGTTATGTTACTCGATTGACACAGAGAGAAACTCAGATGGGTGGGTCGACAGAGAGGTTGAGGGAAAGAGAGACCCCCCCTGAAACATGGTTGACTGCTTGTGAAGCCACCCTCATACCTGCAGCAGGTGGGGACATTGATTCCTGGCCAACAAGTGTGTTCAGCACAGTGTCTCATGAGCTTCTCCCCTGAAATTTCTCTCTGTCCTATGGAAAGTAATAACTCTAAGGTGGAAATGAATGCAAAATGCCGGACAGGGATAGATAGCATGAGTGGTTTTGCAAAGAGTCCCTGGTGCCTGAGGTTCCAAAGTCGCAGGTTCAATTCCCCGCACCACAACAAGTCAGAACTGAGCAGTGTGCTCTGGCTTTGAAACAAATAGTAATAATGATGAGGATGATAGTAATTTCCTCTGCACTTGTACATGTGTGCACCTCCTTGTTGGTCTGCTTCTAAATTCTGCTTCTAAGACCCCTTCTGTTTCATTGGTTGAATGCCCCCTGCTTACCACTGTATTCTATTTACATAACCACTGTTAACTAAGCACTGCCCTGCCTCTAGGGCATTGGATTAATCCTCACTCTTTTGCAGGCTTTTTCCTTCTCCTCACCCCCTATCCTACGTACATCCTCTTCGGACCTGACACTTCTGCCTCAGGATATATAAGGACAGGATTGTGATTAGAGATAGCTTAGATTGCGCTGAGTTCCACAGGTCTAAAGCCGGAACTGTGTACCACTCAGCCATGAGTCCCTGGTCGTCTCTCTCACTCTCTCTCTCCTGGCCGCGAAGCTAGCCCGACACCTTCTATCAAAGTTGACACAAGAGTCTATCTCCAGGGCTGCCGGGCTAGCATTCATTCGTTGTGGCTATTTCTTCCCGGCCACGTGGTCTCTGGGTTGCTGAGAACTCCACCCGAGCCAATCTGGGCTGCTGCTGCTTACTCAGCGACGCGAGAGAGAGACCAGGAACTCGTGGTGGAGCGGGAACACAATGCAATGCCCTTATTGATCAGAGATAACTCATATATAGAGATATAGATATAGATCTATCTATATATATATATATATATATATATTTCCTTTCCTTAGTTTATTGTTGGAGAAGGAGATCACACACACACACACACACACATACATACAGAGAGAAAGATAATCTGAGACAGAGTGAACACTAGAGATGCTTAGTTCTTCTTGATTCCCAGTAGTGTTTTATTATTTATTTATTTTAATTTATAAAATGGAAACACCGACAAAACCATAGAATACGATGGTACAACTCCACAGAATTCTCACCACCAGAACTCAGTATCCCATCCCCTCCCCTGATAGCTTTCGTTTTCTTTTACCATCTTCGTGTATGTACCCGAGTTCATTGTGGGATGCCGAACATGAAAGATTTGGCTTCTTTAATTGCTTCTAGGATGAACATGGGCATTTACAGGTCGATCCATTCCCCCAGCCTGCCTCTCTGTTTCCCTATATGAATGGGGTTCTGGGGAATTGGAGCTCCAGGAGACATTGGTGGGGGCTGTCTGTCTATGGAAGTCTGGTTGGCATCATCTAATATCTGGAACTTAGTGGCTGAAAAGTTAGCATACAGGGGGTCGGGCAGTGGCGAGTGGGTTAAGCGCATGTGGCGCAAAGCACAGGGCCCGGCGTAAGGATCCCGGTTTGAGCCCCCGGCTCCCCACCTGCAGGGGAGTCGCTTCACGGGCGGTGAAGCAGGTCTGCAGGTGTCTATCTTTCTCTCCCCTTCTCTGTCTTCCCCTCCTCTCTCCATTTCTCTCTGTCCTATCCAACAACGAATTGCATCAACAAAGGCAATAATAATAACCACAACGAAGCTACAACAAGGGCAACAAAAGGGGGGAAAAATGGCCTCCAGGAGCGGTGGATTCATGGTGCAGGCACCGAGCCCAGCAATAACCCTGGAGGAGGAAAAATAAAGTTAGCATACAAAGCCAAACAAGTTTACTAATCATAAAACTAAACGCTGGAATAATGAAGATGAAGAGTTGTAGGGGTCTCTTTTTTTGTAGATAGCTAGTAGGCTTATTTTAGTTATATTCCAATAGGCCTGTGGCTATATTAGTTTTTTTTTTTTCCCTGAGCCTAAAATCTGATATGCAGGTGCATCCAAGTTATTGTCTATGGAGATGACGTCATGGCTGGAAAAAGGACCAGAGAACTGGATCAGAGAAGAGAGTAGCTCCAAAATATGGGAATGGTGTATATATATTGTTGACTGTAAACCCCATGGATCTGATGTGATCTGCGGTCCATATTCAGCTTTGGAGCCTTTGTGACCTTTGTAAACCTGTAGATCTGAGCTCACATTCTGTGGTCATGAGTAGATATGTTCCAAGCTGCCCCAATTTCAGGACCCTTCTTCAGGTGTAGCATAGATTATGTTGTCCAGCCTCCCTTCAGAGGATGGAGCATTCTCTACTGTTGTTAATCGAAGTTGAGGGCACGGTCCTATGGGAGCCCACAAAGAGGTCTGTTTTTTTGTTCCTGATAGAGATGACTATCATCAATGGAGAGGGGGATTTATTCAAGGTCTAGCCCCATCAAGGTCTGTTTGGGAATCCTAGGACTCCCTGAATAGGGCCCCAGCTGAGGGGTAGCCTGTGTTGACTAAAGAATCGTTGTTAAAGTATGCCAATCTCTTGCCCTTATTCAGCTTTTGCAGTCCTTGCTTTGATAAGGATAGCTTGGGAGTGAGTGAGGGAAGTATAATAGGAAAAATAGGTGAAGAGGGTATTCAAGTCTAAGTAGACACTATTTCATTATGAACTTCATACTGACTCACTGCAAACTATTGTGTACTTTTGCTTTCACATATATTTTTTGCCCTATTTTATGGATACATGCTCTATCTTACGGGACCTGGTCTATATCTAGGTTTTGGGACTTTGTTAGGAAGTGAACCACCTGAAATGGAATTAGAGAATCCTATGAAAGGGAAGGTCTCACCCGAGTAAAGAGGCTGGCTGAAGGGCTGACATTTCATGCCTCATGTCTGTCTCTGGACAGAGTCTGAAGTGAAGCAGGCTGAGGCGGTACTCGCTGCGTTGACTAAGTTGGGATAAGCAGATGCAATGTCATTTGGTATGAACTGGGAGAAGCATGCAGGAAAGTGAGCCCCACTCTAGAGGTTCCAGTACTGGATTCCCAGTATCTTATCTACAACCAAACTTCTCAGACCTTGGTGTGAAAATAATTTTTCTTTTAACTGCCATGAGGGTGACTGGCAGAACTCAGTACCAGCACTGGTAATCCAATACTCCTGGCTGCCATTATCCCCTGCATTTCTCCTTTTTCTTCTTCTTTGCTGAATTTTTTTCCAACATAGGCTCGATTCCAAGGCTGTGTCTTGGCTTCTTTGGCTTCAGGCATTTTTAATTTCTTTTCATTAGGTTATTATCAGAGAATGAATACGCTCTCAGAAAGAGGGAGGGAGGTAAGGAGGGGAGGAGATATTATCTATATCTATATCCATATATATATATATATATATAGAGAGAGAGAGAGAGAGAGAGAGAGAGAATGAGAACACTAGTTCTTGGCCCTGGGATGCTTGTTGCAATTGGACTTTGAGCCATTATCCTTAAATTTTTCTTTTATGGGACTTAGCGGTAGCACAGCAAATTAAACATAGTACAAAGACCTGTGTAAGGATCTGGTTGGAACCCTTGGCTCCCACATGCAGGTCTTTCACTTCACAAGCTGTGAAGCTGGTCTGTAGGTGTCTTTTTCTCCCACTTCTGTCTTCCAATCTTGATTTCTCTCTGTCCTATGGAACAATCGCAATGGCAACAATAACAAGAAGGGCAACAAAATGGAAAAATGGCTTCCATGAGCAGTGAATTCATAGTGCAGGCACTGAACCCCAGCAATAACCCTGGAGGCAACATTAAAAAATTCTTTTATAGTATATATGTCAGGTATGGAAGCACTTTATACCTAGTAGTGGTAACCATAACATATCCACATACTTGGCTAACTATCCTTGGATGCTCCATTTTATATGACTTCATGGATGTTCTAACAAAATAAAAGCAAAGAAAGTAGATAGGAAATCACTAAACTATGGAAATACTAAGATTATATTTATTTTCTTCACTAATTTGATTTTGTGACCCACCTGCCTGAACAACTCAGTCTATTACTGTCAGTCTCCTTTGTGAAGATATAAGGTCCTTCCCACATGGTTACTCAGAATTCTTGTCAAATTTCTCTGTGATGCAGTCTCTTTCAGAAATTCCCAAGTCTTGTGTGTTAATGTTTCCTTATAGAGAAAACTGTGGGACCAGGTGGTGGCACGCCTGGTTGAGCACGTGTTACAATGCACAAGGGTCCAGGTTCAAGCCCCTGGTCCCCACCTGCAGGGGAAAAGCTTTGCAAGTGGTCAAACAGGGATGAAGGTGTCTATCTCCCCCTTCCCTCTTGATTTCTGTCTCTATACAATAAATAAAAAATTTTTAAAAGTTTTTTAAAGAGATAAAACTGATGATAGTTCCAGCAACTATCTTCTGTCAAAACTCTTTTCTATTTAGATTTTATAGAAACTTATGGGTCAGCATCTTCAAGGAGAGCATGTCCTTGCCTTTCAAGTTCTATCACACTTTATATCTAGACATTTACACTACAGACAACATCAGCATTACTTGGGAACTTGTTCAAAATGTAAGTTTA
The DNA here is from genome assembly GCF_950295315.1 of Erinaceus europaeus. Taxonomy (NCBI): domain Eukaryota; kingdom Metazoa; phylum Chordata; class Mammalia; order Eulipotyphla; family Erinaceidae; genus Erinaceus; species Erinaceus europaeus. The sequence continues at coordinate 81,271,959 of NC_080171.1, read as the reverse complement.
AGCCCTGAAGCTACTCAATTCAGTCCTGAAGATGGGTCCATTGTGTCTGTTTCGAGTGATTCCAATAGAGCTTTAAAAATAATTGTTTATAAAAAATAAATATTTGTTTATATTACTATTAATGAGAAGGGAGAGGGAGAGAACCAGGGAATCATTCTGGTTCATGTGCTGCCAGGGCTCAAACTCAGGATCTTTTGCTTGAGGATTCAACACTTGATCCACTGAGTGACCTCCTGGGTCACTGATACAGTTTCAAGGTTAAGTCCACAGGAAACATGTCCAGGTGTCACTAGGGAAATTATTCATTTCCAGCAGGTTTTAAGCAGCTTAAAATGTAAGGGATCATTATTTCTCTATCAACTTTATTTAAAACATTATATGTGTGTTCCAATTGGATTTAGACTAAAAACAGCAATTTCCTGTTTGTAATTTCTTTTCCTTAACATGCATCTTAACCCAGGTCTAAATAAAAAACTCAACACATAGAGATGGTATGAAAGATTCTCAACACTTCTTGTTTCTGAAATATTGGCTACATATTTTCTTCTGTGATATGAGGCCAAATAACTATACTCCTTATTAAGTTGAAAACAATTTAAAAATTCCATTGAGGTTTTCTTATGAATTCTGATAATGTTACATAAATCATGTGCATATTTTCACAACTTTAGTAGCTACATATATATAACAATGTAAAGAAATACAGATTAAAGTATCTATACAAATTTTTGTAAAAAGGCTTATAAAAGGTGAAGTGTTTATATTTGGATAGCACTTAAATATTCAGTACAGAGACAAGCCTCCAAAGGCTTCATTCAAATTGAAACCCATCCATATACAGAGAGTTATTTGGGTTACTTGGTGTGGGTGTGGGGAAATGGGGGGGCATAGAGGGTGAGATGCACAATAACTTCAATGCTCACCTCACTTTCCTTCTCTCCCCCAATCTTTCTGCCTCTAACTGCAGGCAAATTACCTGTTGCAGATGCCATGTGTGTTTATACATGTGGGGAGCTGAAGAAGTGACTCTAAGCAGAGTTCTGGGCTGAACATTGCCTTTGCCTTTGCTGGCACAATGAATTTGGCAAGGACTCCTCTAAAGTCTACCCATATTGGTAGCCATCTTCAGTGCTCTCAGTGTTAGCATGAAGATAAAATTATAAGTACAGGGAAGGCACAGAATTCTATTTAATATAAGGCAGAAGCAATTGACTACAAGACAAAAGAGTTATAGAGAGTGACACCAAGAGGGAGGGTGGAAAGGAGATCCAATAATTAGTGCTTGAAGGTAGTTGGGGACTAAGAGGGAAAAATGGATTTTGATACAGAAGTAATGGCACAGTGCACTTAGTGTATGAGATCCACTGCGAACTTTGTCAGTACATTAAATTTTCTATTTTTTTCAGTCGGCCAAGGAATTAGAAATTAAACCCATAAAAGCCTCAGAATGCCAAAGCAGAGCTGTGTCATGAATTCTGTGTCATGAAGACAGGGCAAGCATCTAGCATCTGGATTACAGGTGGAGCAAAGAGAACGGTACTGGGTTTGTATGTGTATATTGTGCTGGAATGTTTGGGTGCATACCATGGAGCCGTCTCTTGTCTCCTCCCTGAGGTCAGTGCCTCTCTAGGAAAGACCTCTGAGTTGTGGCCTGGGTTCTAGACCAGTCACATGCCCTCTCTTCTTTTCACTGAGTTAACAGCAAGCTTTAAAGAAAGGGTTAAGCGCACGTGGCGCCAAGCGCAAGGAACGGTGTAATGATCCCAGTTCAAGCCCCTGGCTCCCCACCTGCAGGAGAGTTGCTTCACAGGCAGTGAAGCAGGTCTGCAGGTGTCTACCTTTCTCTGTCTTCCCCTCCTGTCTCCATTTCTCTCTGTCCTATCCAACGATGACAACATCGATAACAACAATAAAACAAGGGCAACAAAAGAGAAAATATTTTAAAAAACAAAAGAAAGAAGGAAAGGAACCAGTTCCTTTTACATTTTTTTTTTGGACCCCTAGGAGTCAATTCTTTCTTTTGAGGGATTCGAATCTTCTGATTCATTATTGAATGTGGGGTACCCTTACTTATATTTGAGGAAAATACCACATCTATGAATAAGGAAACTAATTCCAGGCCAAAAATTCTGGCAACAAATCTTCTCTCTCTCTCTCTTTCTCTCCCTCCCACCCTTCCTCTCTCCCTCTCTCTCCTCCACCAGCCTAGGAAGTGAGAGTACTCATCTGGGGATTCTCAGATAAGATTAGATTCTAACTCTATAGAGAACAAGTTGAGTTCTGTAGGCACAAGACTGGGCACTAGGACTGATATATAACTAAACTCAGAGAAAACACATCTGTTGAATGAGCCCCTCCAACTGCCTTCAGTGCTATGACCTGTGCTGGAAAGCACAACCCTACTCCTACCCCCCACACTCCTCACAGCCATATGGGACTTGGCTGCTTTTTCCAGTGGAAGCAGCCAGCCATTGTCTATGTGACTGTGGGGACCCCTGTTACCAGCTAGCCCACCTCACTCCAGAACACTTGGCCTTGACAAGACTAGCAGAACCAAGTTGAGGACCTAGAAAGAAACCTGGGGGAGGGGTAAAGGGGTGTCATGATCAGAGACTTGGGAACCTGAGGTCTCTGCCCCTGTTACAGCCTTGGATGTACTTGGAACCTCCTATTGCCAGCAAGCACCTGAACAGACTCCTTTAAAGGGTCAATTTCTGATACAACAGACTTCTGCTGTGAAGAGATGTGACAGAGCAACTGTGGAGGGGGATACTCTGTGGAGGAAGAACTAAGATGAGTGACTGTCACCTTGATCACACTAATCCCATTCACTCTGGCCTCTACTCTCCATGTACTGCCCCCGTACCCCACTTTCATCACTTCCATCAGAGATGCCCCTAGAACTAGTCCAGTATTACCACTGAACCCACCATGGCCAGGGTCCATTTGTGAAGCCCCACATTTGCCCTTTGCCATTACCTCTTGACCATACCATACTCTTGAGCCCAGTCCTCATGTACACCCCATGAGCCAGGTTTGGACTCTCTCACCTCACCTGACATATTTTCACAGAATCCAAATTATCACAACATCTACACATCTTGAGGCCTCCCTAGATTAAAGGTCCTAGTGGATATGAATGACCCTCTTTAACTAGCTCCAAATACTGAAGGCCATTCTGATGTGACAGGACAGTCATAAGATAGAAACCTGTCACCAAGTGAAGAGACAGTGGACCCTTAGCAGGGGAAGGACAAGAGAGGCGGCAGACCAGAAACCTGCTGCCTCAGTGGAAAGGCCTCTGAAGAAAATGATTGTCAGAAAACCTAGGTTAACAGGAATCATAGCTGGCACACACTTCACCAAAGAATGTGTTTAAAAACCAGTGAGACATTTGAGACAGGAGTCCTCCAGTTGTCCCCCACAAAGCCAGGCCCAGCAGAAACCAGGTGCTTCTTCAACAAAGGGGGCAAAATCTCTATAGAGAACACACAGCCATCCCTCAATACTAAATTGTAGCCACAGGCAGTTTGTGTAACTAATGAAACAGAAAAATTCACCAAGGAAGCACTCAGGGCCCAAGTGGAGACACTATACAAAGTTTGTGTGAGGACAAGGTGCTCTCCCTCCTAAACAGAGCCATGAATATCACATCTGCTGACCCCAGTGGTCCTTCAGGTTCGGATCCCCTAACTAGCAACAGTTCTGAATAGCAGGACTGGAGGAGGGGGTGGCAGGCTTCAGGCACAAACCTCTGTATAAAACCAACATCCCTTCATCAGGGGCCTACAGTCTAAAGGAAGGCATCTTGAGTCCAAGGAGTCTGAGGCAATGAGGGCACAAAGCCTGAACAGTCACAGGAGGGTAGAACAAAGACTTATCTTCAGGGTCTTATTCTTTGAAGATCAAGAGTGGGAGGGGAAAAAGTGGTCCAAACCAAGACAATTGACCTTGGGAGTAGAATCAAAATGATCTCTATGGGCAATGGATAAGGTAATTCTCAAATCCACTCCACTGACCCCACCCCACCGCCACTCCCCAAGCTTCTCCTGAGAAATCTTTGCATCAACATTCTGAAGCAATCCCCTGCAGCCAGAGGTAGAATCTTTAAAAGCAATGTATGCATATCTATAACATGGGCATTAACCCTAGCCCTAGAAAGTCTGTGAAGAGGGTGTGTCTGTTTATCAGTAAAAGGAGTTATCACTAGTATTTGTCTACTAGCCATAGGCCTGCACTCTCTGGGATATTTTCTCAGAGCGTCCCAGGGTGAGGACTTAGGCCTGGAAGGGGGATGGGGTTCCTTCCTGAAGCTGATTTGGCTACTTACACAGAATAGGGGTGTGAGGGAGTCAGCAGGACTGCCTTGCCTAGGCTTCTTTATTCCACTTTATTCCTGCTTGCAGGTACAAATACTACTTTCATTTTCCTCTGATGCACTTTCTCAAGGACAGGCAATACTATATGACATTCACCAGTTTCTCTTCCTGGGAAATAAATTAACTTCACCCAAGGACATAGATAAACCAGTCTTTGTCCTGCTTCATTCATGCTTTTAACTTTACACAGCTGTGTATGAGACCCAATGACAAAGCATTGTTTTACACATACTATAATATGTTTTACACATATTATAATAGCAGCATATAGCCTAGATCCTCCAATAGAACTCAAAGAGAATTAATAGTACATGAATTCAGCTCTATTCCAAAGGTTCCTGTAAGAACTTTCCAACTTAAGTCCGAATAGCTAAAAGACCAGTAGTTCTCTACTTCACAACATTCAGAGGTGGGGGTTTGGGCTGCTGGGCTCAGATCCACAGTGGCAGGAGAGAGCAGATCCACCGCTCAGGAAAGCAGAGTCCCCACACACAGAAGCCTATCTGCAATAGTTCTCACCCACCCCCACTACTGTGGCAGAAGAGGTCCTGAACCCCTAGCTCTGTGGTGGGAGAAGAGAATGGACAGGGGGGCACTGGGGACTATTCCTCCTCACTCAGCCCAGCACAGTGTTCTCTTGTTCAGTGGCTCCTTTAATATTCTAGAAAGTCTTTTCACTCCAACCCCAGAGAGGCTGGCCTCCTGGTGAGGGGCGCAGGCTGTAACTGTGTGACCTGGGCCAGCTGGTGGGATCACACTATGGGCTGGGGCTGCAGGAGGGTCAGAGGACCTTTAACCTCCCTCCTCACTTCCTCTTTCTAAGCAGAGAAAGGAGAGAGAAAAACAGTCTAATTACCAGTGAGGGGGCCAGCGCCTGGCAATTACAGTTTATACAAAGACTGTCAATATGGTCTAAAATACTTTTCAGATACATCCTAACCTTTGCAGGGGACTCATCTCCCTGCTATCCCCACCTGGGACAGGCAGGACCAGTTATCTATTGCACATGGGTGCAATTCTGTGTGAGCATTGGTTGGGTTTACTGAAGGGGTGCCTGGCCTGACCTCACACAGGTTCTAGCTCAGCCCAGGCGCTCTGGTGAATGTCCTTCATGACTGCAGTTTAACTTTGAACTTGACAGTGAGGTCTCCTGAGTGGGTGTCTTATTTTCAGGACTAAAGAACCTCACCGCACAGACTCCTCCCACTGGGAATGACTGGTGGCATTCTTGCAGGTCAAAGCCATCAGCCAGCAATCAGATAGTGTCTGTCCCCTTTGTAGCCAATCAAGAAGCTTGAGGGGATGAGGCAGAGGGTGAAGAAAAGATTATGGATTTGAGTCACCTGCTGTGATGGTAAGAACACCATGGAGGTTAGATTTCCATCTTACAAAAGCACCGTTGGGCACTTTGAGCAGGAAGCTACTTCCTGAAGGAAGGTTAGCTTGAAAACAGTCCTTTTTGTAAGTGGCCATGCTGCCTCACACCATTCTCCACAAATCCTGCAGTAGTATCCTGTCCCAGGCAGACAGCTGGCTGTCAGAATGCAGGAACCCCATGGACGACTTCTGCTGGTCTTTGTGAGGACTGGAAACAGGAAATTTCCTGTGATGTGTCCAATATTACTGGAAGTCCACAATGAGGTTTTCCAAGGAGTGGTGGCTGGAGGAAGGGAAGCCCCAGCTATGGAAACTTCTTGTGTTAGGCAGCTCGATGGCAACACAGCAGGCTCCAGCTGTTATCACTGGCTAAACAGCCCCCTCACGGCCTCACAGAGCACTGGGGAAAATAAGGCAGAATGAGGATGAGTTCTGGGAAGCAGGAGTGCGAAGAATCAGAGAATAAGAATGATTTGTCTATGAGTAGTATTTGGGATTCCTATAAACAAATATAATCACAGTGTCAGAGATGAGACTAGGCCATTCTTAGATTTCTCTTGGACTCATATGCAGCCCCTGAACATATGACTTTTTTGTTTCCTAGAAATATGTTGGAGCTTTCCAATCTTCCTGTAGTCATCTCAGCCCTTCAATTTTCCTTCTAATTTTTCCCCTCCATCTTTATTGCTCCAAATAGTATCAGAACTCAGACAGTTGTGATGTTAGTTTCCACTATGAGACCATCTCCATATACTACAAAGTGCTGTGTGCTCTGAAGTACTGTGAAAACAATGTGAAGGAAAACACTTTCCTTACCTTGTAACCATGTACAACAATCTTTGTTGAAGAAAAATGACAATTTTCAAGGACCTGGGTTCAAGCCCCTAGTCCCCACCTGCAGAGGGAAAGCTTTACAAGTAGTGAAGTAGTTTTGTAGTTATCTTTCTATCTCCCCTTCTCTCCACAAAGTGATTTATGCCAACTACCCATCTTACAAATTCAAAATTGTTTACTAAAAGCAGATTCTGGGGCTGGGCAGTGGCACATCCGATTGAGCCTACAGGTTACCGTGTGCAAGGACCAGAGTTTGAGCCCTTGCTCCCCATCTGCAGGGGGTGAAGCTTCATGAGTAGCAAAGTAGATCTTCAAGTGTCTCAATTTTCTCTCCCTATCTTTCTGTTTCCTCTGTTTTTCTCTGTCCTAATAAATATGAATAAAATTAAAAAAGGAAAAACAGATGTGACAATCAAAACCAACAAGCAAAAACAGGTTCTAAAAATTACATTTTAGAAGTTTCTCTGGTTGACAGTCTTGTAATGGCAATGTCAAATTATATATAAAAAAAAAAAAGGGAGTTGGGCATTGATGCATCCATTTGGGCATACATGTTATATAGAGCACAAGAACCCAGGCTCAAGCCCCCAGTGCCCACCAGCAGGGAGAAGCTTCCTGAGAAGTGAAGCAATGTTGCAGGTCTCTCTCTCTTTCCTTCCCTCTTAATTTCTCTATCCAGTAAAATATTAAAAAACTTTTTAAAAAAATCACAAAAAAGAATGTACCTGATCTCAAAGCTAGTATGAGAATAGTTACAATCTACATAAAGATGAAAAACAGGCCAAATTAATTTTGACTTCTTGAGGGTGCTTAACCAGATGTGCCACCACCTGGCCCCTAATTTTGACTTCTAATGCAGATTTCTGCCATTCAAAACTTCAAGGGAGGGAGTCGGGCTGTAGTGCAGCAGGCTAAGCGCAGGTGGCGCAAAGCACAAGGACCGGCATAAGGACCCTGGTTTGAACTCAGGCTCCCCACCTGCAGGGGAGTCGCTTCACAGGCGGTGAAGCAGGTCTGCAGGTGTCTTATCTTTCTCTCCTCCTCTCTGTCTTCCCCTCCTCTCTCCATTTCTCTCTGTCCTATCCAACAACAACAACAACAATAATAACTACAACAATAAAACAAGGGCAACAAAAGGGAAAAAATAAAATTAAAAAAAAAAAGCTTCAAGGGAACATCTAAGTAACTGGGGCACACAGGAAATCACTATAGTGTCTACTTTGATTGAAATTAGGTCTGAATCTTAATCTTTAATAAGTGTAGGACAAATGGTTTACCGAACATCCATTTACTTACCAGAAGTCCTCTGAGTAGAAACGGGCAGTGGTGTATTCCTTTTTTTCTCTTCCCAGAGCACTGCTCTGGCTTATGTTGTGTTCTAGGGCTGAACCTGGGACCTCACAGCCTCAGGCATGAAATCTGTTTTGCATAATAACTATACTGTCTCCCCACACCCTTTCTTTAAAAAATTTTTATTAATAGTAGGCGTGGCCTTTTACCTATAAGCTCCACTGGTTATAGCAAAAGAACAGAGTGAAATCTAACATTTAAGAAAGCCCATTATTACTAATTATTATTATTATTTTTTAAATATTTATTCTATTTTGTTGCCCTTGTTGTTTTATTGTTGTAGTAATTATTATTATTATTATGAAGCTAAAATACATAAATTGATAGTTTTGGAAAAGAAAAAATACTTGGCTATAATGTTTTGAAATATATTTTATCGATGTGAATGTTATGGGCCTTTTCTATTTAAAAAAAATACTTTTCTGTTCTTTTATTTTTAGATTTCATTTAGATAAACTTAGAATGTCCCTTCTAAACTTTAAAAGTATTTACTAGTTATTAAAGAAACAAAACAGTCTGTTTTAGCTCAGTGTGTACTCCTGTTAGTGACATTTGAACCTACCTTAACAGACCACCACCAAAATCCAAATCTTTAAACAGTCCTCAGAAAAACTAGAATGTAAAACGACGAGTTCAGTTTAGATTTCATCAACATCTTCATCATCATCGCCAATATCGTCAAACTGGATTTCATCGTCATCCCCGGGGCCGAATGTGTCGGTTTCATTGATTTTGGCGTGCTCGGGAAGCTCTCCGTAAGCCTTCAGGCTTCTAGCTTCATCAGCGTTGTATTTTAAAATCACGTCAGCTTTATTATCCTGGTAATCTCGTAGACCAACCAGTATAATGTCTGAGGTGTTAATCCAAACCTTCTTCCTCAATTTGCCTCTGATGTGACATAACCTCTTTACTCCGTCAAAACACATCGCTTCTAACCGTCCATTACCCAACATTTTGATGACTTGCGCATACTCTTGTCCGTCTTCTTTGAACACTAACTCTCTTTTCTCGGATTCATTTTCGTTCTTCCCTCTGCGTCTGTTTTTACCTCCTTTACCTTTATTCTTGGGCATGGTGGCGACGCAGACTCTGACTTCTAGGCTGGGGCCAGCGGGAACCGCAGGTGCCCACGACTCCGACGACTGTGAGGCCCGATAGCGCCCCCGCTCGGCCACAACAAAAGTTGCAAAACCCAGTACGATCCCAACGAAGGTCCTAATGTTTGTATGCTTTGTCTGATTGTACCTAGATTTCCTTCTGGTTTGTGTTAAGATGCCTCCCAAGATCAATCATGGCACATAAACAAATCAAATTAGTACAGCAGGTGTGGCATGGCTGCCAACCTTTCAGTAGATGGGTAGTTTCTTTAAAAGTCTTACTAGCACGTATTCAAGGCAGTCAAGAACGCAGCGATGGGAAATGTCCAGGAATGGAAGATTCTTGGCTCAGTATTTCAGAAAATTATCTGGGGAGATTTCAACTTTAGTCAAGTTTCCCCTGAGCCTGGAAAACGGAGCTTTAAACCCACCCTCTCCACGACCTACGGGGTTCACGAAGTCGGGGTGGCACCACCAGCAAGCCAGGCTGGACCTCTCCCCCTGTGGCTCCTGGACGTTAAACGGACCTCCACCGCACTATTCGGGTGACAGTTGGTCGCGGGGCGAATTGTCGCCCTCTGCTGGCAGTTGACGTGAATGACGCTCTGACCTCAGCTTGGCGGTTGGTGACCCCTGGCCGCCCCTCCCACCCTCCACCCTCCACCCCCCACCCCGTACCGCCCTGTCCCCCTGTGAAACCACTGAAATTCTCCAGACCTTTTTAAAACAACTGATGGCTCTGGGAACTGTTCTGCATCAACCTGTCCTGTTCTTTTTCCTGGGACTTTTCTTCTTCCATCGTAGCTTAAAAGTCCAGAAATCTTCATTCACTTGGGCTGGTTGGAAAAGATCACTAAAGTTGTGCTGAAAACAAACAAACAAAAAACCTTCTTCATGCTCTCCCAGGAAACAGGAGACAACATTCAAACCTAGAAGGTCCCTCATACCATCAAATTCCCCCAGCAGATCTTCAAACTGCTGGACTCGGGGACTCGGGGGACGCAGTGTTCCTGAAAGAAGGTCCTCCTGTTTAAACCAAGCTGTAGTCTTGATCTCAATCAGAAAGAGCTGAACAGAGGATGACTGATAATTGCATCAAGTCTTTTCATTGCCCCTGTTTCAGAATTAATTTAAGAATTAAGTTAGGATTTGTTTGCTTGTTTTCCCAGAGTACTGTTCAACCCTGACTTAAAGTGGTGCCAAGGATTGAGCCTGGGACCTCGGGGCCTCAGGCATGTCTTTTACTTGGTCACTATGCTATCTGCCAGCCCAAATTAACATAGAATTCAGACAGTCACCAAAAGCAATGTCTCTGGATGTGAAACAAGAGACCAGAACCACAGTTTATAAATAAGAGTGATCATGTTAGCAGTCAAGCAGAGTGGACCTAACACTGTTTCAGTCTTTCAGTTTCCAAGTGTGGTGACTCTGGGTTGCTAATGACCATAATTTTGGAAATCCAAACAAAAATGGAGTTCACTATTCAATCAGATGTGGCAACACAGTGTGGATTCTAATTAATTAATCTGATTAGTTAGAATGGAAGCAGTGATGATTAAGTAGTCATATTGTCTTTATATCATCTTGTATGTCCAAAAACTGGAATGTTCCTCCCAAATAAGATGATAAAATTCCTACGAAATCATTATTTTTCCAGTAAGTATTCTCTTTTATTGAAAAATACTTTATATATTTTTTTTCCTTTTGTGGCCCTTGTTGTTTTTTGCTGTTGTTGTAGTTATTATTGTTGTTGTTATTGATGTCATCATTGTTGGATAGGACAGAGAGAGATGGAAAGATAGACATCTGCAGACCTCCTTCACTGCCTGTGAAGAGACTCCCCTACAGGTGGGGAGCCAGGGGCTCGAACCAGGATCCTTCGCTGGTCCTGTGCTTTGCACCACATGTGCTTAACCCACTGAAGAATGTTTTTTAAGCAGCTGATAATGTTAAATAATAAGAATAAACTGATATGTAATGTGCCAATGCTCATACCCAGACGGGAAGCAATTATAGAAGCCAGAGCTCCTACATTCTGCACCCTATATGGGCTTATAAAGATGCCCCATGTGTGAAAATAAAGCAGAAAGTGAGTGCTGCAGTAAAGAAATTATATTGGGGGACACTGCAGTAACACACTCAGTGGAGCACACATGTTATCATGCAGAAGGAGCCACGCTCAAGCCTCTGTTTCCCACCTATGGGTGGAAGTGGTAGAGCAGTGTTGCAGGTGTCTGTCTTTCTTTTTCTCCATCTCTATTCCTGTCTCTCTCAGAAGAAAGAAAAGGAAAAAGGCTGAAAAAATATCATACTGATTAACCAAAAAGACTTTCATGCCTGGGGTCTCAAAGGTCCCAGATTTAATCTCCATCCACCATCTAAGCCATTGATGAGTGAATGTTCTGGGGGTGGGGTGGAAGAAAAAGAAAAGGTCACTGGGAGTGGTGGGGTGGGTGCTGAGACACCATTTCTCAGAAATAACCCTTGTAGCAAAATAAGTTATATTGGCACAAATCTATATATTAAAATTAATATACCAGTGCCTGGTGGTGGTGCACTCAGCTAAGCACTCATCACCACTATGTGGAAGGACCTAGATTTATGCCCCTGGTCTCCACCTGCAGGGGGGGATGTTTCATAAGCAGCAAAACAGGGCTGCAGGTGCGTCTCTCTCTCTCTCTCCCTATCTCCACTCCCATTTTTAATTATCTCTGTCCTAAGTAAATAAATTTACTATAAAAATAATAAAATTTATAAAGCAGATAGCTGAATGAGTGAAACTGGAAAGTCATCTTAGTGAAGTAAGGAAGTAATGAGGGGAAAGACAGCTATCTGCCTGTTTCACTCGTGTGTGGAATCTGGAGAATTAAAACAAATGAACTTGCAAAACAACAACAGAAGAGAAGGAGGAGGGGAAGGGCAAGAACCTGAACTGTCTCTAAGACTTGTGAAAATAGACTATGGTGGTTATTGTTGGGAGGATGGGGAGCAGAACTTTGACTTTGGTGGAATGTGTGGTGTGGAATTATACCCTATAATTTTACAAATTTGTAAACCACTATTAAATCACTAATAAAAATTTAATGTTGGGAGTCAGGCGGTAGCACAACGGGTTAAGCGCAGGTGGTGCAAAGCTCAAGAACCGGTGTAAGGCACCCGGTTCAAGCCCCTGGCTCCCCACCTGTAGGGGAGTCGCTTCACAGGCGGTGAAGCAGGTCTGCAGGTGTCTGTCTTTCTCTCCCCCTCCCTGTCTCTCCCTCCTCTCTCCATTTCTCTCTGTCCTATCCAACAACGGCGGCATCAATAATAACTACAACAATGAAACAACAAGGGCAACAAAAGGGAATAAATAAATAAATATTTAAAAAAAATTTAATGTTAATTGAAACCCCTAAGTCAAGCATGAGAAAATAACTACAAGCATATATACATATGTATAGACACGTGTACATAATCCCAATCAAGTGTACTCACATCATACAAGCCCATAAGGAGAGGGTGGGGATGGGGGTGGTGGGAGAGGAGACAGGCTAGAACTGAGAAGACAGGAGGATCATGTTATACTTTTTAAAAAATTGATTAATAATGATCGACAAGACTGTAGGTAAGAGAAGTATAATTCCACACCATTCCTGCCACCAGAGTTCTGTATCCCATCCCCTCCATTAGATGCTTTCCTTTTCTTTATCCCTCTAAGAGTATGGACCCAGGATCATTATGGGGTGCAGAAGGTGGCAAGTCTGGCTTCTGTAATTGCTTTCCCACTGGACATGGGCACTGGCAAGTCGATCCATACTCCCAGCCTGTCCCTATCTTTCCCTAGTGGGGCAGGGCTCTGGAGAGGTAGAGTTCCAGGGTCATCTGGTGTGACAGTCATCTGCTCAGGGAAGTCAAGTTGGCTTCATGGTAGCATTTGCAACTTGGTAGCTGAAAAAGCATTGAGATACAGAGGTGCAACGGTCATCTGCTCAGGGAAGTCAAGTTGGCTTCATGGTAGCATGTGCAACTTGGTAGCTGAAAAAGCATTGAGATACAGAGCAGAACAAATCATCTAATAGTCAGGAACCTACAGGTAAGAATAGAGCAGGTGAGACTTGGGGGCTCCATTTTGGAAAAAGCGAGGAATTCTATTTTAGGTATATTCCATGACTTTACTAATTTTTGCCTGAGCCCTACAGGTAGCATGCAGGTGAGCTAAAGGTATGTCTGGGGAGATGGTGTCAGAGCTGGAAATAGAACTAGAAACCCTGGATCAGGGGTGGGAGTAGAAACACAGACCTTTGGTGGCAGGAATTGTGCTAATATACACTCCTATTAATTTACAATAAATAAAGCACTACTTAATCAATATGAGAGGGGAAAAATAGATTGAATGTCTCAAACTTTTTGATGAATAGACCCCAGTTCTGAGTGTATTTTCCTTCAATCTAAGTACTTAAGGTTTCAAATTGGTAACCTGATCAAATTTTAACAGTGGGCTTAAATCGTTTATACATTTCTTTAAAAAGACTATTTCTTTGAAATATTAAATCACCTATAATCTTAATCAGGGAGACCTGAAGCAACTGGTTGTGTCACTATGTAAGATACCGTTATATGTAAATAGCATTAAATGGCACAAATCATGGTGAGGTCTTATATGATATAGCAAATTCTAGCCATGGAATTTTTGATTTAAACCAAACTCCCAAATAACTTGGTTACAATAACAACAATTTATTGCCTTCTTAAACTCTAAGCAGAAACCGCCTCCATTCTCTATAATAAACCCATATTCTCCTAGTCCTGGAACCTCTGGGGTATGGCTAATTTCCCTTCATGCTTCTTTTGATCCCTACCAACTGATACTGTATCTGCTTATCTCAACCAAATCAGTGCAACAAGTGCCACCTTGACATCTTCCAGAGATGTCAAGAGACACAAGGTGTGGAATGTCAATCCTTCAGCTCCACTACTCTGGTGAGACCATTCCTAGCTCACAGGACTCAATTCCATCTCAGGTGACACACTTCCCTAACAAAGCCACAGAACCTAGATATAGACCAGGGTCCATGAGACAGAGCACATATATACATACCCATTGAGTTAGGGGGAAATATATACCTTAAAGTAAAAGTGCACTATATTTTTCAGTGACTCAGTAAGAGCAGCAAGCAGTAGAAACACCTTAAAAAAAAGACACCATAAATTATTTAATCAAATAGTTTCTACTTGGCCCTAGATACCCTCCTCACCTATTTCCTATTTCACTTCTCTCAATCACTCTAGAGCTAACCTTGTCAGACAAGGTAAGGACTACAAAAGCTGGGTAAGGGCAAGAAACCACATATTTTAATGATGGCTCTTTTGGTCACCACCCCATCATCTGGGACCCTAGTCAGGGAATCCTGGGATTCCCACATAGACATGATGGGCTCAGACCTCTAACAGATCCCTGTCTCCACTGTCACTGGTCATCTCCATCAGGAACAACATAGTGGACCCTCTGTGGGCCTATACAGGACCTTGCCCTGAATGTGGGTCAACGTTGGTAGGAACTGCCCCATTCTCCAAAGAGGTTGGGTCAACATACTCTGCCACTTGAGGAAGACAGGTCCTTCAATAATGCAGTCTAGAATGTTCCTCCTAGCTATAACCATAGAATGCAAGCTCAAACCTACAGGGATGCAAAGGTTATATAGACTCTTGTGCTGTGTATGGGGCCCAGATCAAATCAATGGAATTTATAGTTAACAATATTTATATACTTTTCCCATATTTAGAAGCTACTCTGCCCAGATCCAGACTTTTAGTCTTACTTCCAACTCTGACACCATCTCCCCAGACAATACCTTTAGCTCACCTGCATGCTACCTGTAGGGCTCAGGCAAAAATTAGTAAAGTCATGGAATATACCTAAAATAGAATTCCTCGCTTTTTCCAAAATGGAGCCCCCAAGTCTCATCTGCTCTATTCTTACCTGTAGGTTCCTGACTATTAGATGATTTGTTCTGCTCTGTATCTCAATGTTTTTTCAGCTACCAAGTTGCACATGCTACCATGAAGCCAACTTGACTTCCCTGAGCAGATGACCGTTGCACCTCTGTATCTCAATGCTTTTTCAGCTACCAAGTTGCAAATGCTACCATGAAGCCAACTTGACTTCCCTGAGCAGATGACTGTCACACCAGATGACCCTGGAACTCTACCTCTCCAGAGCCCTGCCCCACTAGGGAAAGATAGGGACAGGCTGGGAGTATGGATCGACTTGCCAGTGCCCATGTCCAGTGGGAAAGCAATTACAGAAGCCAGACTTGCCACCTTCTGCACCCCATAATGATCCTGGGTCCATACTCTTAGAGGGATAAAGAAAAGGAAAGCATCTAATGGAGGGGATGGGATACAGAACTCTGGTGGCAGGAATGGTGTGGAATTATACTTCTCTTACCTACAGTCTTGTAGTAAGAAAGAAAGAAAAAAAAGAAAGCTGGATCAGGGCAGAGAGTAGCTCCCAAATATAGGAAATGTATATAAATATAGTTAACTGTACACCCAGTTGATTTGACATCTGGCATAGCATGTTATCCTTTTTTTAAAAAAAATACTTATAAAATGGAAGCACTGACAAGACCATAGGGTAAGAGGGGTACAAGTCCACACAATTCCCACCACCAGATCTCTGTATCCCATCTCCTCCCCTGATAGCTGCGGGCCTGATTTCGGGGTGTCTCTCTCCTTCTCCGGCAGGGTGTCCTCCAGGGGAAAGGTAACAGGCTGGTTCTTTCTCGCTCACAACAGGGGTGACACAAAGTAAAAGACACCAGGGGACTCTTAGCGTGAATCTAGAATCTGAGTCCTTAGAGTCCCAGAATCCTAGAGTCCCTTTATTAGCAAAATTGACATGAGTTAAATAGAAAAGCAATGGAGGTAATTATTGTTGAAATATGACAGAAATTACAGGTTTCTTAACAGTCAGCATGCCCCTAAGGTAGGGGGCTGGTATGACAGGAATTGATGAGATAGAAAACAGTTATTCTCCATGACACAAGAAACTTAATTATCCAAAGGTATTTGAGAGAAGCATAGGGGTTAAACCCATAGGGTGAGACAGAGAGAAGATGAATATCAAAAAGGCCATATAGTTTGGAATTTCTCTTGTCTGGGGTCTGAGGTGTGTGATGAAGTGTGTGAGAAGGTGTGGTCTTCTGTGATCAGAAGGTGACTTTGAATAAGTGAATCTGCAACCATGTGGCCTGCAGTTAATGGAGGGAAGTACTGGGGTATCTGTGGGCCTGAAAGTCAAGAAGGAAAGAACCAAGTCTGAGTTTCCCCCCTTATGCTCACCTAGGTGGAGAGAGACTAACGAAGAGGTTATCTTCTCAGACCTCCATCCAAAGATGGGGGTGGTTCTCCCTAAGCTCTATCAGGCTTACACATGTTCCCAACAGATAGCTTTCCTATTCTTTAGCCCTCCAGGAGCACTGACCCATGGTCATTATGGGGTGCAGAAGGTGGAAACATGTTATACTGTTAACGATTTTTTAAGTCACTGATGAGAAAGCAAGAGAGAAGAAGGAGGATGAAAAGGAAGAGGAGCCCGGGTGGTAGTGAAGCGGGTTAAGCGCCCATGGTGGCAAAGAGCAAGAACCAGCCCAAGGATCCAGGTTCCAGTCCCCAGCTCCCCACCTGCAGGGGGGTTGCTTTGCAAGCAGTGAAGTAGGTCTGCAGGTGTCTTTTTCTCCTTCTCTCTGTCTTCCTCTTCTCTCTCCATTTCTCTCTGTCTTATCCAACAACAACAACAGCTACAACAACTACAAAAAGGGCAATACAATTGGAAAAATGACCTCCAGGAGCAGTGGATCACAGGGCAGGGACCAGCGTAAGGATCCCAGTTCCAGCGAGCCCCAGCTCCCCACCTGCAGGGGGAGTTCGCTTCTCAGGCGTTGGAGCAGGTCTGCAGGTGTCTTTCTCTCCCCGTCTTCCCCTCCTCTCTCCATTTCTCTCTGTCCTATCCAACAACGAATAACATCAACAATGGCGATAATAATAACCACAACGAGGCTACAACAACAAGGGCAACAAAGGGGGGGGGAATGGCCTCCAGGAATGGTGAATTCATGGTGCAGGCACTGAGCCCAGCAATAACCCTGAAGGAAAAAAAAAATGAAAAAAAAAAATCCCAGACTTCATATGAGATTTTTTTTTTTTTAGCCAATAGTTACGGTCATATGTGTTAAATCTGACCTTTTGCCCCTCACACCTAACTAATGTAGCAGGAATTGTCAGTGTTAATCAAGATATTTACAACATACTCTACTAAATCCTAAAGTTGATGAAACAAGATAAGCGATAGCATTCTTGCAACTGGTGAAAAATCAGCATGAAACACAGGATTGTGACGAAAGAAGAGTTAGAAAACAAAATTCAGTAAAACGAATGGGAAACTAAGCAGGAACTGCCCTTAGTATAGGTGACTTAAGGAATCTTTCTTATAAGTGCAATGAAGATGCAGAGAATTATATTTAGGCAAAACACTGAGGAGGCAAGGAGAACAGATGTAACCTTCAGATTGAGGTGTAAGTAGAGACCATTAGTTAAAATGGAAGGTGCAGAACAGGGGGAGGCATGATGAAGGAAAGGGGGACACGTTTGAGATCAATTCAACAATCTTCTGCTCCATGATAATTCCAATGGGTGAACAAAGACTACATCCACTACCTCACCTAGCACAGCAACCTAATCTAAACCCAGTAATGTCTCAACTAATCATCGTTACATGAGTGACGCTGATACATGAAATAGCCCACTGAGTAACTATTTCTTCTCTAATTACTTGATAATTCAGTTGATATCTCTATCAAGTCTGGATTCTCAATGAGAAGTGATGAATTTACTTAACCTGCTGGTTCGTGTGTTCCTCCTCCCAATTGCTTAGACCACAAACGAAAGACGCGGCATTTTTCAAATATTAGCATTCTCTCCCTGATCTGTTCAATTGAGTTTCCTCCACCCCCATTTCCCTCCTATAATCCCCACTCTCCAGAGTCTGTTCTTTGTTCCAGATTTCCTGACACCGATCAGGAAATTCAACTCCTGAATTCCGTCTTCATGGGGTGCAACGGCTGATTAGCCGGCACTGGGCGGCAGGCACAGGGAGGCTTTCTGCACTGAAAAGCTGAGTGGGTTTCGGCCCGCTCCTTCCTCTCCAGTCCCGACACTCTAAGGAGGACCTCCTGCCACGCGCCGCACTCGGGTGCTGAGCCCCCGCGCCTGCGCCGTACGGACGCCCTCTGCCCAAGATGGCCGCGCCCACGGGCTGCGCCAGGGCGACGCCATAACAGCCGCGTCAGAGGCCGAGCTCAGGGTGGTCGCCATATCGGCCTCCAGCTGTGACCCTATCCTGACAAAGCCCGAGTCTGTGGATCTTAAGAGGGCGGGAATGGCCGAAGAAGTACGGCGTCCACCAGAGATCGCCGAGCCCCAGGGCAGCGATGCGGTGAGCTCCATGATGGGGAAGGGGTCCGAGAAGCTCTAACAGGGGTGGTCACGGCGTGTGTGTGGGGGGGGTGGGGGGGGTGCGGCTGGGAAGGTAAAGACTAGAAGGTTCTTGTAGCCTGTGACTGTGTGATTAGGAAATTATATGGAGTCCATGCTGCAGTGTTAAGTCTCCGGGGGCGCAGTGGGGTGATGAGGGAGGTGGTGGGGTCAGTGAGCAATAATAAACTTTAAGGAAATCATTGTTTTCAGAGTTCGGCTGTGTCAGTGAGCCGGGAGGAAAGAGGTCTGTGACAATCACTAAAAGACCAGAATCTGGAAGGTTATGGGGAGCAGAAGTGGGGGTTTTTTGGCTCACCAAAGAGTTTAGAGGGTCGTGGGAGTTGGCAATTTGAGCTGTCTCCAGAAAGTACCGAGTACAGGCGCCTGCCTGTTGATGCTTGGAGAGCAGATTGTCCCTGTTTCCAAAAGTGCAAGGAGTCAGTCGGGCATTGCTTGCAATAGTTGGATACCAGGAAGAGTGAGAGTTTAGAGTAGGGTTGTAGCTGTGAAGTGAAAAGAAAGTAGGTTCATAATACATGTGGAGATGAGCCAGTAGACTCACTGGTGAATTTATAGGCAACACAAGAGAACAATCGAGATTTACATCTATACTTTGGACTGAGGGGATGGACAGATATTGATTCCATTTTCTTGGCAAGTGTGTTGGAGAAGACTAGATTTGATGGGTGGGAAAGGGAGACAGTGCTTCTAGTTTTTGGCCTGTCAAGATAGGTGCTAGCTAGCTATGTTGAGACAGAGAAGTTGAGTAGCTGAGGTCTGGAACAAGGAATCCATATTTGAAAGACAGCAGCAGAAAAGTGTTAGCAGTAAGGTTATAAGAATGAATGAGATCTTAAAAGAGAGAATTTAAATAATAAAGTCAAATAGGAAGAAAAAGCAGGCCAAGGATAGTCTTGGACCCTTCAACATTTAGCAGGCAGCAAGTAGAAGAATAAAGGGGTGGGGCCAGGTAGTGGCATACCTGGTTGAGCATAAATGTTACAGTGCACAAGGACCTGGGCTTGAGCCCTCGGTCCCCACCTGCAAGGGGGAAAGCTATGCAAGTGGTGAAGCAGGACTGCAGGTGTCTCTCTCTGTCTCTTTCCCTTCCTACCACCCCTTCCCTCTCAATTTCTGGCTGTCTCTATTCAATAAATAAATAAAGATAAAAAAAAACTTAAAAAAAAAAAAGAAGAAAGGGGTAACCACTAGACTAGACAGAAAACTATAATTTGTCCTCCTCTGCAACTCCTATCATTTATATTCTTTCTTACTTTTTCTCCATTATAACTTATTTATAAGGATATTTTAACATTATTGCTTAAGAATGTTTTCATTTCACTTAGATGTAACTAGGCATTTTTTACTGGTTTTACTATCCATAGCTCTCTCTTACATATTATTAAGTTTTCCCAAATCTTGAGCTGTTTCTTCTGATCTAACTCTCAGAAATTCTTTTTCTTCTCATCCACATTCTCCCATATGTTTCCTCTCACCAAGTTTCATCCTCTCTTTATTTCTAAATAAGTACTATACTTTCTGTATTCTTACATGCCTAAAATACATACAATTCCACATAGTTCCTGACCTGATTTTTATTGTCTTTTATATTTTTTGTAGTATTAAATAAATCAATTCACAGTAAAAATAGTTTTAGTCAGTTTGGGCAGTTGCAGCAACTGAATAGCTTAATAAATAAAACAAGCAAGCAAACAAAAAGGTTTCTGACAGTTCTGAAGGCTGCTGAAGTTCAAGATCATGGTGCCAGTATGTCTGAGTTCTAGTCAGAGCCCTCTTCTAGGTTGCAGACTTCTTGTTATATCCTCACACAGCAGAAAGAATAGAGGAAGCAGTGTCTCTCCTGATTCATATAAGGACACTGACCTCATAATCAGAATTCTGCTTTGATGACTTTATCTAATCCTAATTACTTCCCACAAACTCTGTTTATTAATATCATCACATTGGTGGGTGGCATTTAACATAAATTTGGGGGGGACACAAACTATAATAAGAACATTGTTTCCTTTCTCTCTCTCTATCCTTCCTTCCCAGCCTCTACCTCTGTCTCTGCATTTGTAACCAGATCATTGCACATACATGATCTCACTGCTCTGGGCCAATATTACTTTCAAACAGAGAAACAGACAGAGAGAAGGGGAGCTTCCCAGCAGTGCAGGCACCTTCCCCTGTGGGGTGTCTATTCAGTCTGACCAAAAAAGAAGTTTTTTCTTTTTTGTCACCAGATCTTCACAACTCCAGATTCACTTTTTTTTTTTCAATTTTTTAATTGGGGGATTAACGGCTTACAGTCGACAGTAAAATACAATAGTTTGTACATACATAACATTTCCTCATTTTCCACATAACAATACAACCCCCACTAGGTCCTCTGCCATCATGTTCCAGAACCTGAACCCACCACCCCAGAGTTTTTTACTTTGGTAAAGTACATCAAGTCCACTCCAAGTTCTGCTTAGTGTTTTCCCTTCTTCTTTTTTTTTTTCCTTTCTATTTTTTTCTTTTTTTTTTTAAATTTATTTCTTTATTGGGGAATTAATGTTTTACATTCAACAGTAAATACAGTAGTTTGTACATGCATAACATTCCCCAGTTTCCCATTTAACAATACAACCCCCACTATGTCATTTATCATCCTTCATGGACATGTATTTTCCACACCCATCCACCCCAGAGTCTTTTACTTGGAGGCAATATGCCAATTCCATTTCAGGTTCTACTTGTGTTTTTGTTTCTGACCTTGTTTTTCAACTTCTACCTGAGAGTGAGATCATCCCATATTCATCCTTCTGTTTCTGACTTATTTCACTCAACATGATTTTTTCAAGGTCCATCCAAGATCGGCTGAAAACGGTGAAGTCACCATTTTTTACAGCTGAGTAGTATTCCATTGTGTATATATACCACAACTTGCTCAGCCACTCATCTGTTGTTGGACACCTGGGTTGCTTCCAGGTTTTGGCTATTACAGATTATGCTGCTGTGAATATAAGTACACACAAATCTTTTCAGATGGGTATGTTTGGTTCCTTAGGATATATCCCCAGGAGATATATCTCCTGCAGAGAACTGCAGAGTCATAGGGTAGGTCCATTTCTAGCCTTCTGAGAGTTCTCCAGACTGTTCTCCACAGGAGTAGGACCAATTTGCATTCCCACCGGTCTTGCAGGAAGATTCCTTTGTCCCCACAATCTATACAGCATTTGTTGCTGCTGTCTTTTCTGATGTATAACATTCTTACAGGAGTGAAGTGGTATCTCATTGTCTTTATTTGCATCTATCTGACAATCAATGACTTGAAGCATTTTTTCATGTTTGGTGGCCTTTTGGATCTCTTCTATGGTGAATATTCTGTTCATATCCTCTCCCCATTTTTGTATGGGGTCACTTGTTTTCTTGTTGAGTTTGGTGAGCTCTTTATATATTTTGGTTATTAGCTTCCTGTATGATGTATGGCATGTAAAGATCTTCTCCCACTCTGTGAGAGCTCTCTTTGTTTCAGTGGTGGTTTCTTTTGCTGTACAGAAGCTTTTTAATTTGATGTAGTCCCACTAGTTTATTCTTGCCTTAGTCTTCTTTGTGATTGGATTCATTTCATTGAAGATGTCTTTAAAATTAAAATTTATGCAGAAGAGAGTTCTGCCAATGTTTTCCTCTAAGTATCTGATAGTTTGTGGTCTAACATTTAAGCCCTTAATCCACTTGGAATTTACTTTTGTGTTTGGTGAAATATAGTGGTTCAGTTTCATTCTTCTGCATGTTTCAACCCATTGTTTACAACACTATTTGTTGAAGAGACTGTGCTTTCCCCATTTAATAGTCTGGGCACCTTTGTCAAAGATTAGATATCGATAGGTGTGGGGTCTTACTTCTGGGTTCTCAGTTCTATTACACTGGTCAGTGTGTCTATTCATGTACTAGTACCAAGCAGTTTTGATGACAATGGCCCTGTAATACAATTTGAGATCTGGGAGTCTGATGCCTCCAGTTCTGTCCTTTCTTCTCAAGATTGTTTTGGCAATTCTAGGTCTTTTCTGGTTCCAGATAAACATTTGTAGCTTTTGTTCTATTCCCCTAAAAAATATTGGTTAGGATCTCAGTGGGGATTGCATTAAATTTGTATATGGCTCTGGGTAGTATATTCATTTTAATAATGTTAATTCCTCCAGCCCATAAACATGGAGTACCTTTCCTTTTCTTTGTGTCTTTTTCTATTCCATTAAATAGTGACTCATAATTTTCAGTATACAAATCTTTTACTTTTCTTTGGTTAGGTTTATTCCTAGATATTTATTGTTTTTGTTGTTATAATAAAGGGAATTAATTTCTGGATTTCTTCATCTAACAGTGTTTACATAGAGGAATGCCACTGCCTTTTGTGTGTTAATTTTGCAGCCTGACACCTTACTATATTGCCTGATAATTTCCAAGAGCTTCCTACTGGATTCTTTTGTTTTTTCTTTGTATACCATCATATAATCTGCAAATAGTGAGAGTCTGACTTCTTCTCTTTCAATCTGTATCCCTTTAATTCCTTGCTCCTGCTTGATTGCTATGGCAAGAACTTCCAATGGTGGTGATATTGGGCAGCCCTGTCTAGTACTTGATCTGAGGGGAAATGCTTCCAGTTTTTCACCATTGAGTATGAAGTCTGCTATATATTGACTCCCCTATCTTCAGGAACTATCTTTATATTCCTATTTTTTGTAGTTTTTTAACCATAAAGGGATGTTGGATCTTGTCAAAGGCTTTCTGTGCATCGTTGTGGTTTTTGTTCTTGCTTTTATTGATGTGGTGGATCTCGTTGACTGATTTCCATATATTAAACCAATCTTGGATCCTTGGGATAAACCCCACTTGGTCATGGTAGATGGTCTTTTTAATATACTGCTGTATATGGTTGGCTAGAATTCTGTTTAACATTTTAACATCAATGTTCATTAAAGATATTGGTCTGTAGTTTTCTTTTTTGTTGTTGTATCCCTATCTGCTTTTTGTATCAAGGTGATGTCGGCTTCATGGAAGGTGGAAGGGAGTATTCCTGTGTCTTCAATCTTTTGGAAGAGTTTTAAAAGTAGAGGTATTAATTCTTCCTTGAAGGTTTTGTAGAATTCATTTGTAAAACCATCTGGTCCAGGAATTTTATTCTTGGAAAGGTTTTTGATAACAGAATTCCTTTGGCTTGTTCATATTTCTAGATCCTCTTTGTTTAATTTTGGAAGTTTGTAGTTATCTAGGAACTTGTCCATTTCTTCCAGGTTCTCTAGCTTGGTGGCATATAGTTGTTCATAGAAGCCTTGCATGGGGAGCGCAACGGGTTAAGTGCAGGTGGCGCAAAGCACAAGGACCACGTAAGGATCCCAGTTTGAGCCCCCAGCTCCCCACCTGCAAGGGAGTCGCTTCACAGGTGGTGAAGCAAGTCTGCAGGTGTCTATCTCTCCCCCTTTCTGTCTTCCCTTCCTCTCTCCATTTCTCTCTGTCCTATCTAACAATGACAACATCAATTACAACAACAACAATAACTACAACAATAAAAAAAACAACTAGGGTAACAAAAGGGAATAAATAAATAAATAAATAAATAAATATTTTTTAAAAATAAGCCTTGCATGATATGCTGGATTTCTGTGGTGTCTGTTGTAATCCAGGTTCACATTTAAAGAGAGGCAGAGGGGGAGTGAGAGGCCACAGCACCAGCCCTTCCTTCAGTGTGGTGGAGTCTGTGATTGAATTTGTGTCACATTCATGGTATAGCATAATAAGCTATTTTGCTGGCCTGTGACATTTAAAAAATTTAATTTATTTTAATTTAATAGGACTGATAGAAATTGAGACGAAAGAGGGAGACAGAGAGTGAGAGAGAAAGAGAAACACTTGCAATACTGCTTTACCCTTCCTGACATTTCAGCTTTGCAAGTGGGGACTGGTGGCTTGAACCTTGGCCCTTACATGTGGTAATATATGTGTGTAACCTGGTATATCACTGCCTTGCTCCCTCTCAGCTGATGGCATATCTTAATATTATTTTTCTTTCTCCAATAAATGCAAATTTGAGTATCCTGTAAAATATGGTGATTAACAGTAAATGGTCAAGGCAAGAACAAGTCATTATTATCTTGTTCAAATCACTCACAAATGTAAATATAAGCAGGCACATGAATGAACAGGCAATGCTGTTACAGGAATCACTAACACTCAAAGATGTGACTATGGCATTTACTGAGAAAGAATGGAAGCAACTAGATCCTTCTCAGAAGAACCTATACAAAGATGTGATGCGGGAAAACTACAATAATCTAGCCTCAATGGGTAAGGACAGCTCCTTTGTAATTCAATTGTGTATACTAGATATCTTTTTTCTGAAGTCCTTGATATGGCCTTATCAAGGTTAAAGAATTTTAACAACTCTTTTGAGTGTGAAGGAAGATACTTGTATCCCTGCCTCCAGAATGGAAAATCAACACAGATTAGATACATGGGCATTGTGAAATTTCAGAAATGATTTGATCTTTGTTTTTTGAAGACCATGAAGTTCATATATTAGGGCTTGGATTCTGGAATCATTATTATTATTCTGTCACTCAGTGTCTGTCTATTCTTTCTCATTAGCAGGGAATCAACTTACCAAGTCAGATGTGATTTCCCAGTTGGAAAAAGGAGAAGAGCCACATCTGGGAATGTGGAAAAGACCCAGTAAAGGTCAAGGTGGTCCATGTGAAATAGGAAGACCCAAGCAAATAGATTCCAGTAAAAGTAAGTTCCTAGTTTCTAGCTGGTAACATTGGAGTTCTTCAAAGAATAGTTTATTGTTTAACTATTCTTAATAAGGGGGCCAGGTGGTGATGCACCTAGATGAATGCACATGTTACAATATGGAGGGATTTAGACTCAAGTCCCCAGTGCCCACTTGCAGGGGGGAAACTTCACAAGTGGTGGAGTAGTGTTTTAGGTGTCTCTTTGCCACTCTATCTCCCCCTTTCTCTGAATTTCTGACTGTCTCTAAATAAATAAAGAGAATGAAAACATTTTTTAAAATTATTCTTATCAGTAAATCTACAGCTAGGAAACTAGCTCAACTGATAGAGCATCAGAGTTTCATGCCTGAGTTTCCCAGTTAAATCTCAGGTACCACATGTACCAGACTTGCACTCTAGATTATCTCTCTCCTTTTCTCAGCTTTATGTGGAAACTCTCATTATATAATAAATTATACATATATATATATATGTCTGTGTGTATATGTATATCTGGAAAACTTATCCGAGAGCAATGAAACCACAGTCACAACCAAACAAAAAAGGAGGGGATGGCTAGGAAAAGATATATTAAATTGAGTCAAAAAGGAGAAGAGCCAACAAAATAACTCACCAGGAATGGTGTATATATAGATATATTTAAAAGATCCTAAATTCTTTTAATTTTTCTTTCTTTTTTCTCCTTTTTTTTTGAAATTTTCCATCTCTTTTTTTTTTTTAATTTTTTTATTTCTTTATTGGGGAATTAATGTTTTATAGTAGACAGTAAATACAATAGTTTGTACATGCATAACATTTCTCAGTTTTCCATATAACAATGCTAGGTTCTTTGTCATCCTTCTTGGATCTGTATTCTCCCTACTCACCCACCCCAGAGTCTTTTACTTTGGTGCAATATGCCAATTCCTTTTCAGGTTCTACTTGTGTTTTCTTTTCTGACCTTATTTTTCAACTTCTGCTTGAGAGTGATATCATCCCATATTCATCCTTATTTGTCTGACTTATTTCACTTAACATGAATTTATCAAGGTCCATCCAAGATCGGCTGAAAACGGTAAAGTCACCATTTTTTATAGCTGAGTAGTATTCAATCGTGTATACATACCACAACTTGCTCAGCCACTCATCTGTTTTTGGACACCTGGGTTGCTTTCCAGGTTTTGGCTATTACAAATTGTGCTCTTAAGAACATATGTGTACACAGATCTTTTTGGATGGGGGTGTTGGGTGTTCCTTAGGATATAGCCCCAGGAAAGGAACTGCAGAGTCATAGGGTAGGTACATTTATAGCCTTCTGAGAATTCTCCAGACTGTTCTCCACAGAGGTTGGACCAATTTACATTCCTACCAGCAGTGCAGGAGGGTTCCTTTGACCCCACACCCTCTCCAGCATTTGCTGCTGTTACCTTTTCTGATGTATGACATTCTCACAGGAGTGAAGTGGTATCTCATTGTTGTCTTTATTTGCATTTCTCTGACAATCGGTGACTTGGAGCATTTTTTCATGTGTTTCTTGGCCGTTTGAATCTCTTCTGTGGTGAATATTCTGTCCATATCCTCCTCCCATTTTTGGATGGGGTCATTTGTTTTCTTGTTGTTGCATTTGGCAAGCTATTTATTTATTCTGGTTATTAGCCTCTTGTCTAATGTATGTCATGCAAGCATCATCTCTCATTCTGTGAGGGGTCTCTTGGTTTGGGTAGTGGTTTCTTTTGCTGTGAAGAAGCTTTTTAATTTGATGTAGTCCCATAGGTTTATGCTTGCCTTAGTCTTCTTTGTGATTGGATTCGTTTCATTGAAGATGTTTTTAAAATTTATGTGGAAAAGAGTTCTGCCATTATTTTCTTCTAAGTATCTGATAGTTTCTGGTCTAACATCCTTCCTTGATCCACTTGGAATTTACTTTTGTATTTGGTGAAATATAGTGGTTCAGTTTCATTCTTCTGCATGTTTCAACCCATTTTCTCCAACAACATTTGTTGAAGAGACTCTGCTTTCCCCATTTAATAGTCTGGGCACCTTTGTCAAAGATTAGAGATCCATAGGTGTGGAGGCTTACTTCTGGGCTCTCAGTTCTATTCCATTGGTCAGTGTGTCTTAGCCACTTAAGTGTTTATTTACCATTTACTTCTTCAGATTCTCTTTCTTTTCTTTTGCTGGGCCCTAAGGTTTTTGTCTTCTATGATCTGCTCTTTCTATTTTGTTTTAAGAACAAACAACAACAGAAAACACATTGTGCAAATACAAGCTATTTATTCTATATTGGTGACTTTCAAGTCATTTATTTATTATTATTTTTAATTTATTTATTTATAAAATGTAAACACTGCCAAGACCATAGGATAAGAGGGATACAGTTCCCACCACCAGAGTTTCGTATCTCATCCCCTCCCCTGATAACTTTCCTAGTCTTTTTTTTTTTTGCCCCCAGGGTTATTGCTGGGGCTCGGTGCTTGCACCACAAATCCACTGCTCCTGGAGACCAATTATTTCCCCTTTTGGTGCCCTTGTTGTTCCATCATTGTGGTTATTATTATTATTATTATTATTATTATTATTATTATTATTACTGTCATTGGATAGGATAGAGAGAAATCAAGAGAGGAGGGGAAGACGGGGAGAGAAAGGTAGATACCTGCAGACCGCTTCACGACCTGTGAAGCGACTCCCCTACAGGTGGGGAGCTGGGGACTGGAACCAGGATCTTTATGCCAGTCCTTGCACTTCACGCCACATGTGCTTAACCTGCTGCACTACTGCCCGACTCCCAACTTTCCTAGTCTTTAACCCTCTGGGAGTATGGACCCAGGGTCTTTATGGGATGCAGAAGGTGGAAGGTCTGGCTGCTGTAATTTCTTCCCTGCTGAACATGGGCATTGACAAGTCAATCTATACTCCCAGCCTGTCTCTCTCTTTCCCTAGTGGGGGAGGGCTCTGGGCAAGCAGGGCTCCAGGACACATTGGTGGGGTCGTCTTTCCAGGGAAGTCTGGTTGGCATCATGCTAGCATCTGGAACCTGGTGACTGAAAGAAGAGTTAACATATAAATTCAAATAGATTGTTGACTAATCATGAACTTAAAGGCTGGACTATTTCAAATGAAGGCTTAGGGTCTCCATTTTGGAAATAGCTAGTAGGTCTATTTTAGGTAGATTCCAAAGGGCCCATGACTTCATTAGTTTTTGCCTGAGCCTGACATCTCATATGCAGGTGGACCCAGGTTATTGTCTGTAGAGATAATGTCATGGGTGGAGAAAGGGTTAGAAAGCTGGATCAGGGAAGAGAGTAGCCCCCAAATATGGGGAAAGTGTATAAATATTGTTAACTGTAAACCCCATCGATTTGATCTGGGCCCACATTCAACATAGGAGCCTATGTAGCCTTTATATCTCTGTAGGTCCGCATTTGCATTCTGTGATCATCAATAGGAACATTCAGAGTTGCACCAATTTCTGGACCCATCTTCTTCAGGTGATAGAATATGTTATCCATTCCCCCTTCAGAGGACTGAACATTCTCTAACATTGTTAATCCACATTGAGGACAGGTCCTATGGGGGTCCCCAAAGAGGTCCATTATCTTGTTCTGATGGAGATGACCAGTGATAATGGAGAGAGGGATCTATTCGAGGTCTAGGCTCATCGTGTTTGTGTGGGAATCTCAGGACTCCCTGACTAGGGCCCCAGCTGATGGGGTAGCCTGATAGTGACTAAAGAGTCATCATTAAGTTATGCCAATCTCTTGCCTTTATTCAGCTTTTGTAGTCCTTACTTTGATAAGGTTATTTTTGGAGTGACTGAGGGAAGTGTAATAGGAAGTAGCTGAGGAGGGTATCTAGGTCTAAATAGGAACTATTTCATAAGGTACTTTAAGGTGTCCTTTTAGGTCTTTCTACTTGCTTGCTTCATTTAATGACTCACTGAAAACTATTGTGCACTTTTGCTTTAATGTATATATTTTGCCCTAATTTATGAATACATGTGTGTGCATCTTCCCTGTCTCATGGGACCTAGCCTATATCTAGGTTTTGAGGCTTTGTTAGGAAGTGGACTACCCGAACTGGAATTAAGGATTCCTATGAGAAAGGAAAGGTCTCACCTGAGTAATGATGCTGAAGAGTTGACATTCCACGCCTAATGTCTCTGGACACATTCCAAAGTAAAGCATGCTGAAGTGGTACTCATTGCATTGAATAGGTTGGGATCAGGAGATGCAGTATCAGTTGGTATGAACTGAGAGAAGCATGCTGGAAACTGAGCCCCACCCTAGAGGTTCCAGGACTGGCGGAAATTTGGGCTTTATATAGGAAGTGGGAGGTTCCTGCTGTCTTATGATTTAAGAAGGCAATAGATAGTAATTGCTGTAATCAAATTATTTGGCATCTGGTTAACTTTGAAAATCCCATTTTTAGGATTTGCTGTATCATACACAACTTCACCATAATTTGCCCTTAGAAATTATATATGTGTGTGTGTGTGTGTGTGTATGTGTGTATTTTATAAAGTAACATCGCCAGTTGCTTCTGCTCTCCTGGTCTAAGTTTTTAGGAGAGTTAGCATTGCCAAGACTCAGTCTATGGTCTCTGCATTAAAAAATTTGAGACAGGGCCCTAGATCACATCAAATCGATGGGGTTTACAGACAACAATATTTATACCCCTTTCCCATATTAGGCATCTACTCTCTTCCCTGATCCATCTTTCTGGTCCTTTTTTTCAACCATGACATCATCTCCCCAGACAATAACTTCGATCCACTGGCATATCAGATTTCAGGCTCAGGGGAATAAAGAAAAAGAAAAAAAAAACAAACAAACTAGTATAGCCACAAGCCCTTTGGAATATAACTGAAACATGCCTACTAGCTATCTACAAAATGGAGGACCCCCCTCAACTCTTCATCTGCACTATTCCAGCCTTTAGGTCCATGATTGGTCAACAGTGTGTTTGGCTTTGTATGTTAACTCTCTTTTCAACCACCAGGTTCCAGATGCTAGCATGATGTCTACCAGACTTACCTGGACAGACGACCCCACCAATGTGTCCTGGAGCTCTGCTACCGCAGAGCCTTTCCCCACTAGGGAAAAAGAGAGAGGCTGGGAGTATGGATCGATCTGTCAACACCCATGTTTAGTGGGGATGCAATTACAGAAACCAGACCTTCAACCTCTGCATACCACAATGACCTTGGGTCCATACTTCCAGAGGGTTAAAAAATAGGAAAGCTATTTTTTTTCAGGGGAGGGGATGGGATACAGAGTTCTGGTGGTGGTAACTGTGTGGAGTTGTACCTCTCTTATCCTATGGTTTAGTCAATGTTTCCTTTTTATAAATAAAAATTTTTTTTTTAATTTTAAAAGCTTGAGACATTCAATCAGTTTTTCCCCTCTCATTATTTAATAGTGATTTATATGACTACAAATTAATAGGAGTGAAATATTTGTGCTTGGTATTTCATTCACTGTGGAATATTAGAGGAGTATAAATTCACCCCTAAAATTAGGAGCTTTGTTATAAAAATTTTACCCTAAAATGCTATAATGCATAGATTCATAAGAATATCTCATACAATTTCATTTTAGAAGTACACCAAGAAGATGACCAGCCAGAAAATCACCAGAAATCAGAAGTGAAGTCATTTAAGGAAGTTGCATTCAAGAAAAAACCTTTGACTAAGAAGAAACGTGATGAATGTAATTCACTGGGGGGGGGGAATGTCAGTATAAAACATGTTCCTTCAGAAAAGAAGCTGCTTAAATTTGATTCCCCCAGAAAGAGTTTCAAACAGAATTTAGATTTACCTGACCATGAAAGAAAACATACTTTGAAGAAACCTGGTTTAGCTAAAGAGCATAGGAAATCATTAAAACGTAACTTATCTGATACAGAGAAAGGCAAATGTCAAACTGAAAAAAAACATGAGAAATTATCTACCCACAGTTCATCTAATAAGCATAACAAAACGCAAATTGGCAAGAAGCAAAAATTACCTTGTCGTAGTTCATCCCATACTAAAAGCGGCAAAATTCAAACTAGACACAAACATGAAATACCATCAAGCCAAAGTGCATCTCCTACTAAGCATAATAAAACTCAAGTGAAAATGAAACCTTATGAATGTAATGAATGTGGGAAGATTCTCAGTCATAAACAAGGACTTATTGACCATCAGAGAATTCATACAGGGGAAAAACCATATGAATGTAATGAATGTGGAATAGCCTTTAGCCAAAAGTCACACCTTGTTGTACACCAGAGAACTCACACTGGAGAAAAACCATATGAATGTAGTCAGTGTGGCAAAGCCCATGGTCATAAGCATGCTCTCACTGATCATCTAAGAGTTCATACTGGGGAAATGCCTTATAAATGTACTGAATGTGGGAAAACCTTCAGACACAGCTCAAACCTTATTCAACATGCAAGATCTCATACAGGTGAGAAACCCTATGAATGTAAGGAATGTGGTAAATCCTTTAGGTATAACTCATCTCTTACTGAGCATGTAAGAACTCATACAGGTGAAATACCATATGAATGTAATGAATGTGGGAAAGCCTTTAATTATAGCTCATCTCTTACTAAACATATGAGAATTCATACAGGTGAGAAACCTTTTGAATGTAATGAATGTGGAAAAGCTTTTAGCAAGAAGTCACACCTGATTATTCATCAAAGAACTCATACCAAGGAGAAACCTTATAAATGTAATGAATGTGGGAAAGCCTTTGGACATAGTTCATCTCTTACTTACCACATGAGAACTCATACAGGTGAAAGTCCATTTGAATGTAATCATTGTGGGAAAGCCTTCAAACAAAGTGAAGGTCTTAGTCAGCATCAGAGAGTTCATACTGGGGAGAAACCTTATGAATGTAGTAAATGTGGGAAAGCCTTTAGCCAGAAAGCACACCTCATTGTACATCAGAGAACTCATACAGGGGAGAAACCCTACAAATGTAATGAATGTGAAAAAGCCTTCAATGCAAATTCACAACTTGTTATACACCAGCGATCCCACAGTGGCATTAAACCCTTTAAATGTAGTGAATGTGGGAAATCCTTCATTGTAAAGTCACAACTTGTTATTCACCAGAGATCCCACACTGGAGAGAAACCCTATAAATGCAGTGAATGTAGGAAAACTTTCAAACATAATGCATCCCTTACCAAACATATGAAAACTCATTCAGAAGCAAAACCTCATGATGAAAATTGTGAAAAATCTTTTGACTGAAAAAGTATTATTTAACTTTAGAATTTTTTTAAATTGAAAAGATAGTAAAAACAACTTTTATGTCAAAGTTGTAGCTTGTTACACATGAGATAATTTAAAGCTTTATGTGAAACATTTGATAGAAAATACTATTTTGTGGCAAGGAGATAATGTCATCAATAGTACAACAGACATTCACAACTGAGGCACCAGAGAGTCTAAAATCTTTACCATAAGCCAGTGCTGAGCAGTTTATAAGTTGTTCCATTATTACAAATGACCTATACACCTGAGTTAAGATTAAAACTTTTATTTTTTTGAATAATTGAATAATAAAAGCTGTAGAGAAACAAGTTGCATATACTGACAATTCTTGAATCACCTGTTTTGTTAATCATATGTAAGAGAATTTAATTTTCATGTCTGTATATTGCCTTGTAGAAATGTGTGACCATTGATATGAATCATACCTTTAATATCATCGCTCAGGTATGTCTTGATGCCTTTGTTAGCTTCCATTTTAGGAAACAATTCTATAAGAGGGTTACTTATGTTAAAAAAAAATGGTAACATTACAATTAAAAAATTAAAAACAGCTAAGGCTATAAATATGCTGGTAAGAAATAAATCCAGGACACTATCAAGTTATAAATGCAAACTGCTAAATGTTATACATAGTATATTTCCATTTATGTAAAAAGTGTGTGTCTGTCTTGTGATTTTCATATGTATGTATACTTACATAGGTAAGTGCATAGACTTGGTTCTAAAATACACAGAATAAATTCTGTAGTAATTTCTACTGGGCATAGGAGTACAGGAAGAGTCTGGGATGGGAAAAGGAACTTTTTATTTTGTAATGCTGGAATTATTTTTTCATATACTTATATTATTTTCCCAAATTAACATTCTGAAATATATATAATCAAGTGGTTGGGCAGTGTTGCATGAGTAGAGTACACATATTACCATGCAAAAGGACCCAGATTCAAGTTCCCAGCCCTCACCTATATGGAGGAAGCTTCACCAGCAGTGAAGCAATTCTACAAGTTTCTCCTTCTCTCCTTCTATCTCCCCAATCCCTCTCAGTTTTTATCTGTCTCTATCAAAAAAGAAAAAGGAAAGGAAATATAATGGCTACTAAATGTAGTGAGTTTATCTTGTAGTTACCTACTAAGGCCCAGTGACATTCCTGATGGCAATTTAAAAAATAATTAAATTGAAAGCATGCATAAATAAACATTAATATTTTCAGAGCACATTTTTATGCTTATTCATGAGTGTTGATGAATCTGAAAAATTTTCTTCGGAGATAGAGGTTCTTTCATTAAATTGTTGAATTGAAACTATAACTTAGCACTTTTTCATGTTTGTTAGTTTTTTAGAGACTAATAATTGTGATTATAGGTGAAACTGATTATCTCAGCACTTCCCCATATTCAAAATGTTTGTAGTCAAATACCTAAGTCAGGAGTTGTAAATTTATCACAAAAAAATACTTAACTGCCCGTTCCTATCCAATAGCAGACATTTTTGTAGTGTGTGCACTTAAGTAGGTGCACTACCACCTACCCCCAGCAGCAGACATTTTTAATGAATTATCGAACTCTTTCTCAACTTGACCTCCACATTACTTTTAAACATTCATTTTACAAAGATACTGTGAATCAACATGAGTTTGAACAAGAAACATATTGTCCAATGTATGACTTAAGAGTATTATTTTTACTCGTTATAGATTAAAAAAC